>NC_051159.1:182101827-182734943 GCF_013339745.2 Dermacentor silvarum | reverse complement strand
AAAGGCCGGGCGTCCATTTTTTAGGCTTGTGGATGCGTGTTCGTAGCTGTCAAGATGATACAGGACGAGAAAGTACATAGAGCCACGTGATGTGAAAGGACACACATACTCTGTAAATACGAGCACGAGTTTCGACTCGCACCGCACGGGCCCCAAGATGCGCACCTGTCGGGTCGTGAGGGCTAAGACAGCGTATACAGATGGTGGCTCACGTGCTCTAAATGCTTGAGGAGCTAACACGTAGTCCTGCTAATGCTGACGTGGGAGCCAACTTTTCGTGTTGTGTAGCTTTCCACTTTATATGCCTGGAAAGCCCTCGTGACCCCCCCCCCCCCCTTCACCCGACCCCCTTGGACATTCAGTTGAATGGAAGTGGAGTCAGAGATTCAATCGGTGCTCTTTTATTGTACCTATCTACAACGTACATGTGCGTACCAGTCAAAAAATTTTTTGTTTTCCCTGCTTGTTAGGTGATGTTCACATCGATGTTCAGTCGCAACGGTCACATGAAGCAGCGTTTGCTTGAAAACACATTGCAATGCGCGCGTGGCTGACACGACAGTTAAATCAGGCTCACGCTGTAACTTTTCTTCTTAGCAAAGCCAAGCTATCACAGCGCTCAGACGACTTGGTGCAGACGCAAGGTACACACGACACAGCGCTGACGCGAATGACTACACTGATTATACCACGGAGTCCAAGCGGCCATATACATCCACTTCGAGGTGGAAGCTCACACTAGCGTCACCTAGTAAGGTATAGTACATTCACCATCATTGCAGCTGTTTCTTGCGGTCTTGTTTTGGGGCTGAGTTACCCGCTTTGGCAGTGGCAATTGTATTAAGTAGCACGCGATAATACACCCGTTTCACGATATTAACTGTTGCGACGTAAGGAGCTATAGGTGAACACTAGCGAAGATGGACAACACAGTTGCAGTTTGGTGACACTTCCATTCGAAATCGATGAAGGTTCAGTCACAAGACCGCGAACCAGCGAAAAAAAAAAAAAAAAAGGTTGAATTTTAAGTTACTGTGCGTGCGGCTTGTGAACATCGCCTTCGGGGGTCGTCAGCGGCTGCTGTGGCGAGGAAGGGATCACACTTGCGTTGTCCGGGGAATGGAGGACGATGGTAGCGGGAAAGGGCCGATTCCTGTTCAGCTGGAACGTCAGCAACGCTGGAACATCAACATCAACTCCCAAACCAGCCGGGTCCTTGCGGAGAATCATGTTGAACAGGTTTGGAATGCGAAATGGCCATGTCCATTGGCATCTTGTCGTGGTCTTCGGGGTCGTGGGCTGTGCCTCGCCCGCTCTTGCTGCGGGGACGGCGCCGCTGCAGCATAGGTCGCAGCTAGAATAACGCGCGAGAGCTGTCACTACACTACGACGCATGATTCTGTTCCGTCGGCGTGCTCCTTGCTAACGAAGTACACGGACTGAGCTAGACGGTTGGTATTTAAGCGGTCAGGCGGCGGCGTGCATACATGCCAAAGGGTCGAGTTAATCAGTGCCAGAGATATAACGATAGATAACAAAATGGCCAGTGAGCTGACTTTCGTTGGCATCGTCCAAACACATCTGTGTCTCGAACTATGAAACAGTGATTAAGCCACTGCGGCCCTTGATCGGTGATATGACGACAACAAAACCTTCCTGGCTTATCATAAGCCGCTATCATCTGTTCCGTTTCTCCCGGCAATCTGTACGGGAAGCGCGTTAGCGAGTAATCTCTAACAGATGCCGATTCGTTTTAGAGGCAGCGAAACACTCATTAGGCCGCGATATATTCGAATGCTGCGTCACGTCTGAGTCAACATGAGCAGTGGGTAAAGTAGGTCGAGGAAACGAGAATAGTGCTCAGCAAAAGTGGCACTTCTCTTTCGCTGTCGCCGAGGGCTAAGTGCTCTGAACGAAATCGTCTGCAAACGTTATCTAGGACCCGTTGTATGACAAAGGCCGTTCAGACAAACATCCGTAATGATGCACCTGTTGTAAATAATGCCAGCAATTGATAATTTATATTGCCTTTTCCGTGATTTTAAAGGCGGCAGTGGTTGCAATGAATCGCAACATGAATTATAACAAAAACAAGCGAAACAACGTACTGATGAAACGCGAACAGATGTATGCAGCAAGACACTCATTTTTAATTAACACTGGGTATTCCCATAGTAACAGCACGGTAACATTTCACAGTGTCGTACTGCGAATGGCGCTGTAACAAAGGTTCACGCTTCGATAAAAATAAATAGTTCACTTTCAAAGCAGAAAGTTTAGAATATATAGGTTGAGAATATATAATTGCAGGTGTGCGAGTACTTGATATGCCGAATACAAATCGAACAGTCCCTGCCATTCGATTCGTATTCGATTCGAAAATTCACTATTCAACGTTGTTGAATATTGGGTTCGTTCTAATATGTAAGAGATAAAGTCTCGAGGGAGACAGATGCGAGGATTGTTGCGATTGATTCTGCTGCAGGATAGGTTGCTGTTGTAGCGCAGGCGTTCCTGAAGGAACCCGCTGGTCAGGTAACTTTTGCTAAATAATTTCCAATCATTCAATAGGCATGGCTCGCTCTTAGGCTGCCTATATAGGCATGTATTCTGATTTGGCCAGCCTCGCCATGTTTGCATCCCTTTGAAACAATGTGCGGTGCTGTATTGCATCGCACTTCTTCACCGAACGCAACAGTTTGCGCGCATATCGGTAACATGCTTGTTTCATTACTGTCGTTGCCACGGTGGGTCAGATAATTCAAAGCAGCTGATCATTTACAAGCTCTTCACTTGTTCTAACGTCTAATTGTGAACGTCGTTTACATGCATGTGTCAGTGCGTATAAGCCTGATTTTCATTTTTACCAAGCGGTCTCCGCGCAAACGTCATGCTTTCACGTTGCTCTATAGAATTCAGAAAATATTCAATATGCGATTCGATATTCGGTAGTCATTTTTCTCGAATATTCGTATTCGATTCGATGCTGGTCCCTTGTGTGGGTACCGTGCTTCGTATTACGTAAATGGGAACTGCGGTTGAGTCTGCCAAATTTTAACTGTGGTGTAGCGTCCGGAAAACGTGAAAAAGAGGCGTAACTGCTGGCAGTTCTTTGCAAGGCTATGTGTATGTCCGCCCGCATGTAGCAGCCCTGTTCTTGAAGTGTTTAGAATGGATTGCCGATTCCTTCTAATCTTTACTTAAGTTCTTCGGTTTTGAAGTTTATTTATTTCTTCAGGGAAATGTATTTTCTTTATAAGAACACATCCCTGCAGACATGCCCGGTTGAAAAGCTCGTAAATATCTTTTCTTATGGCTTTGTTGACAGCAGTGCTTTGTGCTGAACTTTCGGGCAATTTGCTCTTCGCTGATTGTACAGATGACGCCGGAGCCAGCCACTGCGCTTAAATGATAAATTTTTGTACATGGCTGGTCAGGATATTCGCAACGAATATTTTCTTGCAAGATGTTCCGCTGTTTAGTACAAGCTTGTTATGTACGCAGATTTCATTTCGGTAGTTCACGCCAGATGTTTGGAAGCGGGCGTAATTCGGCGCGAAAGACGCCAATTGTGTGTTTCGCTAAGCAGGCACGGCTTGGATAGCTATTCTAAATCACTGAAAGGGTCGTTAAACGTTGTCGATTGCACGCTTCCTCGAATGTCGTGGGTCGCTTATTTTAGTCTGTCGCGGGATTCCTCGCTCGTTTGCTTAATCAGCCGTGGCTGCCAAGATGCCTTTTGCGTGTTTATTTATTTATTTTCGATATCCTCAAGGCACGTGTGAGTACAGCCGGGCAAATGTTTAGCTGACTCGCACGAGCACCGACTTGCTGTGCCGCCAGCACCTTACAATAGGAACAACCTCACAGGTGACTGTACGATCTTCACGAGCTTTGTGAGCATGAGTTAATCTCGACCGTTCCGCAAGTTCGTTCAATCGTGACGCGCTGTAAAGCAGAAAAAAAAAACAGCATTTACATGAGCTAGCTAAAGATTTGGCCGGCTATACATTAGAGAGCGAAGGGGCGAAGAAAGAAAACAGCAACTATAACACGTATAAAATAATGCATACAAGTTAGAAGCAGTATACAATACAATAAAATTGCAAAAATGCACAAAATACATAAAAATACTCCAAACATAGTGAAAAGATAAACATGCGTCATTAGAAATCAACAGAACAATAAAATACTCTTATGCAAAAACAAAGACACCATTGCAGTGTTACATAATGTTATTAAATGCGTTTTTTAAGAGATGGTGGTCTCGAAGGTTAATTATTCATGCGGGTAGATTATTCAATTCAGTGGGTGTTCATGGAAAGAATGACTGTGAACACGTGATGCTGTTATATCGGGGTAGGTTGATATCATGCTGGTGCTCTCGACAGGCTGAAAGAAATGACGCATGGTGAATTCATATGGAGCGAAGAGCTGTGTTATTATGGTATATCTTGTGGGAAAGAGAATTACGGGATTCCTTGCGACGAACAGAACGTAATGAAACACCAAGACAGTCCTTCGTTTGTGTGACACTCGCAGTTCGACATTAATTTGATGAGATGAAGCGAACGGAGCGGTTATGTACTGCTTCAAGAGCGTCCATTTATTTGGCTGATGTGGGTCTCTAATAGATGAAGCGTGTTCCACTTGTGGACGGACGTGTGCGTGTGTGTGTGTGTGTGTGTGTGTGTGTGTGTGTGTGTGTGTGTGTGTGTGTGTGTGTGTGTGTGTGTGTGTGTGTGTGTGTGTGTGTGTGTGTGTGTGTGTGTGTGTGTGTGTGTGTGTGTGTGTGTGTGTGTGTGTGTGTGTGTGTGTGTGTGTGTGTGTGTGTGTGTGTGTGTAGCAGCAGCTTTAATAAAACGTGTGCGTGGTAAACATTCCTTTTTAAGTATAGCCTAAGGTATGGTTTGCTTTAGCGTAGATGCCATGGTAACGGTACGATCTTACAGACTGCATTGAGAAACCATTCAGTGCGTAGGTCGGGCAGGCTGTGTTAGTGCGGTAGATTCGCGTAGCTTTGCATTTGCTAGCGCTGGGTTCCGTCTGCCAAGCGCGACACCAGTCATAGACGTTATTTTAGTCAACCTGAAGGCATACATAACATCAGAAGTGTTAGTTATTTTGCGATAAATAACGCAGTCATCTGCGAATAAACAAACCTTTGAATATTTGTTATTAGGTAAGTCATTTATATATATTAAATATAAAAGAGCCTGCGCGTTTTCACTGTGTGATCTTTATGTGCGAGTGAGAGCACAATTTACGTGACCCTTTCCATATTCAACGGCGTCCCGAAGATGAATGCAGAAAATGATCTCATTTCCGGACAATCCACTTCCGACTGTTCACCTCTCACCAGCGAGCTCAACAAATTTATGCGCGGAAGGAGTAACAACCCAGAAACATGCGCAATAGGCGTATAATCATTGCTTCCGCCCGCTTTCTTTGGCCAGTCCGCCATAATTTTTGCTTTCAGCCACCCCCAGCACGCGACTCAGCTGGCCAGCTCACCCACTCGCTTTGCTTCGCCCCGACAAACAGAGAAAGCGAAGGAAAGGCCAGCTGTTCAAGCTACCGACGGTGCCTCGATCAGCGAAGCGCGACGCGGGCCGCACTGACCAACTCTCCCGAGAGCTCGCCACGGTTGGTGGCACGCACTTGCTCATTCTTCATTGTTTCTCCCACTGGCGTAAGCGCGCGACGACGGATATTGGAATGCGAGAGGTTTTGCGAGGTTTGCTGGTGCTCTTGAGCTTGATTTGATCTTCCACGGCATTGCGCATCGACAGATATATCAGGGCCTTCGACCGTTCGTCGCTTCTCTTGAACAGACCTTCTCACCTTCAAACAGGCCTCTTCACCGGAGGATACTTAACTGGAATCCGTTGCTGAATCTCTCCAGTAGTGACCCAGCTTTACAGGGCAACCACCGCAAAGAAAACTGCGTTCAGAAGAAAAAAGTGTTTATTTTTTTTACGAGCTTCCTTTTTTTTTTTACTTTTTTGTATTGCCACACCTCCCTGAATACGCTTCCGGGTCAGGGAAATTACCGGAAGGTGCAGCTTGTTTTGTTTTCTTTTCTCTCTGAGGTCCCTGTGCTGCTTCCGTTTCCCCCGCGCCAGCGCAAATTTCACTCAGTTCACTCAGCATGCGAGCGAGTTCAGTTGCCGAGCTAGCTGCACTGCTGGTGGCGGCCCTTGTGCTGCAGGTGGCCGGCGACCGCTACCGTGCGGCGGCCGAAGCCGAAGAAGGTTCCTCCACGGCACAGAAGGAATCGAGGCACTTTGGCTTGGCGCCGTTCAACTTGGGTATCAACATTCCATACATTTTCAACATGAAACTCCTGACTTCCCCCACAAACACGGGTCTCGGCCTCAGTGTGCCCGCCATCTTCAACATGCAACTGGATACCGGAGGACCGCACCAGTTGCGTCCTACGGGCTTGCGGCTCAACTTCTTCGGCGCCGGACGCAACGGAGAAAAGGCTCGCCGAAGGCGTCCCAGCATCTTCAGGCTTGCAGAGAACGACATCGGTGCCAGGACTACGTCCAGAGCGCAGTCGCTGGCTGAGGCGTCGTCGTGAAAAACACGTTACGCTCCGTGGCATATCAGTTTAACACGACTTGGAACTTCTATTCGCTTGTGGCATCTCGGTGGCATTTTGCAAAAATTCGATGGCCGTACTTGTCTATATCCAGCCTCGACATCCCGAGTGCAGTAAAGGTATTGTTGAAGGGGTGTGTACCGTTTTTGTCATTCTGAATGCTGATTTTGTCATTGCTGTAGCAGTGAAGTATCGGGAGTGAGTGAGCATGCATTATACAGTCTCGTTCTCTCGGGACAGCTTTATATCTCTTGAGCTGACTACTCAAGCTATGTCCATGTAATTGCAGGAGTGCGCGAATAGTAATTTTTGAAGCCAAATCGAATACGAATGGAACAGTGTTAGAAGCGAATGCAATCGAAGCATTTTCGAATAGTTTTGAAATAATGAACAACTGATAATTCTGAAATATTCGAAAAACATTCGTATTTACGAAATAATGACTACTCGTTGCGAAGACCAAATCGGACAATATTAGCTTTATCATTCGAAAGTTTCGATTGTGCGCACAACCCTAGAAGTTGAACAAAAGCATATACATGCAGGTTTGTATAAACTATAACGAACGCATACAACAAAGTCTCCGGAGGTTATATTTTATGACATGTCATTACATTTTATCATCCGTCGCGAGGAGTGGCTCATTGCGGCGACAACGACGGTGCGGCTTCGTCGGAGCTAATGACGAAGAGCGAAAATTAGTCGTTACGAAGCGCGCTTATGAAAACGCGTCTCGCTATTTGCGCACAGTTTATGCAGAAAACGAAACGCCGCTGTACATGCCGTGTTCGAGATTTGCAGTCTGGCGCGATACGAGTGTTATCACGCGAGAATCCACCGATCCAGTAACGGCGCCGTTGAAGCGTGCTTCACGCGTTGTGGACGCCAAGGTTACGTGATGAGAAAAATATTTCTGGCGAACTAACGAGTCCACTCCCAGGCTAAACTGTGCCATACTTCCAGTATAGCCAATGAGGACTTGGGGTTCTTTCAATGAGCACCAAAGGCACTGACGACGTATCAACAAACGTGACCAAGTGTACGATGATTTCAGCTTGACCCAGATGGACTGAAACGGAGATACTCTAACCTTCAACAGCAGTTTATCCTATCTTTCGCACGCTATTTCACAGCGGGACTGATCGTGGCCGAAAAAAAAAACTGCTATTGTAGGTTAAAGGATCTCCGTTTCAGTCCATCTAGGTCAAGCTGAAATCATCGTACACTTGATCGCGTTTGCTGATACGTTGTCAGCGCGTTTGGTGCTCATTGAAAGAACACCAAGTCCTCATTGGCTATACTGGAAGTATGGCACAGTTTAGCCTGGGAGGGGACTAGTTCGCCAGAAATAATTTTCTCGTGACGATGTCATTGCATGAATAGTGAAATCGTACGAATTTACTCTTACGAGCTTCCTTGCCCAAGAAGGACGACAATTTCAACTCTGGCGGCCTTTACGCTGATGCGCCAGCCACGCGAGAAGCCATCGCTACATCAGGTGGGTGCACGGAGATTCAGCAGCAAGCCATGTGCTGATACTTTATAACTGCGATCCGGAATGTGCGAGGTGGACTGATCTGACAGGGAATGCTTAATTTCTGTTCGTGTTGATTGCCGTTTTGCTGAAATTGAATTGAATTCTGGGGTTTCACGTGCCAAAACCACGATTTGATTATGAGGCACGCCGTAGAGGGGGACTCCGGATTAATTTTTTGACCACCAGGGGATATTTAACGTGCCCCCAGTGCACGGGACACGGGCGTTTTTGCATTTCGCCCCCATCGAAATGCGGCCGCCGGGATTTGATCGCGCGACCTCGTGCTTAGCAGCGCAACACCATAGCCGTTAACCCACCGCGGTGGGTCGTTCGGCTGAAAACGGCCCCGGTGCAGATTATTTAACAGAACTACTTAGCAGCATCGGTATATGACTAGTTAGTTCAAATGTATTATACAGTTCCGAATGTATACGTTGACCACGTTGACAACGAGATACCACGTTGAAGCGTAAAGTGGCCAATGGTGTGACTGATGGTATGCTGATAAGTTATTTTTTGACCACACACACACACACACACACACACACACACACACACACACACACACACACACACACACACACACACACACACACACACACACACGCACACGCACTCGCACACACACACACACACACACACACACACACACACACACACACACACACACACACACACACACACACACACACACACACACACACACACATGCGCTTCCGCACGCAGGCACACGCACGCACATCATAGGTGTGTCACAGTTTTCACTAAAGGACTTACAAAGGCTTACAGAAGCTAACAAACAATGAGACGAAGACTAGCATAGGCGAAATGGTTTGCAGTTATTAACCGAATTAAAGAAATGATAAATAAATGGAAATGAAGACATGAAAAAAATCGACTAGCCATCCCGGCCCTGCGAAAGTGCACGTGCAGCGAAACTGTGGAAAACCGCCACTACAGCTGCTGAATTCTTTATAAATTTGAAATCATTATATGGCCCATGAAGCGAAAAATCCGGCGTTAGAGCAACCGATGGTACCAAAGCCCATGTGACCAAGTGGTGACGTCATGTTTGACATGATGACGAAACGTGATGACGTCATCGTACCAAAGGTCGCGTGATATCATCACGTCAAACGTCACGTGATAATGGCATCGTCACGTGACAATGACGTCACGCGATGACGTCTCACGTCAAACCTGTTGTCACGCGATGACGTCATTGTCAAGTGATGATGACGTCATCCGATGACGTCATGTGACGCCTCTTGGAGAAGGATCACATTCTGCGCTTCCCGCTTCTTTGCACTGTCACCGGGATCAGCCCATGATGACGTCACGTGATTACGTCATTGTCCGCAGCGGAGAAGCTCCTTAGAAATACCAGGGCATCCGGCTCCACCGTGCGTCCCACCTCCCAAGAGATGGAGAAAGAAAAAAGAATATTCACTGTATTCACATGCATTCATAAAGTGTCGCACAACATAAAGATCGCCCAAAGCGCTCACGTTAGGGTCGTGTTTTCCGCGCCGAGTAAACTTTAAAAAATTATGAGGTTTTACGTGCCAAAACCACGATCTGATTATCAGGCACGCCGTAGTGGGGGACTCCGGAATATTTGGAGCACTTGGGGTTCTTTAACGTGCATCTAAATCTAAGTACTTAACATGAGTGATTTCGCATTTCACCCCCATCGAAATGCGGCCGCCGTGGCCGGGATTCGATCCCGCGACCCCGTGCTTAGCAGCCCAACACCATAGCCACTAAGCAATCACGGTGGGTTCCGAATAAACTTGCAGGTATGCAAAAAGACTAACCCTAACAGAAAAAAAAACATGTGTCAAGAAACAATAAAACGAAATTTGTGAAATGTAATGAAGGCTTAGCACATCAGATACCTCTAGCATGCAACCGTTTTTATGTCGGACAAACGGGCCGTTGCATCAACGACCGCCTTCGCGAGCATGCTCAGGGGTTTATCCAGAATTTTGACTTGGGGGGAGGGGGTGTTACCAGAACGGCGGGGGGGGGGGGATACGAAGTATTATTGCTTATCTATTTTTGAGCGAAAGACGGGGGGGGGGGGGGGGGGGGGAGGTAAGAGGTTCAAGGGGCTAGTGCTCTTTTTACCATGTTGTTTTATTTATTTAAGGCCTGACTCTTTTGTTCAACAAATGGTGACGGAAAAGCTGCTAATTAGCAGAAGTACACTAACTAACCTTTTAAGCAAGCATATTAAACCACATCTTACAAGAGAGTTCGTCCTTGTTGGTGCATGTAGAGCTGATGATGTTGCGCAAATAATACTACAACGAAGGTGGAGACAGGCAGGCGCAAACGAGCGCTGTATATAGAAGGCCGAAATGTGTGCCTATAGTTTTAGGGGCGAAGCTCCTTAGGGCGTGGGTCTGTCCTTCCTCCGTATGTAGCCACCTGTAGTTTTATGAAGTGTTCACTAGATGAAGTCCGTAGCTCTGGTTGGCATGGAGACCGCTATGTATGTATGTATACGCATATATACATATATATGTATATGTATAGTACAACCGGAAGCCGACTTCCGCTTCCGTTTCCACTTCCGGTTCCGCTTCGGGTTCCGGAAGCCAGCTTCCGGCTTCCGGAGAACGCTACCGTCGTTTTTCTCTCTCGTCCGTAGCTAGGTGCGCTGCGGTGCACAAGGGCGTTCGTTCCCGACGCGCGTTCTCTTTCTCTCGTTCCCGACGCGCGCTCTCTTCCTTTCTCGTCCGTAGCTAGGTGTGCTGCGGTGCACAAGGGTGTTCGTTCCCGACGCGCGTTCTCTTTCTCTCGTTCCCGACGCGCGCTCTCTTCCTTTCTCGTCCGTAGCTAGGTGTGCTGCGGTGCACAAGGGTGTTCGTTCCCGACGCGCGTTCTCTTTCTCTCGTTCCCGACGCGCGCTCTCTTCCTTTCTCGTCCGTAGCTAGGTGTGCTGCGGTGCACAAGGGCGTTCGTTCCCGACGCGCGTTCTCTTTCTCTCGTTCCCGACGCGCGCTCTCTTTCTTTCTCGTCCGTAGCTAGGTGTGCTGCGGTGCACAAGGGTGTTCGTTCCCGACGCGCGTTCTCTTTCTCTCGTTCCCGACGCGCGCTCTCTTCCTTTCTCGTCCGTAGCTAGGTGTGCTGCGGTGCACAAGGGTGTTCGTTCCCGACGCGCGTTCTCTTTCTCTCGTTCCCGACGCGCGCTCTCTTCCTTTCTCGTCCGTAGCTAGGTGTGCTGCGGTGCACAAGGGTGTTCGTTCCCGACGCGCGTTCTCTTTCTCTCGTTCCCGACGCGCGCTCTCTTCCTTTCTCGTCCGTAGCTAGGTGTGCTGCGGTGCACAAGGGCGTTCGTTCCCGACGCGCGTTCTCTTTCTCTCGTTCCCGACGCGCGCTCTCTTCCTTTCTCGTCCGTAGCTAGGTGTGCTGCGGTGCACAAGGGTGTTCGTTCCCGACGCGCGTTCTCTTTCTCTCGTTCCCGACGCGCGCTCTCTTCCTTTCTCGTCCGTAGCTAGGTGTGCTGCGGTGCACAAGGGTGTTCGTTCCCGACGCGCGTTCTCTTTCTCTCGTTCCCGACGCGCGCTCTCTTCCTTTCTCGTCCGTAGCTAGGTGTGCTGCGGTGCACAAGGGTGTTCGTTCCCGACGCGCGTTCTCTTTCTCTCGTTCCCGACGCGCGCTCTCTTCCTTTCTCGTCCGTAGCTAGGTGTGCTGCGGTGCACAAGGGCGTTCGTTCCCGACGCGCGTTCTCTTTCTCTCGTTCCCGACGCGCGCTCTCTTCCTTTCTCGTCCGTAGCTAGGTGTGCTGCGGTGCACAAGGGTGTTCGTTCCCGACGCGCGTTCTCTTTCTCTCGTTCCCGACGCGCGCTCTCTTCCTTTCTCGTCCGTAGCTAGGTGTGCTGCGGTGCACAAGGGTGTTCGTTCCCGACGCGCGTTCTCTTTCTCTCGTTCCCGACGCGCGCTCTCTTCCTTTCTCGTCCGTAGCTAGGTGTGCTGCGGTGCACAAGGGCGTTCGTTCCCGACGCGCGTTCTCTTTCTCTCGTTCCCGACGCGCGCTCTCTTCCTTTCTCGTCCGTAGCTAGGTGTGCTGCGGTGCACAAGGGTGTTCGTTCCCGACGCGCGTTCTCTTTCTCTCGTTCCCGACGCGCGCTCTCTTCCTTTCTCGTCCGTAGCTAGGTGTGCTGCGGTGCACAAGGGTGTTCGTTCCCGACGCGCGTTCTCTTTCTCTCGTTCCCGACGCGCGCTCTCTTCCTTTCTCGTCCGTAGCTAGGTGTGCTGCGGTGCACAAGGGCGTTCGTTCCCGACGCGCGTTCTCTTTCTCTCGTTCCCGACGCGCGCTCTCTTTCTTTCTCGTCCGTAGCTAGGTGTGCTGCGGTGCACAAGGGTGTTCGTTCCCGACGCGCGTTCTCTTTCTCTCGTTCCCGACGCGCGCTCTCTTCCTTTCTCGTCCGTAGCTATAGGTGTGCTGCGGTGCACAAGGGCGTTCGTTCCCGACGCGCGTTCTCTTTCTCTCGTTCCCGACGCGCGCTCTCTTCCTTTCTCGTCCGTAGCTAGGTGTGCTGCGGTGCACAGTAGTGATTTTATTGAAGAAGAAAGTGACGCACAAGGGCGTTCGTTCCCGACGCGTGTTCTCTTTCTCTCGTTCCCGACGCGCGCTCTCTTCCTTTCTCGTCCGTAGCTAGGGGCGCTGCGGTGCACAAGGGCGTTCATTCCCGTTCATTATCTGATCACTATGAACAACAACAAAAAAAAAGCTGGTAGATCCCACGCCCTGTGGGAATCGATGTTATTCGAAGCAGTGTGCGGGGAGCCTACCAAGTTAACGAAACGACCATGAGAGCACCAAGACGTAGGCAGCTGTTTCATGCCCTACATGACATCTTTGTCATAGCCTATTATTTATGTTCGTCATACACTCTTGTCATACTATACCAATTTTGGTACATACCAAGTTAACGTACATGCCAAGTTTGGTGCATATATCTATAGCACGACCCACTACGGGGGATTGGCCATGAATCGGCCGACAGTGGGTAGAAAAAGGAAGAATACTTAAATAGGATTTTCTTATTTAAGAATGAGGTATGAAATGAATTCTAATCGTTAATATAAATTTTCATGGCATATTATCTTAAAAATTGAAGTTAATATTTTTGGTCTCATGTAGCCTTGGTCCACAAACTGCAAATATCCACCCTTTTCTTCGTCTGTTGCGTTCCTAATTTTTCAAGAGATGAAGCGCCAACAGCGACAGCCCACTAAGAAGGAACAAAGACAGGACAAGGCGCTACTTGCAACTGTTTATTGTAGTCAAAAGTGGTTGAATATATAGTCATGGGGAGAGGAACGAAAAAGGCGGAACACTGATTGTATGAATGCGCACGCGCGAGAACACTGAATATATGCATGAAGGAAATCGCGAATCTAAAACTTATCTAAAAACAGGCTTTCATAACATGTTGTGGGGCTAGTTGGTGCATAGCTTACAAAAGATGAAGCGCCAACAGTGACAGCACACTAAGAAGGAACAAAGACATTCAACCACCTTTGACTACAATAAACAGTTGCAAGTAGCGCCTTGTTCTGTCTTTGTTACTTCTTAGTGTGCTGTCACTGTTGGCGCTTCATCTTTTGTAAGCTATGCACCAACTAGCCCCACAACGTGTTTTACTGCGTTACTAATATTTGGGATACTTGGAGCTTCGATAGAAATTTTCATCAGCTCGTCGACATGGGCCGGCATCATGTGACATCTGATGTTGAGAGCCTGTTCATGGTGGAAAAGCTTCTTTCAACGACAGCAATTCCTACCGGAAGAAGCAGTATCTTCATTGCAGCTGATGACAAAGCAGGGAACATTCTTTTTCTCTCGACCTCGCACGCAAGCATTAGCAGCGCTTGGTGTGAAGCCAGCTCTCCAGGATACCGTCTGTAAATTCTACTCATTCCCCAGTCTAGTCGTTCGGAGCTTAATGATAACGAGAGCAATTTGCCACATTGTAAATTTTACGACTAAGCGCAGGGGCAGTGCTCGTACTGTACGTATTGTGCATACGAGTACGTTGACTTAAAAATGAAAAAAAAAAAAGACCAAACGTGAATCACGCGCAAGCGTTTACCGCGACCTCAAGGATTCTCCGTTCCCTGCAGGTCGCAGAGTAGCACTGTTGTCTGCGCGCTGAACATCAAAATTGGGCCTCAAAATTAAGGCCACGTAGCGTCCACCTCCGCACAAAGTAAATATTTCTTAAAGCGATTACCACAGTGCATGGGTTCAGCGTAATTTTTTTTCCAGGATGAGTACCTGTCTGAAAGAGGGGAGGGGGTCCGGAATAATTTTTTTGGAGGGTGTCTATTTCTCATTCTTTAATAGTTCAAATAGCCAATTACACCATCACATCTTAATAGTCACAATTGCAAATACATAATTCCCACCATAGTACAGCTTCGCTGGTCATCCATCTCCACCCAGTGGAAGGGCTAACAGTTTTTGTTCAGAAACTGTTTAATAAGCTGCCAGTTTCCTTTAGTGTGAACTCAATTGAGCAAGATGCACTTTTGAAAGTAGTCACGTTTTGCACGTTTCAAACTGCCCCAAGTGTATTCGAATATTTCTTAAAGCGAATTAGTAACATTGTGTTAAATGGTTGACATTTTAGTTTCTTGCGCATTCTACCTTTTTCAGAAATTGACCGCAACAACCCATTTGGGATCCACGGATTTCTTTTCGCACTAAACCAACGAGTGATTGGGGTGAGCGACTGTTTTATGCAATTTGTTATCGCACTAGAAAACAAGTTGCAAGCTTGCTCGGGAGAGAGAGAGAGAGAGAGATACAACTTTAATGGTGCCAGCAATTCACGAGGGCGGACGCAGCCTCCCTCCGCCTAGCAGACGGCCGAGATCCCCTGGGTCTCAGCGGCTGCCTCGGCTAGCTGGACGGCCCAGACCTGGTCTTGCTGGTCTGAGCTGAGCAGCAGGGTCTCCCACTGCTGCCGGTTTTGAATTTTGCGGCCCTCGAAAGGAGCCGCCTTCGAGCATGCCCATAGAATATGTGGCAGATCCGCCCTACATTTACATAATTTGCATTGATCGTTGTATTGCCCTGGATAGAATCTGCTGCAGGCCACCGGGTTTGGATACATGTTTGTTTGCAGGAGGCGCCAGGCCACCGCCTGTTTCCTGGTTAGCGCAGGATGAGCTGGTGGGTGCCGGGCCCTTCCCAGCCGATAGTAATCGGTTATTTCTTTGTAGCTGACCATGCGGTCTCCTCTCGTTCCCGGCTGGGCGGGCTCACTTGCTCGGCGAGTAAGTCCTCGAGCTACGTTGTGAGCCGCCTCGTTGCCGGGGAGAGAGGAGTGCGCGGGTGCCCAAATAATTTGGATCGTCCCGCGATGACGGTCGCTGTTACTGTATAGAATTTTGAGCGCCTCTGGCGAGATGCGTCCTTTCGCGAACTTGTGAACTGCGATTTTTGAGTCGCTTTTGATAACTCTCGCTTTCGTGGAGGCCACCGCTAATGCTATGGCGGCTTCCTCCGCAACTTCGGCGTTGTCCGTTCTCACGGTGCCGCTCGCGAAGGGTTCTCCGTCCGCGTTTACCGCTACTACGGACATCCCTTTGCGTTCTCTGTATTCCGCGGCGTCTACGTAGGCCACGCCCTCTACGTCATGGAACTTGCGCTCAATGTGGTCCCTTGCCTCTCGTCACTCCTTGTGGTGGTCCGGGCGCATGTTCTTGGGCAGTGGAGGAATTTTAAATTCCCTCCTCGTCTCTAGTGGAATGCTTAGTTTCGTGCCGTGTTGCGCTTAATATCGAATTTTGGGTTTCTGTAGAATGTGTCGCCCCGTTGGGGTTTGTGTGAGTCTTTCGTATTGGGCGGTAGTGTGCGCCTCGATTAGTTCGTCAAGCGTGTTGTGTAGCCCCAACTCTAAGAGTTTGTCGTTGGGTGTTGTGACTGGGACACCAATTGCCTGTTTGAATGATCGTCTGATGATGCATTCCATCTTGTTTTTTTCTGCTACACCAAATCTTAGGTACGGTACCACATAGACGACGCGGCTTATGACGAAGGCCTGCACTAAACGAATTAGGCTGACCTCCATCATGCCGTAGCGTCTATTGGCAATCCGTTTGATTAGCCTTAGTGTTTGCTGTGCGCTGTTTTCTAGCGCCTTGATGGTACCGAGGTTTCTGCCTTCCGCATGCAACCGGAGTCCTAGGACTTTGATTTGGTCTACGATAGGTATCGGGCCCCCGTTCACTTTGATGTTAATATTCGGTGTTCCTCCGTATTGTTTCCTGGTCGTAGGGTACACCAGCAGGAGTTCGGACTTTTGAGAGGAGCAACTGAGCCCCTTCTCTGCCGCGTAGCGTTCGACGGCCTCCGTGGCCTGTTGGAGGGTTTCCTCGATTTGGCGTTCGCTGCCACCTGTCACCCACAACGTTATGTCGTCGGCGTACAGGCTGTGGTTGAGGCCGCGGATCTTACTGAGGATTTTCGGCAGGCCGATCATGGCCACGATGAAGAGAAAGGGGGACAATACCGAGCCTTGCGGCGTTCCCCTACTACCCAATTTTATGTCATCCGACTTGATGTCTCCTATCGTAATTTGAGCTGTGCGGTTCGAGAGGAAGTCCCGGACGTAGGTGTAGGCCTTGCGACCTACCCCCAGGTCCTGGAGGTTCCCTAGGACCGCTTTGTGCGTAATATTATCGAAGGCCTTGGTGAGGTCCAACCCTAAGATGGCTTTCAGTCCCGTTCCTCTGCCCCGCGCGTCGAGGATTTGATGTTTTATTTGGAGCAGGACGTCCTGCGTGGACAGTTTCGGCCTGAACCCGATCATCGTGAGCGGATACAGACCTCTATCCTCCATGTAGTTGCTTAATCTAGTGAGAACGACGTGCTCCATCAGCTTCCCCACGCACGAGGTTAGAGAGATGGGTCTGAGGTTCTCAATCAGTAATTTCTTCCCGGGTTTGGGGATCATCACTACGTGCGCAGATTTCCACTGCGGCGGTATTGCACCCTGTTCCCAGCACGCGTTCATGCACTTTGTTATTGCCGCGATGGATTCGTCATTTAGGTTGCGGAGAATCTTGTTCGTAATGCCATCCGGGCCCGGTGCCGACTTTGTGCGCAGTCTGAGTATTTCGGCCCTCACCTCGGCCTCCGTGATCTCCTCGTCTAATGCGGGATTTTCCCTGCCCGTGTACGCATTCTGTGGTTCTCGCGTAATGCTTCCTATGTATCTGTTCTGTATGTCGCGAATGAGTTCATCGTCGGTTCCCGCGTAAGTGTGGGTGATCTTGTTGAGGTTCTGTTTCTGTGTCGTTCTGCTGCCCTCTGGGTCCAAGAGACATCGGAGGAAGTTCCACGTTTTGCCCAGTCCGAGCTGGCCCTCCATGCAGTTGCATGTAGACTCCCATTGCTGTCGGTCCAAGCGGTTCGCGTGATCTTCAATCTCCCTGTCTAAACGTGCTATTCACCGCCGCAGGGTCCTATTCAGCCTCTGGCGCCTCCACCGTCTCTGTAGGCCCTCCATGCTATGCTCGGGAGATTCAGCTTCTGTGACATTAGTTCAATATAATTTTTTAACCGAAGAAAGCAAACATTTCTGTGTTGAAACCCGATTTGGTATATTGTTTGTCGTTTGAGTGACAGGACGAAGGAGCTGGTCCTGGCTTGAGGAAAACAGGATAGTAGTCACAAAAATGATGAAAAAAGCGAAATGCGAAAAAAAGTACCCGATTCCTGCCTGATCGAACCCGCGCCCGCTGCGTGGGAGCCAGATGCTCTACCACTGAGCCACGCAAGCGCTTGCTATGGGGCAGCGTAAAATGCCCTATAAGGCAAGTGCGCAGGGGCAGACGACCCGAGCCTCCACCAGTATGGTGGCACCATTTAGGTAAGGTGCCTGCAAACATAGCGTGCCCGACATGTAAGTTGCAGTTGTAAGGCTTGATCGGGCTCAGCAGACTGATGTGCAGAGAGCATTACAAGTCGCAGCTCGCCGTCGACGCCGGATGGATAGTTAACATCGTTCTCGTCAAAACGAGGCGAACAGACTGCCGCGAAGACCCTGTTGTGCGTGTTGCCCAAATTGGAGCTACTCTTGAGCCGATCCACCAGCTTACGCTGTGACTGTGCTGCGTGTGCCGCGCAGGCCTGCGACTTTTTATTTTCAAAAACAAGTAGGTTTAAGATGGATTCAAGTTCTGAGCGAAAATAAGTAATCGATGATCAGGGCAAGCGGTAGACTGACGCAATAATCGTGTTTCTGCCGTTCAACGAAAAAACTTTCTGATCAAATTGTAGCCACACCGATTCGCAGTTCAAGTTATTGAAGAAAAGGTCTTGACGACGCCTATATGATAGGGGTGAATCGATAAAGATGGCGGAACCGCCATCTTTATAGCCGTATAAAGTAGAAAAGTAAAAGCCGTATAAATTTCTATCATTCCTTGTTAACCGTGTTTCGGAGAGGCGTAGGACAGAAAACGTGTGATCGATCACAGATAGGAAGTGAATGTGGTCGTCATGATGCTTTCCTAGGCTACGTACGGTAAAATGAATCGGCGATAAAGCCGGCGGGTTATACAAAAGAAATTTTTTTGTCGGCTGATAAGAAAGAATAGAGGAATCCATGGTTATGCATCAAGACTGCTAGCGGCAACAATCTACATCTAAGCAGACTTCTCCGCACTGATACTAGCATAGCGGCGGAGCCTTATTGCAGT
The DNA here is from genome assembly GCF_013339745.2 of Dermacentor silvarum. Classification (NCBI taxonomy): domain Eukaryota; kingdom Metazoa; phylum Arthropoda; class Arachnida; order Ixodida; family Ixodidae; genus Dermacentor; species Dermacentor silvarum. Next base: position 182,716,071 of record NC_051159.1, on the reverse strand, counting down.
GGCGCTAACAAGGCGAAGTTTGCGGTGAAAGCCCGGAAGCACTTTTCACGGGCGGACAGGGTGAACTAAACATACGCGACGCGGAGACTGAGTAGCTCGCACACATTCATCTGTAGTCGCACAAGTACCAGGGCGAATCAGAAAGTCCTTGCGCCTATTTTTTTATTGCGATAGCAATTATATGGACACTTCAACCGGATAGCAATTATATGAACACTTCAACCGGATTTCTGCCGTCGGCGTCGCCGTCGTCGTCGCCGTCGCCGTGAGGTTCCCTATAGATAAAATCTTCGCCGCGCGCCGTATGCCCGAGCGGAAGCGTGCGGGGACGCGCGCTATCACAGAGAGTGAACGCACTCAATCTCCCACGCGCAAGCAAGGAAGCGGAAGCCAGCGCCGGAGGGAGCGGGGGGGGGGGGGGGGGGGGGGCGCACTTCTACTCTGCCAACAACCGCGCTCGTCGCTCGCTCGCATCGTCTCTTATCTCCACACGGCTCTGACCTTTATGCGCCGTGCATTCGCTGCTCAGTTTCCGTTGAAGCGATAGACCGCACGTACCTTCGCCCGCTGCTGCGGCGTATGCGCTTGCTGCCAGCGTTTTGACAGTCGTTGTCTGCAGTCATTCAGTGTGATCTATTCATGTTTGTTTGTGCGCGCTCACACCACGCTTGTTCAATCAGTTAGTAATAGTCGGGCCACATTTTCCAACGCACGCTACACATGCAATGCTGCCCGGGTCGGCAGTGCAGCGCTACAGGTGTGTCCCTTCGCACGCGCTGCCCACGGGAAGCGCTTCTCATCAACACCACCGTTTAACACGCGCCTTCTCGTGGTCATCGAGTCTCTCTTCATGTCGGTCTACTGACGCCGCAGCACAGCTGCTTACTTAATCAGCTCATGTTTACTACAATTCATATTGCTACCAAAGCCGCTCACCTTACTTCGTATGACATTGCTGTGTTGCTATCGCATTCATTGCTTCGCCCTTAGGGCGAAACTGTGACATTTTTTTTCTTGCCACATTACCGCTGTAAAAGCGAATTAAGTCAACATATCCATTCCCAGCAGTGGACCTTTATTGGACCGGCCCGGCATTATCTGCAGGTAGCTCGCAGTACGGCGCTGCCGTCAGTTGTTGAAGATGGCGGTTGTGCTTCACACGTCCACGGCGTACGAGCAATGAAGTGTGATTCGTTTTCTATGGAGCAAGGGACGAACGCTCATCGAAATCCACAGGGAAATGCAGCCCACGTGTGGGGAAAGTTGTCTCGCCTTGAGTAGTGTGAGGCGGTGGTGTTGCGAGTTCACGTGCAACGATGAAGCCAAGAAAGCAGTCCGATGGTCAGCAGGACGAATTCTGCCACAGGGGCATGTCAAATTCAGTGCTGCGATGTGATAAATGTCTGAACCGGTGTGGGGACTGTGGAAATATAGTGTATGGTACGTAGAATAGTACGTATATTTGTAATTGCCTGTATGTACCTTATTCTGTCTAATAAAAAATAGGGGCAAATACTTTCTGATTCGCTCTCGCACTTATACGTCTATCTTTCTCGTTTTATTAAGCCCTCGAGAATTGTTACTGTATGTGGCGTCAGGCTACATTCTGATTGTACCAAGTCATTGTTTTATTATTTTCGAGACCACGAAATATCGCCACTGGCCACCTTCAGTGTTGCTTTCAGGGTCTCACAAGCACGGCACCTTGCATAAACACTAATAGAAAAAAGGTTTTACAATGGTGGCTTCTGAACGTAGTTGAAAATTAAAAATAGATTCTGCAAGCAATGGTTTCCAGAGCTGCCAAAGCTGCTTCTGCCCCAAGAAAACCACCGCACGTTTCACGTTGTTTATGGCGGAAGCATTCGCGATTGTAGTGCCCACTGCACGACCAATATGCGCACGCACGCACGCACGCACGCACGCACGCACGCACGCACGCACGCACGCACGCACGCACGCACGCACGCACGCATGCAAGCACGCCACGCAGGTTTCTACATATTTCAAGAAAAATAAGGTCGCCGAGAATTTTATGCAAAACAAAAAAAGAAATACTGAACAAAAGGTCAGGGAATCCCATGACTGTGTAAAACATCTGAAATATATCTCATTATCGAACATATCTTAGTCATTTGGGGTCGATAGCAACAGCGTCATCCAGGACGAAGGAGACTTCTGCTGCCTTCCCATAAAAAAGGAAAAGGGAAAAAATGTAGCTCAAGCTTTCGCGTACACAAAATTTTGCTCTTCCAAGTCTGCTCACAAAAAATTAAAAAAATGCTATAGGCGAAGTCAGTACGAGTTACGCTTTTTACACTTCGATCCTCAGCTCTCCTGCCGGTTCGGAAACCTCCACCGTTCCCTTCCCAATGACAGTTGGGCGCAGACACGTGCAGCACGTCCTGCCTGCTCAGTCAACATTAGGTCTAGCAGAAGGTGTCTGGTAAAAGGCCTTTTCGCTGACGCGTTCTAACATGTGGGGCATCGCGCCACCTGCCGATCGGCTGTTGTTCGCCACTGCGTTTGTCAGCTGCTCGAATTTTCTGCGCCACTGCCCCGGCGTAGTGAGGTCGAAAGCCGGGGGGACGGTACCAGTGGCTTCCCTGGACACGTACATGGTCGATGTGCAATGCGTCTTCCCTGGTTCATCGGGTGCTCGTGGCTGCTTCCCGGTTGGGTCCCGTTTGGAGAGTGCGCCGCTTCAGAACACCCACTGGGCGCTCGTGCCGGGAGGTGGACAAGGAAACCGCCCATCTTGTGAGAGCCCGCGGTCTTCGAAGCGAGCATCCAGGTGGTTTGACGGCACGAGTCCGAATTACGACTTGTTTATACTGCTGCTTCTCGTGACGCGCAGTTCGTGCCAGTTCTCTGTGCCTCGTTCACCCGAGGAAACAGCAGCTTGCATTTAAGTGGCAGCGCAAAATAATTGCACCGTAAGTGCCGAAAATGACGAAAAATTTACACATCTGGCGAGTTCTAAATTTTACTTGTACGATTACAAATGCAAGTGATTTAAAGGTGCAATAACCTTTTGAATCACTTGCTGCTAGGCTTAATACGAGCTATACAACGATGTGTTGCCTTAGGAGGCGATGATGTTGCTCATATCGTTGGTGGCCGTGCCGACACTAAGGGCCCCAACGTCTCGAGCGTGAATTCTTCTTGAGAAGTTTATAACAGCGGCCAACTGTGACGACACATTGTTCTCTTAGTACAGGGGGAGGGAGTGGAAGACCTGTCTGAACAGCAAATTCAATTTGCTACAAATCTTACTGCAGCAACATGGACGCTCCTGTCTTGTTTTCTCTAAAAGCGTGCATGCTCGGATACCATCATATACGCATATAGTAGACTTCAACGTATTCAACCCTAATGGGAGCGACTAAATTGATCGAGTTATGCGGCGGACCGAATTAAACAAGACGCAGAAAAAAAAAAACACACAGCTGATACATTTGGCAGTATTTGGCCTATTCTAGTACACCCCCGAATTAAACACGCGCCCGGCTTCTATGTGTCCAACGTAGAAAACTAACGCAGAGATAATATTAAAGCTCTTAAGCGTAGTAGAAATCCAACGCACACCCAATTTCCTAGCACAAAAAAAAAGGAAACCGGCAGGGGTTTTATTTGTGTTGCACAGTGGCGGCTGGTTTTCTAAAGTCGGCTTCGCCGTACAATTATTAAAGTTAGCTTTGCCGCATTACAGTTTTGTTATGCAGCAAAGCATAAAATGTCGCGAAGGCGGTTCTTGGATCAATTTTATTAGGAAAAAAAAAAGAAAAGAAAAAGAGAGACGAGAAACGGGTAAATACTGTGACCAGGCATTGTGAGCTACCCTTATTGGTAAAACTAACGCTAGGGTTGGCCAAAAATAGGTGTTTTTTCGACGTCATTTGAGGTCAATAATAGGTCATTCACTCTCCTCTAAGTTCTGCCGAGACACCCGGTGCCAATAACGAGGTCGCTATTGCAGTCACCATAGAGATCAGACGCGTGCATCTTGGCTGGTCCAGTTCGATTTATCCGGCGAAGTTCTATTTTAGGATCGAAATAACGAAAGTTTGGGCCCATAGAAATGCATGGACGCTGGCCGGGACGTTCGGTGGGGATCGAAGTAATCGAAATATCAAATTAACCGGAGTCGAATTAACGGAAGTGTACTGTATATGTAATGGTGATAGTATATAGAAAACTACATCTCGAATCCCAACGTCTGGTTCTTAACTTCGCAGTTTTTATCAGTTTTCCCCCTCGTTATTGTCTCAAGTTTTCCTCTGTAGCAATTACTCCTTTGATGCCGGTCTAACTGCTCAATTATAGTTACGAACATTGTTTAACTGCGCCAACAAACGGACCCCAGAGACAGCATGGAACAAGGACGGGCGCAGACTTGCAACTAATGTTTATTCCACAAAGATCACAAATAAGTACATCCCAGACATACACCACTGCGTGTGCGCGAAAAAGAAAAGTTCATGCAAAACGTAACCTACCTATGCTCATCAATATCTCACTGTTGTGCAGATAAACTCGGGTGTCGCTGACAGAATCTTGTCCCTTCTTTCTTATATGGTACACTTCGAGTAGCTCTCTCGCTCGGCTATCTCGGCAGTGACACAAAATCTTTATTTTTTTCAAGATCAAGAGCCGATCATGAAAAAGCCGGCAGATCCCACGCCCTGTGGAAATCGATGTTATGGGAAGCAGTGCGCAGGGAACCTGCCAAGTTACCGAAACGACCATGAGAGCACCAAGACGTAGGCGGCTCTTTCATGACTACATGACACGCATGTCATGACATTCATGTGATGAGTCCTAAGGAGTCCCTTTAGCTACACTTAAGAGACCTTAGGAGTCATGAGGCAGTCATGGGAGCTTACCACTGTCGTTGAAAAGAAAAGTGTACAATCATTGCATTCTACCGGTGCTAACATATGGGGCAGAAATTTGGAGGTTAACAAAGAAGCTCGAGAACAAGTTAAGGACCGCACAAAGAGCGATGGAACGAAAAATCTTAGGACTAACGTTAAGAGACAGGAAGAGAGTGGTGTGGATCAGAGAACAAACGGGGATAGCCGATATTCTAGTTGACATTAAGCGGAAGAAATGGAGCTGGGCAGGCCATGTAATGCGTAGGATGGATAACCGGTGGACCATTAGGGTTACACAATGGATACCAAGAGAAGGGAAGCGCAGTCGAGGTCGGCAGAAAACCAGATGGAATGATGAAGTTAGGAAATTTGCAGGCGCAAGTTGGAATACGCTAGCGCAAGACAGGGGTAATTGGAGATCGCAGGGAGAGGCCTTCGTCCTGCAGTGGACATAAAATACAGGCTGATGATGATGATGATGAAGAGACCTTAAGGTGAAAGCCTTAGTCATGCTCATGACTATGACTTCTACCACCATCCTTTAATGTTTCCTTAACTTATGAACAATTTATTTCCGTAGTTTACAAAATACAATTATACAGGGTAAGTACAATCGGAGGTCCCAAAGTGAAAACTGTCAGGGGGACCTCCTAGCAGAATGTAGGCAGGGGATGAATACATTATACAGCAGACAATGGCGGATTAGCAGCATAAAGATACATGATAAAATATGTACATGAAGATTCTGGCAACGAATAAGAATAATTACAGGTTGTTTAAAACAAAGAACTCAAGAGAATGAAAACAAGGATACCAAACCGATGAATTATCTAATTAAAACAATTTAAGACATCTACAAAATGAGTACATCGTACATGTTTTTAAATCAGGCGGTAACATGTTCCAAAGTGATATACATGAAAATCTTGCTGTCATTCGGCCGTAGTTAGTTCGTACTTTAGGTAAAAGCAGATTATGGTTAGTGGAAAACCTGGTATTATTGGTATTCACAAGACTACAATCACTAAAACTGGAAATACATAATTCATGATTTATAAGACGATACATGATGATCAGCATTTTATAACTAACAAGTTTGCGTAGAGGTAAAATATTCAGGTTACGAAAAATGGGGGCTGATGGAGACGAAAATGGGTTGAAGTTGATGAGTATTAAGGCTTGCTTTTGCAAACGTTCAAGTTGTCCAAGATGCGACCAGTACGTATTTCCCCATGAAGATAGGTAGTATGACAGGTGACTGTGAATAAATGCATAATATAAAGAAAGAAGGATGTCTGTTTCGAAGTAAAACCATGTTTTGATGATCACATGAATGCCGAAAGAAATTTTTTCAATCAGGGACTGAGCATGCTCACGGAATTTTAGATGTTTATCCAAGATGACTCCAAGAAATTTCGTAGACTCAGATGTATGAATGAGGTAACCATTAAGTGTCACCACTTGGTATAGAATCGGTGATGATAACTGAGGGGAACGAAACACCATGAATTTTGTCTTCGATGGATTGATGCGCAATGCGTTCGTTACACACCATAAGTGAACGTTGTTTAAGTCGACATCTAGTAAATGTTGCAGGGTAAGTGCATTCTTATGTGTGGTAAAAATTGTGGTATTGTCAGCATAAAGGAGAGAGTTAGTGTGTTTCAATATGAGCGGTAAATCGTTAATGAATAGCAAGAACAAAAGGGGCCCCAAAATTGACCCCTGAGGAACACCTCTGTTAGTGATTTTTGGTGTTGAGAGACAATCATTTACCTGAACAACCTGCGTCCGGTTAGTAAGATAACTTTGAATCAGTTGCAAAGGTGGCCCAGATATGCCATAACAGTCAAGTTTATGAGTGAGGATGTGGTGATTAATTGTATCAAATGCCTTCGTGAAATCAATAAACACAGCTCCAAAGAGTAGGCCCTGATCTATTGCTAGCTTAACTGTGTCAGTGAAAGCGATTAGTGCGATTTCAGTAGAGAGGCCTTGTACCCACGTACAAGTACCCACGTACTTAGCATCCACGTACAAGTCCCACGTACTTAGTACCCACGTCCGAACCCATTCCATTGGTTCCTGAGTGTTAATGCTTTTTTTGCTGAGTCATTGACGTTTTTTGAGTCATGCTCATGGCTATGACTTCTACCAGCATCCTTTACTGTTTCCTTCACTTAGTACTGACGTCCGAACCCATTTCAATGGTTTGTGAGTATTAATCTTTTTTTGCTGAGTCATTATCATTTTTTCTCAGTCACGGTCATGACTATGACTTCGAGCAACAACGTTAGCCTTTTCCTTCCTCTAGTACCCCATCCGAACGCATTCAATTGGTTTTTGAATGTTAATCTTTTTTCGCTGAGTCATTGTCATTTTCGCTGAGTCGTGCTCATGACTATGACTTCTACCATCATCCCTTAGTGTTTCCTCCCCTTACTACCCACGTCAGAAACCATTTCAGTGGTTCTTGAATGGTATAATTTTTTCGCTGATTCATTGTCATTTTTGCTGAGTCATGCTCCCGACTATGACTTCTACCATCATCCTTTACTGTTTCATTCACTTCGTACCCACGTCAGAACCCATTTCACTGGCTTTTGAGTGTTAATCTTTTTTTGCTGAGTCATTGTAATTTTTGCTGAGTCATGCTCATGACTATGACTTCTACCAGCATCATTTAGTGTTTCCTTCACTTAGTACCCACATCCGAACCCATTTCAGTGGCTTTTGAGTGTTAATCTTTTTTAGCTGAGTCATTATCATTTTTGCTCAGTAACGGTCATGACTATGACTTCGAGCAACAACATTAGCCTTTTCCTTCACCTAGTACCCCACCCGAACCCATTCCATTGTTTTTTTTAGTGACAGTGACAGTGACAAGAACTTTTATTGGTCCTGAGAAACTGGCCAGGGGGAGCCGAAGGCTTCCTCAGGTCAAGTCATGTAAATCTTTTTTTGCTAAATCATTGCCATTTTTCCTGAGTCATGCTCATGACTATGACTTATACCAGCATCCTTTGGTGTTTCCATCACTTAGTACCCACGTCCGAACCCATTTCAGTGGTTTTTGAGTGGTAATGTTTTTTGCTGGGTCATTGTCATGACCTACATGACACGCATGTCATGACATCTATGGGGCGGGGGGGGGGCGACGTTGTGCTGTGGCACCAACTGCGTATCTTGCGACCGGGCGCAAGGGGAACTGGCGACTCAATCTCGCACGCGAAAGGAGGAAAGCGGGAAGGCAGTGCGGGAGGGAGGGGGTGCGTATTCCACTCTGCCAGTAACTGCGCACTTTGCGCCGATGCGGGCGGTCACGCGCACCGTATCTTGAAAGCGATTTGCACACGGCTCCTATCTTTGTACGCGCTGTGCTTTCGCCAGTCAGTTTCCATTGAAGCGATAGACCGCACGAACCTTCGCTCGCTGCTGCCGCGATTGCTCACGCCAGCGTTTTGACAGCCAGCGGTTATCTGCGGTCATCGAGTGGGATCTATTCATGTTTGCTTGTGCGCGCTGCCACCATGCTTGTTAATTTAGTTAGTAAGCGAATGTGTCCAAGTTTCTACAGCCGATAAAAGTACCATCCTTACTCTGTATAGCTCTCTACTAATTTGCTATCGAAATTCATGCTTGACCTTTCGGGCGAAACTGCGACTTTTTTTTTGAGTGATCAATTCCAGTGTCTGTTAGATGTTATTTGAAATCATTGTTTTTTATTTGACGACTTTATTATTATTATATTATTTATTTATTTTATTTTATTTTTATTTATTTTTTGACGGCGATGCGCGTTCAAATGGCCATTGAGCGGAAAAAATCACAGCATATCCACGGGGTGATGATGATGAGTGGGCGAAGGCTCCGGAGGGAATACTCGGATCTCCCGCTAGGGAGATACCGATACGCAGCCATTTACACATGCCGGAATTGCCGCGTTGCGTCATGACGAAAGTACGTTTCCGATAGAACGTCGTGCCATTTTTTTTAGGACGCTTCGGTAAATACAAGCGGAAGCGCTCCGAAAAAATGAGTACCAAGCAGTGGCTGAGCTGTTTACCTCTACGTCGCCACTTGGGTTGTCCGTAACGCGGAGGTGTATTGGGTGCATACAATATAAGCAGCGTAGATCTATAAACGAGAATTTGGTTCACTATCTTCGCTCTTAAAAGGCTCAGAGAAGGTAACCAAGAAACAATGTGATAGTTTACTTATAGTGAATTCGTCAAAATGAGTGGGCCAAAAGCCTTTGTACCAATGCCACTGTGCGAAATACGTGCTGTGTTTGCGAAACAGCCAACATAGAACTTTACACACGCGTCTGTATTCCGTCACTATGAAACGACGAGAAATTACAGTCCATCACCTCTGGGAGTAACCTAAGTCTCTCTCTCTCTCTCAAAAAAAAAAAAAAAAAAAGGCTGAATGCTTACACGGAAACTGCTAAGACTGGCACTTGATAATTAACTTACAGACTTCAAGATGTCAAGTTTATCAGAATTGAGGGAGATTATCAGAAGCGCGTGGCTTGTACTTAATGAGCATGCGCGAATAATACATAATACCACTTATCTGCCTATATATTGCGGTTCATGCCTTCGCAACATAAAGTACATAAAGAAAAAAAAATGCTCGCAGTATTGAAACTTTGCAAAGATACAATAAGCACGCAATAGGAGTAAAATAGTTCCGTGGCTTCACAAGTATCAGGCGCAAGGTTCACACGCACACACACACGCGCGCACACACATACACGCACACAAGCACGCACATACACAAACACGCACACAACAACAAAATATGAGTTACAGGCATTAACTCACAAATTACATACATTTGAAAACTAACGCACGCGCGAAAACACAAAAAGTTTTGCCACGGCTCGAAGAGTCAACGAAAATTTCAGCTGACTCACTTAAAAAAACTATATGCACAGTTATCGGTGCTCTGTATTAAACCGGCTCGAAGAGTCAACGAAAATTTCAGCTGACTCACTTAAAAAAAAACTATATGCACAGTTATCGGTGCTCTGTATTAAACTGAGCGAAGAGTCCGGCTATGCGAAGAGCATTAAAATCTCCATGCAACTTCATCCACAAATATGAGGAAAGCTGCAACATTCACCTCGCAAAGAACGGCGTGCTTAGAAGGGGCGAAATCCCTTCTCCCGATGTTATGGAGCCACTGCTTCCGACGCACGACATTCCGTTCACCTCGGGGGATATAAAATAAGGCTTGCCCTTTCTCTGGCCTGCTGCTGCATTGAAACGCGCAGCAGCAAGGCATTTTCACTGAGAACGAATCTCAGATTCCTACGAAAGGATGGAAAAACTTGGGAAACACACGTCGGAATTTTTTTTTTCATAAAACGCCGGAAGCGTCTCCGGAAGCCGGAAGCTGGCTTCCGGAACCGGAAGCGGAACCGGAAGTAGAAACGGAAGCGGAAGTGGAAACGGAAGCGGAAGGTCGGCTTCCGGTTATACTATACGTATACATATATATGTATGTATGGGTATACATACATATACGGACACACAACGCCATCTATTGAGCAATTCATAAAGCTAGACGTGGCTACCTACTACGACGGGGACGAACGGGTGCCGCTATAAGGAGCTTCGCCCCTAAAAGCCAGAGGCGTCTACAGCAGCGAAAAAGCGGCACCTAACTTGCCATTGGCTGCGACGCCACATCGCGCTTGCTGGCTCGGGCAGCACGTACACATCGCTGGCGCCTCGGCGGCCGCAACCTCGGCAGTAGCGAAAGGTTTCTATCCACGCCAGTACACCGCAGACGAAGAAAAGGCAGGCAGTGAAGTACACCACCGTCGTCAACTCTCCCAATACGAACGAGCATTAACGCAAACATTACTCGCAGCGCGAGTAATGTTTGAAGAGGAAGGGGACTACAAAAGACAGACATAGGTAAGAACGTTTGGCCTCTCTAGAGCCAGAAGGCGTAGATGTCCTGTTTAGGGTAGTTTAGCGGGCCTCGATGTCAGCGCTGCCTCCCGCCCTAGTCCTGTTGGGCCGGACTGTAGGTCCAAGTGTACAGTGTGCGGTGCGTTCCTTTGTGCTCGTCGCTGGTGGGATTTAGTGCTGCAGAAGAAGTGTCCCAGGTCTGGTGTGCCATCTCCCTGCAGACGACTCTGGGTGACGGAGCGTCGTACCAGTTGATCGACTGCATCTTCTTGTAAGCTCCTCACTTGGTGGTGAGTGAGCGCGGCTCATGCCTGCTCGGAGCTGTCCTTTGGCAAGGGATGCTCGTTCCTAGAGGTGTGCCTGTTTTGAGTTTTCCTGTACTCTTAGCCGTCTGCTCTCTTGGGATCAGCTTGATGCCCTCTTCGCATCCCATGGGTGGAATGCACTCCGGAGGCAGTTCGGCGAATATGGGAGAAAACTCAGCTGCCCCAACGTGGGCCGTCTGGTTGCCGAGACAGCCTGCTGTATGTCCGGCAAATCAGTCCACGCTGGCGGCATGCGATGTGTTGCGTAAGCGACCCCTTATATTCTTATTTGGTTTCATGGGCTATGGTGCCTTCTGAAAGAATAAAATAAGTTACTATGGTGAAGATTTATGTACATTAGGCGCCTTCAAAAATTCCATGGAGGAGGAGAAATAAACTTTATTTATAGAAATGAGCTGACGGTGAAATCGTCCGAGGTGGGCGGCGTCCTAGTCCAGGAAGCCATGGGCCTGAGCCAATAGCTTGGCCCTGCTCACTAAACAATGCATGCTGATCTTCAGGGCCGGGCTTGTCAGCTGGGCCTCCCGCTGCTCGACGGAGTGGTCGAGACTGGACGAGATTATGGGCCACGACCATCACATCATTCAAAAAAAAAAAGAATAGTCCTCGCTTTTTTTTTTTTTTTGCAGCCAAGGTCGCATGCTACGCGAGCGCCTTTTCAAGCATTTCAGCAGGCCTCACCTCTTGTGCGGAAACTGGATATCTCCGACAAGCAGTGCCAAGACTAGCGCTTTTATGGCGTTTCATTACCAGCAAGGCGGATAAAATCCGCTTTAACTGGTGACATTTTTTCAGCTTAGTTCATCGTTCCGAATAATGTTTACTCCCTCATTCTGGTCTGCAACCGTATATTTTGCAAGGGCTCGCACGCTCGTAGGATAGGATAGGAATAAACTTTATTTGTCCAGCGGTTAAGGCTGTTGGTGCCCGGGGCTAGGCTGCCAGGGGTCCATCGCCAGAGAAAAATCTTTCGAGATCCTCGGCAATGGCCCTGGCCCGCTGGACGGCCCACTCCTGGTCCTCGGGTGCCTCGCTGAGGAGGGCGGCTTGCCATCTCTCAGCGTGGCGCCCCGCTTCAGAAGGTCCTGCTGTTATCTTCCCCCTTCCTCTTGTTCCTTCTTCTTCAGGGCGTTGACATTCCCAAAGTATATGGGCCATATCAGCCCGTTCGTGCTCGCACCACGGGCAGCCGGGCGATGGGTGCAGCGCGGGCCACAGGCGGTGCAGGTGATAGGGGTTGGTGAAAGTGCCCGTCTGCAACCGCCTCAGGTCGACTGCCTGGGACCTGTCCAGCCGCCCGTGGGGTTGTGGATATGTCATACGTTCTTGCCTATAGTGTGCAAGAACCTCTCGGTACGAGGCCGGAAACTCCTCGATATCACAGTCGGCGTCCCCGTGGCCCCCAGCTCCGACCGCCGCGATTTGGGTTGTGTTGATAATTCCTCCGGTGGGGTCCCGCACAACAACGGCGGCTGCCCTCTGGGTGATCGCGTCGCGGCGGGTAAGTTGCCTCGCGACGAGATGGGCACGCTCGTTGTGGTTGGGCGGGATGCCGGTGTGTTTTCGGCCGTTAGTATTGTTGTTGTTGCGGCTGTTGTCTTCTTTAGTACCAAGCTCCCCGACGTGCGCGGGGAACCATTTGAGGGACTTGATCGTAATCCTGCCGGACACGAAGTCTCCGGCTCTGGCGTTGAGCATGCGCGCCACATCCGCGGACACCCAACCTTTGGTGTAGTTCCGGATCGCTGATTTGGAGTCGCTTATGATCAGGCTATCCTCCGTACCTCCGTGGAGTACTGCGAGGGCTATGGCCATCTCCTCCGCTGCTTCGGCCGACGGCAGCCTAGCTGATGCCGTGACTCGGATCCTTCCCTTCGTATCTACGACCGCCATAGAGAAGACGGGCTCCGCCGCCGTCGGCCGGCCGTGTCGTTGATGTTGCTGCTGTTGCTGCTGCCGTTTTTGTCGTAGTAGTAGTAGAGATGGTCGTGTTGGCATCCCCGGTTCGTCTCGCACATTTCGTTGTAGTGGCGATGGTGGTCGTCGTCCCTCGTCGCCATCAACGTTACCCGCGGGCCGCGGGTACCTGGCTGCATCGACAAACAGGACGCCTTCTCGTCTTCCGTGCTCCTCGAGGATTGCTACCGCCCGTCGTTGACGTCTTTGCACGTCATGCACCGGGTGCATGTTCTTCGGCATGTTTTCCGTCTGTATGGCGTCCCTGACCTCCGGTAGCAGTGTTTCCTTCAGTCCCCGCGCCTCATGATATCGAATCCCGAGCAGGTCGAGGATTCGTCTTCCCGTTTTGGTGCCCGACAGCCTCTCCAGCTGCGCTATTCTCTGCGCCTCGGCGACCTCCTCGAGCGTGTTGTGTACGCCCAGCTCGAGGAGCCTGTGAGTTGGCGTGTACTGGAGCGCTGTGATATAGCGAACACGGGAGCCGCGCAAGGAGCGGCAGTACGAGCTGTGTTTCGAGAGTAGTCGAAAAGGTTCGTGCTCTGAATCTGCAATGTAGAAGGCTGGGCCAAAGCCAGCCCCGATGGCGCGCTCTTGCGTGAAAATATATAGTTCCATATTTAACCAAGGTGTGTCGTCAGTTGTCTGTTGTGATGCAGGTACCAAGAATTTGTCTTGGTTGGTCCTTTCCGTGCAGCAAAATAAAAATAAGCATGTTGGCAGATTGTGAAGAAGTCTAGGCGAACTCAAGCGATTTTCTAGGCTTACATGTTACTTTAGAGTACTGCGGCGAAGTGAACAATGGGATTTCGGTGAACGTAAGCTATAATGATTATTTACTAAACTGAATTGGTTCTTGTGTTATCGTGAAATTGTGTTATCGTGAAATTGTGTTATTGTGAAATCGTGTTATCTTGTGCATGCGAAAATAGTAATTGTTGCGATGAATATTGCACAAAGTGCGAGAATGCGACTTATTCAGAACAATGAAATTAAAACAAACAAAAAAACAAAAGGTAAAAAAAGAACATTCAAGAAGACCGGAAGGCCTTGCTGTCGGAACACGGCACAAAAATGTTGCTGTAAGGAGCGTCGAAAAAAAGAGATTTATAGTTAGAAATTCATCCAGTTATCGACAGCTTCACGCTTGCGTGCAATAGCCAATAAGCTGGATAATGCAAGCGCCCGTTCTTTCCAGAATGTCCAGAATTTATTAAAGTTATCTGATTGAACAAGAATTATTTCATGTCACTTAGAAGGATGGGTGAGACACGCCGCCTATATTTTCGTACATAACTTTAACATTAAAAAAGGACACTATATCGATAACGAGCTGCTGAATGCAGTGTGTACCAGTGCCGCCGGTACATGCGGCAGTTGATGAATCATTGAGAACATGGACGAATAAAAACAAGCAGACAGGGCAGATCCGTTGTCACATCGAGAAAAGGGTTTGCGGAAATGCGCTTCCTAATTATTGATTGCGAAGTACATTTCAGATCGGACAGTGTCATAAACTTTCTCGCGCTTTCTCGGCTCGTATAGTCTGTTGAACGAGTCATTTGTGTTGCTGCAGGCGCATGCAGGCTGTCACTGTTGATCGCCTCGCCTGAGTGCCGCTCTCTTAAAATATTACATTCATGTAAGACATTATCACCGACGCGCTCGTGTGCACGAACCACGCCTCGCTGACGCCGAATAATAGCGGTGCCGAGTGGTAAACGGGAAAGACCATGTCCGGAAAGCATGACCGTTCACGCAAACAGCCACGTCACGTGACAGCCTGTAATCCCTGTTATTTTCATTGTTGGTGGCGCATGCCAACTACAGGGGAGCTCGTTCGTCTTACGAATCCGTGCATTCGAATTTATATGCTAACAACTTTGGGTATAAGCCGACACAAGTAAGAGAAGAAGAAGTTAAATGTCGCTGTTCTCATCTAGGCTCTACATCTACATCTCAAGGTGAGAAATGCCGCTACCTTTTTTCGTAATTCTTTTTTAACCAATTGTCTCTCAGCGGTATGAGTTAGCACATTTAGTAGCTAAAAGTGTTTTATAACTGATAATCTGTGATTGGATGCAGGATATTTTCACGACTTCCACTGGTGAGGCAATCGGCCTAATTGTTTGAGGAGGCACTATTGTTAGATTATGGATCCTCTACTGTTTCGAGCACATTAACGATGTTTCGTTTTTAGGTAGGTATTTGATCGGCGTTTTTCAAAACTCCAAGAAAATATTCGAGAGGTGCACAGCTCCACAACTTCCCCCTGTCATCGAGCGAACTCATTTCGGGCTGACCGCTGTTAGACTCAGTTGTACGGTAGTCCGAGCCACAGTATATGTTCTTTGTCCCAAATATGGGGGAAAAATATTTTTGTCCCACATTTTTTCAAAAAGCAACGACCCGTCACTTGGCTTTGAGTCGAGTTATTCAAACACGAATGTGAGTAACTTATACGTGACCGTCGGTAGATTGTGCAACTATAGCACCAATTACAGTCTTTCTTCCAGGAGCGGCGAACTTTCCGTTATCGGCGATGACTACGAGGCTGTTGGCAACCGTCTTCCTTGCTCTTGTATTCGGGAGCAGCGAAAGCCACTTTCTACCATCGCAGAACAACAGGACCGTAACCCGTGAGTTGAACTGTGCCAATCACGTGTGCTGAAATAATGCCCCATTCTTTATGTTTAGGAATAACTACCGATGGCAGTTTTTTAATGGGAATGTCATACACAAGCTGGTTTTTCTCTTTTGCTTTTTTAGGCGTAAGCGTTTCTATGCTTACCCCCCCCCCCCCCCTCAGAAAAAAAAAAAAAAACCCGTCCATCCGTCCGTCCCATAAGACGATCGCTTTCAAGATAGCGCCCACAGCAGCCTTCGTGCTGTCAACGCCAACGAAGCTACTCGCAGCACTCCCTGCTCCCACCGCAGATCGCTTTCACGACAGGGAGCCGGAGAACGGTTAATAATGGTTCGACGAGGATGGATAAGGCGCTAAAGAGCGATACCGGCTTATAATGATCGGAACGTCATCAGCGCACCTGGCGCCGCCACCTGCAGTGGTTTACTTAGTTTATTCATAGGGTTTGCTTGCCTCATCAGTTCGCCTTGCGCCGCCGTCCGCAGCCGTTCGTGCCGCCGCAGCGCTGTAGTTTATACTATTTGGATCAAGCTGCATAACATTGATAATGACACCGAGCTGTGTGGAGATGAGCAAGTGGCACAATGCTTACTCATACTGAGGCAACTCCCAGAGGAGTTCCTGCGATTTTTTTTTTCTGTTTAGTCACACAGGTTATGAAAATCAGTAATGAAAGCGGTTTTCAGTTCAGTTCCGGCAACTTAACTGAGTACTTTTTTATTTGCTGATTTGGCGCATGCTTTCGCATGCCAGAGCTAAAAGCTATCATAATATGAGCCAATTACGTTTTCTATGAGTTTTCTATCACTACGGTAAAGCCGGGAAGAACTCGCACACGCGCGGTTAGCTCGGCGCGGTGGTCCCGTGTCAGCCGCAGTGGAAGGATAGCTCGCACATGTGCAGATGCCTCATCATGGAACGGATAATGGATCACGGTATGATATAACTGTCTATTCTCTGAAATTTGAATTTCCTTGCTCACAATGTTGTTTTTATTGTATCAGATTATGTTTTCAATGTATGAGTGAATGTGTTGCCATACATATATACATATGAGCCGAGGGCGCTGGAAGTCCTCCATTCAGAGCTGCGAAGATTGGAGGTAGCGATTCGTGCTACACAACTCTTATAATGATATCACTGCATTGCACGCAATTCGTGTTGTGTTACACGTAAGCATTAGATAACATAATCCATAATACAAGGCTCCTGTAGACGAAATTACCTGGAAACAAGATTCAAGTGAAATTATTGGCTGTGCCTTACGCCAGGTTATATCAAAACTCGTTCCTCGCACTGATCATATCATTCGTTTTGGTGTTAGAGTAGATACTGTGGATTAATGATTCGCTCTTCCTCTCAATAGCAGACGGCTGTTTGGACCCCACCGGTCATCTCGTCAACGAAGGCTTCAGTATCTCGAGAACACGTCCATGCCAGCTCGAGACTTGCCGCAATGGCACGTGGGATATAGCCAGGTGGGCAGTGGTGCACTTTGCGCTACATCGAACCGTACGAGTTCATAAGAGTATTCCCAGAGTCTTGTGGCGCAGTACGTCAATCACCACGAAAACGAGGTGAAGTGCGTCCCTTTTCATGGCTGTCTGTAGACCGCATTGGTGTTGTGTAGCACGTGGAGTGTTTTTCGCGCATGGATTTTCCAAGACATCTGCCGCTGAATCGAGACGGAATGACTCTGCCGCTTCTGATCGTGCACTGCCAATTGGACGCGCCGCTCGCTCGTCACTCTTAATTCTTTGCTCAGATCCCACTCAGCAACGGCCGGGTCGCTATAATGTAACAATGTATTTCGCTCAGGTCTACTGCTTTCTTATCATCCACCGATAACGACCTGGTGGTAACGTAGATCATGACAAGTTCAAGAAGGAAAAGGGTTGAAATAGAATCGCTGCATTATTCTGGCCCAAGCTGGTGGACCTGCATGGGCTTATTTTGCAGGTCAGCCGAACGATGGCAGCCGCTGTTTGTCGCGGCTTTATCGGTGGCCCCCATCTTTATTTTCTCTGAAGCGCGCGCAATGCCTGTTTCGTTGCAAGTTCTCAGAGTCAAGTATGGAGGAACAGTGGCGTCTCCGCTAAAAGGCGCTGACGAAGAGAACGCATTCTCTTTTGACGTTTGCACAGATCGCTTACATTGCAGCAACTATATGTGTAACGTTCAGAACTATAACTTATTGCTTGATTTTAGCAGACTGAATAAGTGGTGGTTGCTTATATGTCAGTGTCGTTTGCTTCATGTGGGTGATATCCCGACAGTAATAATGACCGCGTATGAATTGTTTCGGTACATTGAGCAACTCGTCTTGCAGTAGGTCCTAAGAAACAGCCGAACTGTCGTACTGAAAGGCTGACGTATAAAACTGTTTTGTAATTATTTTATTTTGAATTTAAAACGTGACATTTGTGCATGGTCTAAGACAGGGCTGAGCAGCTTGGTTCCCGCAATCCGTGGCCACAAGCCGTCGTAAAGCAGTGGACGCATGAGTGAACACATGGCTTCCCGTGGTGACAGGTGCATCGAGGACGTGGACCCGAAGTGCAAGGGGCAACTGGGAACCAGAGGACCGGGACCGTACCCGGACTGCTGTGCGCTTGCTGTGTACTGCGCCGGGCACTGAGGCGCGGCCAAGGACAGCGCCGCAGTTCTCGACAAACCGTGCTGTAACTGCGTCACCTTTGTTAAAATCTCCTCCGAGGACGCCAAGACAATATGTAAATAATTTTTTTACCATCCGCAGGCTTTATATTTCCTGCGGCAGCTGGTACGGGCTACTTGGGTTACGAACGTAACCGATATCACCCACATGCTGGAAAGAAATGCCCGCCGCCTGAAGATGCAATTCCAATCACGATGTGCGATGGCTAAACGCGCTACCAGGCCCGGACAACTGCTTCAAGCGAAAAGAACTGAAAGAACGCTGCAAGCATCTTTTGCGCCCTCTATAGTGCACTGAGTCAACATCATTTCGGACGTGTTAGCCGAATGTGAAACATGTAAAGCAAAAAAAAAAACGAAGAAAAAAAAACGCTGTCTCACTTTTCGTTAGTCGTGAGCCAGCCGTGTAAATCTGGGGTTGAATTCCCGAACGGCTGTTGGCCATTGGCGCGTCACCTTCGCTGATAAGTCCAACATCACGATTGCCTGGCAGCTGCTTTTATGAGTACTTCTAACATTTTTTCGAGTACGAGTACTGGTGTCTGCAATGACCAACATCCACCACATAAAAAGGCAGTAAACGCATTAAGTCGAAGAAAAGGAACCTTCTTGGCATTAAGACTCATCGCAATAAATGCAATTTTTTCCTTTGCAGAATCGATTCACGAGCACATCACCCGATAAAAAGTGCGCAACGTTCTGTCTCGTTCTCGTTTTGTACAAAGTGTCTGAGAGCTGAAAACTACGTTTATTTTGAATATTAACATAAGTACGCAGCGCAGTCTTTATGCTGGCTGGAATAATGGTAAAGTGATCTAAAGATCGACTGCCGCGCGTTCTAAATGTTTTCTTGCTAGGGTCGAGCCACGTTATCACGAATCTGCGAAGAGGAGTTCCAGCGATTGTTTCTCAAATCTTCGCTAAAGCAAGCTTTAACGGGACACCTAGCCCTTGTTCAGGAGCCAGTAATTCGGTATTCTCACTATACACTTGGAGTCATCAAATGGAGGACAGGTTGAGTACGCCAAAGTCAAGATATACCAAGGGTCGGTCGCACCGAGAGCACTGTCTCGAAATCGTCGGAACAGCGAAGAGTGCCAGGAACAATGGTTCGCGCTGCGTGTACGGGGCATAGTACGAGTTGTGCAACCGGCGCTTTTATAGACCACAAGTGAGAGCCGCAGACTGCTTTCATCTCCGAGCGGTCATACTCGAGCCGCAACGTCAGTGCCAGGTGCAACCGTCGATCGTCAGTTCACGCGAGGGTTCGGCGCTCCTTCGCAACCACTCCTTGTTGCGGACGCGTCGAACACATCCGTCACATGAGCTGCAATTACGGAATAACGGGCTTTGCAGAAGGCGTTTCCACTGAATCGCTCTACCACACGGGATAGCTCGACGGTCGCCCGAAAGCTGCTATTGGGCTGCCTGTTGTCGGCTTCTTGAATTATTTTCACTGCTGCGTCAGCAAATGGTACAGGGCTGGGAGCTGAGTCAGCGCAGTGTGTCGTGGACGCTAGTGGCCGCCGCACGGGGACGTGGCCGACAAGTACGGCGCCTTCCCTGGTTCATCGGCTGCCCGTGGCTCCTTCCCTGTCGGTTGGAGCTCGCCGTGTAGCCCTACTTTGGAGACTGCGTCCAGAAGCAGCTGTTTGAGAACGCCAACGAGCTGCCGGTGCTGGGAGTCCTGACGGCATCTTGTAAGAAAACCGGCCGTTGTGTGAACGCCCGGATGGTCGCAGGCCTGCGTAGCGGTCTTCGGAGGAGGTCCAATTCGATTCCGGCTTGATGCTGTTGGCTTGTTTATGTTGTGGGGTGTTTACGCTGTGGGGTATTGGCCAGGAACCGGGTGGTAATATGATAAAAATTTCACGCAGAAACTCCTCTGGGAGTTGTCTAAATATGTGTAAGCATTGGGCCACTTGCTCATCTCCACGCAGCCCGGTGTCAATATCAATGTTACAAAACTTGATCCGACAAGTATAAACTCTTATCAACCCTTATCGGACTCGATCCGAGCCTTATCAACTCTTATCGGTCGGTATCAACCTCATCGCAATTGATCCGATCCTTATCAACCCTTATCTGTCCTTATTAACCTTATCGGACATGATCTGACCCTTATCAACTCTTATCGGTGTTTATAAACCTTATCGGATTTAATCCGACCCTTATCAACCATTATTGGTACTTATTAGCCTTATCAGAATTGATCCGACCATTATAAGCCCCCATCGCTCTTTAGAACCTTGACGCCATCCATCCGCGTCGAGCCATTATCAACTGTGATGCGACCCATATTATCCCTCATTACTCCTTATCACCCTTATCAACTCATTGACTGCGTATCTGTCTGTGTTGCGCGACGTGAAGCGCATAAGCCCGCAGTGATCGGTGAAATTTTGGGCTGTGAAGGAACGCCCCAAAGAAAGGCGTGCTCAACATACGCAGGCTTTTTCGCTCAATGGGCCATTTGAGGCTTTCGCATGAAAATGTGATGAAGGCGTGCTTTTTAAATTGTCGTGCTGGCGTAACCTCTCATTAAGGCAGGTGCTAGTCTTGCCAATGTACATTCTTCCACATGAAAGTGGAATGCTGTACACTACGCCAATAACACACGCACAAAACTTCCGCGCTGATTTACAGAGCAAAAGTATTTTGCAGAATGACCTGGCCTCTTTTTTTTTTTCTACAGCGACGCAGGCCCTCCGACTTTGCTCCGAGCTGAAAAAACAACTCACATCAAAATATTTGACAATATAGTTGTACCGTTATAATGAACATAAACCAACTCGCCAAGTGTTACACCTTGCTTGAAATTCACTATTCCTATTCGATTCGTATTCTAAAAATAAAAAATAAAAAAGCCTGGCAGATTCATTGGCGGAGGCATCGAAGGTAGTCCGGCCATTCAAATCCTTCCTACATCAGCTTTGATCAAAGCAGCAAGATTTTGGCGGCAAATGATGCTGCGATAATTCTCTGTGCTATCTATAGCTATTTCCTCGGATGTTAACCACCTTTTGAGCCCCTCGAAACCTAATCTGTGCCGAACAAGAAGAAAGGAAGCGGCTATTAGTAGGCTACGCTGTCGCATAGCCTCTTTAATTAAAAAAAAATTTTTTTTTACTTGCACAGGGGTGATCACCGACTCTCGCTGATTTGTTCTCTTCGCAGAGAAGATAAGGCCATAGAACACTTATTCATATCTTGCCGCCGATTCATTAGATATAAGAACCTTAGAAACACCGCTCTGCCTTCTTGTATTATATTTACCCGTTCAAGATTAACTATCCTTGCGGTGCATCTACTCTTGGGCACAGCAAGGGAAAAGTTTGCGCTGCCACCTAAGACTTTCTCCATCGTTGAATGGACTTGTCCAGAGAATAAAACATTTATTATTGAAAATTAATAGCCGTTTTGTAGTCGGACCTCCTAGTCCGGAAGACCATTGGCTTTTGCCGCCATCCGGGCTCGGTTGACCAGGGCTTGTTGTTGTTCTGGGTCCGAGCTGGACAGGGTCGCCTCCCACTCGACTGTCGTCGGATTATGCTTGGCCGATATTTGCGGATTCTGTTGGCACGCCCAGACCATGTCCAGGGCAAGAAACAACATGGACGACAGAGAAGCGCACATTTAAATATGGATCAAGACCAACTAGCCCGGCTGTCAGTTCTCTTGTGTTGGGCTGCTAAGCACGAGGTCACGGGAACGAATCCCGGCCACGGCGGCCGCATTTCGATGGGGACAAAATGCGAAAACACCCGTGTACTTAGATTTAGCTGCACGTTAAAGAACCCCAGGTGGTCGAAATTTTCCGGAGTTCCCCGCTACGGCGTGCCTCATAATCAGATCGTGGTTTTGGCACGTAAAACCCCATAATCTTTTTTCTCTGTCAGTTCTGTTAAGACTTTCTTGTAGATTCAAGGAGATTTAAACTTTAAATTCAGGATTGAAGCTTTCTTTTTTTTTTCAAACAAATTGATTTTTTATATTTTTTACGTAGTTCATTTGCTTCAACATTTTCATATAATCATTCTCTCCAGTCTACACATTTTGTTTTTAACATACCTACTCTAAAATTATGGCGTCATATTACTTTATTTTGAACCATACCCGGCTCTTGGCTCATCCCCCGTAGTGGGTATGTGCCAGTAATTTTAAATGATGTACACCTCCACAGACACATAGACGGAGCTGAACAGCTCAGCGCTTTTTTATTCACCACGATGCTTGCCTTGTTCGCTTTCTTTAGGCAGTGGCGCTATAGGAGAGAGCAAGATATACTAGGCGAGGCTCAACTGCCATAACTTATAATTGCAACAAAGTGTGTAACCTTGTTTATAGGGTAAGTACTATACGTTCTCGCGTTCACTTCTGATGCTGATGCTGGTGATGTATTAAAAAATGACACTAACCCAGTATGGGAGATAGGCCAAGATTCCGATAGGTCAACGCCCTGAAGAAGAAGGACCAAGAGGAAGGGGGAAGATAACAGCAGGACCTTCTGAAGCGGGGCGCCTCGCTGAGAGATGGCAAGCCGCCCTCCTCAGCGAGGCACCCGAGGACCAGGAGTGGGCCGTCCAGCGGGCCAGGGCCATTGCCGAGGATCTCGAAAGATTTTTCTCCGGCGATGGACCCCTGGCAGCCTAGCCCCGGGCACCAACAGCCTTAACCGCTGGACAAATAAAGTTTATTCCTATCCTATCCTATCCTATCCTATCCGATGATAGTAGAATACCGAAAATATAATATTCAAAGTAAATTGATCATGAGTGAAACAAAGGAATGAGCAACAGAGTAGGCAGTTTCGCAAGAGTTTATTAACACATCAGCAAAAGCAAAGAGGAACCGTGAAAAAGAGGAACTCATAAATTGTGAACAATTTTTTTTTTATCCTTGTCCTGAGAACTTGAATTTTAGAATTTTAGGAA
The DNA here is from genome assembly GCF_013339745.2 of Dermacentor silvarum. Lineage (NCBI taxonomy): Eukaryota > Metazoa > Arthropoda > Arachnida > Ixodida > Ixodidae > Dermacentor > Dermacentor silvarum. The sequence continues at coordinate 182,692,728 of NC_051159.1, read as the reverse complement.
GGAAAACAATTGTGGGGAATGTGGTAGGGAACCATTAAAACAGGGAAGTTACGTTGTAGTCTTCGTTTGAATACGAACAGTTCCAATCTGTTCCTCCTTCTGTTCAACCAGTTATCAACATCATCGTTTTTGCACAAGAGGACACCATAGTCTCGGTGAAAAACCTTTCTGACTTCGAGTACAGCGAACGCTTCTAGGCATCACGAGTGAGCTTTTACTACGTTCATAAATGTGCGCTGATGTGTTCATTTAAGTAGGTGCATTAGTATCGTGCTTACTGACAAGCGGATGGTTCTGTGAGGCACAATATCGCACGGCCTAAATTGGCATTCCAGATGTACTAAACGCTCGAAAGACTAATGGGTTCGTTCAGGTTGTATGCGGGCAGGTGGTTCTGAGCGATGAATTTTAATGGAGCAGCGCGGTCGGGAGATGTTCGTAATCGCCTAGTTTGAGAGTAGGCGATACGTAGTGATAGTAACCGAGCAGAGTTTCATATGTCGTCGTAATCACCCGCCCTCAGGTATATATAGCAGACAAAACAAGGGGTTGTCTGTCGGCTCGACTAATCGCCGCTGTTACTCTGTTCATTCTGTCTCACTCATTTGTTCCGCAGATTATCCATTACTTCGGCGGTTGAGGACAGTTTAGACTGGAGCGGGGGACCTATAAATATCGTCGCGCTGATCTGTTCACTTCACAAGAATGCTGTTGAGGGTTCGCAAAATGTCGAGAAGCCGTTATTCTAGACTTTCAAGATAAATGTTTGTGGAGGTAAAAGCCTTTTAAGCCACCCTTTGTTTACACGTCGCTCATAGCACCATACTTTCTTACTTTTGCAGTGACGCAGTAAGTATATCGCATTTCCAGGACTTAATTTTTGTCATTAAGAACTGAAAATTTTACTTTGTTTAGGCGCTGCAGCTCTGCCACCAGCTCAGCCACTAACGGTGTTTTAATCTATAAAGCAGCAGCTCCAACTGCACCAACATAATCACTCAGTACTGAACGCGTGACGCTTCTCCTTTTATCTCGCCCTAAGCTGGTGCCACGTTGTGCGACGACAGGCCACTTGATTGTGAGAACAGCAAAGCTATAGGAAGACCTGATGACTGGTTGACGTAGGCAGACACGCTTTATACGGTCGCACCCTAGTGAATTCCGCCGGTGAATCCCCAAGAAAGGCATCATGTTTTGATTAGACAAATTTTTAAATGTGGGTGATATTGGGGCTTCTTTCTCAGTCTGATAGCATCAAAGCAAGATGTATGTTTGATAGCATAATTGTTTGTGAGAAAAAATAGCATAATTGTTTGCGCGAAAAAACGAAACCACACAAGGACACAATGACAGGACGACCGCCAACTGTCAACTGAGTTTCTGGTCTGCATCGCGTCACAGTGCACACATTGGCGCACTTAGTATAGTGCGCTTGCGTGGGCGGAAGGCGAAAGAACACGTAATTAACCAACAGCGCGATTCAGGAGGAATATTTCAGAGTTATACAGCGATATCGATGTTTCATTGACGCAGGCACTTCATCTACTCGCCGCGGTAGCTCAGTCAGCTAAGGCGTTGCGCTGCTGAGCACGAGGTTGCGGGATCGAATCCCGGCCGCGGCGGCCGCATTTCGATGGAGGCGAAATACAAAAACGCCCGTGTGCTTGCGTTGTAGTGCACGTTAAAGAACCCCAGGTGGTCAAAATTAATCCGGAGCCCTCCACTACGGCGTGTCTCATAATCAGAACTGGTTTTGGCACGTAAAACCCCAGAAAGAAGAAGAAGGCACTTCCTCTTTTCATGTTGTTATAAGCCTCCATGTCGTGCGCCCTTACTTTTGAATTTTCTGAGTGTCCTAAACGCTGGGACAAGTATCTGACACTTTTAGGCAGCACAATGAGCTGGCGAATTTGCCAGAATGTTGTTGTTTTTTATATTTTAGATCGTCATCTGATGCTTCCACGAACGACAGTTAACGCAGGATCCCGTTTGCCTACGTAGGTCTTCGCAGATGTTAGCGCGATTTCATAAACCACTCCTGTGGAACAACGCACACGCAGCTGGCCGTGATTCTTGCTGCATTGGCTTATGTTCTCATTGTCGCGTGAAACACGCGCGCGCACAGGTGCGAGTTTTGGCGGAGCCGAAAGCACCACTGCGATTTCATATTGGCTCGCAACATTCTTCAGGTCATGCAATAGTCTCTGCACGTATTTCCTGCGATTTCGCCGTAGTGTGTGGTGAGAGTCGGGCCGTGAGTTACATGCGCTTCCTTTAGATATTTGTAGAAGGGTTTCAGCGGCTGCTGTCAAAACTACTAGCGGGTATACCAAGCTGACCTCCGAATCTGATCGAAGAAGCAAGCCTGCACAGAGATAAACGCGTGACTTCCTCAATGCTGACAACAAACACAGGGGAGCAATTTCCCTCTTAACCGTTTCTGAGCGAGCTCATAGATGAGGAGACAACGCTTTATGAGCGCGCGGAGAATAGTTGCAGCACATGTGAGCCCTCTCGAACATCATCATATGTGTCTAAAAACTGCGGAGCGTGTCCGGATGGTGGTAGTCCGTATCTGAAGCTAGGATACTCCTTTCCCGTAATCATAGAGCTTCTCTGAAACTCTCACAAGAGTGCTTTGAAGTGGGGCATTAGTTTGTATACAGGGCGTTTTTTTTTTTTTAGCTGCATCAAATTTTTAAAATTAGAAAAAATATATCTTGGTCACGTTATCTTTACCATTCGAGTGCACCGATTGGCGGCCTCTAGATACAGAGCAATTCCCGCACTTGCGCTAATTGAACTTACGCTAATTAACTTTCTAATTATCAACAATAGATGACAACAGTAAATGAGTACTTTGGGGCTCGTCCTCGACACTACCTATCCCAACGATCAAATTTTGAATAGCGGTGTTCATGTGGGAGCTACGCGGCCAATTAGTTCCCCTTGGCCGGCTCCTTGAAACCGAAACTGGCCGCAAAAAGAGTGTCGTCGATGTCGCCGCCCCCCTGCCTTTCGTCACGTCTCCGAGGTAAGCGCCGGTCCGGCCCGCGAGCAGCTTGCGTTATCTCCTTGCTACTGCGGCGTTCGCAGTCGACGCTACAGACTGTTATGACGCCGTGCCTGCAGTATCTAAAAGCCCAAGGAGTGGAGTTGGCGCTACAGCGCAACGTGGCGCCCGACGGAATGACGAAGTAAATTTGGCGGCCCGCCGGCATTGAAGCGTTAGGCCGCAGACAGCAAGGAGATAACGCAAGCTGCTCGCGGGCCGGACTGGCGGTGACGTCCAGACGAGACGAAAGGTTGAGTGGGGAGGGGGCATCGACTACACAGACGCTCGTTTTGCGGCCAGTTTCAGTTTCAAGCAGCCTGCCAAGGGGAACTAATTGTTCGCGTAGCTCGCACATGAACTCCACTATTCAAAATTTGATCGTTGGGCTAGGTAGTGTCGAGGACGGGCCCCAAAGTACTCATTTGCTGTAGCCACCTATTGTTGATAATTAGAAAGTTAATTAGCGTAACCTCGCTAATTACGCACGGAAGTGCGGAAATTGCTCGGTATCTAGAGGCCGCCAATCCGTACACTCGAATGGTAAACATAACGTGACCAAGATTTACATTGTTCTAATTTTAAAAGTTTGGTGCAGCTAAAAAAAAAAAAAACACCCTGTATGTCTTTTCAAAATAATTTTAGAAAAATTTCACGATAGCTATAAAAACTGTCAGAATTGCTACTTTATATAAAACTACTTCAGGGTCATGGTCCATGACAGAATACAATATTTCACACAGAACAGGTGTGACTCATGACCCAACACGCATCAGGTGTCGTTGCAGATTTAACACATTATCAAAAGATACAAAGGGGGGTCTTCAATTCAAATTCTAAAATGGACATACATTTTTTGTCAGCGCACATTATCACAGACCCAAACAGTTCGTTGTGAGGTACTGAATAAAAGAGGTATTGAATAGCGATCGACAGGGCCATCCCGATAGACGCATTATTTGGCAGAAAGCTTGCGACTTCAGATAAACTCTTAGTACCATAGAGAGTCCTTACAAATAACGTAAGTTACATTACAGTTAAATTATTCAGTTGCTTTGATATGAACTGGTTGATCTGCTGTCGCTACGATCCGTTTTCACTAACAATCATGTGAAAAAGCAAATAACGTTTATGAGTGTTCACACAGAAAACATTACCAAAGTGCTGCGCGATGTCTCTGGCGAGCTTTTGTGGTGGCATTTTGTCGCACAACGAAAAAAACACTGTCACAAGGAAACGAACACAAGCGCCAATCTGCACTGACGCTTCGTGTCCTTTCTTAAAGAAGGGCTTTTTTTCACGCTACTTGCAGTCACAAGTATGCCTAACAATTACGAGCCAGAGAAAATGTTTTACCTAAGTTGACATTTTCGTGGCATACTTACGAGGTGTTTAACTACGTCGAAGAACAAGTAATCAGCTTCTTTCATAGACGTTGCAATTTCAATTAGTGATTTTTTTTATTTTTCGGGTTTTACGTGACAAAAACACGACATGGTGCACCCGTAGTGGGGGACTCCGGATTAATTTTGACCACCAGGGCTTTTTTAAGGTGCACCCAGTGTCGCGATGAGACGCCGTGTCACCAAGAACGCAGTCAGGACGCTGTGCCTTCGGGTGATAGAGGAGCCCTTTTTATTCAGCGAACGCCTCTAATGTAGGCTCCACGCTTCACGTGATCAACCGTGCAGTCACACTCTCATGTGGCGTCGCGCGTACACATAACAGCACATGATTCCAACGCACCCAGTGCACGGCACACAGACGCTTTCACCTTGCGCCCCAAACCAAATGCGACCGCCGCGCCCTCGGGCTACGCAGCGCAACGCCAAAACCACTACGCCACCACGACGGTTAACTAGTGTATATTCACAAGTTTAATTCAACCATTACGAATAGTGGGTGTAATGGGGAGTATACCCTCAATTTAATTAAGTACAATTCCTTACGTTATACGCAAAGGAATGCAGATGTATTTATTAAATGCGAAGCATTTCTTGGCGAACATTTGCCACTTTGGCAGTATCTATATATCTATCTTGCCGCCTACGTCTTGGTGCTCTCATGGCCGTTTCGTTACCTTGGTATGTACCAAAATTATGACAATAGTATGACAATAGTGTATGACGAACATAAATGATGGGACATGCGTGTCATGTAGGTCATGAAACAGCCGCATACGTCTCGGTGCTCTCATGGTTGTTTCGTTAACTTGGTAGGTACCGAAATTGGCATAGTATGACAAGAGTGTTTGACGAACATAAGTGATAGGTCATGACATAAATGTCATGACATGCGTGTCATGTAGGTCATGACAATGACCCAGCGAAAATATTAACACTCAAAAACCACTGAAGTGGGTTCTGACGTGGGTATTAAGTGAAGGAAACACTAAAGGATGGTAGTAGAAGTCATAGTCATGAGCATGACTCAGCAAAAATGACAATGACTCAGCGAAGAAAGATTAACACTCAAAAACCACTGGAATGGGTTCGGACGTGGGTACTAAGTGAAGGAAACACTAAAGGATGGTAGTAGAAGCCATAGTCATGAGCATGACTCAGCAAAAATGACAATGACTCAGCGAAGAAAGATTAACACTCAAAAACCACTGAAATGGGTTCGAACGTGGGCACTAAGTGAAGGAACCACTAAAGGATTGTGGTAGAAGTCATAGTCATGAGCATGACTCAGCAAAAATGACAATGACTCAGCGAAAAAAGAATAATACTCAAAAACCACTGAAATGGGTTCGAACGTGGGCACTAAGTGAAGGAAACACTAAAGGATTGTGGTAGAAGTCATAGTCATGAGCATTACTCAGCAAAAATGACAATGGCTCAGCGAAGAAAGATTAACACTCAAAAACCACTGAAATGGGTTCGAACGTGGGCACTAAGTGAAGGAACCACTAAAGGATTGTGGTAGAAGTCATAGTCATGAGCATGACTCAGCAAAAATGACAATGACTCAGCGAAAAAAGAATAATACTCAAAAATATGTGGTTGATCCCTCTTATATAGGAATCGGTATAGAACACGAAAGTGAAACGTGTCTTCACAGAAGTAGTGTAATGTTTATTGCACATTGATATATAATGTCTATTGGTGTTTTGTGGCTAAAGCGCCCTTAGGCGTTGATGCACCCACGCTGACGCCTGGTGGCACGTCTCCTCCATCACGACTACCAACGTCGATGACCATGAGCAACCGTCGTGCATATGGAAGCTGCACTACGCTGCACACGCTAGCACAACGCGAAAGACGAAGCACGTAACTGACACACTAATACAACGCGCAAGACAAAGCACGTAACTGAATCGTCACCGAGTCAAATCAGCGCGTACAGCGCGTCGTAATTGCAGCCTCCGCGATCAACTTCAGAAACATTTTCAGAGCTAATTGCGGAGGCCACGCTCCGCTGTGCTGAGTACGGTGAACGCCACCTAGGTGGCGTTGGTAGTGCTTCTTGATGCCAGCGTCCCTTCGAATGCTGGCATCGAGGCGTCGTAGTGCTGAGACCACCGAAGCGTTCACTGTCGGTGCGCGTTAGTGTCATAATGCAGTACTTCTCTTTTCTGCTCGTAGGCGGCGGCACCGCCCCAAGCAAGAGCGCGGGTACACGGAGGAGTGTTAGATATATAAGGCGCGTCTGTGTAGCTCTCTGCAAATGCGTTTGTGGCGCAATGGGTTAAACGCTCGGCGAACTATCGTCGCGGACCGAGAGGTCGTGGGTTCGATTTCCAAATTTTGCATGTTTGTGGAACTTTTTCTTCTGGTTTCTTTCTTTGTATTATGTTCGTGTACATTGTAAGCTGACGTATTTCCGTGACGGAAATACGTCAGTGAAGTCTTGGTGGACCCCGGCATAAAACACTTTCGTGTTAAAAACCACTGAAATGGGTTCGAACGTGGGCACTAAGTGAAGGAGCCACTAAAGGATTGTGGTAGAAGTCATAGTCATGAGCATTACTCAGCAAAAATGACAATGGCTCAGCGAAGAAAGATTAACACTCAAAAACCACTGAAATGGGTTCGAACGTGGGCACTAAGTGAAGGAACCACTAAAGGATTGTGGTAGAAGTCATAGTCATGGCCATGACTCAGCAAAAATGAGAATGACTCAGCGAAAAAAAGATTAATACTCAAAAATCACTGAAATGGGTTCGGACGTGGGCACTAAGTGAAGGAACCACTAAAGGATTGTGGTAGAAGTCATAGTCATGAGCATTACTCAGCAAAAATGACAATGGCTCAGCGAAGAAAGATTAACACTCAAAAACCACTGAAATGGGTTCGAACGTGGGCACTAAGTGAAGGAACCACTAAAGGATTGTGGTAGAAGTCATAGTCATGAGCATGACTCAGCAAAAATGACAATGACTCAGCGAAAAAAGAATAATACTCAAAAACCACTGAAATGGGTTCGAACGTGGGCACTAAGTGAAGGAACCACTAAAGGATTGTGGTGAAGGAACCACTAAAGGATTGTGGTAGAAGCCATAGTCATGAGCATGACTCAGCAAAAATGACAATGACTCAGCAAAGAAAGATTAACACTCAAAAACCACTGGAATGGGTTCGGACGTGGGCACTAAGTGAAGGAACCACTAAAGGATTGTGGTAGAAGTCATAGTCATGAGCATGACTCAGCAAACATTACAATGACTCAGCGAAAAAAAAGATTAATACTCAAAAACCACTGCAATGGGTTCGGACGTGGGTACTAAGTGAAGGAAACACTAAAGGATTGTGGTAGAAGTCATAGTCAGGAGCATGACTCAGCAAACATTACAATGACTCAGCGAAAAAAAAGATTAATACTCAAAAACCACTGCAATGGGTTCGGACGTGGGTACTAAGTGAAGGAACCACTAAAGGATTGTGGTAGAAGTCATAGTCATGAGCATGACTCAGCAAACATTACAATGACTCAGCGAAAAAGATTAATACTCAAAAACCACTGAAATGGTTCGGACGTGGGCACCAAGTGAAGGAAACTAAAGGATTGTGGTGAGGAAATAAAGGATTGTGGTAGAAGTCATAGTCATGAGCATGACTCAGCAAAAATGACAATGACTCAGCGAAAAAAGATAATACTCAAAAACCACTGAAATGGGTTCGACCACTAAAGGATTGTGGTGGGCACTAAAGGATTGTGGTAGACCAAGTGAAGGATGCTCAGCGAAGAAAGATTAACACTCAAAAACCACTGAAATGGTTCGAACGTGGGCCTAAGTGAAGGAACTAAAGGATTGTGGTAGAAGTCATAGTCATGAGCATGACTCAGCAAAAATGACAATGGCTCAGCGAAGAAAGATTAACACTCAAAAACCACTGAAATGGGTTCGAACGTGGGCACTAAGTGAAGGAACCACTAAAGGATTGTGGTAGAAGTCATAGTCATGAGCATGACTCAGCAAAAATGACAATGACTCAGCGAAAAAAGAATAATACTCAAAAACCACTGAAATGGGTTCGAACGTGGGCACTAAGTGAAGGAACCACTAAAGGATTGTGGTGAAGGAACCACTAAAGGATTGTGGTAGAAGCCATAGTCATGAGCATGACTCAGCAAAAATGACAATGACTCAGCAAAGAAAGATTAACACTCAAAAACCACTGGAATGGGTTCGGACGTGGGCACTAAGTGAAGGAACCACTAAAGGATTGTGGTAGAAGTCATAGTCATGAGCATGACTCAGCAAACATTACAATGACTCAGCGAAAAAAAAAAGATTAATACTCAAAAACCACTGCAATGGGTTCGGACGTGGGCACTAAGTGAAGGAACCACTAAAGGATTGTGGTAGAAGTCATAGTCAGGAGCATGACTCAGCAAACATTACAATGACTCAGCGAAAAAAAAGATTAATACTCAAAAACCACTGCAATGGGTTCGGACGTGGGTACTAAGTGAAGGAACCACTAAAGGATTGTGGTAGAAGTCATAGTCATGAGCATGACTCAGCAAACATTACAATGACTCAGCGAAAAAAGATTAATACTCAAAAACCACTGAAATGGTTCGGACGTGGGCACCAAGTGAAGGAAACAATAAAGGATTGTGGTAGAAGTCATAGTCATGAGCATTACTCAGCAAAAATGACAATGGCTCAGCGAAGAAAGATTAACACTCAAAAACCACTGAAATGGGTTCGAACGTGGGCACTAAGTGAAGGAACCACTAAAGGATTGTGGTAGAAGTCATAGTCATGAGCATGACTCAGCAAAAATGACAATGACTCAGCGAAAAAAGAATAATACTCAAAAACCACTGAAATGGGTTCGAACGTGGGCACTAAGTGAAGGAACCACTAAAGGATTGTGGTAGAAGTCATAGTCATGAGCATTACTCAGCAAAAATGACAATGGCTCAGCGAAGAAAGATTAACACTCAAAAACCACTGAAATGGGTTCGAACGTGGGCACTAAGTGAAGGAACCACTAAAGGATTGTGGTAGAAGTCATAGTCATGAGCATGACTCAGCAAAAATGACAATGACTCAGCGAAAAAAGAATAATACTCAAAAACCACTGAAATGGGTTCGAACGTGGGCACTAAGTGAAGGAACCACTAAAGGATTGTGGTAGAAGCCATAGTCATGAGCATGACTCAGCAAAAATGACAATGACTCAGCAAAGAAAGATTAACACTCAAAAACCACTGGAATGGGTTCGGACGTGGGCACTAAGTGAAGGAACCACTAAAGGATTGTGGTAGAAGTCATAGTCATGAGCATGACTCAGCAAACATTACAATGACTCAGCGAAAAAAAAGATTAATACTCAAAAACCACTGCAATGGGTTCGGACGTGGGTACTAAGTGAAGGAAACACTAAAGGATGGTAGTAGAAGTCATAGTCAGGAGCATGACTCAGCAAACATTACAATGACTCAGCGAAAAAAAAAGATTAATACTCAAAAACCACTGCAATGGGTTCGGACGTGGGTACTAAGTGAAGGAACCACTAAAGGATTGTGGTAGAAGTCATAGTCATGAGCATGACTCAGCAAACATTACAATGACTCAGCGAAAAAAGATTAATACTCAAAAACCACTGAAATGGTTCGGACGTGGGCACCAAGTGAAGGAAACAATAAAGGATTGTGGTAGAAGTCATAGTCATGAGCATGACTCAGCAAAAATGACAATGGCTCAGCGAAGAAAGATTAACACTCAAAAACCACTGAAATGGGTTCGAACGTGGGCACTAAGTGAAGGAACCACTAAAGGATTGTGGTAGAAGTCATAGTCATGAGCATGACTCAGCAAAAATGACAATGACTCAGCGAAAAAAGAATAATACTCAAAAACCACTGAAATGGGTTCGAACGTGGGCACTAAGTGAAGGAACCACTAAAGGCATTGTGGTAGAAGCCATAGTCATGAGCATGACTCAGCAAAAATGACAATGACTCAGCGAAAAAAGAATTAACACTCAAAAACCACTGAAATGGTTCGGACGTGGGCACCAAGTGAAGGAAACACTAAAGGATTGTGGTAGAAGCCATAGTCATGAGCATGACTCAGCAAAAATGACAATGACTCAGCAAAGAAAGATTAACACTCAAAAACCACTGAAATGGTTCGGACGTGGGCACCAAGTGAAGGAAACAATAAAGCATTGTGGTAGAAGTCATAGTCATGGCCATGACTCAGCAAAAATGAGAATGACTCAGCAAAAAATATTAGCACTCAAAACAATAGGAATGGGTTCAGATGTGTAACTAAGTGACGTAAAACGCTAATGCCGTCATAATCCTGATCATGGATGGCTAAGGCTTTCGCCTTAAGGTCTCTTAGGTGTAGCTAAAGGGACTTCCGAGGACTCGTGACATGAATGTCACAACATGTGTGTCATGTAGGGCATGAAACAGCCGCCTACGTCTTGGTGCTCTCATGGTCGTTTTGTTAACTTGGTAGGCTCCTCGCACACTGCTTCGCATAACTTCGATTCCCACAGATCGTGGGATCTGCCGGATTTTTTATCTTCAGTGCATTTTGGCTGTGTGTCTTCATGACACAGATTTAAGTGCTTTCCCGCCATTTTGTAAGTTTTTTTCATGCTTTCTGAACATTTCTTTGTTAACCTAATGTGCACTTACGCTTATGTGCAGAAGTATAGGATTAGGTACCTAGTCATGTGCAGTCAAGAATCTCTTCTCTTTCTCATCTATTTTTTTGAGGGGGTAAATAAAGATGTCAGAATGCTTGTAGAAAGTAATCAGGGATTCAAAGCATGCTCTGTGGCCATCTTCATACGTTGGCACCCACGCATTGCTACACCACTTCATACAATACAGCTTGCTAGTCCAGTTGGTAACAATTTATGCATGCCTGTAAGTTGACGAAAACATGAGAAATAATTTTTTTTAAAATTGAATGAAAGATAAGTGGATGATAAGGGATGCACCAGCAAAGCACCAGTGCTTGGAAAGCTGAGCCCAGTACGACAACAGTTGAACTATACGCTCTCTCTCTCTCTCTCTCGCCGTGCAGAGATCAGGGCCGCAGCTGTGCTTGCTGCTGGGCGTTCATCGGCACGCTGGCCATGACTGCTTTGGGTGCCTTCGCCGTCCTTGTAGCGCTCGGAGTGGTGAACATCAGTGAGTGTGCTATGCGCATGATCTCGATGGTTCGTTTAGCTGAAACTTTGTCCCAAAGCCCCAGTACGAAATCGAGCGTGAGCTCTCCGGATAGCATTAAACCGGCTGGACTCTAGACCATTTTCCGAAATGAAGATCCTTGGACCATGGCCGTACGCGTCGATGGCACAGAAAGCGACGAAAGCGTTGTTGAAGTACCTGAAGTCGACAGGGCTTGGCGACTGTGTGTAAACTTGGTGCGAACTGTGCTCTCTACCTCCTCTCTCTCTTTTCATCCCTATACCCCCTTTCCTCAGAGCAGGGTAGCAAACCGGACGTGCGTCTGGTTAACCTGCCTGCCATTCCTTTCTTCTATTTTTCTCTCTCTTGTCGCACAGCCAGAACTTTGAAACAGATCGCACAGCAAGGGCTTATTGCTCTGACCAGTGCGGCGTTTATCGAGAGCAATCTTAGTAACCACTGACCATGCGATAAGGAGCTAATCTGATATTGCAGTGAACATGCCGCGATTTCAAGAGTGTGGAGTTCCCCTAAGAGAATCTAAACGTGTAATTTCGTGCAACGAAAATTTATGTGGCCGCCGTGTCCTTTATATTTGTGCTTAGAAGTAAAAAATCACTGCCCCTTCCACTCCGTGAAGGTGGTCGAACAGCGAAGCTGTGTTACTTACAGCGAGTGCTAAACTATTCAAGCCAAACTTCGCAAGCAGTCTATATTGTAAATCTTTTGTTTCACCATTCTTTCACCTCATTTTCGCTTTTGCGTGCTTCGACCATGCTTTAGGAGTGTTTTTTTTGCGGTTCCCTCAGTGTGTTTTTCTTTTGCGTGAGGTTTCTCTCTGTGTTTTGTCGTGCTTTCTTTCGCGTGCAAGTTGCGCTGGCCCTTTTTTTGCGCGCCAGTAATGAGAGCAAGCGATGAGCCCGTTCACGAGCTAACTCTCGCTGACGCTCGCGGTAGGTGGCTTCTTCCTCTGGAGTAACTCGTGGTCTTCCCATTGTTGTAGCTGGGATGGAATGTGCGGAACCACTAATCCAAAGCTCCGTATGTACAACTGTAGCAGCATTTCCCCACGTTCGGCGTAAACGCGGGGAAACGCGGACGGCGTCGGCAGCAGCTCTGCGCGTTGCCTCGTTGGTGCTTCTACACAACCAAGGTTAACGCGAACTCCTCTCACACCCCACTCCTCCGTTGACCTACTTCTTATTACGATAGCAATTATATGGACATTCCAAGCGGATTTCTGCCGTCGCCGTCACTGTGAGGTTCCGTATGAACTCCAATGGCAATGAAATCGTCGCCGCGTACCGTATGCTGTATGTGCAAGTGAAAGCCCGCGAGGACGCGCGCTTTCACGGGGAGCGAGCGCACGGCGGAGAGCAAACGCGAGTTCTTCCGTCGCGCGAAAGGCCGTGGGGGGACAGGAGGTAGGGAGGCAGGGGAGGCGACGTTCAGCTGCGGCACCAAGTGCGTATGTATGTAAAAACGTTGCGAGGCGAGAATGTGGGTGTCCGGTTCTGATCTCGTCGAAAACCTCCGAGCCGCCGCCAGAGGCACCGGCAACAGTCACCAACGCCGCGCGCGTTCGGTGCAAACGCGGGCAAAACGCCGACGGCGTGGACAACAGTTCTGCGCGTTGCTGGTGCTGCTACGTGTCCAAGTTTATACAGCTGAAAAAAAACTACTATCCTTACTCCGTATAGCTCTCTATACTAATTTGCTATCGCAATGGAGGCTTCGCCTTTCGGGTGAAACTGCCGCATTTTTTCCTACAGCGCCATTGGGTGGCACACCTCACGCTCTGCCCCTCCAACGCGGGTATTGGAGGGCTGCGACTTACGTCAAACCCCCTCCCTGTTCTCATTTTCATCTGCACCCTCTCAAAGCATTCTCACGGGGCGAAAGCGGTCACTCCAACCCTTTTCCCTTGTTGAGCTCTTCTTCTCCTCTCCCGTTAGGTCACGTGACCCCTTTTTAGCGAAGTCCGACAACGACGGCACAGGGTCCGCATAAACGGCTTCGCTGCAAAACTCCGAGTTAGGATTTGTTTGTATTTACTACATATTAATGTCCACAATATAGCCACTCTGGTGCGGCAGTTTTCCGGCAATTATTAACAAATTTGTAAAATGTCTTGGGATTTGATTATTTACACTGATTAACAAGCAAGATAGGAGCTAGGGGCCGCTATGTATACACTACCCGCCGCGGTAGCCCAGTCGCTCGAGGTCCCGGGTTCGATCCCGACCGAGGCGGCCGCATTTCCATGGGGGCGAAATGCAAAAAACGCTATAATACCGTGCATTGGGGGAATGTTAAAGGTCCCACGAGGTCGAAATCAATTCTGAATACACCTGTACGATGTGTCTCACAATCACATCGTAGTTCTGGCATGCACGTAAAACAACTTCAGAATTTAATTTTATTTTAGCTGTTTACACAGCGAGCAGTTCGAACTTGAACTATTGGCTTTTTTTCAACATTCAGCAGCAGCAGTAGCGCGAAAAAGAGCATTGCAGGAGCAGGTACTATTAAAGTTTACAAAAGTACGCTTGAAGAAATGTAGACGTATCACAAGCAATAAAATTATTATACAAAAATAATAAATGAGAACGTTCATGAAGTAATATTGCCAGAAAATGCCATGAAAGTTCATTATTGGAAGGGAACAGATATCGCCTGACAAATAAGTCCAAAGGCATTTAGTACGCGGGAAGATTAAGAAGATTAAGAAAGCTGCGCGCGACGAAGGCTGTATAGAACTGGCCTTTCGCTTGTCCGTTACGTGCGAGTTGTTTGTCACGCTCACAGTTGCAAAATAGATAAATGTAAACCATCAAAAAGTTAAGGCCGTTTCACATGGTGCGATTTTGCACTGCGATTATCGCACCGGAAGTGCGATTTCCGTCGCATGCGACGAAAATCGCAGTCGCAGGGCCGTTTCTGCGATTTTCGGCTGCGACCAACCGGTTGGTCGCAGCGTCGCAACGTCGCAGCAATCGCTGCGATTTTCCCGTCGAAATTGCGCCGAGAGGTATTTCGCGGTCTGTTTTGGAAAATGGCGGCGGTCGCTCAACGCAACGTTTATAGATACTTTTTTGTCTATAAATATTGGATCAACGAGCCTCGAACAGTGCAACTAATTGAGTGGAGCCTTGGATTACGCAATTGGTACGTAACATCAGCACCGACACGCGAACAGTGCAGATAAAAACTCGTAGGTCAGATTCGGTTCTGTGATTAATTTCTACGAGTTTGTTGACACGCTACGTTGCTAATCTGGCGACGCTGTTTTTTAGGTTGGCTTCGGGTGCTGATAGTACGTACTTTTGCGTGATTTTCCGTTATTCACACGCGCTGCGAGTGTGTAAATACTACGAGGTGTCCCTCACGGGAAGGCATGGCCTTCGGATGTCGTCCCAATTTTCTGGTTCTGGAAACAACTCGCGATATACGAAAACGCCACAGTTTTATCGCCGTATGCATTTACGGACGGACCAATTTAAAGAATATGCAACTACGGACAAATGCTGTGGTCAATAGGTCACGCTATACGCGCGACGATTTAGTTGCGGTCGGTTGGTTAGGGCTTTCATGCGCATTTTCCCCAATGAATTATCTCATTTAAAGGTTCTGTTACTTCCGCTGCGAGACGCAAAGCGAACGTGCAAACTGGATATCGTAATGAATGTTCTACAATAGCATATTTCACGCTTTGACTGGGAATAAGCAGTATTGACAATTTATTTTCGAAGCAATATTTAAACAGTTTTTTTTTCTCATTTTTCTGATGCATCATTTTTCTCCTGAATAAAAAAATACCAATAAACCTGCAGTGTGTTGCAGACTTTGTATCCTTACTGCATCTGTATTAACCCTCACATTAAAAGGTAATTGCACATTTCGCTTACTTCAGTGCATCGAATTACTTTTGTTTATGCTGGTTGTAACATATTGCAGTACTCTAAGAAACTACATAGCCATAAACATCCTTGCCTTTTCTTGCTTCTCTGTCTCTACTTCCTGTAAAACACATGCAATAATGCGAAAAGCAGGCGAACACCTTGTTTTTATAAGCAGTAGATAACTCATTAAACAAAAGCAGATCAAAATTGTGCAGTGAAGTCAGCCGGTTGCATTCCTTCGTATGAAGATAGTATCTTTTCAAGTGTGGGTGGGTCTTGCATG
Organism: Dermacentor silvarum; assembly: GCF_013339745.2. NCBI lineage: Eukaryota > Metazoa > Arthropoda > Arachnida > Ixodida > Ixodidae > Dermacentor > Dermacentor silvarum. The sequence goes on along the minus strand of NC_051159.1, from coordinate 182,676,881 downwards.
TCCACAGCTCATAAAGTGTGCAGACTCATCACGAGGCGTAGGTATAGCCCATCAAGATGGAGGCAATGTTGCTAATGAGTCTGCACTTACATGTATTACTGCATAAACTCGTATAACCATATCCCATCATTACTCAATCGAGCTTGCTCAGTCATATTCACCAAAATTCTACTTATCCGAGCTTGCTCTGACTCATATTCACCGAAATTGTACTTGGCCGAGCTTGATCTGACTAATATTCACAAAGATTCTACTCAGGCAAGCTTGCACCGAGTCATATTCACCAAATATCTACTTAGCCAAGCTTGCTCCGACTTATTTTCATCAAAATTCTACTCATGTGAGCTTGCACTGAGTCATATTCACCAAAAATCTACTTGCCGAGCTTGCTTTGACTCATATTCACTAAAATTATACTTGGATCAGCTTTGCCCGACTACCACATGACAATATTCACTAAAAGTTTACTCAACTGAGCTTGCTCTTACTCGTATTCACGAAAATTCTACTCAGTCAGGCTGAAACGAACTCAGACTCACGGTTAGTTCGAAGTCTTAGTGAGCCGACGTTTGAGTGAGTTCACCGTGCTATGTATACATTACATTATGTGACCTGTGCGGTGAATAAGCAAACATTGTCTATGAGTGCGTGTTGCATCGGGTGAAATAAGGACAACTGTAAACACTGCAGTTAGTTTTCTAGAGTTCAACTGACCGTTGCGTGAAAGCTTCGCCTCATGTCGATTCAAGCAAGTGCATTGGATCTGCATCATATTTTTTGCCAATCCTGCTGTCTGTCCTAACCATTACTGGGTGGCCACATTTTGTACATTTCAACACAAAGTTTAATAAATGACTGTAGTGCAATATATTAAAAAAAAGATGCTTGCATCACTCCACGTATAACAATCAGAACATGACACAAACACATGCACATAAGATGCACACAAATGATAAATACATACACAGATGGAATCAGCTAGCCACCACCTATTGAAAAAAAAAGAAAAAGCCCAGGGGGGGGGGGGGGGGGGGGACTACGTATAACCATTCCCCTTGCCAGGTACATGGGCTATAGGAGAAACACGCGTGCAACCTAGCAGTTACCTCGAGGTAGCAGCTATGGATGCTTTTGCATTTGCAGCTGGCCACTCAACCACTCAAGTGTGTTCAGTGTGCACTTGTACTTATTGTCTGTATCACCTTTTTATTGTCTGTATCTCAAAAATTTAATGTGGCTCCTCAAAATTTTGAGAATGTTTGGATTCTGAGGCTTGCAAAGGTAAATATTTTTATTCCATTTTCGTTCAAGGTGAAGGCTCATACAAAAGATTAGAGATATTGCCAGTGCCCCTCACTTTCTCTCAGAACATAAGTGGTCTGTTATTGAGATTCTAGCAGCTTTTCAACAGCAAGAAAGAGAATCAGCTTCCCCTGTTTTCAGCATTGGGTTAATGCAGGCAATTCAGGGAGGCATAAAGTTTTGCTAATACAATAGGTTCGGGAATACCAGATTAGACTGTACCTTGAAACTTTCCTTGCACTTTCTTATTTTGGTGAAATAACCAAGTTTTAAATGGCTCCAGTTAGCATACTCTAACATTGGTCTAATATAGGTTAAGTACATGACTAGCTTAACAGACTGGGATGCTGGCTTTCATTTCCAGGAGAGGAATCATAGCACCTGCTCCAGTTGCATATGTTTTTGGTTATCAGGGGTATTCAGCCTCACTTTAAGGATAACGTGCTGAAGCAGGTAGAAGCACACGCATGCCATTAGCGGATAGTTTCGATAGCTTCTTACCTTACACTTGTCACCATGAATACAAAATTTAAGCGTTCGATTTTGTTATTAAACAAACAAACGTACTCCTAACAAGGTATTTTAATGTTAGCCGTGTGGCTACGCGGCTGCGCTACGTACTGCAGCATATTAACTTAAGCTTCTTGATACAGATTCACAGCACACTAACAGCGCAAGAAACAGGACGAGAAAATAGACGACGCCCATGTCTGCTAGAATGATACGATACTACGTACACAAGTGACTGCAGCTCCTAAAAAAAATGTGGTGTCGGCTTTTACGCCTTTCGAAATATTCAGAGAGCACTTGTATGAATAATTACAGCACAGGCGCCGAGACGGACGAGCCGGGCTGGCGCTAAGATAAACGTTCACAACACAAATTCCATTGCACGTTCAGTAATTACACACAGATCATTTGCGGCTTTGTTCAGGGGCAGACGTGAGCTTTTGGGTTGGTGCTTGCTGCTAAGTTTGGTGCAAGAATATTGCTAGGAGCAGGAACCACTAATGCGCAATCACGAGCAATACACACACATCCATTTTTCAGAAGCTGACGTTAATCACGGGTAGCGCGAGGGTCTCTGCGTTGACATGACGACTCCGCCGAATACCGAATACTGCATATGCGATGACAACAGCTATAAGGGCTTGTTGATAGGTCCTCTTGTAATTTGTTTAACCGCAGGTAGAACGACACAGGCATAAAACACACACAGAGACAGCACACAACGCTGAACGACCATCTGCGAACAGCTGTTCACGTCCGCCATTTCTCCTCGTATTGAACTTCACAAACCGCTGTTGCGCACTCCAAAACAAACTAAACTTTGAAGCGCTTTTAAATTACAAAACGCACGTATTATTTGGTCCTAATAAAGAGAGGTAAATTATATTATAACGCGCACGTCTTTTTCATTACATTAAACGAATTTATGCGGCGTGTGCGACAAAATCTGGCAGCAAGAAACCCTGGGCCTCGCATAATCGCATTGTTGACATCGCACACCATGTGAAATGGCCGTTGCGAATTTCGCATCTGCGAAAATCGCAGCTGCGAAAATCGCAGTGCAAAATCGCACCATGTGAAACAGCCTTTACACGTTTGAGAATGTATGCATAAGGGTGAGTGGCTGTTATAACAAGCCCAGAAAATAAACTTAAAGCGTCGGCGTTCACGCTCAAAGTGCGCCCTATACGCCGAAGTATCTCGGACATTCACTTCTCTTTCTACGTATTCCTGGCACGCTATGTAGCCATACTCATATAGGAAACGCGTTCTAATGAGCAAGGAGAGTAAACGACCTCTTCAACTAGTGGATACACTGGGCGCGTTAAGTTAAGGCGCTCGAGCGCGCTCTAGCCAGCAGAGCGCGCTCTTTTAAACTTAACGGCTAAAAAGCGACTTCCGGTGCGTGATTACGGAGCGCGCTCTACGCGCTCCACCCTGGAGACGGTGCGCGAGAGCGCGCGCCTGTTACGACTTCCGGGAAAATGACGTATTTCCGACTCTTTCCACTTATGCAAGTCCGTGCTCCTTGCCCACTCGTTCCTGCCGCCGCTGCGCAGCCGGGCGTCTGCTCTGGCATGATCGGGAACTTCGCGTGTTGGCAAGGTTTGAGCTTATCACGAACCAAAAATGACGGCCCGATCATTACTTGCCAGACGCTCAGGTACGTAACCGAACAGTCGCAGTTTGGCGCCTTCTCGTCACTACGTTCATGTGTATGACTTCCTCAGGTCCTCATGGTATCATGGAAGATGTTGTGGCACTGCTCTTTGAATTGTGTGTCCGTGTATCTGGGCGCAAGGTTGATCACATAATCCTGGATGCCTCGGATCATAAGGCTTTCTGTCCTCTTGCGATCGGCAATGAGTCATCAGTCAGCATACCGCGGAGCAGAAATAAATCCTCGGATAGGGTACCTCTGAGAACAGCACGAACAGCTTGCATCGCATACATAAGCCGCTGCTGCTGCGTCCCTCGATCGCCGCGCGTCAAGTTCTCCTAGCTCCTCATCGTCTATCAAAAACTGCAGGAGGGTGTTTATCGGCTGCGCCATCTTCAAATAGCGCGCGCAATGCGATAGCGGTCGCGGAAGCAACATAACATTCGCCAGACGGCGCGTTCGTGCGCCCGAAATCAAGCAGTCGGCGAAAATCGCCGTTAAGTTAAGCTCCAAAGGCGTCGCACTCGAGCGCACTTCGAGCGTGCTCCTTTGGAGTTCGGAGCGCGCTAACTTAACGCTCCCACTGACTGTGCTATTGCCGATTGCAGAGCTGCACTACGTGACAGCCGAGGCCAGGAAGGGCGATGCGAACGCGACCACCTGTCCTGCGAACCACAGCGACGGCGACAAACCGCTGCAGCCGAACCCTGTGGCGAAGACTGTGCGCGTCGAAGGGAACGCTCTGACGACAGCGACCCCGAGAAGGCGCAACCCGGGAGACGAGCGCCTCCCGGATCCTCGCTTCTGAGGATCGCCGGACCACATCGGAAACGCGGTCTCGTCACAGACTTCCGCTGCCGCACCTTGCGATATCTGAACGCGCTAAGGTTTTTTCAATTTCACCATTTAAATTTGAGATGCTTGAGCGAACAAAAAAAGAAAGGGGAGGAGGTGGGCAAGAAACAAAGGCGACCCCAGAATAGAAGATGACACGAGATTCCGTAGATACCTGGAACACATGGTTTAGAGCTCATAAATCTTACGTGAATGTTTACGGTGCCGCGATCGTGTCTTTAACGATACACTTACAAGCCAAGCAAGAAAGAAGAGGAAGCGTCGGCAGCAGTCGCTCCACATACGATGTGTGTGTGTGTTTATTTATGTAGTTTTATTTTTATAAATTTAGGTATTCGAATGTGCCGCATCATCTACGCGCAAATGGTCTTGCTGAGCATAGTAGCACTCCACGTGCGTTACAAATCCGCACGTTTACCATACACGTTGTCGGCCCATGCGTTCGAGGCGCATGCGCGTACTATGACGTCATATGTGCAGTGATAATGTTGAACAACATAAACGTGTGGGTGATATCTGAAGTTTGACGGCTTGGTATGTCTGCTCAGATAAACGACCGTTTTGATGTTCGGCCGATTGATTTTCATTTGCGGAATAAAGCAAATGAATGCTTTGACGAAGTGGTCTCGGCCGCAAGACGACAAATAACCTGCACCGTAATATTCTCAGTAGAAAAGCATGAAAGCCCGGGGAATTGTTTAAAATATCTAATGTGCTAGCTTGTCATGCTACATGCATACAGTTGTGAAATGAATTCGACATTGGTATTATTTTGGCTAGACAGTAATGGTGTTCAACATTCGGAAGACGACAAAATTACTTTCAAGGGAACTAAAATCTTGCATATATCCTCCGAAAAGAAAGTATGGTACATCCCATCAGAGCCCCCGGAAAGCATCAGTCTTGGAAGGCTATTTCATTAACCTGGGAAAGGGGGGGGGGGGCGACATTGACGCAGCAAAAGAGCTATCGTTGTCTACCTTTGTCCCGTTGTTCCCGCTGTCTTTTTTGGCGAACGGCACTTGCAATAAATTGGCCGATCGATCGTGCTTGTCTGTTACGTTTTGCTTCAGGCATGGCGCAGTGCGAGATATTTCTGACTATAGGTATAATCGGCAACGAGCTAATGAGCAGAAAGTTTCAAGCTGAACATTTTATCCACGGTTTCACGGTCGATTTACGCTAGCGAACAAATATGTACTCCTTCAGTATTAAATGTTCCTACCATATATCGAAGTGTCGAGACAGCGAAATTAAGAGTATCGTGAAATCCGTTTTCAGAATGCCCGTCTGGAGCAAAGAGCATGTGGGATGTACGCCTAATGATCCTGTTTGGCTATAGCGAACGTTTACATCGAATATAACGTAAGTTCCCGACAAATCGAGTGCTGCGTCGTCCGCGGTTTTCGAGTTCTTTCACGTGGAGTTTTCCCATAGCAGGAGGACCGGAACGCTCTTGTCCAGATTACCTGGAAATCACAAAGCGTGTGCAGGAGTCCGGGGTTTTCAACAGCAGCTCGCGCAGTTGAGTTAATCACTGGGATGATGATGATTTCCATATTCTATCGCACGTGCCCACAACGGGAGAACGACCAAAAAGCGGGCGGTGCATTTCGAATAACACAAGAACAAATGAATCAATAAAAGACAACAAAAGAGTTAAATAAAGGAAGCAAAAGAAAAATCGCGAAGGATTACTTGAAGGTGAATGAAACAAAAGTGGGAATTTGCATGAGAATTTCCCAAACAGAAGAATACCAAATTAGCGTAGAAATCTTGTTTTGTTGCAAATGAAATTGCACGTTGCGAGGCAAACGTCTCTGTGGCTGTGCTTCTTTTTCTTCGTCTGAACGAACTCCCTCGACCGAGCACGTTAAGCTGGCACTGCCTGCAACAAATCACTAACCTCTAAAAGAAGTCGAAATTTGGTTCATAAATGGTGTTGTAAACAAAATCCCTGCTATGGGTTGCGACATAGTTAATTTCAACAGCATTTTTGGCTACCTCCCATCACTGTTCGTGACGAGTAAGGGGAAGCCTAAAATTCCTTCCCCTTCTTCCCTTCACACTGCCTTTAATGATCCCATAGCTAGTCACGGTCAATTTCAATTCGTTGATGTCCCTACGCGTTGATACGATTGAGCATCTTCTACTCTGGACCTTTTCTTTTCTAGTTAATCTTCTTTGCGCAGTCCATTAGTCATTGCCAGTTATATGAGGATGTGCTTGCTTGCATTACGCGTCCCAGTCCATAGCATACCACAATTAAGTCACGAAAGGTTGATTTTTTCGAAAGTGGTGCTTATGCTGAAAGCAAGCAGAAACTAAAGAAATGTTTTGAAACATTTTTACGCACAAGCACTTCACGTTCCGTCAGTGAAGTATGTCTTCTATTTAAACGTAAACTTTTGTTCGTTCATTTAGTGATTTGCGCATACTGCCTAAAATAATTTCACGTAAGACAAGAAATAAATTAACCAATCATGCTAAAAAAAACGCATTCCCTATAAATCCTATATCCAATAACATCATATGGAATGTGGGAAAAATGGTTTTTTGTATGCGACCCTATATGTTTCATATCGGATTACTTATATGGGAGTTATGAAGCATATGGATTTCTCAATAGGGATATATGGTTTACAAAAGAAAATACTCTTATAAATGAGAAAAAGCGTGTTATTATTGCTGTATATTACAGCGAAACTTTGTTTGCGAGCTCTCCCGGACTTTCCTGACCGCGACAGCTTTCCTGCTGCTGTCTTGCCGAATAGCTCGTGTTAAAAAAAAAGAAAAAAAAATCCACTTACATTTCGCCCTGAGAAAGTGAACATTCAGCGAAGCTGGTGCGGACGTTATACAAGCACCACAACCCCAACTGATGTTAGACGACGTTGCACCACCGCCACAAGTGATGTACAAACGTCATGCGCGCACGCACGTGTGCGGAACTCTTGCCACGACACATAAAAAATAGTAGTAGATTTTTTTCGCGAAAAACTAGTACAAATCAGTATGTTTGTATTTCAATTTTTGCACTCCTGATCAAGCACCAGCTCGTACAGGCCAGCCCAGCGCACACGAGAGCGCTCTTGGGTTTGGACGTGGAGAAAGCCTTTGACCGCATATATCATAAGGTCATACTTGACGTTCTCTCTGAGATGGGGCTAGGCAAGAATATTTTTTAACATGGTTAATTACTTTCTCGGAAATAGGTCTGCACACCTCATGTTGGGGGAGCTTAAGTCAGAGGCAAAGAACTTGGGGAATAGGGGAACCCCGCAAGGGGCAGTACTCTCGCCCATGCTATTCAATTTAGCAATGTCTAGGGTTGCAAGAAATTTGGAGAAAATTGAGGATATACACCAGAGTTAGTTCGAGTAGTAAAAACATAAATACCCCAGAAAGTGGATGGGAAAACGGCGCCACGGTAGCTCAATGGTAAGAGCATCAGACGCGTAATGCGAAGACGTGGGATCGTTCCCCACCTGCGGCAAGTTGTTTTTAACAGCGAAGCTGTTGTAGCTAACCGTAAAAAGTGACGCCTGCTGTCGCAAAACCTCGCCGTACTATCAGGCCCCGGAAACTCCGCTGGTTTTTTGTCCACGCGAATTGCAGCGCCATCCATGAGATGGATGCGGAACCAAAATCGCTTTTCCTTTTTTTTTCTTGTCAACCCTCTCTCAACTTTGTCATTCTTCTCTCGCCTTCAACTATCGGCGGCGCGGCCCGCGCTCGTCGTCGGCCGTGCTGATTTTTTTCATGCATTATACGGTCAGTTTTTCGCCTTCCGTGCTAGCAGTGTGGTCCGTGTGGTAACCTACCGTTGTACGTTTGTCGGCTTTTTTTCCGCCATGTCTCGCAGCTGTCGCTGTTCGTGTGTGGTTCCGTGGTGTACGAACACATCAAGACGAAGTGAGCCATGCGACGTGAAATTCTACCGTATCCCTAAAGAAAACAGGTGAGCACCGTGCTGTTTACTTCCCGGTTTTTATTTGTGATAGTAATTGTGCGCAGTCGTACATGGCTGTCCGATGGTGAGGCAGCAGTTGGCTGATTTAAATTAAATTATGGGGTTTTACGTGCCAAAACCACGATCTGATTATGAGGCACGCCGTAGTGGGGGACTCCGGAAATTTGGACCACCTGGGGTTCTTTAACGTGCACCTAAATCTAAGTACACGGGCGTTTTCGCATTTCGCCCCCATCGAAATGCGGCCGCCGTGGCCGGGATTCGAGCCCGCGACCTCGTGCTCAGCAGCCCAACACCATAAGTTGACTGATTTGAAAACACCACAACGATGCAGTAAATCTTCATGCCAACAAGCAGCGAACATAAAGCTCCTGATAAATATAGTACCACCTGTGCGTATCGCAAGGAACACGTGTGTAGGTGTGCGCTTTGCACTTATTTCTATCTAATTGCTCGCGATCGTTTAAAAATGCGTTTCTGGGAATTAAGGTTGACATATCACAACTAGTACTCTGCCGTGATGGGAAATGAGTTCTGTTTTGTATGTTCCAACTGCGATGTTATAATTTATGATCTTCACTGTTCTTCAGGATGGAAGCGTTTTTAACCTACGCAGGAAGGATGGACCTAATGGGTTTGCCCAGAGACAAGGTCAACAACCGCAGAATATGCTCGGGGCACTTCACGGAGGTGGATTTTATGGACCGAGCGAAAAGCAGCCCGTGAGAAGCTATTCTGCGCATTGGCCATTAGATCAATTACAATAAATGTTTTTTACATGTGCGTACATGGAACACCATCCGCGTTTTGTTGCATTCTATAGTGTGTTGCACTGTCCTTTCCAATTCTGGTTTTCGCAAACGAACACAATAAAGTGAGTCCAAATAACTGTTGTGTTGTAAGTGCAATTATTTTTGAAATATAATTTGGGCGCATGCTTGCTTCATACGAATAATGAACGGCACTGCGTGCATGAAAAAATGTCACAGTTTCGCCCTAAGGGCGAAGCAATGAATGCGATAGCAACACAGCAATGTCGTACGAAGTAAGGTGAGCGGCTTTGGTAGCAATATGAATTGTAGTAAACATGAGCTGATTAAGTAAGCAGGTGTGCTGCGGCGTAAGTAGACCGACGTGAAGAGAGACTCGATGACCACGAGAAGGCGCCTGTGAAACGGTGGTGTTGATGAGAAGCGCTTCCCGTGGGCAGCGCGTGCGAAGGGACACACCTGTAGCGCTGCACTGCCGATCCGGGCAGCATTGCATGTGTAGCGTGCGTTGGAAAATGTGGCGCGACTATTACTAACTGATTGAACAAGCGTGGTGTGAGCGCGCACAAACAAACATGAATAGATCACACTGAATGACTGCAGACAACGACTGTCAAAACGCTGGCAGCAAGCGCATATATACGCCGCAGCAGCGGGCGAAGGTACGTGCGGTCTATCGCTTCAACGGAAACTGAGCGGCGAATGCACGGCGCATAAAGGTCAGAGCCGTGTGGAGATAAGAGACGGTGCGGTCGAACGAACGACGAGCGCGGTTGGTGGCAGCGTAGAAGTGCGCCACTCCCCCCCCCCCCCCCTCCACTCCTTCCGGCGCTGGCTTCCCGCTTCCTTGCTTGCGCGTGGGAGAGATAAGAGACTGTGCGGACGAGCGACGAGCGCGGTTGTTGGCAGAGAAATGCCCCCCCCCCCCCCCCCCCCCTGCTCCCTCCGGCGCTGGCTTTCCGCTTCCTTGCTTGCGCGTGGGAGATTGAGTGCGTTCGCTCTCCGTGATAGCGCGCGTCCCCGCACGCTGCCTCTGGGGCATACGGCGCGCGGCGAAGATTTTATCTATACGGAACCTCACGGCGACGGCGACGCCGACGGCAGAAATCCGGTTGAAGTGTCCATATAATTGCTATCGCAATAAAAAAGAGCATTGCGCGTTGCATGAGGGGAGGGTGAGGCGAGGCTTGCGAGGAGGAATATGAAAGTCAAGAGGGAAAGGAGAAAAGAGTGGAACAACGTTATCATAAAAAAGGAAGAAAAAAAAGTGCTATAGCGGAAGGGGGAGGGTAAAAAAATCGGGCCGCTTTTCTTTATTTTTTTATTTTTTCGCCACCGTAGTACCGTCATCCATCCGCTAGGGCCTAACTGAAGTGTGCCTTGGCGCTAGCGTCGACTGAGCGTCTGCTATAAATGAACCAATGGGAGGTATAGGAAGATTCACCCCCCTGGTACTATGACGTGACTGCGTTGCCTAGCAACCACCTCGTGGAACGGCGTGTGCCTCGCCTCCTCTCCGTGCCGTGCCGTGCACATGTTGCCTTGACATGGGACGTTAAGGAGAGGGAAGGAGAGCGAGATAGAGAGAGAAAGAAATTGTAGCAGCACCAACGAGGCCACGCGCAGAGCTGCTGCCGACGCCGCCCGCGTTGCCTAGCCGCGCATGCGCCGAAGCAGTAGCAATGACGTCACCTCGCGTGGCCTAGTAACCGCCGGTGCAGGCAGTGCAAGCGCGCTCGCTTCGCCCGACACATCCTGCCTGCCTGCGTTTGTGGCATGCCAGGAACGCTGTCGCTCGTAGGCGCCGACGCGTCCAGCGCTAGTCACGCGAAATGTCGCGAAAGGGAAGGTACCTCCGAAAATGTTCTTTCGAGAATACCTTCCCTACATGCGTAGTCAAGTTAAACCAACTTAAGACCTAGCAGCAACTAAGTTAATACCTACCAGTAGCAGCCAGTAAGACTTGACGATTCACACTTTCGCTGTGCCTAAGCTTTGCATGACCGATTGCAAACGTGCCTTTTTTCATCCACTTTAATTTCCATTAGTTCATCATTTCATTCAATTAGTGAGTACAAGTAATTCCCCCTATGTTGTCCTTGGTGTCTATGTTTGTTGGCTTCCTATGATATGATGACTAAAATCGAGCCCCTCAGATCCCTTTCTCCTCGTTCATATATATATAGTTCAAAAAATAGATCAAAAGATAGTTCAATAAATAGAAGCACGTAGGAAAAAACATAAGACTTTACTGTGACGTTTCGGCCGGGGTCCGGCCTTCATCAAGAGTCATATAATATATATAGTCATCAAGAGTCATATAATATATATATATATATATATATATATATATATATATTAAATGACACGTGAAATTGTTTATGATTCTCGGGTGACCGCTTTTCACTGGCTCACAAATGATAAACGTTATCACTCGGCGCAGAACGTGCTTGCTTGTATCGGAAGTTTCGCGAATGTTATCGATGGCTCTGTCCGTGGTCTGTTGTCACCGAACCTCGTGTAATCTGACTGTATGCGCGACGCGAACTGTGTAGTAATTTTCTGGAAGGCACGCGGGCACCAGCGTTTACGTTGGAGGCTTCGTCGAGTCATGCATAAAAGCCGACGCGCACATCAGGTTCCGACCATGACCGACTGTGCTCGCCGCTATCGTTGTGCTTTGATTGTAGCCTGTTTTTCTGGGCACAGGTTCGCCCGATTAAGAGTTAAATTTGCAACTCACTGTTCTGACACTGTATCGTTCTTCACCGTCTATAACGTGACAATATATATATATATATATATATATATATATATATATATATATCCATTACACATCAACACACTCTTCTAAGCTCCCAGATACCCTGTCTACCTATAACACGTGACCGGCTTCCCACACTTCACGCACATGCACCTTTTTCCACTGTGACACTTCTAATGCTAGGTAAGTAAAAAAAAAATTGAACAGCGTGCCCGATGGTAGGATCAAACCTGAGTCCCCGTATATAGCAGTCTCTGACCATTAAGTTGCAATCAAAGGTGTACGAGGAACTTGCGAAGGTCAACTATAGCTCTGAGATGATCGCGCGTGTGTCGCATTACCTGGCAAAGGTGCGCGAAAGCACATGCGTGTGCGCCAGTTTACGCAAAAAATAAATTGGCCGCATATCTGCTTGCTTCGCAGCAAATGACGTCGAAAGACGATAGTATTCTGCCGCCCCTGATGCGTAACAGCCTCTCTTCTCCCCCTCCCACCCCTCACGCTCTTCCCCTCCCCTCTCACTCCTCGTTCGCCCTGCTATCGTGCCATCTGTTGGGACCTTTTATGACTGTTGGCTTAAAGCCGGCTACAGAGCCGCGGCTTCAGTCGGCTTGTATTTAACGCGTAGCGTCTCTTCGATACCATTTCTAACGCGTTGATTTTTTTTTCATTTGCAGCGTTGCATTTCATTTCATGAAACGCTGCAAATCAGCGCTACATTTCAGCGTTTCATGCAGTGAGGATCGGCGGCGAATAAATATCTCAGCAACCTTCGGTTTCCAGATGACATTGTCATATTCAGCAACAATGGAGACGAATTACAACAAATGATTGAGGACTTTAATCGAGAAAGTGTAAGAATTGGTTTGAAGATGAATATGCAGAAGACAAAAATAATGTTAAATAGCAAGGGAACAAGAATTTAGGATCGCCAGTGAGCCTCTAGAGTCTGTAAAGGAGTACCTTTATCTATGTCAATTACTCACCGGGGATCCTGATCACGAGAAATAAATTTACAGAAGAATAAAATTGGGTTGGAGTGCATACGGCAGGCATTGCCAAATCCTGACTGGGAGCTTACCACTGTCGTTGAAAAGAAAAATGTACAATCATTGCATTCTACCGGTGCTAACATATTGGGGCAGAAACTTGGAGGTTAACAAAGAAGCTCGAGAACAAGTTAAGGACCGCACAAAGAGCGATGGAACGAAAAATCTTAGGAGTAACGTTAAGAGACAGGAAGAGAGCGGTGTGGATCAGAGAACAACCGGGGATAGACGATACTCTACTTGACATTAAGTGGAACAAATGGAGCTGGGCAGGCCATGTAATGCGTAAGATGGATAACCGGTGGATCATTAGAGTTACAGAATGGATACCAAGAGAAGGGAAGCGCAGTCGAGGACGGCAGAAAACCAGGTGGGATGATGAAGTTAGGAAATTCGCAGGCGCAAGTTGGAATACGCTAGCGCAAGACAGGGGTAATTGGAGATCGCAGGGAGAGGCCTTCGTCCTGCAGTGGACATAAATATAGGCTGATGATGATGACGATGATGATGATGATTTTTCATTTCTTTATGTCTCTCTCTTTCTCTATCTGTGTTTCTATTTCTTTCGCTCTCTCTTTCTTTAAATGTCTCTCTCTCTCGCTCTCATTTTCTCTTTTTCTCGCCCGTAGCAAGTTCTGTTACAATCGTTGGTACAACGCAATCATATGGTTCCCATAAATGCATATTCTACAAGCGTGGGTGTATAGCCTCGTAAAACAAGGGGGAAAAAAGTGGGTGTATAGCCTAGTTGTTATGACGCTCGCCTTCAGATTGTGGGTACCCGGGCTCGAATCCCGCCTCGCCAAGAAAGTTTATTTTATTTATTCATTCCATCGCTCTCTGTCTGTCTATCTATATTTCTCTCTCTGCACCTCCTCTCCTCATGCTTGGTTTTGGCTGCGCGGTTGAATCGAGTGACAGACAAAATTTTTCGCTTTTAGGTAGCCCAAGATAGACGGTCGTCTTTAAAAAAATGTCACATTTCCGCCCTAAGGGCGAAGCAATGAATGCGATAGCAACACAGCAATGTCATACGAAGTAAGGTGAGCGGCTTTGGTGGCAATATGAATTGTAGTAAACATGATCTGATTAAGTAAGCAGGTGTGCTGCGGCGTAAGTAGACCGACATGAAGAGAGACTCGATGACCACGAGAAGGCGCGTGTGAAACGGTGGTGTTGATGAGAAGCGCTTCCCGTGGGCAGCGCGTGCGAAGGGATACACCTGTAGCGCTGCACTGCCGACCCGGGCAGCATTGCATGTGTAGCGTGCGTTGGAAAATGTGGCCCGACTATTACTAACTGATTGAACGAGCGTGGTGTGAGCGCGCACAAACAAACATGAATAGATCACACTGAATGACTGCAGACAACGACTGTCCAAACGCTGGCAGCAAGCGCATACGCTGCAGCAGCGGGCGAAGGTACAGTCAACCACAAAAGTTTGCGGACCACGAGAGCGCGTGGCCAAGAGCCTCTTCGCGACACTTCCGCTACGTCACCAGCGATCGACAGCAGCGCTACGTTGAAGACGCATCCCTCCTTAAATCTATGGCCTGTCTATTTTCGCACTGTGCGCAAATATTTTCTACCTATCTCTTTCAACGTGACGCGCTCTTTGTTAGCCAGGGCTACTTGCTTATATTTTGAGAGCAGAATATCAGTACAAGTAATCAGACAGCGTATTCTTCGGCTGTTATCAGTTCTATTTTCGCGTAGCCACGCTGTTTTTTTTGTTTTTTTTTTCGTGAGTGCGTGAGTGAGCGGTGAGGCAGCCATGGGACACAGATGCTTAGTCAGTAGGCAGAATTTTTCCGTTCCTCCCCCATCGCTAAGTGACAGTAGCGGCCGGGATTTGATCGCCTGCGCCCAGGTTTTGCTGCGCAAAGCCCGAACCACCGCGCTGCTATAGTGGTTACATTTAGAAAAATAAGAAATAATCGGGTGCGATGACTCTTTTTATAACCCTTTGCGACACGGCGTCCTCGTTTGGGGACTCGAACTTCGGAGGCGCGTCCCACGCCACGTGTTTCTTCAAATGACCTAAAACTCAGTGTGCACATTCGTGTCCGCTTCCTGATGGGACAACTAGCGGTCAGTTAACTTCATTGTCCTGCGTATTGCTGCAGATGATCACTTTGCTGGAGACACTACCATGTTAGACAATCGTTCGACGTGCCGCGTTCCAAGACCAACGTCAAGAGTATTTTTTTTTCTCCGGTCGACACGAATACAACCGAAAAAGCAAGTGTGCATGCGTTTCGGGCCTAATAGTTGATTCTTTTTATGCAAGCATTGAAGCTGACGGATTTCAGAATTAGATAATGAGTTATACGCTAATTAATTTTTTTTACTGAAACTCGCACAAAACAGCACATTGCTTCGTCTTCTTTCTTGGAATGTAATAGTGAGCGTCTTGAAATGATGCCATGCGCCTTTGACGCATTTGCAGACAGTGCATCATAATTCGTGTCTGAAGGGGATGAATTTATTCACAAGACATTTACAGAAGTGTCATGAAACATAGGTCTCTCAATGATCTAGTAGGAAGTGAAATGTCCGCCGTTTTCTAGCACCTTATTGATGCGTGTGGGCATCGACTCGTACCAAGATTCAGTAATCTCCGGTCGACCGCGCAGGCTTTCCCATTCTTGTGCGATCGCTTGCCACAGCGTATCGGCCGTGCGGCCGCGGTTGGCTCGTGTGGACAGCCGTTTCTTCAACATGCCCCAGACATTTTCTATGGGATTCAAGTCGGCGCCACATGGAGGCCACTCAAGCTGGCAAACAGCATGTTCTTCTAGCAATGACTGGACGATACGTGCTTTATGGATCGGGCTGCGGTCGTGTTGAAAAAAATAGCAGCCGCCGCTGAAGGGACCGTCCAGCGCATACGGAACGAGGTGTCTAGTGATGACGTCGCAGTACCGTGACGCAGTGAAGGGCCCTTCCAGACGCACAAGGGGACCAAGGCCATCTTTGATGATTGCTCCCCACACGCTCACGGAACACCGTCCACTGGATAGAACACTCTGTGTGTAATTAGGCAGATATCTGCAAGAAATAGCATACAATTGGGTTCCAGCGGCGCGTCTAAAAATGTTGGGATTCCTCTTGCGTATGAACTTTATAATGCTGTTATAGAGTTGCAATAGAAAACGTGCAAACATCATTAGATAGTACTGAAAGACCCACTGGCAGCTTTTAATTAGCTTCAGAGTAAGTAGTACTATGAAACAATCGTTAATGTTTTCAACATAATACCACTACAGAAAAATCTCGTAATGTCCAAAAGCTCATTTTACGTGAAACATGTTGTGATGCAGAATTAGCTTCGTGAATTAACTGCCAATACACTGTAAACACACCTGCAGTTTAGTGGACGCCAAACCCGCTTCCGTTGGTCCCAGCGCGTGGAAAAAGTTGACTCGTCGCTAAAGATGACATCGCCCCATTTCTCTGTTGTCCAATCTTTCATTGCTGTAGCGAACATGAGTCGTTCTTGTAGCTGGCTGTCTGAGAGGCAGGGCTTCTGTGCTGCTACGAAAGACTGCAGGCCAAGCTCACTCAGCCTTCTTCTTACAGTCTCAGACGATACCGTGAGCGAGAGCGCTTCTCGGATATCCTCTGCACTTTGAAAAGGATCAGCCACGATGGCGGCCGTAATCAGGCGGTCCTCTTCCTCAGTCGTGGCCCTTGGACGCCCACTGCGCTCCATATCTGTGAATCTGTCATCGTCGCGGAAAGCTTGAATAATCCTATTCACGGCAGTCCGGCTCCTGTTGGTTCGGCGGCAGATTTCGCGCTGAGGTATTCCCTCTATAAATAAACGCACAATGTGCCTTCTTTCGTCAAGTGGAACACGCAGCGGCATCTTTCCAAATAGGCAATCACCACGTGGCCTGAAGCAAGTCTACTACGTTTTCAGCGACTGATGCGAAGATGCGCCTATGTGTGAAAGAAAATTTTCTATGCATCCGCTTTTTCTTTATTTTTGATGACAGTGAAACACCTCCCTACCCTTTCTCTCAAGACGCAGAAGCAGCAACACTCATTGGACCAAGATGCTGCCAACCAAAGTGCGCCAGTAAACGTCGCGTAAAAAAATCGTCGCAGCGCTTCGTGAAACTTATCTACCCACTGGCACACCAGTCGACAAAGGTTGCAGTGATTGCTCCGATACTGCTATCAAGCCAGATATGTGGCGGTCTTTTCGCAGACAGCGCTCTGCGTCAACACAACGAACTAACAATGTCATGCACGGGAATAAAAAATTAACAGGCAGGCGAGTACCAAGAGGGCTCATATCCGGGAGAGCGCCCCTGTCGCCGCTAGGTGGCGTACCACTAGGTGGCGCGGATAGGCAGTCTGGCACGCGCTCGTGTGGTCCGCAAACTTTTGTGGTTGACTGTACGTGCGGTCTATCGCTTCAGCGGAAACTGAGCGGCGAATGCACGGCGCATAAAGGTCAGAGCCGTGTGGAGATAAGCGACGGTGCGAGCGAGCGACGAGCGCGGTTGTTGGCAGAGTAGAAGTGCGCCCACCCCCCCTCCCTCCCGCTTCCTCCGGCGCTGGCTTCCCGCTTCCTTGCTTGCGCGTGGGAGATTGAGTGCGTTCGCTCTCCATGATAGCGCGCGTCCCCGCACGCTTCCGCTCGGGCATACGGCGCGCGGCGAAGATTTTATCTATAGGGAACCTCACGGCGACGGCGACGCCGACGGCAGAAATCCGGTTGAAGTGTCCATATAATTGCTATCGCAATAAAAGCAGGGATGAAATGGGCAAATGTATAGCTTTGATTAATAGCTTCACGACAGGTTCGCTTCACGTAGATTCCAAGATGGTTGTTGGATGTGCGTAATTCTGGTGCTTACTTAGTGCTCATATTACTACTGGTACTCAATTACATGCAAACAGCCAGGTAATATTGCCAGGAAAATGTAGCTCATTTCCTTTTGAACAATATAGTAAACAAAATTTCTAAAGAGCCTTCAATGGTAGCTACCGCACCAGACTGAAGAACCTGACACATTCAAAAGCTCCAATCATCATTTGCATATAAATGTACCTCAATTTGCGTTTCGATAATCTTTCTACACATTATAAGGTATGATGACGAAAACATCTTTATTAATTAACAGGGAAGCGGCAAAGGGGGAGGGACCCCTAGTCCAGGGCACCTATGGCATTTTGTGTTTCGCGGGCTTTATTTCAGGCTTGGAATATACTTTCATGTAGCATGCATAGAGCAACAGAAAACTGGATCGGGGATCTTTCAGGATAGTCCACAATTTTCTCATTGAGGCTTTTGTTCTGTATATAATGTTTGAGAAGTTTATTAATTAATTTCTAATTATGTAAGCAGGTGACACACAAAAATTGCCTGAATGGCTCCGAGCGATGGCAAACAACGCTACCTTGGTTCTGTCCAGCTACGTGACACTTGCATATTTTAAGTGTTCGCAGAAGTTACGTGGTATGGTATGCTTTCACTTACTGCACGCAGGCAGTCTTTTGGCGTGTCGAAGGCTCCTTCGACCACCTGGCCCTGCCACCACATTGCGTTCGGCAAGTACTTTATCTACAGAATGGACTCGGTAGACATTACGTCTAATATGGACGGGTTTAAGCTTGCTAAATGAAATTTCACTTCTGCGTCTAGAGAGTGAAGAGTTGATGCGAAAACGGGGCCATTACACAAAGAGAAATGTTACATAGAAGTGGAGTGCCACCCTTTCCAGGAGCATGCAGCCGGCGCACTTGAAAGGACGACGAGCCTCCATTAGCTGGTCTTCAAGAGAGCGCATATAGGAGCCCCGTGACACGGCGGGGGGCGAACGCTAAGCGGTCCACTTTTCACGAGCGCTGGCGAACGACCGATGCAACCTTGAACAATGCCGGTTCCGCGTCGTCAGCTCCGCAGCAGCTATACTGACCGGCGGCCTACACCGACGGCGCTGCCGCTGCTCTCGACGCCGTCACGCGTCGGCGCAGCGACCGCTGGCTGCGTCACGCCCGAGGGCGAGAGGGTACCACCCCCCGACAGCGAGGAGCAAGCGCGTCGACGCGAGCACCACACGGACCGACGGGCTTCTCAGCTGGCTAGCGAGCGGGAAGCGAGCGGGTCCGCTAGGAGCGTCGCCGTCTTTCCTCGGGGCATTCGGTTGAAGGCGAGCACCAAACGGGAGCACACACTGCGAGCAAGTTGGCCGACGCGGCTCCCTCGAGCAGCACGCCGCCGCGAGAAGCTGGCCAACTTTCTCTGACGCGAAGCGGGGCCACTGCGCGTTTGTGGTTCCGAGGGCTGCCGGTTCGCTGGGCCCAGGATGGGAAGACAGCGTGGATTTCGCTCGCGAGACATATCTGCTAACTGAAGCGCTGCGCAACACATCGAGCGTGCAGTGCACATCGGCGACATGTCTTCGTTGCCGTCCTCGTGTCAACACCACCAGCGGAGCCGTCAATTGCGTACTGAAAGGCCGCTGGGCATCGCCGGTCCGCGGCGCGCGCCCAAGCGTCCAGACGAGCCCGGATGGCGACGCGTGGCTCGACGTCGCGAGCACTCGGAGCCCGTGATGACTTCGCGCCTTCAAGGGAACACTACGCTGGTGAGACGCTGCCGTGACTTCTATGCGCAGCGGCTTCGACAGTCCGAGCTGCTGAGGAATAAGTGGGCAGCTGGTGCAGCGGTTGTGCCGCAGTCTCCTCCCGGAAGCGCATCCCAAGCGGCAGCAGCGGCGCCTTCCGCGGACGACGACGCGACGGCTTCGTCGGACGGTGAAGCCACGTCCACTTGGCGTCGGTCCAGGTTCGACCTGGCTATGGATTCGCTGCGCAAGGAAATCGTGAGTTGGCAATTAAAGCGGAATTTCCGCGTCTTTAGTGCATCCCGCGTTGTGTTCCCGGGTCCTTTTTCGGGTTGCGTAGTTTTTCACGTGAACCAATGGATTGTCGTTCTCAAAAGGAGCGAAACCACTCAGGATCGTGTGTGTTGTTTAGTACTGGCTGTGTCATGTTGCGCTCGTGAAATTTCTGGCGCCAGAAAGGCCTCGATGACGAGGACTATATAGCTCGTCTCCCTCCCCAGTGCCTTCGAACAGTGCAGATGCACTGCAGGCTGCCAGGCATCTCAGGTGATCAGCCCGGCGGCTTTTTTTTTTTTTTTCCCAGAATAATGCCTGCGCATTCGTCATGACACCCATTACCGCTAAGGCCGTTCCTCTATTCCCGCTTTCTCTTAACTGTAAGTTGAAATAGTAGTGCCTATGTACATAGTTTTATTTTCAATACCTTTACTACGCATACAAAGTCAAGGATAAATAGCGTCACCGTATTTTTTTTATTTATTTATATTAACCTCAGGGACAGAGGCATTATAGAGGGGAGTGGTACAAAAGCAAATGTGGTACATCGGAAGTAAACAAAATGCAATGATTAATATGAAAAAAAAAACACAATTCTAGAATACAAGAGGTTTCTTTCATTACAGTGTTAGCTGCTGTGTCGCAACAAATAAATTCCTGGTTATACTATGTTAGCTAAAGTTTCACGAAAAAGTGATATTTACAATTTCAGCGGGAAGGTGTTTCCAATCTATACATGTTCGAGGGAAAAAAGACTGGGAAAATGCTTTGTGTTACGTAGATAGGTCCCGACTTTATGACAATGACCAACACGGTGTGATACAGAATTGCGTGTGCAGCGTACGATGATGATAAAGCCTATGAAAGAGTGCTAGATGTGCCATTCGACGTCGAACAGACAAGGGAAGACTAAGATTAGGTTTCATGGAAGAAATGCTCGCAGTTCTATTATAATTACAAAAGATAAATCGAACTGAGTTATTTTGGACAAGTTCTAAGCGCGTTTTCAGGTTATCCTGGCAGGGATCCCATACAGAAGTAGCATATGCTAATTTAGGACGTATTAGAGTTTTACAGAGTAGATGTTTTAGGTTAGATGGTGAGCTAGAGAAGTTACGGCGCAAGTAGCCTAACATGCGGTTAGCGTTGTTAATAATGTATTCGGTGTGAATTGCCCATGACAGATTTGTAGTTATATGGACACCTAAGTATTTGTAAGAGTTGACTGTTTCTAAAGGAACGTTGTTTAATTGGTAAGTGGCTTGTTGGTGAGAAACACGAGAAACACGTAGCACTTTACATTTGTTAGTATTTAGTTCCATTAACCACGAGTCACACCATTTGGATATTGCATTAAGATCGAGTTGCAACTTGTTAACGTTTGTTTCATTGGTTATTTCGTGAACAATAACACAATCGTCAGCGAACAAGTGTACTTTAGAGGATAGCGTAGCAGGAAGGTCGTTAATATAAATAAGAAAAAGGAGAGGGCCCAGAACTGAACTTTGGGGCACCCCAGAATGTACATCACTGAAAGAAGAATTAAAACCATGAGCTGTAACAAACTGAGTGTGATTTGTTAGAAAAAAATTTATCCACTTGAGAAGGTTAGGATGTAGATTTAGTTCATTTAATTTGTACAAGAGAAGTATGTGGCATACCTTGTCAGACGCTTTAGAGAAATCTAAGAAAATACAATTGTCAAAAGAAGAACGATCCAAAATTTGATGTAGCTCGTGACTGAATGAGACCAGTTGTGTTTCACATGAAAATGTTTTGCGAAAACCGTGTTGAGCTGGGGTGAAGAATGAATTATACTCGAGGAAATTAACAAGGTTAGGAAAAAATGGTATGTTCAAGTAGTTTACAACACGTACTAGTCAACGAAATGGGACGGTAATTATTTGGTGAATGTTTGTTACCTGACTTATGTAGAGGAACCACTTTCCCGACCGTCCATTCTTTAGGTAGTGTTGACGTATCTAGGGACTGCTGAAAAAGCTTTGTAAGGATAAGGGAAGTAACAACATTAGCACTTTTAAGAATTTTGTCTTAATTGAATCATAGCCGGGAAAAGAATTAATAACGAGAGAATTTATCAGTTTTAGGACACCAGACGCTTCAACAATAATTGGAGGCATTTGTATATAGTCATATTCACATGTGGCCGGCAGAACACTTTTACACTCGGTGGAAAAGTTTTTGACAAAGGTTTCGTTTAAGAGACCAGCACACACACTGGTCACATGGAAGACGGGAACCTGAAGAGTCATCCAAGGCGATGTGGTCACTAGATGGTGGATTGATAGTTCTCCAAAATTTTTTAACGTTATTTGTTAGCATTGATGGAAGAGTGGTAGACAAAAAATTATGCTTAGCAACCTTCAATGCAGTTACGTAAGCATCAAATGCTAATTTATAAATAGCCCACCTCGATTCGGTGGGTGAGCGTTTAGCCAAGCGAAAAAAACGTTTCTTACGATTGGCAAGCCGCCGGATATGCGGACCATACCAGGGGGCTTGTGGATTTACAACAATTTTGCCTGTCGGTATGTGTTTGTTGGCTAATTCGTTTACTTTAGACACGAAAAAGTCCCAGTTAGTTTGAACTGAACGGTTTTCAAAATAAGGGAGCAAGTCGTCTAGAAATGAGGTTAATTCTCTGTTAATTGCGTCAAAGTCGGCGTTTTTATAATCGTGTATAATCTTCCGTTGTTTAGTGGTTTTGGGAATTGATGAGTTGAAGGTGAAATGAATAAGATAATGATCGCTTATGCCAGGTAAATGTGTGATTGAAGATATATGGTCGGGAGGGACGGATGGATCGCGTATGATCGGTAACGAGTTGCGAAAGCGAGAAAACAGCGCATGCGTCTAAAAATTCCTTAGCTTATTGGGAAAAAGGCGATAGAGAGGGTTGGTCAGTGTTCCACATGATGTTTTGAAAGTTGAAGTCGCCGAGGACTAATATGGGCGATGAAGGAAATTGATTGCGTACATGGCAAATAGTGTCATGGAATTCATTTCCAAATAAAGATGATGTAGAAGGTGGGCGGTAGAACACACATATTATTATGGTTTGATGACCAAGGGTAATGGAAGCCCAGACGGTTTCCAAGACCCCAATGACGCTGATGGCAGATGAAGGTATGTCGTTTGATATTGCCAGGAGAACACCGCCTCCTCTGTGGGCAACGCGATCGCGACGATATACAGTGTAGTTCTGCGCACAGTGAAAAAGTTCAACGTCACTGACATGAGGTGGCAACAATTTTCGGTTAAGGCAACGATTTGGGCGTCGCACGAGTCTATTGCGGATTAAAAG
Organism: Dermacentor silvarum; assembly: GCF_013339745.2. Taxonomy (NCBI): domain Eukaryota; kingdom Metazoa; phylum Arthropoda; class Arachnida; order Ixodida; family Ixodidae; genus Dermacentor; species Dermacentor silvarum. The sequence continues at coordinate 182,653,813 of NC_051159.1, read as the reverse complement.
GGGGCGTATTTATTCAGAATGCTGCAAACGTTGGTAAACAGGACTGAGGACGTGATGATGGTAGACAGCCACTACCCCCCGTGTTTTCCTACGATGATACACGTGTCGAATGGGGTGAATGATTGCCATTGTTGAGTGTTTTGTCGCGCTGTGCCACAAATTCGTGAACGGAGGCAAGTAGCGTTTAAGAAATAGCACTTTTCGTTTAGATGCAGCTTATTATGACAAAGCTTGAAAGGTTCAGAAGAAGCCTGGCTTTTACCAAAATCAAAAGCCTCTTTTCAGCGATGCATGTGGCAGGCGAAGTCTTCGCTTATAGTGATGCCTTTTTGTTTAAACACGTTGCGCATCGAAAGAAGCCTTTCTTTGGTTTTAAAGCAGCTGAACTTTATAATTATCGGCCGACATTTATTCGATGGAACGCGACCAATTCGATGTGCTCGCTCGATTAGGTCGGAAGAAAAGCTTTCAAGAACCGAGGTAAAAGTTGCTACTATTTTCTGTTCACTTTGTTGCCAAGTTTGGTGTCCGGTAGACCATAAATGATTAAATTGTCACGACGTGACCGATCTTCTTGTTCATTCAGTCGAGATTATAACAGTTCATTTCTAGTGGTGAGTTCTTCAAGTGATTTTTGCATTGTTACGAGTTGTTCCTCGTACCGGTCTAGTGTTTTTGTTCTTTGTTCAAGCACTTCTATAGTCTTTTGTTCATTCCACTAATCTTAGTATCCAAGATTTTCTGTCCGTTCTTAACCGCTTTAATATCTGCAGCAAATTCAGCTTGGAACCTGCTACATTGAAGTCAGCGATTATGCACATGTTTAATAAAGTCACAGAGAACCTTCATTTGTTCAGCGGGTTCATTAGGGAGGGAATCGATTTCTAGAAGGGATTCAGAACGAGTCCGAGTGCCAGGGTTAGTCTCAATGTCACCGGAACATAATAGTAGAAAAGTAATAGAGAAGCATTCACATAACGTCTCGCGCAACACCCGTGGGCACGGGAACGGTAGCAGACAAAGCGAATTAGATCGCTTAGCGTATAACGATAGTTGTGCACTAACTTGCATCACCAAGGGGAAATGATTAAGAGTCATGCCGGTAGCACTGTTCTCGTGCCCACTGAAGTTGACCGACGCAAGTGGCGTATTTATGTGACCGGCTTGTACTGCAGACGTTGACAATTGGCTGAACTCGGGTGAACGAGCCCGCCAGGTGAGGTTGCCTCCACGATAGGAACGCTCTTGACGATGTCGGGTATCAGCATGTGCACAGATGACGGTTGTGAAGAAGATAGTGGCGTAGCATGGTAATCAGTTGGCAGCCAGATGAAAAGCACGGCGATGAAGGCCTGCATCACCAAGGGGAAGCGATTAAGAGCCATGCCGGTATGTCAATTCCGCTGTCCTTTTACATGACTCTCCAGATTTGGCCAAGCTGTGCTGTCGCTCCGCAAGTATATTTATTGTAAGTACTATAGGTCGTTAAGATGGCATTCTGTACACCTTGCCCTTTTTGTATTATATAACTTCACGATCCTGTATTCAGCAGTTCTTCGCACGAACCTATCGCCATCGTGATGTACGGGCTTATAGTGAAGACGCCTTTGGCGTTTCAGGTGCATGTCGATTGCCAGTATATTCTTTCATATTGCATTCGGTGTTGGCGGTCCTATGTAAACGTACCAGTAAGGTTGGCCTTTCAGTTGTGTCCTTGTAAGTTCTATGACAGAAAAAAAAAAGATTATATAAGGACTGAACAATGATCATGTAATCTTGCTTTTTCAGTAACTGCGTCTGTGCGAACTAATCTCCCATTCTGTATTCCATAGCTGTAGCAGGACAATAAGATTATGTTGCATGCATGCAGTCGTGAACGTGAAACTGTCAAAGTGTCACGAGAGCTGTTTTTGCGGCGCAACAGTGTGTGTGTGTGTGATTTTCGTGTTTTATATCCGCATCGATGCCTATACCTAATGTACATTGGAGTCTGATGTTTTGTTTCGTGAACCATGTACATACAATATTCGAATGCTGTGCCACAAACGCTCACCGGCTTCGCGATTATAGCCGTAATCGACAGGCCGGTTGCTATTCCACCTCATTCAGCTCTCATTATACGGCGCTCCTCGGTTAACTAAAACATAGTGCGCCGACGTGGCGCCGGACTCCCGCCGCCGTGCCGAGACGAAAATATATCTGCATTTTATCAGTCACGCAGGAAACACCAACACGGAGGGCACTGTCATTGATGACATCATAAGCAAGGCGTGCCGATGTGTTCAACTAGTCTGGCGGCTGAGCAAAGCAACCTCGGGCGCCCAAACAGGGAGCGCCTCGTGGACACGTCACAGCTGATTTTACTAATTATATAGCCGGCATGCCACCTTATGTCCCAGAACTATACACAGGCACTACAACAGACACTGTAGGAGGCAGAACTTGCACCAACGTTTGTCTTGTTATATTTAGATATCGTTGCCCCGATCACAATGGATTACTTTTAACTTGCCCGCTTCACCATCCGTCCATCTTGCCCTTTTTTTTTTTATTGGACACGTATTAACTAATTTTGAAACCCAAATATAGCAAGAATTATTTTAAGACGTATGAGATCAGTTTTAAACATCGTTATTTCCATGAAGGATTTTGATTTTTAGGCTTCACCTTGGCGTGCACAATTTCTTGCACACGCGGGGCCCGAAGGGAGTGGTCACACCCACATCGCGACACGACGACATAACGGGCGCGAATAACGGTGCGCAACAAAGCGACCGTTTGGCATTGAAAGACCGAACGAATTGCCAGAGAAATGTCGAATCGACAGGGTTTTAGATTACGTATGCATTTTAGAGCACGTATACATGCACTGCGGAGTGAACTTTCATCAGGTCGTACTTTAAAAGTCACAATTCACATATAAATCCGAGCGGAGGTGTCCTGGTGATGTTGCGTGTCAGTAAGTGCGCGCTGTTCTGGTTAAGTCCCTGCAACGTCGCCGTTCGGAGAAACAGGTCTACGTTTGCGGTCTTGGTACACACGCAGCGAAAGCTTCCGTTCGGCGTTCTTGCTGATAACGTGTTTTGTCGGTACCGTTTCTTGAGCGCACGTTTTCCCAACTGTGCGCAAATCTACCCCGGAGCACAAATTCCTGGTTTATTATAAACAGCAGAAAACTTCACTAATGACTCACAACAATACGCATTCCTGATTCGACCGACTGGCACGGACTGAGCGTATGTTACGCTTTGTTTCTTTTGTCTGTTTGTTGGTTGCTTTCTTATTGTTATTTCTATACTTATGTTTCTTGTCACGTTCCGTGTCCCTAAGCGATCGCGGAGTGTTGGCTGCGACGCTCGTCACGGGGTCATTCTGGAAAGGCTGCGTGGGCGGCCAGGCAAGGCCGCTTAGGGCGATTGACGCCTTGGTGCGTTGGCGTAACGTACCTTGCCTCTTTTTTAGCTTTCTCTCCCTCTATCTATGTTTTTTTTTTTTTTCGGAACTGAGCTCTTCCTAGTGTAGTTGCCCCTCGCGAACTTCCCATAGTGGAGTTTTGTAGTGGTAGTGGAGTATGGGTATGTGATGCAATATTGGTTATGGAATTATTTTAGGGTGAATTTGGTAAATGAATGAATTGACCTAATGGCTGAAAGTAAGGCTCCGACAGCGGCGAGTCTCGTCTATATATACATACGGTTAAGCAAATTCACAAAATTAACATCGACAAAGAATAAACTTAATGTAACAGACGAAATGAACTTATGAACGATGTAGTGAAATTTGCCATTGTGGGCATTTGTAGACCTGGTTCACGAAGAAATGATAATGCTACCTTAAACCAAATCTCACGTCGTCTGCTTGAAAGATATTGATAAAAATATTATGCAGCGTGCCGTTAAAGGCACAGCTAGCGTCGCAGAAGCTTTGCTCCAGGGTACAGTTTAAAAAATATATATATAATGTTTAGGAGATGTTGGCGCCCTTAATTGACGCCGGCCACGACGGCTCGTTGCGCCTGTTGCGCTTGTGAATGTTTGTAGCTTTATTTTCTTTTTATTCAAGATCCTCGCATGCGCCGAGGTGGAGTATTGCGTGAGGAGGTCTAATAAATGCTAAACATTGAAAAAGAGAGCGAGCCAGCTCGTTACATAAAATTTGGCAGCATGAAATCAAGTGTTACACAATAGTTAGCCGTAGAAGTCACAATTGCTGCTTATACATCGTTAGACTGAAGAATAACAACTGTGGAAATGCACATGCAATTCTTACAATTACGTGTCACGCACGAAAAAAATATAAATGAAGACATACTCCTTTGTATGCAGATATCAGTCAAACAATACATGGACATTCGTGAAAGTGACTGGTTACTTAATTCCTAAAAGTCCCTGGATCAACACTCTATTGTAGATAGCAAAAGTAATCAATAACAAAATGATTATTGACCTAATTACTCAAATATGTAGGTAATATGAGTAATGCAAACCAACAGCACGCTTAGTTTTAATTAGACAATCAATCAAGGGATGCATTAATTAAAGCATGTATATTTCAATGCAACGTTGCCTAACCTTATCAATAACAACCCTAATCGCTTTTGGAACTTTTTTCGCGCACGCCCCGCAGCGGCACCAGATCGCCCACGCGAGGAAAAATTGGCACTTGCTGATAAATTTAACCAACGCTTTCACTCAGTCTTTGCTAAAGATAACGGCACACTCCCATATTGCACACTTACCACTATTGACTTATTAACAATAAACGACTGCGGAATATTTAAGCAGTTGCTTAAACTAGACGTGAAGAAAGCAAACGGTCCCGATAACATTCCCAATGAGTTCTTGAAAAGATATTCTCAATGTAACAGTAAATATCTTGGCCTTATTTACCGCAAGTCACTTTCGACGTCAGACCTACCTGAAGATCGAAAAATTGCTAAAATTGTACCGATTCATAAGTAAGACGATACTAGCCTACCATATAACTACAGACCAATTCCACTTACCAGCACATCATGTAAAATTTTGGAAAAATTATTCTCAAACACTTAACCGCATATTTAGAAGAACGTTTTCTAGTGGATGTTCAACACGGTTTTAGAAGAGGTTTATCGACAGTCACTCAGCTAACAGAGCTGGTACACGATCTTGCTTTAAGTATTAATAATCATAATCAAACTTACCTATCTTTACAGTAAAGCGTTTGATTGTGTGTGCCGTAGTAAACTAACTGCCAAAATTACACCTGTGATTGCCAATGTACCCATTACTGCATGGATAAAAAACTTCTTATCTCACCGATCACAATTTGTCGTCATCGAAAACATCCCATCTGCTCCGAGCCCTGTGGGACCCTGAAAACATCAGGGGTTCAAAAGGGCTAAGTAATAGGTCCGCTTTTACTTTTGATTTTTATCAATGGCACTACAAATAACATTGATTGTAAAATTAAATTCTTTGCAGACGACTGCATAATATACAGAGAAATACGTAATCACGAGGATCAAGTTGTACTCAATAACACACTAGCAAAAATAACCGAATGGTGTGATAACTGGCAAATGACCATTAATACAAACAAAACAGTTTGTATGACAGTAACGAGAAAAAAGCACCCATCGCTTCCCCCCTACACACTTAACGGCAGCCTTGTAACTAGAGTTCAACAGCATAAGTATCTTGGTTTAACGATAATGTCCGACCTTACCTGGACATCGTATATTAACAACATTACTTCTTGGGCATTACGAAAACTCTTTTTTCTCGAAAGGTGCCTGCGGCTGGCACCATTTCACGTCAAACGTCAAACTTTTAACTTACAGTACATTTGTGAGACCTGTCCTTGAGAGTATGCTAATGTCGTATATGGGGTTCCCGTACGCTAAAACATATATCTAAACTGGAAAGCATCCAGACAAAGACAATTAGGCTTGTCCACAGAAAATACCGGCGCAGTGATTCACCTACTCTTCACATAACACATTCAGGACTTGCAACTTAGGCTGTTCGAGCAAAACGACCTCGTCTAAAATTTCTGCATCAAATACTACACAACCGACTAAAAATAGATGCTTCTGCATACGTTACGTTTTCTAAATCCCGCATACTTCATCATAATCATCCGTATACACTAAACGAGTTCCTTTGTAATAACGATAATTTTCAGTTTTCCTTTTTCCCCCGTATTGTTCGCGAGCGGAATAACCTAGATGCATCTATAACTAACACAGTAGCGCAGTCTGATTTTGTTAAGTTATTGGAAGATGACATGAGTAGTTATGAAAAAATAGTTCTTAATAACACATAATCGTCAAAACTCCCATTTTTCTGAACTATAGCTAAACATTTACTTCCTTTGTTTCTTTCTTCCTTTTTGTGACATTATAATGATCTATGTAACCTGAAGTGTACTATTTATGTGGCTTGCTCTTTTTATTAATAGTATTATTGTTGTGAAATTGCGCATTGAACCTCTTTGATGTATTGCCATTTACATGTTTGGATGTCTTTACCCTTCGTTATATAAAACATGCGTTGTATGTGTAATCATATGCCCACCTGCTATGGTCTCGATGTGAGACTGCCAGTATTGTATATAAATAAATAAATAAATAAATAAATAAATAAATAAATAAATAAATAAATAAATAAATAAATAAATAAATAAATAAATAAATAAATAAATAAATAAATAAATAAATAAATAAATAAATAAATAAATAAATAAATAAATAAATAAATAAATAAATAAATTACGCTAGTGACCATGTCTTATCATGCTCGTTACCCACAAGCCCAATTGTCTGCCTTGGCAAAGTTCGACGCACACGCTAGCGGCGCACAACCAGCACAACTGGCAACAGCTGGAATGAGCGACGGGAAACCTTATGGGACGGATGTTGGCGGCGGCGCTGCTGTCGCATGGGCTGGCATCCAAGTGCCTTTCCGCCTCACGGCAATGCATGGTGCGTGCCGCCCCTGAACATCTAGTACACTGTATAGCAAGGGAGATCAGCCAGTGATCAGCAAGATCTTGCAGATATCGTCGCTTTGCGCCGTTAGAAGGCGCTGACGAGCCGTCCAGTCTAGAGCACTGCACGGGCCGATTTTTGCGGCCCGGGCCCGGCCCGGGCCCGTTTTTACATTGGGCGGCCCGCCCGAGCCCGATCAAAACTTTTATGGCGAGACCCGGGCCCGGCCCGGGCCCGGAAATAATCTACGTTACCCGCCCGGCCCGGCCCGCCACCACTTTACCTTAAGCCCGAGCCCGGCCCGAGCCCGACTCGAAACCGGCCCGAACCCGGCCCAAGACCGAAAAATACATGTTTTTCAGAGTTGAGAAGCCCGAGAATAACTCGCAGAAAGCCCGAGCCCGGCCCGGGCCCGGGTCAAAAAGCACACGCCGTGCCCGAGCCCGGCCCGAGCCCGTGAAAAAACGTCTCTACCCGGCCCGGCCCGGCCCACGGGCCGGGCCCGGGCTTTCGGGTAAGCCCGAGCCCGTGCAGTGCTCTAGTCCAGTCCACGCGGTGCTGTTAAGGAATCGGTCGACTGTACGTTTTCCCGTTAACCACCCAACTGCTAACCTCCTACCTTCCCGAACTTTGGTGCTTTGTGTTGCATTCATGCCATCAACTTAGACCAACTCGCCCATATCGCTATCCTAATTCAGGGATCGAAAACTTCGTAAAAGCTTCAAGCATTGCGTATTGAAGTGCGCGGGATGCGCGGGAAGAAAAAGGCCGTGCAAAATTTATGTAGTTGATATAGTAACAAAAGTGGGCTGCGTACGTTGCGTAATTTTCAGTATTTATTTGAAAAACGCTTATGTCCGTTGTACAAGTGCAAACACACAATGAAAGCTCGCGCCGACATCATATTAATTTATTTATGCACACTTCAGGCGTCTGCCCTGCCCAAGAGAGAGAGAGCTGCATGACAGTATTTTCAAAGACATCGACAGAGCTGCACTCAACCGTAGCACTGGTTTAACAATTACTATCATCAGCAGATGCCGCCGAGAAAAGAAATTTGGAAACAGCTGTGTTCTTGCAAAAAACATATTACTGTGGAGTGATTAATTCTAGATGGCCTGTTAGGTGGTCCGACAGCATGTTGACTGTGCTGTGTAAACCAGTTCTGCCGCACCAACCTGTGCTCAGAAAAGTATAGCGACCACTATGGCCTAACTACAGGCAAGTTGTTCTTGACACACTCTGGTTAATGCGATTGCGGCGCTGTTCTGGCGAACTTTGTCGAATTCCGCCATGCATGCTTCTGTCTTTCGTACTTTTTTTTTTTCATTAATCGAGAAAGGCCGCGATAGTATGTACCAGTGTTCAAGCTGACTAAAAATAAATAAAATTTAATTGAAGTGAAATGTAATAAAATGTTATTTAATAATAAATAAAATAAAATCCAGGCGCGTTACGTTCTCGGACACCAGCGTACTTGAGAGGAAATTTCTGCGAGAAATATGGAGACCGGTGCGAAGGTAGCACATTGGCTGCTTTGACTAATGGCACTCTCGGCGGAGGATGACGTCATGTAAGGACGTGAACAGGATTTTAGGACTCTGCTGCGCTGCTATGGAGTTCCTAGGGTTATTCGTCTCCTCTTATTTTGTAGCTTATCGGCGGGATTCGGAATAGCCAGTGACATTCGCTGCACGTCGCAACAGAGCGGGCGGCCGTCATCTCTTTCCAAGAAAATCGAGGTCGACTTCCGCGAATGGACTGTTTCGGTGGGAGAGGTACAATCTGCTGTTCTGCGAAACGTGCGCTGCCTGGCGATGACTCGGCAGTATTTCCACAAATGCATTGCAAAAAATTTCAGGCCGCTTTTTCTTTTCACTGAAGTTTTAGGAACTAGGTAAGCCCTTAAAAAAATCGATAACTGGTAGGCGTGTAACTGGTAGGCTGATCCCGTGACATGCATGCCCTTCGTTGTCCCTGCGCTCTCTCTGCACTGCATACAGCCCTATGAAAGCATGTGCAGCTAAAGTACAACGCTCGCGCTGCGTCACTCAAGAAGTCTTTTACGCGAGGAAAATGCTTAGAGCAGATTACAAACAGATGAAAGACAATAACAAAACCTAAACAGATGCGCAAGTCTTGCTTCACGGATGTGCGCTCACACGAAGTTTTTGAGAGTAGAATTGTGGCATAAATAAGGGGGTTAGTGTGAGGAGTGCAGTGCAGAGGAAATCGATTTAGTGGCATGCGTTACGTTATTCGCATTGACATGAAAACAACGGCCGGATCCGCGTAGCAGTGTACACAGAAGCGGTTGGTATTAACAAGGCGCAAGGAGTATAATTTATTTGGACACGGCCGCACGCTCGTTTAGTGTTCACAGCCTTCGTGTACACCTCTTTCACAGAGACTCATTTAATTATGGGGTGTTACGCGCCAAAACCACGATCTGATTATGAGGCGCGTCACAGTTGCGTACTCCGGGTCAATTTTGAACACCTGTGGTTCTTTAACTCTGTGGTTCTTTAACGTGCGCCTAAATCAAAGTACACGAGCGCTTTCGCATTTCGTCCCCATTCATAGAGACTCATTCGCTTCAGTAAAAACAATGTGCCCCGAACCCAGCGCCCGCGATCTGTACGCTACCCACGCTGGCATTACTGAATGATACGAGGCACCTAGTGTTCCATACTAGCATTTACTTCGAGTTCACCTGTGCATTGTGCGCTCCGGCAGAGAGGGCAGTCCCTTCCGGCAAGGTCGCCCAAGGTGGACCGCTACGGCCACGCACAATGGTGGTGAGGAATGCGGCCGCCGCTAGAGACGAGTCCTCCCACTTCGCCACACGACGCGACAGCCGCGCCGCACCGCAGGCCGGCTGGACCAGTGACGCTTGAATCTCTCTGGCTTCTCCTTCGTTCCGCCAATGCCATTTTTGTTTTTTGTTTTTTGATGGCCTGTTCGGGGCCGTAATTGTCATAACAATCAAGTTGACAGAAGAAACTCCAGGTGCAGTTGCGGCACTGGTAATACGTTAATTTGCCAGAGTGGCACGCTTCATTTTTCTTTTTGTTTATCTTGGCAATGACAATATTGTGACGCTGAGCTTGACACAAGGAAGGACGTGCGGAAAGTGGCTCGCAACTTCTAAATATACTTAACAAAGCCCTATACTTAGCCTGGAGAACACTTCTTTTTCTTCGTATATGAAAATGCAACACGATGAATTTTGAAATTACAACCGAACGGTTAAAAAGTGTTAGTTGACTTCTGGCAGTTCTGGCACATGCTACACACGTGCTCAGTATATACTCTGCGGTGGATGACAGCTCGTTGAGCAAGGAGAGTTTACAAATGTCATTCAGGTGGCAGTATGGCCCTTAGATACGCTGATACGTTTCCTGGGCGCGCGGCACTAAGCGAGCGGCAGTGCCGCCGTAAGATGTTCTTGCCTTCTCGTGTACTCAGAATGAAGCAGCGTCAATGACACTTCTGCTACTCACGATCTAACTTGATCCAACGAGACGTTGATTGCTAAGCAGGATGGTGCGTGCGTGCGTCTGCGTCTTCGCGCACTTCACTTTCCTCCTCGAAGAGAGAGAGAGTAAACATCTTTATCGAGAGATTATTTTAGGAGTTGTCCTCGAAAAGGCAGGACATGTGTCGAGTGAGCTCCTGGATAACATTTTGCAATGTGTGGAAAGCGGTTTAAATTGTGGATCCGGGACATCAAGGAGATGCGACGTAATGCTGCCGAATTTTTCTCGCATTTATCGCTAAATTGCCACTGAATGGTTTATGTTGTTTAGAAAAAAAAAAAAAAAAGAGGATGCAGCTCATGTGTTCGTGACGACGTGATGTGCGCAAGCTTCCAAACGCGGCTCGCCTAACGTGTACCACTTGCTCACGGCAGATGCATATCGCTCTTATATGCTGGGCAAGAATAATTGCTGACGCAGCCAGATCGACCTCGACGTGGAGAGCAGCGAGTCACGCGATGCAATGCGTCTAGATAAGCCGGCGGTTGGGGACAGCTGCTGGACGTGGGACGGGAACTGAAGAAGGCTGTGCGGGGGCGCAGCAACCGTCCTTCCATGCGGCGCTGACCGCCCGCCTGTGCTAATATCGAGAAACAAAAAAGAACAAAAATGCTGCATTGATTTCCACAGACACGTATGAGACGGAAGAGCACCATGCATTTTTATATTAACGTTGCCTTCGTATAGTTCCCTGCCAGTAACCAGAACCAACGACCAAAAACACAGCTCAAGGATAAGGGGTTCAAAGGTCTGCACCGGACATGAAAATCTTTACAAAAGAAATAAGTGGTCGATCATTGTACTAGTGGGTATAGAGAGAGGGTGTTAGAATACACATGCACACGGATTTACTCATTTTTCCTGCTTAGGCTTCGGAACTTAATATTCGCAATTTGAATTTCGATTGAGCGCGTCTTGCAAAAACGGAAGTTTGTCGAACGACGCCAGGAATATGAGGCGTGGCCAACAACGACGAGCGCCTGGCAACTCCTCAGGCATCGAACTTAGCTGCGCTGAATAACGCGGCTTTATTCACAATGTCGCATGGAGGACTACATGTCTCATAATTTTTTTCCCACATTGCACAGACATATCTTGCAGTACAGTTTTTTTTTTTTCTCTCTCGTCGACGTTAAACTCGTTTTTCCTCCACCAATGTCAGTCAGGCGCCAATGTTCGATTGCTATTGCCTGTATTCTTTACAGATTTATTTTCCTTCGATGTCACCCCGTCCCGTTGCTTCGGCCGTGCCGCCATGCGACCAGTTTCGCGAGAAGAATGAGGAAACAAAAATGAATGTGAAAGGAGAAAGTCTCACTGCGCGCAGCATTCATTCGCGGCGATGCCAACTGAGAAAAGCGCAGCTCGATTGCAGAGCAACGCGAGCTCCTGCCTGGCCTGTTGCGCAACTGGGACGAGTCTGGGCGCGCGAGCTTCGTTGTCTTCTTCTTTTCATTTTCTTTCGCCAAACGAGCTGTTGGAGGCCGCAAGACGACGACATGCTCGGCCGTGCGATCCGGTTATTGGCGGCGCTTGCGTCTCCTCCTTGTTCAGCCGGTGCCGTCAGGGCCGCTGCGAACAGGAGCATTGTGGGCGCATAACTGCAGCTATAGCCACTGGGATTCACACGCATGCACGTTACGCCTCACTTATAATTATTTTACTTCTGTCGCGCAGGAAGTGAACTGAGCACATTAGACACTCGACACATTAGATGCTGGGGTTACCTTTATGACTTAGCCGTTGCCGGTTATTTCGATGCTTTCATAGCCGAAATCGCTAAGCCTCTTTTGACAAGCCTTGAGTGCACGGAATCCTTTCTCACTACTGCTTTCTCGCCTTTTGTTTGATACATCCAACACGCGTGTTCAAATTCATGCAGATCTCAATATCTAAAAATTTTACATACGACTCACAAGGCAGTTCATAGGTCAAGTCTAACCCGGTGAACACATCCTTGAACTAGTGCAAAACTGCTGTCACATTAACACACTTCGCTTTTCCATAAGGTGAACAAATAAAAAAAACTGTCGACGTAAGTAGAGCAAGCATGCACATCATTCAACAGTCCCAGTAATACTCGGTCGCCCTTCGCCATGACAATGTTACCTTGTTAGGGCTAAGCAAGAACCAATGCATATTGTGTCTCGTTGGGCGTACGCTTAATTTCCATATTCGACAAACTGATCAATATAATAATGAAGTATATCCGAAAAACCATGCAGACTATAGTAACACATTGTCTCTCGAACTTTCTTTGACCAAATATCTCAATGCACTCTTCTACAGCTTGGATAGCATCTTTTGGTGGGGTACTGTAGAACATATCCTTAACAAGAGGCGAGAAAGCAATCATGAGGTACGATTCGCGCACTCAAAGTTTGTTAAAAGAGGCCTGTCGATTTCGTGCCTAACGCAAGATATTGCTATGCGAACGAAGGATCAAGCACTGGAGAGTATTTTCAACGTATATTTACAAAGCACAACTGCAGCGCTGGCCAGTTCAGCCGACAGCCCGAGAGCAAAAAACAGTTCGTCTTCTTCTTCGGGGCGCCCGCGCGCATCGTCCACAAGAAACACGCAATATGCATGTATCAATATAAAGAAATCTTGTTTCCATGAGGCTGTGCGAAGTCTAAACGTTCAGGGGGAAATACTGAAGAATAGCCAGTTCCTCGGTAGTCTGACAGCGTCAATAGCGGAGAAACTGTTAAGGACAATGAATGGCAAGAGAAATGCAGACGATAATGATTGAAGTAATGACAGAGCAAGACCTATAGCGCTGCCGTACATTCATCAAGTTTCGCACAAGATAAAACTTACATAGTCAACAAGCAAAAAAAAAAAAAAAAAAAAAAAAAAAAAAAAAAAAAGTCGATGTAGTGTTCTTTGCCCCAGATGTGTAGAATATTAAATGGCTGCAACGGACATAATCGTAAAAATAAGAATTTCAGTATGTAAACCACGTCCGTGGATTGTTAAAAATAATTAGCTTACAATATCACGTATACAATTCAAATCATGAATCCTCAAAGAGGTGCGACGTAATACTAACGCATTTCTCTCGCGCATTCACCACTAAATCGCCACTGATTTTCTTTCGTTCTTTCTTTCTTTTTTTGTTATCACAAGCCCGTTTCCTTCGGTACTTCGTCTTAAGATGCTCCCGCCTTGAGGTTTACACCGAACAGTGTTCGAAGCACACCTGTACTCCCCGTGTTTACCTACCTTATCGCGACCGCGCTACTTTCAAGCTTTCTAAATCTCTTGTTATAATTTTTTACATGTTCACAAATCAAGCGCAAATATAAGTTGACGGTATTCGCGCAAAATGAGCGAAATTTCATGACACCAGAAACTTGTTTTGTTGTAACAAATTTATGTACGGCAGTCGTCCTGTCTTCATATCTCTGTTAACCCGGCGCCAATGTAAAGTGAAAGGCAAGGTCTGTCGTATAAATGTAATATTTTGGTGTGGCGATAGGGTGTCAGCCTTAAGTAAATATTTTCTCGCATTTTGGGACATATTCATCGTCATTACACCCTTGTACGCGTGCATTCTTATGTTGCTCTGTCGAGAGAGCGCGGAACAGGGCTGCCTCCGAAAATATGCCTTTGAAACTTAAGGAGTGAGCGAACTTTCACCGCGTCGCGATGTTGCGGTATACCTTTAATTCGGACTAAAACTCGATAAACTAGCCATACATGTAGCATAACGATCACAAATCACGCCAACGAAAGGTAGAAATGTATACCAGTCACAGGTTAAGGACGCCGTCATTGTGCCCGGTGGTTTTTCGCATAACTTCCCGAGTGAAGAAGCGCCCTATGCAAAACGTTGGCAGGCGCATCGCATTAACCCACAATTTCCACACGCAGCACATACACACGGGGCGCTGCAACTACACAGCCTGCCGTAGAGGGCGGCAAACGTGCAATGGCGCGCGAATCTGCTTTTGCGTTCTGGGCACGCGCACTCGCGTGACCCACAATTTGCTCGCTTGCCTGCAAGAATGCTGTTGTCCGTGCGCGCTTTACATCGCCGTACGCGTTGTCTGGTTGCTGCTTTTCCTTGCTCCCAGAGGATCCTCGCGTTCTCCCTCTTTCTTGTCTTTTCGCTTTTTCTTTTCTTTCTTGGACTTCTTACTGCCTGCCTCGGTGCGAAGGCACCCATCGGGGCCGCTTCTTCCTCTGTCACCTTCTCCACGCGAGTTCGCCAAACCGCAAGCGTCCGGTCGGAAGTTACGGCCCTGCCGAACGCGATGGGGTCTGTTCGCAGCTCACATTGCAAAGGTTGAAGCCCTCGCAACATTTCTTTAGACAACTTTTTGCTCGCCGAAAGACGTCTGTGAGGGCTGCGCGGACGCGAGTGCCTCACTTCTTTCGCACAGCGCCGCACCCCTTAAATTCAACCCGATTCGAAGCGCGGCACTCTACTGTGTTACAGCCAGCAAGAAAAGCTAGGCCGCGAAAACACGCGCCGCCTGTCAACACGTGCTACAGAAATGCTGTGCGCAGACACTCGTGGCAAATGCCGCTTGAGCGCGCTGACTGGCGCCTCTGCTGGTGGAAGCATCGGCGAACGCTTTGTGCTCGCTTTATTTGTGCCATGCATTCGTAAAAAGTCACAGGCCTGCGTGGCACACGCAGCACAGTCACAGCGTAAGCTGGTTGAGCGGCGCAAAAGTAGCTCCAATTTCGGCACTACGCACAACAAGGTGTTCGCAGCAAAGTGTCTTCGCCTCGAGTTTGACGAGAACGATCTGAACTGTCCGCCCGCTGACGGCGAGCTGCGGTTGTAATGCTCTCTGCACAGCAGTCTGCTGAGCCCGATGATTCCTGGTTGTAGCCGCGCACGTAGCTCTAAGATTCGCTTCTTCAGTAGCGGTTCGTACCTTGCGAGGAGACGCCATAACGTGTACCGAAGAGGTACCCAGAATACGTGGCGCACATCTAACATCGGGATAGCGTTGATTGCGCGCCTCGTCTGAATCGCATCGCGTCTGAATCGCATCTCGTCGCACGCGGCGGTTGCAGGCATGCACGTTAACTAGATGGCGTCGCCATACTGGCGGAGGCTTTGGTCGTCTGCGCCTACGCGCCTGCCTAGGCGCGCCGGCGCAGAGGCACAGGGCGCGTATAAAGGGAATGTTTCTTCTGCTAGATAGCAAGCGCTTGCGTGCCTCAGTGGTAAAGTATCCGACTCTCACCCAGCGGGCCTGGGTTCGATCCCGGTGGAGATCGGGTACTTTTTTTCGCATTTCCCGCGATAGCGGCTACGGAGCGGCGGCAGCGGCATCATCGCGACCAGAAACGGCTATTGGAATGAGCCCATAACAGCTTACGCTGTAAAACTCGGTGCTTGTTTGTGCGCTCGGTTTGTATTTGCAACTTTGAGATCTGCGTTTGAGTAAACAGTGTGCACAACGACGCATCGTTGCGTTAACGTGACTTGTGTCGGTATTCAATGGAGCATGGCACATAAGAAAGGACATGAAAAGTAAAGAAGAATCGCAGCACGCGGGAATGCTTTGAGGTATATACTGTATGTTCTACACCCGTGCTTCCGTGTGCTAAAGCCAGTGCTGTTTGCACGTAATGCTGCTCACAATCTCTCACCCTAGTTTAGAGTGCGCGCGCGCGAGAGAGAGAGGTAAACCTTAATGAAAGGTGGAGAGGTCAGCCTGAGTAGTGTGGCTCAGAGTAGTAGCCTGCTACTACACGTGTAGGAAGGGGTTTGCGGGAACGACAGGGTAGGAAGATGAAGGTGGTGTAAATAAGGGGATGATGAGAGCTGCTGCACAGTCTGCTGCTCCTGTGCAACACGCACAAAGTGAATCCAACCCCGTACTATCAGTGACAAACTGAGCTACCATGCTGTATACCTATTTTACAAGCGAACAGAATCAGTCTTGTAGCCGGTTGAAGTTCGTGACTTGGTCATCACATTTTGGGAAGTACAACAAACAAAAATTCCGCTGAAAGTTGATTAACCTTCGATACATGAGTGTAGCCGCAAGCCTGTGGCGTGTCGTGTTGGCATCTCTACAAACTGACCTTCCTTAATGATCACCAATGGGGTTCCGCCGTGAAGTGTTTGTCGCAGTTCCGTCCCCATTTAAAAAGACAGAGGGTCGTATAGCTTTTGGTTGCGTTAAGGTCGAATATATACTATGCTACCAGACACGATACCAATGGCGTCGCTTCGTTAGCACAGGCACGGACAATCTTACACGCTACCTCGCTCAGTTCGACTGGATGATTTGGGACTCCCTCAACCGTCAAGGCGTCGTTACAAGCTGGTGGTGGTGACATGGTGTGTAGGAACATTAGCGAGCATTCTGTTCCTCGCATTTTTCCCCCACAGCATTGCTCAGTGTAGCAGACCTTCTTCTGGAATTTCGCAGTGACCACTTGCCCGAGTGCGCGAAACGAAACCGCACGAAACACGGCCTGCAAAAGACCGAACGAGTCGGCCGCTGTCGCGTGCGGCACGCGCTCCTCGCACGCGGTGACACGCGGGTCGAGGTCGTCGACAAAGCGGACGAAGGGTGCAAAGGGGCCGTCCGAATGCACTTTCTCGCACAAAACGCGTGCACTCTTGTGAAAGGTGGCAGAGTGCGCTGAGTTGGCTGTAGGCGCGCGCAAGAAAATAGTGCCGTTTTTCTGCGGCGCCTCGGCTGCCGGCTATGGTTGCACGAAGGCTTGTTGGTACGTCACACCGAAGTGCGTCATACTAAAAGCCTTACGCGTATAGCGCAACCGACACAGGACAAAAGAGCGACACAGACGCACACAGCCTCTGTTGCTGTAACTTTCGTAACCGAGAGGCCGCGGCGAAAAGAAAAGCGCGAGTGGCGACAGTTGGTCCGCTGGCGGCCTATAGGCTCAGCTTCACAGATAATCTGCAGCGCTCCCGCTACCTGTAATTTTTAATTTTTTTTTTGCTGTGTCATCTCATTAGCTTTACGTCAGACGACGCTGCAAGGGAGAACAGTATCTTTAAATACTTGCTTGTCCGTGAATGTGTCTCAATATTTGGCCAACTAGCACGAGGACCATGTATAGGAACCGACGCATAAAAAAAAGAAAATTGAGGGTTTTAAGTGCCAAAACCACGATCTGATTATGAGGCACGCCATAGTGCGGGACTCAGCAATAATTTGGGCCTGCAACAGAAAAAAAACTGTCATAGGCCCACATATACCCCTGACACCGCTTGCTTACAACACGCTACTCCATTTGCGGTTTGCATGGCTGTTCAGAGATCTCATGATTGCAGATAAAGCACCACGTACGGTATGGAAACTAGCAGCCTTTGTATCATGCTGCTGTACACACACGCACACGCACACACGCACACACACACGCACGCACACGCGCACACACACGCGCGCACGCACACACACACACACACACGCACACACACGCACGCACGCGCGGAAACAAAAGACTGGCACCGTAGGTTCGAAGAGCGCTCGGTATGTTGCGGTTGCAGCGAATGAATAAAAAAAAAATGTCACAGTTTCGCCCTAAGGGTGAAGCAATGAATGCGATAGCAACACAGCAATGTGACACGAAGTAAGGTGAGCGGCTTTGGTAGCAATATGAATTGTAGTAAACATGAGCTGATTAAGTAAGCAGGTGTGCTGCGGCGTAAGTAGACCGACATGAAGAGAAACTCGATGACCACGAGAAGGCGCGTGTGAAACGGTGGTGTTGATGAGAAGCGCTTCCCGTGGGCAGCGCGTGCGAAGGGACACACCTGTAGCGCTGCACTGCCGATCCGGGCAGCATTGCATGTGTAGCGTGCGTTGGAAAATGTGGCCCGACTATTACTAACTGAATGAACAAGCGTGGTGTGAGCGCGCACAAACAAACATAAATAGATCACACTGAATGACCGCAGACAACGACTATCAAAACGCTGGCAGCAAGCGCATATACGTCGCAGCGGGCGAAGGTACGTGCGGTCTATCGCTTCAACGGAAACTGAGCGGCGAATGCACAGCGCATAGAAAAGGTCAGAGCCGTGTGGAGATAAGAGACAGTGCGGCCGGCGAGCGACGAGCGCGGTTGTTGGCAGAGTAGAAGTGCGCCCCCCCCCCCCCCCCCCCCGCTCCCTCCGGCGCTGCCGTCCCGCTTCCTTGCTTGCGCGTGGGAGATTGAGTGGGAAGTTCCCCTTGCGCCCGGTTGCAAGATAGGCCTTTGGTGCCGGAGCGCAGCGTCGCCCCGCCTCCCTCCCTCCTTCCCTCCCTCCTATACCCCCACGCGCGACGGTCGCGTTTGCTTTCCGCCGTGCGTTCGCTCTCCGTGATAGCGCGCGTCCCCCGCACGCTACCGCTCGGGCATACGGCGCGCGGCGATGATGTTATCTATACGGAACCTCACGGCGACGGCGACGGCGACGCCGACGGCAGAAATCCAGTTTAAGTGTCCATATAATTGCTATCGCAATAAAAGTGAGTGCACAAACGCGTGGAGGATGCCAGAACATGCACTCGTCCCGGGGATTCTCGCTGCAAGCTCAGTCTTCGGATTGCTTGACTCCGGCTTCCATAAGATGGCGGGGCACGTCGCGCGGATTGTCCTCCCACCGTGGGACGCTGGTACGCGCGTCGCGACGCGCAGCGAGTCGAATCGGTCCCGTCATTGTCGCCCGGCCGGAAGCGAGTGCGTGCGGTCACGGCTTCGCGGTTGCGGCAACAACACGCGGAAGTTGTGCCACGCTGCAGGGGCGAAACCCGTCGTCGCAGGAAGGAGGAGGTTGACAACCGTTCTTTGGCGTTCACCGGTTGCTCTCGGATCACCTGACCCTGTACACCGTATGGGGGCCGGCTCGAGAATCACGCTGCACTCCGTTATTATTCCGCACCGTGGCGAATGACGTCGCTATTGTGGGGTTGTGCATAAGAGGCTTCGGCAGAACGCAAAAAAAGAGTGCGCAAGCATGAATGCGAGGCGAATGTCACAGGCGCCCGCATTTGCGATTGATACGCATGTTGAAACGCGTCCACGTTAATGTTCCTTCTTCTACGTTGACAACTCTCGAAATAACGAGTGGCAATTATTAGGACTTGAACACGTAATAACTACAGTCTGCAAATGTGGACGTCCATGAAAAGCGGCTATCTGTGACTGGTGTTAAACGACACCAGCCGGCCAACATGTGTTTAAAGCAGACGGCACTTCTCCATGCTATATGTATTGTAATGTGCGCGGTGCGCGCACATTACAATACCATCACAGGCTACCTAGAGCCTGTGAACCTACTCTTGTTTTCTTGTGTCGTTTACTTGCTCAATACTCGTACATTCCATTATACAAGAACATTACTATAGCAATGCGCTAGAATGAAGGTTATTATTATTATTATTATTATTATTATTATTATTATTATTATTATTATTATTATTATTATTATTATTATTATTATTATTATTATTATTATTATTAACTGATTCTAATTCACCAGAGAAGGTGTATAGTATCTTCTGCGACCAAATAAAAAAGTTCCAAAATATTTCTAAACACGTCGTAATAAAGAAACGTAGAAATGATTATAAGTGGTTGACCGCAGACATAATGCATGCCATTTCTTACAGAGACATGCTTTGGAAATGGTGTAAACATGCCTCAAAAAATAAAAACCTACGCCTCGAGTACAAAGCCGCAAGAAATAGGGTAGTTGCTTTGATAAGATACACGAAGCGTCAGTACTTTTTCGAAAAATTTCACCAGTCATCAAAGAATGCCAGAAAAACATGGTCACTGGTAAATTATCTTCGTGGCAAGAACGCCGCTAACATCAGCCCAATTTCTTCCTTTCCAGGCAAATCGGTCGAGGTCGCAGATAAATTCAAGTATTTGTTCGCACTGGCTTCCGAGAACGCATCTTCAGGTCAGGCCATCCAATACACTCTTTCAGCTTCCGCATTTCTACCTAGAATTTCAGAAAGTGAACTCCATGAAATAATTTTCAGCTTTAAGCGCAGTAAGCCTCCTGGTATCGACGGTTTATCAGCGAATCTGCTACAAAGGAACTTTACAGCCTTATCCAACATTCTGCTCTTCATGTTAAACAATTTTCTTGACACCGCGCTTATCCCGCAAGAGCTTAAGACCGCAATTGTTAAACCGCTTTTTAAAGGAGGGCAAAGGGATTACATGAAAAACTATCGACCTATTTCTATACTACCTATACTTTCTCATATCATTGAAAAATTTCTCTTGAAATCCATGTCATCTTTTGTTGAAAAATTTTCCATTTTGTCGACTCGACAGTTTGGTTTTGTTACCGGTCGTGGTACGGTAGCCCTCTTAGAGGAATTTTCTGATGAACTGTATTCGGCTTTCGATCAAAATTTGTTTAGCGTTGCTTTATTTTTGGACATATCTAAAGCTTTCGATACAGTTCATCACGGGATTCTATTACAAAAACTATATTCCAGCGGTTTTAGGGGTCCATTTTACGACGTCCTCAAAAACTATCTTGCAGAACGGTCACAAGTAGTCGTCGTAGACGAAATGATAAATGCAAGTGGTAAGCTTCCACTTAAGGCCGGAGTTCCTCAAGATTCTATCCTATCACCTTTACTTTTCAATATATTCATCAATGATTTATCTCAGGTTGTTTCAAACTGTTTGGTGTTTCAATACGCTGACGACACTACGTTGCTCTCAAAACATTTTTCATACGACATGGCTATCTCAAATCTTCAGAACAATGTGGTCAAGACAATGACTTGGTTCGCTGATAACTGTTTAAAGGTTAGCGCCTCAAAAACCCAACTCGTTTGCTTTAGGTCCCCTTTAAAATTAACTGTAATAGACGCACCAATTTTCCTGCATAGTCACAACTGTCAACCCTGTCGATGCGTGCCAGTCAACTACGTGAACTCTGTAAAATACCTCGGAGTATTTTTCGACAGTGATATGGCGTGGCATAGTCAACTATCACATATTTGCGATAAGCTTAGAAGCGCTGCGTGGTTATTTTTTCACATTAAATCTATTGTCCCGTTTCAAGTAAAAAAAAAAAAAAAAACTATTGCGCATGCCTTGGTCTACAGCACTCTTCGATATGGGATTACCGTTTTTGCGTTTTGTCCCACCCGATGGCAAAATCGTGTTGATTCTTTGTTAAAAAATATACAAAAAAACATAGCCTACAACACTCCGTCAATCGCAAATCCTAACACCTTCTCAGCGCTTGGCCTGCCATGCTTCTGGACTCTGTTTGTGCAAACTGTGGTGCTACGGCATTTTTGGTTCAGTGATTTTAAAGTATGTTACACAGCCCCCCGAAGCCTTCGTAGTAGTGTTCGCTTCGTAGTTCCTCGTTCCTCAACGAGATATGGTGAAGCTAGACGTTGTGTTTACGTGCCGAAAATTCTGAACGATTTGCCGAATGAGGCTTTCTCCATAACATCAAAAAAGGCATTGAAAAACATGATTTGTTCACTGTAACACGGTTGCTGTAGCATTTGTAATTTATACTGTTCATCATTTCTAAAAAATGTACCTTTTGTCATCTTGGTGTCGATTGTTGATTCTTGATTTGCTCCTTGTTCGTGTTAAGCTTCCTATGTTAGTCCTCCTGCATTATCTTGTGAATATTGCACGCTCGTCCGCTGATGTTGCCGGGCCAAGTCCCTCAAGCCACTGGTGGCTTTGACAGGCCCGTTTCTTGTACTCTGTATTCCTTTGTGCAATAAAAATTATTATTATTATTATTATTATTATTATTATTATTATTATTATTATTATTATTATTATTATTATTATTATTATTATTATTATTATTATTATTATTATTATTATTATTATTATTGGTGATTTTAATACACCAGCTATTGATTGGAACACACTTCGATATTCTCATTACAATCATTACACAGAGAAGAAATGCAGCCTGTTGTTGGACTTACTGTCCTTCTGTTCCCTTCAGCAGCATAACTTGATCGCCAATTCCTATGGCAACGTCTTAGATCTTTGCATCTCGAATGCTCAAGTTTTATATGTCTCTCGTTCCGAAATTGTCCTTGTGCGTACCGATAAGTTTCATCCGCCACTAAAGATAACTGCCTCCGTGTCAGCAGTGAGGCAGAGCTCCTCCAGTGGCGTGAATGAATCCCCACGCTTTGCTTTCAAGTGTGGTGATTATCTTTGCTTATATAATTCCTTGTCCACCACCGACTGGTCACTGGTTACAGGCAAAAGCAATGTTAATGACCAAGTAGATCAGTTTACGGAGCTTGTTCCGAGCAGTATGCGCAAATACATTCCCCAGTACAGGCCTTAAACGCTCTAGGTATCGCCACTGGTTTTCGTCTGAACTCATAATTGCCCTAAAGCATAAAGATCGCGCACACCGAAAATCTAGAATTCCGTTGCCTAATGAGTGCAGAGAAGAATTCCGCTTTTTTCGGGTTCTCTGTAAACGTCTCTATAAGCGGGATCAAGACTCATATATGGCATTCTTGGAAAAGAGCGCCTCCGACCGGCCGGCGGAATTTTGGAAGTATATCCGTAAGGGCGCTCCAATAAACGTGGAGAGGGTTTTCGCTTACTTGACTCTAGAGGGGCAGAAGTCCAAGCAGTCGCGGATTGTTTTGCAGTCCATTTCTCTTCCTTATATAAAGGTGCAGGTTTGAACGCTGGTGTCAGTCAGCAGCACACGACGGTTCCTACATCTAGTGCGGTGTTGTTTGATGAAAAGCTTGTCCACGAATGCCTTAAGCGCTTGAAGCCTTCCCTATCCTGTGGCCCTGATGGCATCCACTCCGCAATTCTAAAAGCTTACGGCAGTATATTTGCTCCAGTATTGACATCTATATTTAATAACTCTTTGACTACTACCACTTTCCCTCACATGTGGAAAACTATGTTTTTCCTGTATTTAAGTCTGGATGTAAATCAGATGTGTCGAATTATCGCCCAATTTCTCTTCTCTGTGCTACGTCCAATATTTTTGAGCTTGCTCTTCACAACATATTGTCTTTTACTGTGAAGAACTCGCTCATTCCGAATCAGCATGGGTTTCTCACCGGCCGCTCCACTATCACAAATCTTGCAAGTTTCATGACACAGATCTCCACGCCGGTACTTCAAAGGGGGCAAGTTGACACCATTTACTGTGATCTCAGCAAGGCTTTTGATGTAGTCAGCCACTCGCTGCTTCTGATCAAGCTTGCGCACTTTGATGTGGACTTGTCAGTTGTGAATCTCTTGCGCAGTTATCTTCTTGATAGAACGTGTTATGTTAACGTCAATGGCCGAACGTCTTCTTCTTACATGGCAACTAGCGGCGTCCCTCAAGGGTCAGTATTAGGACCACTCCTTTCTTAATTTTTCTTAATGAAGTTCTTTCTATTATTCGGAACTCTTCTTTCCTTCTATATGCCGATGACATCAAGATTTTAAAGAAAATTCACACTGTTGATGACTGCCGCGCCCTGCAGTCTGACCTGCTTTCCTTTTCTAAATGGTGCAAGGATAATAACCTCACCTTGAATGCTGCTAAGACCAAAGTCATGACTTTCACACGCAAAGCAGCAAGTATTTCTTTTTCTTATTCTGTATATTCTGTGCCGTTGTGTAAGGTCTGCGAGATCAATAATCTTGGTGTACTTCTTGATGCAACCTTACACTTTTCGGCTCACACTAAACGTGTTGCAATGCGGGGTATGCGCTCTCTTGGTTCTGTATGCAGACTATCGAGGGAATTCAAGTCTCCTACACCGTTCCGCAAATTGTACACAACCTTCTGTCTTCCTCAACTCGAATATGCGTCGGTCGTCTGGAATGGCTCTTCTAGGTACAACAGTAACATTATAGGCCGTGTCCAGAAAACGTTTCTAAGCATATATAATCACCGCTTTGCGAACCTGGACATTGCACCCTGTACTAGCACTGTTGGATTGTTGTCATTGCCCTCACTTCGCGACCGACGTAATCGCGCTGACCTTCTGTTTCTCTTCAAACTCCTTCACGGTAACCTCACGTGTCCCGAACTACTCAGCTGTGTCATGTTTCGTATCCCACGCAAGATCACCAGAGAACATAGACCTTTCCATGTTCCTGCCTGTCATCACGAACAACTGTCCACAGGATACAGAGTCTTTATAACGCTTACTTTCGTGATCTTGACATCTTTCATAACTCCTTGTCATCGTTCTTTTCGAGCTTTGCCTTGTGTTATAATTTCATGCATTGTTCAAGTGCCTTTCTCCTCCTTTTTCTTTTGTATTACTTTGCGTTTTGTTGTCCGTACTCTCTTCTTTCGCAATTTTTATTTTTATTCATTCATTTTTTAATGATTCTCCCCTACAGTGTTTTGTTTTTTGGTTTGTAATGTATGCGTGTGCCAGCACTCAGACCTTAGTGTTGTTCCTGGGCACGTTAAATAAACATGATTGATTGATTGCTTATTATTATTATTATTATTATTATTATTATTATTATTATTATTATTATTATTATTATTATTATTATTATTATTATTATTATTATTATTATTATTATTATTATTATTATTATTAGTTTCATTGTCATTGCCCTTACTTCGCTGCCCGCGTAATCGCGCTGCCCTTCTGTTTGTTTTAAAACTCATTCACGTTATCCTCACCTGCCCCGAACTCCTCAGTTGTATCATGTTTCCCATTCCGCGCAAGATCACCATAGAACACATACCTTTCCATGTTCCTGCCTTTCATGACCAACAGGCAACCGTCCACAGAATACAGTCTTTATCACGGTTATCTTCACCATAACGATATTTTTCATAACTCGCTGTCATTGTTCTTTTCCGAGATTTGCGTTGTTTCATAGTTTCATACATTGTTCAACTGCCTTTTTCCTCCTTTTTCTTTTGTATTTACCTCGAGTTTTGTTGTATGTAGAACACTCTTCTTGTAATAATTATCTTTATTCATTGTTTGTTTTATCGTGTTATGTCTTGTTCTCACTTAACGTGTATGTTTTTTTCTCTTTCTCGTTGTTTTTAACTTATATTCTCCTGGGGATTTTTTTGCCCTTTTTGGTTTTGTGTGCGTGCCCTCATGACTCCTACAATCTACCCATGACCCTCAGTCCCCAGCGGCTGCGGAGCACCTGACCAAGGCAGCGGTCAGACCTGCGACGCGGCAGAGGGTGCTAAGGAATCTCTAGGTCCGGACAGGCCGCCACTGGAAACTGAACCTGGCAACGTTCAACACTCGCACCCTATCGAGCGAGGCTAGTTTAGCAGGGCTATTTGAGGAATTATCAGGTAGTGTCTGGGATATTATTGACCTTAGTGAGGTTAGAACTGGCGAGGCTTTTGCAGTACTGACTAACGGCCACGTCCTCTGCTGCAGAGGTCTTCCAGATAAGAGATAATTCGGGGTAGGATTTCTAGTCCATAAGGACACAGCGGGAAACATTGATGAATTCTACAGCATTATTGAGAGGGTAGCAGTCGTCGTAATAAAGCTTAATAGGAGGTATAGAATGAAGGTAGTACAAGCCTACGCCCCAACCTCCAGTCACGATCATGAAAAAAATACAACAGTTTTATTAAGATGTTGAATTAGCAATGAGAAAGGTGCAAACTCAGTATACTGTAGTCATGGGCGACTTCAATGCAAAATTGTGAAAAAAGCAGGCTGGTGAGCAAGCAATTGGCAACTACGGCATCGATTCTAGGAACACTATAGAGAAGAGGTGTTGGTAGAATTCGCGGAAAGGAATAGGCTCCGAATAATGAATACCTTCTTCAGGAAGCGCAGCAACAGGAAGTGGACCTGGAAAAGCCCTAATGGAGAGACAAGAAATGAAATAGCTTTCATACTCTCGACCGATCCCAGCATAGTGCAGGATGTAGAAGTGTTAGGTAAGGCAAAGTGCAGTGACCATAGGTTAGTGAGGTCTAGGATTTCTCTCAATTTGAAGAGAGAGAGAATAAAATTAGTCAAGAAGAAACAGGCCAACCTAGACGCAGTAAGGGTAAATGTAGACCAATTCAGGCTGGTGCTCGCAAACAAATATGCAGCTCTAGAAAAGGAAGATAACGACAACATAGAGGTAATGAATGAAACCGTAACTAGGCTGATCGCAGAAGCAGCAATTGAAGTGGGAGGTAAGGCACCAAGCAACCAGTAGGTAAGCTCTCCCAAGAAACAAAGGACCTAATAAAGAAACGGCAAAAAATGAAAGTGTCAAACTCGAGAGATCAGATAGAATTCGCTGAACTGTCGAAACTGATCAACAAGAAGAAAGTCAGAGATATCCGAAATTATAACGTGGGAAAAATTGGGGAAGCCGTAAAATATGGACGCAGCATGAAATCAGTGAGAAGAAAACTTGGCATAGGACTAGGCAAAATGCATGCACTGAAAGATAAGCAGGGTAATATCATCAGCAATATCGATGACATAGTAAAAGTAGCGGAAGAATTTTATACTGACCTGTACAGTGCCCAGGGCAGCCAAGCTACTTTCGAAGTAGTGATGAACAGGATACAGAGGCTCCTATAACTACCGATGAAGTTAGAAGGGCTTCGAAAGACATGACCATGGGAAAAGCTGCCGGAGAAGATGCAATAACAGTCGATTTAATCAAAGATGGAGGAGATATCATGCTTGAAAAGCTTGCGGCCCTTCATACGCAATGCCTCACGACTTCAAATGTACCAGAGAGCTGGAAGAACGCCAACATTATACTCGTCCATAAGAAGGGAGACGTTAAAGAATTCAAGAATTATAGACCCATTAGCTTGCTTTCAGTATTGTATAAAATATTCACCATGATAATTTCCAATAGAATCAGGGCAACACTTGACTTCAGCCAACCAAGAGAACAGGCTGGCTTCAGGAAGGGATATTCTACGATGGATCATATCCATGTCATCAATCAGGTAATAGAGAAATCTGCAGAGTACAATCAACCTCTCTATATGGCTTTCATAGACTATGAAAAAGCATTTTATTCAGTAGAGATACCAGCAGTCATAGAGGCACTGCGAAATCAAGGAGTACAGGAGGCATACGTGAATATCTTGGCAAATATCTACAAGGATTGCACAGCAACCTTGGTTCTCCACAAGAAAAGTTGAAAGATACCTATCAAGAAAGCGGTCAGGCAAGGACACACAATCTCTGCAATGCTATTCACTGCATGCTTAGAAGAAGTATTGAAGCTCTTAGACTGGGAAGGCTTAGGAGTGAGGATCAACGGCGAATATCTCAACAACCTTCGGTTTGCGGATGACATTGTCCTATTCAGCAACAATGGGGACGAATTACAGCTAATGATTGAGGACCTTCACCGAGAAAGTGCAAGAGTGGGGTTGAAGATTAACATGTAGAAGACAGATAATGTTAAATAGCCTGGCAAGAGAACAAGAATTAAGGATCGCCAGTCAGCCTCTAGAGTCTGTAAAGGAGTACGTTTATCTAGATCAATTACTCACAGGCGACCCTGATCACGAGAAAGAAATTTACAGAAGAATAAAATTAGGTTAGAGTGCATACGGCAGGCATTGCCAAATCCTGACTGGGAGCTTACCACTGTTGTTGAAAAGAAAAGTGTACAATCATTGCATTCTACCGGTACTAACATATGGGGCAGAAACTTGGAGGTTAACAAAGAAGCTCGATAACAACTGAAAGACCGCACAAAGAGCGATGGAACGAAAAATGCTAGGCCTAACGTTAAGAGACGGGAAGAGAGCGGTGTGGATCAGAGAACAAACGGGGATAACCGATATTCTAGTTGACATTAAACGGAAAAAATTGAGCTGGGCAGGCCATGTAATGCGTAGGATGGATAACCGGTGGACCATGAGTTACAGAATGGATACCAAGAGAAGGGAAGCGCAGTCGAGGACGGCAGAAAACTAGGTGGGGTGATGAAGTTGGGAAATTCGCAGGCGCAAGCTGGAATCAGCTAGCGCAAGACAGGGGTAATTGGAGGTCGCAGGGAGAGGCCTTCGTCCTGCAGTGGACATAAAAATAGGCTGCCGCTGCTGCCGCTGCCGCCGCCGCCGCCGACGATGACGGCGACGATGACGACGATGACGATGATGATGATATCCGCATTTGAAAACGCAACCAGCTTGCTATATTTAACGTGCGGGCGAAGGGGACGTCCGGGTAAAGTATTGTAATCAGCCACGCCCAACGATTGGCGTGCCTTACGGCTTGAAACCGGCGGCAACTATTTTATCTCCGTCCAGAGAAAGCCTACATAGCGTTGCAGTCTCAGTATATTATCACCATCAAAAATCTAATCAAACTTCGTACAGGTATAACTGTCGAATTTCATTGTGTAGTCACAACTTATCGTAGATATATTCTCCTCCTAATGGGAGAATGTCGTGATTCCTCAACTTTATGGATGAGTTCTTCTCTTGGATTACAGTTAATAAATATAATCTCATCCTGGGTGGCGATCTCAACGCATATTTCTTGTCCTCTTCTTCCAGCTAAAGCAACTTCAACAAATACTAGATTGTTATGGTTTTATAGAAACGTCGTTTCGGAGCCAACAAGACTACAAAAAACATCAAAATTAATTGACGTGTTCGTGACCAATGTTACATCGGAATCATTGCACCTGGTGTACTTTCCGTCCAGTTAAGCGATCACCTCCCGATCTTCGTTCTGGTAAATTGTTTAGCCGTTCGAAAGCGCCAAGCGCCTCTTTTGAAACATATCAATGTATTAACAGCGCAACACTTGAACATTTTCGATGCAAGCTTATCAAACTGGACTGGACTCACATTCTCGAAATTACGGATCCAGAACAAGCGTATGACTATTTTCCTTCCCGTACAAGGTTCTTCGAAGGCCTCGCAGAGCACGTAAGCCGCGGATCGACGGAGGATGTTTAAAAATGATAGACAAAAAGAATAATCTATATAATCGTTTTGTCCTCACTAAATATTTAGATACACTTTTAGCTTTCAATAACTATAAAAATAAGGTAACTGCTTTTTTGCGGCAGAAAAATAAAGATTATATGCACAAACTATTTAACAACACCAGTGTGAAGCGCAGCGACCTAGTTTGGAAAAACATTGATGATGTTCTAAACTGTAAACCTCGAAATGGCCAATGAGCAAACGGAAATCATTGTAAATAATAAGAGATTTACAGGGGAAGAACTCGCAAATTGTTTTGACGACTGCTTTGTTTCATTGGTTTAAAGTGTTCATGACCCTACGTCTACAAAGAATGTGCGGTCACGAACGCACAACAGCGCATTTTTGCTCCCAACTGATGCTCATGAAATCCGCACTTGTTTTTTGGCGCTAAAGAATTCTAAATCAAATGACTTGCACGGACTTCAAACTCGGCCACTTAAGCATGCTATTAATGAAATTAGTCCTATACTGCAGCATATTTTCAACTTATGTTTTACAAAGAGCTTTTCCCCCAAAGGTATACTTATTCCCAGTGTTACAGTTAGTCATAAAGGTTACAGTTAGTCATCGGCCAATTTCCATTCTTCCGTTTTTTTTTTTTTCAAATGCTTCGGAAAACTCATTTATAAAAGAGTTTCAAGTTTTTGCGACAAGTACAGTCTGATTAGCAAAAGTCAACATGGCCTTAGGAAACACTTTTCAACAGAGACAGCTCTCCTAACTCAAAAAGAAATAATATTAGATGCCTTTGAGCGGAAGGACCTTGCCCTCGGTATTTTTGCCGATTTTTCAAAAGCATTTGACCGCGTAAATCATCAGACATTGCTCGCGAAACTTGATATAGTTATGGCTTCCGTGGGACGTTTCTATCAATAATTAGATCAAAACCTTCAATATCGTTTTCAGAAAGTCGTAATAAATAACAATGCATCAGATATTATGCCAATACTCGCAGGTGTACCACAGTGTAGCATTTTGGGACCATTATTGTTTACTCTCTATATAAATGATATTTGTATTGATAGCAATCCCGCCTTTATAATGTATGCAGATGACGTCACTTTATTATTTTGTGCTCCAACGGTTTTCCAACTTGTAACGCAGGCTACGAACTACTTGGGATTGCTTTATGAATGGTCTGTAAGAAATTCCTTATTGATAAACTTTGAGAAAATAAAAACTGTTCTTTTCAGATCGTGTAACAAACTTCCCTGTGATCACAGTCTCGATCTCAGAGCTGGTAGTTTTGTTGTTCACGCAGTGCCATATCTGAAAAATATTGGGGTTATATTTGAAGAAACATTATCCTGGAATCTTCAAGTAGAGCTGGTTACACAAAAACTCTAAAAAATTGCTGGTGTACTCTCGAGGCTGCGATATATATGCTACTATATATTAAAAAATATTTTGTGTGATGCTTTGTTCACATCCTTGTTAAGTTACTGTTTTTTGATGTGGGGAACCACAACGGGTTCCAACATTAAACAACTCCATGTAATTCAGAAGCCTGCTGTGCGTAACATTATAAATATGTCATTCGGAACGCACACTGCGGAGGCTTTTGGAGCACTTGGCATAACTCCACTGCCGAATCTATATGAACACTGATTATTTATTTATTTATTTATTTATTTATTTATTTATTTATTTATTTATTTATTTATTTATTTAGTTAGTTAGTTAGTTAGTTAGTTAGTTAGTTAGTTAGTTAGTTAGTTAGTTAGTTAGTTAGTTAGTTAGTTAGTTAAAATAATTTACAGGCCCATTTAAGGGCATGGGGTAAGGGGGGACACAGTAAGTGTTTCAACAGGAGTAAACAATATAAATATTAATACAGGCAGTACAGGCAGGAGGCACAGATCGTATGCCAAAGCAGGCAATGCATTTCTTCCAACTTTGGCAAGTCTACGGCAGCAACAATACACTCATGACACACGGACTGCCACAAACTGGTATTTACCGAAACGTGGCACAGAATATGGCCGACAGAAACTATTAGCCATCCTGCGCAAAAGACAGGAGGACGCAGACACATACTTTACTGACGCGGGCTTATACCCCCGAGGTGAGACAAGCGACTCCTACCTATGTGGCTGTCGCGACAAACTGGGGGAGACCGATCGTAGCAGCGTCCGTACGCACGACTTCAAGCGCCACGGCGGAATCCGCGGCCATAGCCGTAGCCATCCGAGACGCTGAGGCCAAGAGCCAGTCGGCTTATATACTCAGACTCGCACGACGCCTGCCGGCTCTTCCTTTGGGGAGTTCTACCGGCCGGGGTCCTTCGCATACTAGGACCAAGCCTCCAAATGGACCACGGGATAACCTGGTGTCCCGCGCACACTGGAGTGGAAGGCAACGATCGGGCGGATCGTCTGGCTCGAGGTATAACAGGCCGAGCCGCGATACATACCGCTCAAACGGACGCCTCTCCGACACCCGGCAGCACACCGAGAGACATACTTGAGGCACAACGACTAGGAAGACGAACCAAAGCTCCAACTCACCCCAAGCTCAACAGCTGACAGGCGAGGGACTGGCGCCGAATACAGACAAACACCTACCCACACATAAATAGACTCCACAAAATGTTTCCCGACAAAACATCTTGCGCGAATACACGCTAAGTGCCTCGAGCGGCCAGTCGTGCGACAATTCTGCGTGTATTCGCGGGCTCCTTTCTCACTCGGAAAAGCACATTTATGTAGCACGTATTGAGCAACAGAAAGCTGTATCGGGAATTTTTCATGTTGCTCTACAACTTTCTCATTGACACTTTGATAATTAGGACAGTACTTCTCGAGTTATTTAATTACAATTAATTAATTAAATCTCAGTAACGGAAAAATTACTGGCGGCTACTCCAATGTACTGGAAACAATACGCTCTAGGTTTTCTTCGCGTAACGCCGTTCCTCTTTTTTTAAATAGTGCTGCGTGATAGCTGGGACGCCCTATATCGTTCTGCGAAGAGTATTCTCTATTTATTTTTTTCCAACGTTTCTTACTAGGGATATTTTTACGACCACAACTACTCGGTGTGATAAAAGCAGTGCTATCGTTGTAGCACACTCATTTCCGTCTGTTTGCGGACGTCTTCTTTTGAATTGACTCGAAGTTTCACGACAGCATTAAGTATTTAGAAAGGTATGATTTGGCAGGAGTCATTCAGTTACTAATGGTCCAGCTATGGAGGGAATCGGGCGACATTTGGTGGTTGGACACACCTGAAATTTCTTGACGAACGGCTGTCTAGCAGTGCTTTGAGAGACGAGAAATTCGTTAATAGAAACCTTGACAATTTCTTTTTGTAATCAATCATTTTCTGCCAAGTAACTAAAAACAGCTGTGAAGCAATATCTACTAGTCTTAAACTGCAATGAATGTTATAGCTATTATTGTTTCTCTAGCTTACTTGCTTTATTGATTGATTGATTGATTGATTGACTGATTGATTGATTGATTGATTGACAGACTGACTTCTGCTAATATATTGTTTCTCTTTAGTGTTCATTTAATGCTTGCTTAGATAAAGGCGAAGAATGAGATCCGTTTGCTGACAATGTAGTAGAAATGATATCCTTATCTACAATTCCAGGGAGGCGATGGATAACCATATTTAATTATTTTTAGGGTTGCGAGGGAAACCGCTGGAGCGCGGGAGACTAGTAGTGGACATGCACGTATACTAGCCCCTTGAACGTGTGATTTACGCTTAACCTGTATGTGCATTCGTTTCTTTCTTTCTTTCTTTCTTTCTTTCTTTCTTTCTTTCTTTCTTTCTTTCTTTCTTTCTTTCTTTCTTTCTTTCTTTCTTTTACATAGAAAATAAATGAAAGAGGTAGAGGGAAAAGTCGCACAGACGCGGCTTGAGTGACGCAACGCTCAAGCCTACGCATAAACCTTGCTCTTCGGCCGTCGACTTGGCCTTGAGTCGGAGGTGGCCCTAACGTAGTGCTAGCGAATAACATTTGTGAGGAGCAGTTGACAAGCGTGTTTGATGCGGCACTGTTTGCAGAGGCGCATGTTTCCATGCATCGTACCAGCGCCGGTAGTCAGAGATGGTGAGAGGTCATACCTGGTGCTTTGCCCGGGATAAAATCAGGGTGACTATGAGGTGCGTGAAGACGCTTCGAAAGCAGCGCGAAAAAGTCGCAAGGGTGTGGCATTTCGCGGCTTGCACATGGGCTGTTGCTTTTTCTCAGCGCTCTGAATGGCGTGCCGCTCGGTGCCGCGTCTTCCAGCTATACCCAGACGTATACCCAGACGTCAACTGAACGTAACAATACATGCCCAGCGCGCGTCCGCCGGCTGCTTTCTCGCCGCGCCGTTCTATTTACTTTTCTCACGCTTGGCCTTGAGAAAGATGTCAGATCAGTGGCCGAGAAACGACTCCTGCCGCAGTCTCACACTGCTAATGACGCATTACTAATGCAGCGCGCACTGCAAACGCCCGGAAGGGCGGGAATGAGGGTCGCGAGCTGACCCCAAACGCTGTGCCGATTGTGGGTATATGTGAGCGGGCTTCTCTTTCGAGGCCGCGGCGGACCCTAATGCGTGCACTTCGCGTCCGGGCTCATCTAGCTCTTTGTTGTTCTGCAGACACCTGGTAGCTGGCGGGCGCATTGGCGAAAGAACGGTGGCGGCGAGCGGAGTCGCAGAATGTGGAGTCGACGCGAGACCTTGGCAAATCGCGGGATCGCAAGCAGTGTAGCTTCGAGGTCCTCAGGTCGCCCTGATTCGTTCGCACGCGCCGTTAACGTTTGTGCCGGTGAGAAATGCCGGGTAGAATGTCATCAGTGCCGTCATCGACGACATCATTGCCCTCGCGTTAGTCACGCAAAGGAAGCAGTGCGTGTCTGTGAGGTCTCGGAAAAGCGTCAGCGAAAGGCCTGACGGAGGTTGGTAACAGAAGTGATCATGGTTTAGTGAGGGCAGGGAAAAACGGCTTTCATAGCACTGTACATGATCTTTAAACATCGTTGTTACAGATAATTATTATTTGTGTAGTATTCATTATTGTTTAAAGTGAACAAGATAAATGAATTAATATTGCGATAGCAATTATATGACACTCCAAGCGGATTTCTGCCGTCGGCGTCGACGGCGTCGCCGTCGCCGTGAGGTTCCGTATTGAGTCCAACGGTGATGAAATCGTCGCCGCGCGCCGTATCCTGTGTGTGTGCGGGTGAAAGCGCGCGAGGGACGTGCGCTTTCACGGGAAGCGAACGCACGGCGGAGATCAAACTAGACTTCTTCCGTCGCGCGAAAGGCTGTGGGGGGACGGGAATGAGGGAGGGAGGGAGGGAGGGGAGGCAACATTTAGCTGCTGCACCAAATGTGTATTATTGCGATAGCAATTATATGGACACTTCAACCGGATTTCTGCCGTCGCCGTCGCCGTCGCCGTGAGGTTCCGTATAGATAAAATCTTCGCCGCGCGCCGTATGCCCCAGCGGAAGCGTGCGGGGACGCGCGCTATCACGGAGAGCGAACGCACTCAATCTCCCACGCGCAAGCAAGGAAGCGGTAAGCCAGCGCCGGAGGGAGCGGGGGGGGGGGGGGGGGGGGGGCGCACTTCTACGCTGCCAACAACCGCGATCGTCGCTCGCTCGCACCGTCTCTTATCTCCACACGGCTCTGACCTTTATGCGCTCAGTTTCCGTTGAAGCGATAGACCGCACGTACGTTCGCCGCTGCGGCGTATCCGCTTGCTGCCAGAGTTTTGACGGTCGTTGTCTGCAGTCATTCAGTGTGAGCTATTCATGTTTGTTTGTGCGCGCTCACACCACGCTTGTTCATTCAGTTAGTAATAGTCGGGCCACATTTTCCAACGCACGCTACACATGCAATGCTGCCCGGATCGGCAGTGCAGCGCTACAGATGTGTCCCTTCGCACGCGCTGCCCACGGGAAGCGCTTCTCATCAACACCACCGTTTCACACGCGCCTTCTCGTGGTCATCGAGTCTCTCGTCATGTCGGTCTACTTACGCCGCAGCACACCTCCTTACTTAATCAGCTCATGTTTACTACAATTCATATTGCTACCAAAGCTATGCTACCAAAGCCGCTCACCTTACTTCGTATGACATTGCTGTGTTGCTATCGCATTCATTGCTTCGCCCTTAGGGCGAAACTGTGAGATTTTTTATATAATAACGTTGCGAGGCGAGAAGGTGTTAAGGACTTCCGACGCTGCTCGACGAGTGTCCCGTTCTGATCGCGTCGAAAACCTCCGAGCCGCCCCCATAGGCACCGGCAACAGTCACCAACGCAGAGCGCGTTCGGTGCGAACACGGGCAAAACGCCGACGGCGTCGACAACAGTTCTGCGCGTTGTTGGTGCTGATGCATGTCCAAGTTTATACAGCTGATAAAACTACTATCCTTACTCCGTATAGCTCTCTACTAATTTGCTATCGCAATTGATGCTTCGCCTTTCGGGTGAAACTGCGACATTTTTGTTATTAATTGTTATTCATTTATAGAATAGCTCTGTGGCGCTTGATGGCGGCGAAAGGCGCATGTACTTGGAACGTACATGCGCCTCATCAAGCGAAATTGAGAAGCTTACTGTAATAGAATGGTGATGTTATTGCGATTCTTCCGAATGAACAGGCTGAACGAAACACACGCATTTTGATTGGACATATGCTCCGGCATTGCAATCTACAAGCTTAGGGGGTGGGTGAATATTTTTTGCTGTGATAATTTTCTTTTGCGGAGCCTTGCGGCCTGGGCGGGCGCGCGTGGCCGCCCGGGCCGCCCGGAATAGAACCCCACCCCCCGTTCCGTACCCCCCCTCCGGAGCGTTGCGTGCGACGGAAGAGCTTCCTTCCCGCTTCCCTCCCTTGCGTGCGTGATATTGAGCCGCGATCGCCGGCTCACCCTCGCACGCTTACACTCGCACATAGAGCACAGGACGGGCAGCGATGATTTTATTGCCCTCGGACTTTATACGGAACCTGCGACGGCGACGACGACGCCGATGGCAGAAATGCTCGTGGAGTGTTCATAT
Source organism: Dermacentor silvarum (assembly GCF_013339745.2). Taxonomy (NCBI): domain Eukaryota; kingdom Metazoa; phylum Arthropoda; class Arachnida; order Ixodida; family Ixodidae; genus Dermacentor; species Dermacentor silvarum. Next base: position 182,617,380 of record NC_051159.1, on the reverse strand, counting down.
AATTGTTATCGCAGTAAAACTAAACGACATCCAGCAAAAGATGAACGCGTGATGGAATGCGTTAACACCATGGCATAGACCCGCCCTGTTGGCGTATTTGCTAAGGCGTTGCACTGCTAAGCCTGAGGGGGGCACGGGACTGAATACCGGCCACGGCGACCACATTTCTATGGGGGATAAATGCAAAAAACGACCGTGTACCGTGCATTTGGTGCATGTTAAAGAACACCCCGGGGTTCTTTAACATTGTCAGTTAAAATGGAACAGTCAAGTCCGGTATTGTGAGGACCGGGTCTGATGATATTGCTAATACCAAATCTCTGTGCGCCTTCTCACATTCTTCAGTCCAAATTAAATCTGTGTTTTTACGGAGTAGGTTGTTCAACAGTTCAGCTCGTGCTGCAAAATCCTTTATGTAATTTCTAAAATCTCCTGCGTGGCCAAGAAAAACTCTGACCTCGTGTACATACATTGTCTGGCTTCTTCATCTGTCGTACACATTCCACGGACACCTCTTTCGTGCTCTTTGTGAATCCGTCCAAAATGCGACCGAGAAATGTTGTGCAAGGAGATGGTAAAGCGCCACATCTTTGATGGAGAGAGTATTCAGCGTGTGATGTTTCATCCTTTGAGTAGACTATGATGTCGTTTACATACACATTACAGAATAATCCGATAAATGGCCTATTTATCATCTTTTGGACGCAAGTATTGTAGTTCCTTCGTTGAAAGTGACGCGACACATCTGTCTTCTAGTCTGCTAACGTGAAAAACTTGTTTTTCTTCTTCTTTCTGGGGTTTTACGTACCGAAACCAGTTCTTATTATGAGGCACGCCGTAGTGGAGGACTATGGAATAATTTAGACCACCTGGGGTTCTTTAACGTGCACTACAATGCAAGCACACGGGCGTTTTTGCATTTCGCCTCTATCGAAATGCGGCCGCCGCGGCCGGGATTCAATCCCGTGACCTCGTGCTCAGCAGCTCAACGCCCTAGCTGACTGAGCTGAGCCACCGCGGCGGGTGAAAAATTGTTACTTGTCTTGTTTGGGCTTTATTCGGCTTTACGTGCCAAAACCACGATCTTATTATGAGGCACGCCATAGTGGGGGACTCCGGAATAATTCGGACCACCTGGGGTTCTTTAACGTGCACATAAATCTAAGTACACGGGTGTTTTCGCATTTCGCCCCCATCGAAATGCGGCCGCCGTGGGCCGCTTCTACGTGCTGCACTTCAAGCTGTAAATCGTTGCACAGTGCTACATTTGTAGATCTCTTTAGACTCCCAACGTTCAAAATTTGCAAGCGCCTGGATAAAACATTCAGCCGCAGAAAACAGCACTGATTCCTTTGTGATCTGCGTACAGGTCAGCCCAGTCTATTTTTTGCGACTAAGTTCTGTTTTTTTGGATGTATGAAGTTGTAAACAGATGCCAAGTTTCCCGCTCGCAGACGGTGGCGGCACCGGATGTGCATGTAAAGTATTTCCGCTCACTTCGAAAGGCAATACCGGTGATATCGAAAGTCTATGTGAGCTTCACCGAAATTTCTATCGTGTCAAAACTCGCCAACGCTTTGGTCATGTGCACCAGGCGGCGTGACTGAGAATTGAGCAGTCCCCCCTCCCCCCAAATATTCTATAATATTTTTTTTTCGTTCGCACTCGTGATCTGTACCTTAAGATGGGAAATTTATGTAGAACCCTGTTAGCTTAAATCACCGAGGGTAAAAGGACAGTCCTGGGTGTACCTAACGTTCAGTCCCTGCTATACAGACTTAACGACACTAGCACGCTTAGGTAGCTAATATGGGGATTACTGTTCACTGCAAGCAATAATTCAAGAAAGATGCGTCCCCGTGCAAAACGAGGAAGATCAGCTGAACAAAAAAAAGGACCCCTGCCCGCAAAATATATATATATATATATATATATATAAGAAACAAAAGAACACTACAATGGTGTCTGTAAATCACACTAGCAAATCGTAGAATGCCGTAGAAAATAATTTTGAATGTTCCTTAATTAGCTATCAGTTGATCTGATGTGTCGTTGCATCGGTCAGATATTAATTAAGCACGAACCATCATTGACCAGGCGAAACGCCGTCTAAACTTGCGATGCACGTTGGGGATTGCAAATTTTGATTGATTATAGATTGTGAAAATAACTAAATAAACAGGAGAACCATGCTAGTGGCATCGTAACTGTAGCACTCTAACTGTTATTAGCCGACGGCTGGCACCTGAACAATTCCAGCAGGTGAGGGGAGTGGACATTGAGAGAGGGAAATAAAGACAAAAAAAAAAATAAAAAAGAAACAATATAGCGAAGAGTGGGGATTTTCAACATTTGGGGCATTCACAAGTTTTAAGCGCCGACCGGCGTAATGTGCGACCGCGGCCACGCGCAGCGCATGGTTACACGCTGCGCCGTCGAAAAGTGGACGCTGTTACGATTGACGTGTGACACCCCGTGCAAAAAGGATTATCGGAAGACCATGCCTAATCGAAACGGAGGATGTATCCATAATTTGCTATGGTTGTTTCGAGAGGTCCTTGATCTGGCGGGCGCCCCGCAGTGATTACTGGCCCCTTTGTGTGCGTGCGCCCAAGAGGCGAGGAAGTCCGGCTTCCACGAACTGTGCAACTCAGGAGCCTCGAGTCGCCGCTAGCGGAGGCAAGCACGTGCAACTTCACCAAGGAGAGAAGGAGCAGCCGCCAAACCCCCGACTGGATTCAGTAGTAGAATCAGTACATGTCACGTGACGTTGACGTGAGCGAAATACTGCGTATGATTTTAGCGGGCCTATTTAAGCGGCCCCGCCATGTATTTTCTCATTATTCTCTTCTTTTTTATCCTTCATCAACCATGAAATAAACAGTGCAAGTTTCGCACTAGAAATCGTCTTGCCCCTGCTTGGTCGCCATGGTCAACCGGACGCCTGCAGCCCGCCGGCAACGCCACGCTACCCAGTAGTAACGCCGGTCGAGGTTGAAGTAACCGGCATCGCAACATTGGTTGGCAGATAATGGGATCGACCATGCTTCATCCTGGAAAGAAGGTCTCTGGATCGCAACTTCGGAACGATCGTCGCAGGATTCATGATTGCAGCTGGTGAGTGCACGGCCTTTCTTCACTGAGATATCAACAGGCTTTTCGTAATTTTGGGGGAAGTATACAAAAGCAGTGATAGTAGTAACCGTTGACGAGTATTCTTAGAGTACGTCACGGTCATGTAGAAGTGAAGAAATAGAAGCACTAAGGACAGCCATGAACCTGAAGGCGTTAAAGAACCCGGAATTGCTAGAGTTGGCCAGTGAGCTGAACATAGAAATTTCAGAGCGACAGAGAAAACCAGAGATAATTGAGGCGATTGAGGCAGTCGGGGTAGACGACGAGCAACTAGAAGAATGCTTAATTAGCATTAAGAAAAAAGAAGAAGACCGAATAGCACGTGAGGCCAGAGAGGAACGCGAAAGACGTGATGCGCTCGAGATGAAGCGCATTGAGCTTGAGATTTTGAGGGCTCAGAATACCGGAGAAGCGACTCCCATCTCGAGAGAACGCGAGAAAAAATGAAGGGCTTGATGCAGTCATACCCAATCGGGGAGGATGTGGGCCTCTTCTTGGTGAACTTTGAGCGTACATGTGAGAAGGCTGGATTTCTGAAAGACTCGTGGCCGCACCGTCTGCTGACGTTGCTGCCGTGTGTGGTTGCAGTCGTGATAGCTCGCATGGAAAAATAAGAATCAGAAGACTATGCCAAAGTAAAGTCTAGTCTTCTGAAAAAGTACAGGTTATCGGCGGAAGCATTCCGAACAAAGTTCAAGGAGACCGAAAAGGCCAGAAACGATTCCTATGTCGATTTCGCGTGCGCGTTGATGGCCAACGTGAAGGAGTGGCTAAAAGGATCCGGAGCTTTTGGGGACCACGACAAAGTGGTAGAGTGTTTTGGGCTGGAACAATTCTTCCGCCGACTGCCTGAAAACATAAGGTATTGGGTGCAGGATAGGCCAGGCGTAGAGACAGTCGCAAGGGCGGCAGAGCTTGCTGAGGAATACGTAACGCGCCGGGGCCCCGAAAGCAAAGAGACGCTCAGGAAGGAGAATAGATCTAAATCCGACAATCAGGAGCGTTGGTCAAGGTGGAGACCGTATAAAGAAAAGAACAGAGAGGGAAAGGAGGAGCCACGAGAACTCAAGGCTGCGCAACAAAAGAAAGCTTTCGAATCTAGAAAGCCAGTTGTGTGCTTTAACTGCCAAAAGACAGGACGTACATATTTCCCTCGGTTGCAGAAATCCAAAAGTTGTCTTTTTGTCAGTGAGCAATACCGATGACAATATGAGATTGCTAGAACCGTACATTCGGGACCTCGCAGTGAATGACAAGCCTTGTCGCGTACTCCGGGACTCAGCCGCCACGATGGATGTCGTTCATCCCTCATACGTAGAACAAAGTCAGTTTACAGGAGAATGCGCTTGGATACAGCAAGCAGCAGAGGCTAACGGTCTTTGTCTACCAGTAGCCAGAGTCCGCGTTGAGGGTCCTTTCGGAATACTTGACACAGAAGCCGCCGTGTCAGCGCACCTTCCACCGCAATATCCATATTTGTTTTCAAACAAATCCGACGAGTTGTTGCAGAGCAAGGGAGTAGTTTTCGGAGAAGAAATAGTGCAAGCTCTAACCAGATAAAATGCACGACAACTCGCGGTAAAGGTAGCATGCGCAAGCCCAGCACAGGAGGACACAGCCTTACACAAGGAACCCTCAGAGAGCGCTAATGAGGTTACCAGTGAAAGCGAGGTCGTTGAAGGCGCGTCGGCTAAAGAACAGGCCACCGCACTGAGTCAGGAAGAGGCGGCAGTTTTGAGAGTGAAAGGGGAACCTGTAGTATCTCGGGAAACGGAATGCAGGCGAAAGTTGCTAAACGTAACAACTTTCACTTTGGTTACCGAGCAAGAAAGGGACCCCACTCTTCGGAACCTTAAGCACAACGGTGAGGCGGGGACCGCTAAGAAAAACATAATGTTCCAAAAGAGGGCAGGTGTTCTCTATCGAAGGTATCGCGATAGAAAAGGAGTCCAGTTTGATCAACTAGTAGTGCCACAGCGTTACCGCCAGGATCTGCTGCACTTGGTGCACCTTTGGTCCGGACACCTTGGCATTCGAAAAACCAAGGACCGCTTGTTGCAGGAATTCTACTGGCCCGGGTGCTTTCGGGAAATAGAAGAATTCGTAAAAAGCTGCGACACGTGCCAACGCATTGGAAAGCCCGGGGACAAGGCCCCCATGAAACTTGTTCCGATAATTACGGAGCCGTTTCGCAGACTTGTAATAGATACAGTAGGACCTTTGCCCGCAACTCAGTCCGGCTACCGCCACATTCTTACGGTACTGTGCCCCGCAACCAAGTTCCCTGAAGCAGTGCCCTTAAACGAGCTAAGCTCGGTCGAGATCGTGAACGCGCTTTTGTCTAGACATCTTTGTGCGGGTCGGTTTCCCAGCGGAAATTCAGTCGGACCAAGGAACCGTTTTCACGAGCGCCCTAACCTCGACATTTCTGAAAAAATGCGGTATCAAACTTATCCATACTTCTGTGCACCATCCTCAGTCCAACGCCGTAGAAAAGGTTCACTCGGTCACGAAGCGTCTGTTGGGCGCCATGTGCTATGAGCGCAAAACAGATTGGGAACTCTGCTTACCAGCAGCTATGTTCGCCCTTCGAACCGCCCCGCATGAGTCAACAGGGTTTTCACCGGCGGAGCTAGTCTATGGTCGTTCCCTGCGATTACCACTCCGGATCATTCGGGAAGCCTGGGAGGGCCGGGCTGACGATCCGTCTGTCGTTGAATACGTGCTAGATTTGTTAGATCAGCTGCACATGACGCAAGAGTTGGCAGGACGAGAAATGCGCAGAGTCCAAGGTAATGCCAAGCTTTACTACGACAGAACGGCTCGGGCGCGACGCTTCGAGGTAGGAGATCAGGTAATGATAACACGTCCCTCACTGAAAAACAAGCTGCAAGTACAGTGGGAAGGACCGGCTGACATTGTTTCGAAATTATCTGACACGAACTACATAGTAACAGTTCCGAGTAAGAGAATAACTCATCAGGTATACCACTGCAATTTACTGAAGCCCTATCGGCAGAGGGAGGCCGTCGTAAACATGTCCCTTAACATGCCAGAGGAAATGCCGCTTGACTTTCCTGGCGCCAGCAACGGAAGCAGGCGTAGGCGAAACCATAGATAACCTCGTACAGCAAGCCGAGCTCGACCTCCATCAGAAGACGGAGCTACGGGAACTCATGTACGAGTACAGAGATAGGTTTTCGGACAAGCCGGGACTGACGACCGCAGTTGTCCATGATATTGAATTAACCTCATCAGAGCCTGTGCGTTCGAAGGCGTATCGCGTTTCACCACGCCAGCGTGAGGTCATGGCTGCGGAAATAACAAAGATGTTGGAGCTAGGCGTAATTAGAACCTGGAGAGAGTGATTATACTTCACCTCTTATCTTAGTTGAGGTACCCGGAAAGGAACCGCGCCCTTGTATTGATTACCGGAGGCTTAACCTGATCACGAAGGATCAAACCTATCCTATATCTCAGTGACATCGAAGAAAGGCTTGAGAAAGTGAGCAGCGCCAATTTTATCTCTACACTAGATTTAGTCAGGGGTTATTGGCAGGTACCGTTGACAGACCAGGCGAGTAGGTATGCCGCATTTATTTCTCCATTGGGAACGTTTCGACCAAAGGTCCTGACCTTTGGATTGAAAAACGCTCCCTATTGTTTCTCTAGCCTTATGGTCGCAATGGTGTTGCGTTGTATGGAGAATTTTGCGCTGCCGTATCTCGATGATATCGCGATCTTTTCGGCGTCATGGACATAACATCTGACGCATCTGCGAGCCGTACTGGCCCGGCTGCGCGAAGCTAACTTAACTGCCAAAGCGACAAAATGCCAATTGGGGCGTGCCGAAGTAGCCTACCTGGGTCATGTGATTGGTCAAGGCCGCCGCTGGCCTTCCGAGGTCAAACTAGCTGCGATCGAAAGTTTTCCACAACCTCGCACTAAACGGGATATTCGGTCATTTCTTGGAGTAGCAGGATATTGCCAAAGATATATTCCGCGTTACTCCGATGTTGCAAGCGCTCTGACAGATGCGCTGAGAAAAAACAGAACCACAAACCATACAGTGGGACGAAGCCAAGGAAAGGGCTTTCTGTACACTGAAGAGGGCTCTGACGAGTCAACCAGTGTTAAGCGCGCCGGATTATTCTAAGCCGTTCATTGTTCAGTGGGACGCGAGTGATCGTGGAATGGGTGTGGTGCTTTGTCAAAAGGGAGAGAATGATGAGGAGCACTCTGTACTCTTTGCCAGTAGGAAGCTCACTGCTCGTGAGGAAGCATACAGTGCTTCTGAAAAAGAATGTGCCTGCGTTGTGTGGGCGGTGCAGAAGCTAGCCTGTGACATCGCAGGTTCGAGGTTCACCATCGAGACGGACCACTGTCCTCTTACGTGCATGGCTGCAATCAATGTCCCCCCAAAACGGCCGTCTCTTGCGCTGGAGCTTAGCACTTCAGCAGTACAATTTTGACATTTGCTACAAGAAAGGTAAACTCAATGGAAATGCAGGTGGTCTGAGTCGTTGCCCCTAGTGTATCGCTAGCCTCATGTCCACTCTGGTTTCCGTGTCATTTTTACATTGGTAATTTTTTTTCTCATACGTTTTCTTTATTATCGCGTAGTTGTAGTTGATTGTTAGCGGATTTTGGTAATCACGTATTGAAGCTTTCAGGAAAATGGTTGTTTTTAGTGTTTAGGGGGGAGGACGCGCGAAAGGGATGAGAAAGCAGTAGCAGTTTTTCGTTTTCTTTTTTTTTTTGTAAAGCCTGGTGTGTCTTGAGGGAGAGTGGCCTTGTGCTCGCTTGTTTGTGGTTGTGGGTCCGGCACTGTTCTGGAGTGATTGCGTGCCCAAACAGGAGACGAAAAGTTGCGAGGCCTGTTTGCAAGTCCTGTTTCACCGGACCGGACCAGGGAGACAAGGCATACAAGAGCGCCACGAGAACTGATGAACGACTCCAGAGAATCTACAAGCTACGAACCAAGGGTTCGTCACCACGGAGGGAAATTCTGCTGCTGAAACGCCGATCCCTCGCCCAGTGGCTGCTGGCCCCTACGCGTCGGGATCTTCCTCCCCGACAGAGATGCTGTTACGATTGACGTGTGACACCCCGTGCAAAAAAAGGATTATCGGAAGAACATGCCTAATCGAAACGGAGGATGTATCCCTAATTTGCTATGGTTGTCTCGGGTGGTCCTCGATCTGGCGGGCGCCCCGCAGTGATTACTGGCCCCTTTGTGTGCGTGCGCCCAGGAGGCGAGGAAGTCCGCCTTCCGCGAACTGTGCAACTCAGGAGCCTCGAGTCGCCGCTAGCGGAGGCAAGCACGCGCAACGTCACCTAGGAGAGAGGGAGCAGCCGCCAAACCCCCGACTGGATTCAGTACATGTCACGTGACGTTGACGTGAGCGAAATCCCGCCTACGATTTTAGCGGTCCTATTTAAGCGGCCCCGCCACGTATTTTCTCATTATTCTCTTCTTTTTTATCCTTCATCAACCATGGAATAAACAGTGCAAGTTTCGCACTAGCAATCGTCTTGCCCCTGCCTGGTCGCCATGGTCTACCGGTCGCCTGCAGCCCGCCGGCAACGCCACGCTGCCCAGTAGTAACGCCGGTCGAGGTTGAAGTAACCGGCGTCGCAACAACGCTCTACAATTTAGCGTGACGGCACGGACGGCGTGCGCTGAAGCATCTCGCGCTGAAGCTTCCCACATGAATAAAACCGCCAGAGCACAACCTTGTAGGCGGTGTAAGCAAAGTGGGTGGACTTTCGCTTGTCACGAGGCAACAAGTGTCCGAGATCTGAAAATGTCCAATCGCGCATGCTCCGTTTGAATCGGCAAAGCTCGCTATACGTAACACTGAGACAAATGATGGAGGGTGGGTTAATGTATTTTTGGTTTCCTCGCACCACTAGCGGCTGTGTCGACGGCACTACGATGATAAATGAGAAAGTCGCGTCCTCTGATTTCTCTGGAACTTTCTGGTTCCGGGCAGATACATCAGTCTCCATACTAATGCAACTGTTTCTCCCTATTCGCGCGATGAATAAACGGATTCTGCAAATTGACATTTGCGAAATAAAGGTAAGCCTATAGCCCAGTAAAATGTCGGCGCAACCATGTCCCCTGACTTCTCTGGAAAGCTATGGTTCGGGGCATCTACATCAGTCTCCATGCTAATGCAAGTGTTGCCTCGTATTCACACGATGAATAAACGGATTGCACAAATTGACATTTGGGATAAAAAGTTAGCCCAGTAATTGATATCGGCGCAGCCATGTCCAATGACTTCCCTGGTTTGGGGCACCTACGTCAGTCTCCATAATAATGCAAGTGTTTCCGCCTATTAGCGCGTTGAATTAATGAATATGTGTAGACTTGCTTTCGCGGGAAAAAAAGCAAGCCTATAGACGAGAGAAATGTCGGCGTGCGCCCTCTATCCGGTGCGAGGTGCCTCCAGTCCGCGTTTGTATTGTTCTTGTCGTTCCTCTTGTGACGTACGTCTAGCTTGTCACACGATATGAATCCATACCAACGTGCTGAACTTTCTGTCGTTCTGAGAAACCGTGTGTCACAGCGGTGGGGTACCAGCAAGCGCGAGTTGCGAGTCTGCTGACATGCGGCGCATTTGTCTTTAAACGAAGTGCCCGGGGCTGTTATTGTCAATAGCGACCTTAGCTAGCTGCTTCCGTAAATGTTTCAGCAGTGTAATCTTCTTGAAGCAGGCATTTTGTTTATTTGTCATCGAAAGTTGTGAAATGCGGGAGCGTTTGTAATTTCTTGCAGTCAAACACACCGTCTGATAATGTCGCTACAGCGCCCACGTTCCCGGCTTGTTCCTCTTCAAACGTTACCGCTCACGTCATGTCGAAATGCTCTCTGACCCAACAAATAAATTATTGCTTCCACTTCGCTTTTTTTTCCCCGTTGTTTGAAATTATTTCGGAGTTTTTCTGTGAAGGGCGCGATCGGAGATATTGGTTCTTTTCGCATTCTGTTCAGTTGCTGCGACGTCACAGAGTGGCAGTATGCAAAATATTTTGACAACGGGAGGGAGAGAGCAGCCAATCGGCAAGCGGTAAACCATTCCGTAGCCACAGCCGCCGTTCGGATCCAATCCAATCCACGAGACGTGCCATGTGAAGCTGGTGTCGTAGCGAGCGGATGATCGCTCGATCTTCACGTCTCTCGTCGCGTTCTGCTCCTAGCAGACAACGTGCTCGTAATCAAAATGATTGACAGGAGCGTGTCGGTATTTTGACGTCACCAAAACGCCGCTCTCCCCGGGCGTTTGTCGTCCAGGGTTTTCGCCGCTTGCCGATTGGCTGCTCTCTCCCTCCCATTGTCACAAATTTTGCATACTGACACTTTGTGACGTAGCATCAACTGAACAGAATGTGAAACGAATAAAGATCTCCGATTGCGCCCTTGATCGGTCTGAGGGCCATGGCAGGAGACGCAGGGAAGACGACGACCCCTTGCAAGGCACAATAAAAAAAAGCCTTCGGAGTTACCCTTTGAGAGCCAAGCGTTTGAAGATGGCGATTCCCAACATCCTTACTATACGTTACTATACGGCCGGTTTATAGTAACGGCTATACGGCCGTTACTATAAAGCGGTCAATAAATGACCGCCGACACGCGAGCATCTCAGCGGCGCCCCTCGCATACGCTCGCAGCATTACTAGCAGAGCCAAGATCGTGCGGCGCGACTCGGGAGAGCGGCCGCACCTCCGTGGCGTGTCTCCACTTTCACCCTGACCCTCCCCGGCCTACTTTCGCCGGCGCAGCAGCGTCCAGCGCGCGCCCTGCCTTCCTCTCGACCACCTTTGTTTTCCTCGACCGTGACGCGGCCGCGAGCACGCATTCGCACCGCAGACGCGCAAGTGGCTCTCACGGGAGGCACACGCCGAGTACGGGAGGAAAAGTCCAGCCACTTCGCAAGCCCCGGTGACCAAGTTTTGTTTTGACACTGCTGCTGCCTCCAGGGCAGTGGGAAACGCGTTCAAAGTCCCCTCCCCTCTAGCGGGCCGCTTTTTTCGGGCTGCGCGAATCGCGAAAACGCTCTGCTTTGCCCGGAGGTCCGGTTTAAGGAAGCCGACCGAACTGCGATGATTCCTCCCACGACTCTTGCCCCCCTTTTCGTCATGGTTGCGATGGACTGAACTTATCCTGGCGCACGTCATTGTTGGTCTCACATATATAGACATGGATGATCATTTTTCTTTCAAGGCTAGGTTTGGCATTTATTGAAACGTTTAGCCCTGCAAAAGCATTCGAGTGAGAGTGGCACGTTACTATGACAATAAACGTACCGCTTGGTACAGCTCGCACACTTGACTGCGTCGAGGCCAGTACGCTTAAACACGCTTTAAGAATAGCTTGTTGCGCTACAGAGGCAACATCGCCGATTGTGTAAAGGTATAGCGTAGCTCGGCCTTGCCATTCAGGGCCATCGGGGCGCTCAGAAATGGGCCAGCATTTAGCGGGCGCCGCTCCTCTAAGCCCTTGACTATAACACGAGCGAGGAACGAAATGCGGACCACTTTTGCCGCCGTGAGTAGCCGTCCGTATATACGATGTTGGCTAATGAAGCATTGGTCACGTTCGTACGAGGAAGTGAATTTCCTTGAGCTGGCTCTGGCTATAGTATGATCGTCGCGGGTTCGCACAATAATGGCACAAGCTTCGCTGCTTCTGAGGAAGCGTCTAGCATCCAGTAAATTTCAGCTCAACGATTCTACACTTGAACTTTTCCGTATCTATAGCTTCCGTTCAAAGGAAAGGACAGCAAAGCCTCCCGTGTGTTGCATCATGACGGCTGCTTCTTCAATGGAGGACTCGTGCTCAGAATCAAGCTTTCTCGAAGAATGATGCTCGGTTCAACTGCGTAAGTTCATTGCACACACAGTGACTCTTACAAGCGCACATTCTTGCGGAAGAAATTCCTACGTAATTGGTGCACATGCTGAAGCGGGATGTCTACACACCTGTATATAGACGTCAACAGCCGGACTTAATATGAGTCTATATTGCCGCCAGGGGGGAGGGGGGGGGGGTTCAACCCCCCCCCCCCCCCACTTACTCACCCTTTGTTCTCGTCGCTGCGCGCTGACATAATTCATGAAACCGGTGCTACTGTCACAATTTCATTCCTGGGCGCTTCCGTTTGGGTTGGTAATTTACAGCGAATCATGTCTGCATATGGAAAAAACTGTCACGGTGTTTGTCAAGGCTTTGACACACTGTGAAGTTTCGGGCGAGAATGTGGCGGCCGCATTCTGAAGCAACAAATGCGGCAGCCGCATTTTAGATGATGGCGAAAACGCTCGAGGCCCGTTTACTTAGATTTAGGTGCACGTTAAAGACCCCAGGTGGTCGAAATATCCGGTATACATTTCCGCCGCTTCCCTTCAGGTGCCGGTTAGGCCGCGCTCGCGTCGTGCGGACTGAACTCTTGAACTCCTGAATTCCCCTGAACGATACTCGCTGTAATGCGTCTGCATTTCCGGAAGAAGTTCCTTCTTCGAGATTTGCCCCGGCCCCCGAGCCACGCCGAGATCGTCTTAGGCTACGTTCACACTTGGTCTCGAAGCTGTCGGAAGCGGCAAAATCTTGCAAAAATCCGCCCGCCTAGGCGGCAAAACAGACAGAAAAACTGGCTGCGAGCCAAATCGGTCTCGGGCCGATTTTTTCGCCATGGCGAAGCGGAAACGCGGCGGAAAGTCGTTCTGCTTCACTGGAAGCTACACTAGCATGTAAAAAACCGGTCGTAAAATTGAACATGGCACCAAAAGTGTAGGCTGTAATGCTGATCGACGCGATCAAGAACCAGCCCTTGCTCTACGACAAGAGTGGCACTAAAACGTACTGTCAGCAATATTCAACGTCGCGCGACCGGAGGTGCGGCAACGAAGCCTTGGCGTGACCCAACTTCTCGCGCTTTTGCAAAGCCAGGCGGACCCACCACCGCCGTTTCCGAGGTGTCCGCGTCTTCCGTTTATTCATTGTCCATTTCTAGAAAACAAGTAGGTAGAAGTATAAAAGCCATTTCTTCTTCCACTTCCACGGCAGACAATAGTTACGCAGGTTCCTCGTTGGCGCTCCATAATTCTCCTCGCACGTGTACGGTATGTTGCAGAAGTCGCGGGGTACTTTTCTCGTCGCGACGATAGATTGGGAGCGTAGGTCTCACGTAGGACGCGCAGGCTTTGGCAAGCCCCAACACAAGAGCTAGCCCGGGTTTTAGTTGTGGTGTTCCCGTTGCCCCTTTGGTGTCCTGGAGGCGCCGACAATACGAAATGATGAAATGTTATTACAACTTGTAAATAAAAGCTATTAAAGAAATATTATCACGCCTAGGCACCGACCTGTGACTGAGCGCTACCGCGCCCGTGTGATGAGAATTACGGAACGCCAACGAGGAATTTACCGAAGGTCGCAGATGACACGCGAAGTTGCGTAAAATGATCACTTTTGATGACGGTACGTGGGTCAAAGAATGAACATACCGCTCGAAATAATGCGATAATGAACGCCATCACGCCGACAAACGTACACAGACGAGATGGATCTGGACGAAAACGGCAGCGGCGGCCGCGGCGGTAGCAAAACAAATGTGAACAACTTGGACAGGCGCGGAAAAAATTTTCCGGCCGCTTTGGCCTTTGCGCCCGCTTTGGCCTTTCCGCCCGCTTTGGCCTTTCCGCCCGCTTGCCGCTTCCCAAGTGTGAACGTAGGCTTAGTCTGCGCGAGAAACTTCTCTTGTTTGCGATTGCGCCCCTACGTAAGGCTGGTAATTACTGTTGTGTTGTTGAATCCCAAACCAGCAATTACGGAAGGCTGGTAGTTGCTGTTTTGTTGTGGAATCCCAAACCAGCAATGTACACACGAAGGGGTTGATGACAGCAGTGAAATTCCACCGACTCGCAACAGAATGCACGAAACAGACAGCCGACAAGCATGAATTACTGCTGTGCGCAGTACAGCGTAAGTAAACTCTTGTTGCAGGCGCTGACAGTTCTCGTCGGAGTTCACGCGTCCTGAGAAATTGATTATGTGCACTATGCACTGAACAAGACCGGAGTTCATTCCTGCATCACTAGTACACCAATCAGTCTAGATTCTGTGAGGTACAAGGCCGCTTCCTGTTTGCACCGGCGTAAGTGAAGCAGAAATGAGTTGCACGCACTACGTAAAATGCGTACACATGCCATATCTGTGCTATGCGGTGAAATATTCTTAACTATTCTGAATCTGTTGACGTAAAGACAAATGACGGCTGCACGCTCGCACACAGCGGAAGACACAATGGCCTATGCCCTTGCCGCAGGAAATGCAACACCCTCCTTTCAGGGAGCAGGGCGACGAAAGCTTCGAAAAAAAAAAAGCATTACGCGTTTACGCGCGTATTTAAGTTTGCTAGCGCAAAGACGCAGCGAACAAGCTATTGCTATGGGAGTAGGTATAGCCTAGTCACACGTGCATTTTCACGCGTGTAGCCGTCCTTGACTTCGCCCCGACGAGGACGACGCCATCTACGCTTAACGGAAATTAACAATTAATGATGTCTTCTCCGATCGCACGAGTATTCTCAATGATGCGTTTTCGAAGACTGGTCCATTCAGTGGCGCGATGAGAGACCGTTGCTCCAAACGCCGACTGTACCTGTCGTACTTACTGTATTTACTGAGCTTACTTTACTTTTTACCTAATTTCTGCACAAGCACACGCACACGCGAGGGGGGGGGTTCCATGTCTGTGATATGTAAGGAATAGGGTCTGCTTAAACTACCGGACATATATTAGCGATCACGTGACGTAAAGGAAAGCAGAAGCTTGCCCCCCCCCCCCCCCCCCCCCGAAAAAATGTTCTGGCTACGCCCCTGATTGCCGCAATTCTGGAAGGACATTTCTTATGGCCTTTTGAGGCCGCTGGCAACTCGTCCGTCCTCGAGGTAACGCCTGATGAACGTTGCCTTCTTAAATAACAGGGATCAAAAACACACAGCATAATTTTGGATAGCATTCGATAAGGTACCTTCGAGAAAAGTCTCGCCCGAAGGTCGAAGCATTGAAAGCGATAGGAAGGCTAGGAGCGTTGCGCTGATACTCCACAGACAGTGTTCTAGGAGTGAGCAGGGCGACATGTTGGCGCTACACAGCAGGCAATTTCTGGAACGCAGCAGAGCCGGCGCCCTGGCGTTTCGCAACACTAGCGTGAGCAGGAGCGCCGGCATTGCATGTGTCGCATCTTACTGGAGAGAAGGAAAGCCTGTTGAAGAGCGTCTCTCTCCGACCACTCATTGTGCGGTATGCACACAGCTGCAGTGCAGGAATGCTCATACCAGTTGCGGAAGGCAGATCACGTGCCCCGGGTCCGCTGCCGAGCCGACTGAGGGGAGTCCTTCGTGCAGGCGAACGCACTGCGCGTCTCTCGCGTCTCTATACTTTCCCTCCACGCGCGAGCCGCGCTTTCATCGTCGATAGCGGGACATCACGGCGGCGGCGCCGATGGCGCGAAAGCGCCTCGAGTATCCATATAATTGCTATTGCAATAAATATGCCAGTTATGCACTAAGGCCGTCTTGGGCGCCTTATAGTAATGTTGTTCGTTCGGCTGAAACTTTTCTTGACAATCACAGTTTGTCAGCCCTGAAGTGAGCCGGCCTGAAATACCTTAGGTGGAGTCCAAAGTTGGCACAGTCATAAATTTGTCCTCAGTCCTTTAGTGTTCCCTATTTGAACTAGTGGCGTAATTGTAAATTCACCTGCTAAGGCGGAAGTGCAGATTTACTCAAGCTGATTTATGGCATTGTCGAACGTGTAAACACATCAGCGATGAATTAAGACAAATAACGCTACCACTGTAGAAGGCTGTATTTGTGAACGTGCATAAAATTGACGCGCTTGTTGTGCGACAAATAACAGAATTATGGTTTGGGAGCCAACGTTACAACTAATTTAACAAGTACAGCACGCGTCTAAAGCATAACCTGTAAACCTAATGCAACGTTATACCGAATTAAGCGGGTGTTTCATGCAGTACGCCTAATTTTCGCAGCAATAACCCACAAAATATGAATGCCGCGCACACGACAATATATTTGCGTGACAGGCGACCCGCACAACGAATGCACCTATAATAGAATTGTATCAAAGCATCAGCACTGTGTTTTAGGTTTTGTTTGCTGTTGTTATCGATAGACTAATGCCCTATCTTACAGTCCTACTCGTGCTTGAGTTGCGGGAACAACTTTCTTTTTCTTAGGATACGCATCTTTAATTGTTATTCTATGATTGGTAAAACGCGAAACATAAACGAGACTTCGGGCCGTTGTTAGTAACAAAGCCCACTTGATTTTCCATTCTATTTTCTCGACCCGTGACGCTAAGTGGACGATCTCAGTGGCAGAGGCGCCTAGACTACACCGCACAAGAAATCTCGGTTTACTCTTTCAGGCATTCTTTCTCTGAGGCATGCATTTCTGCCAGGAGGCATACTATGGTGTGAAAGCAGTATTGTGTAAAGGGTTCTTCATTATACTCAGTGAGTGAGTGAGGGAAATAACTTTATTTAGGTCCAGAGAAGACGCAGGGGAGACCCTGATCACCCGGCTAGTCCCACGTAGGGACCGCCAAGCCGAGCTTGACGGCCCAATCGCGGGCACTCTGGACCGCCAGGGTTTGGTCGTTGAGTTCGGGGCTGCCCAAAAGTGCAGCCCACCTATTCTCGCTGAAGGCGGAGCCGATGGCTTCACACTCCCACAACTCAGTACTCCATTATTCCACTAATAGCGCCGAACACTACTACGAAAGTCCATCTTTTAAAAGCTGGCCGGTTGTTACGCCGTATGTCCTTGTTCGTTATCCACCAGAGATGTTTAGATTGTTCTTGCTGCTTCTATTTTGAAGGAGTAACGTCGATATTTCTGAATTACTTAACCAAGAGCTTGAGCTAGCGTAAAATAATTAGGTCTGAAAATGACCAAGCAGTCCGCCCATTTCAGCGCCTTGCGAATGGCCGTAGCATGCGAGATACTCAAACATGTCATTCACACGATAGCCTGGAGATTGTACAATGGCTAGTCACTATTGGGAGCTTACAGCTTTGTCCTTAGCTTGTCATTTTAAACGAGCTGTAGAAGATAGCCGAAAGGCCTCTTGGATTTTATATTTTTTTATTAAGCATCACATGACTTTGACAGATAGCTGCCAGGTTATTTCCAGTGTCTTAAGAAACAAAGCTGCCGTCAGAGATTCCAACGACGATTTCGTCCAAATGATAGCACGAAGCTCCGGAGAGAAGAGAATGTTCGGTTGTGGTAATACACCCCCGTCATACACTATAGGCGTTATGTCGCCGGTGTTTTTCGTCCTTGCCCATTCCCACGGCTGGGCGCGGTGCCCGGAGTGATTGTTGGCGTGGATAAACGATAATTGGGAAGCGGCAGGGCCGCGGAGGAAGGCTGCTGTTCGGAAGAGGAGGCGGCGGCGAGGCCTGTGCGCCGTTTCCGCGTGCGTGGGTTGTTGCCCATTTGAGACGAGTCGTCTCGGCGGCGGGCTTTGAGAATTGCAAACGACCGAGACGTGAAAGCGAGCTTGGCAACGGACGCCGCAGGCAAAAGAATGCAAGTGGAAGGAAATCATTATCCAGTGGAGCTAAACAAACCGCGCTGGTAGCAGTGCCTGCCTTCTATACCGTCCAGGGCGCCTGGGAATAACATGCGACTAGAATAATAATCGAAACATCGACTGGAGTGATTAAAAAAATGTTCCGCTCTTTCTTTCTCTCTCTCTCTCTCAGGTACGCACGCGCACACCTGTGTCCTGAGGGGTGTGGGAGGACGGGTGTCACCGCTTTTTTGTACTCAAATATGAAACCTTATATCGTCTCAGTTTACTCCCATTCTGACTAACCTCCGTTCCACTTTTCTGGCCAAGCTACACGACATCTCGGCGTATCACGCACATACACGGTCACGCACGCGGTTGTTTCTATTGGTCTGGCATGTCCAGTTCAGTGCGTCGTTACGTGGCCTCGTGCGACATTTGTCAGCGCCCGTAAAACTGTGACACTACCGCCTGCTGGTTATCTTGAGCTTCTCGAAATTCCATACGAACAGTTTTACCGCGTCAGCCACGACTTACTTGAACCATTTCTCTGTCCACCTCTGGAAACTAGCGGATCGCCGTTGCCATATATGCGACGCGATTTGCCATTACTCATGAGCTTCCCTCTAGCTGTGGCACCGATGTTCTTGCTGCGTAACATTGTATAGTATACTCCAACACGGGGCTCCTCGGAAGCTCCTAACCGGCCGGGGCAGACAGCTAATTTTGAACGTGTTTAACGACACTTGAAATGTTTTGCTCGATACAACACAATTTGACTAACAGCCTGCCATCCACAGCTTGACGGAACGAACACCTGGACCAACGCTTACCGATATGCTGGCAAAGTATGTGTCCTCCGAACACCAGCTAGGATTGGGACGCTGTATTGCCTTTTGTGACATTTGTGTACAACACTTCCAGGCATGATTCTATTGAATATTCTTTTTTTGTCTTATACGCTCGGAATTCTACATTGCTCATGTAGACACCCTGCATGGTTTCCTTCCTCCGGGTTCCCACCCATTGATTATGCTCGATCGACTACTTCCCATGCCGACCATGCACGTCAAGTTGCCCGCACTCGATTTTCCAAGTACCAGATCTACCAACAGTATTACTACAATATACCACGACAGGACCACCCACTTTCTCAGTGGATTGCTGGCCCTGCTGTGGTCCCTAACACGACGTCTCGCATTTCCGAGAAGCTGCTCATCCCGTACGCCGGCGGATATCGTGTGTGCCACCAAGTGACCGATGAGACTTATGAAATCGCTCCACTGGTGCCTTGCCATCTGCTCACCCTCGCCTTTCATGACCGATCCAGTCTACACGAACCGAGACCACCATGACAGCGGTAAACAATTAAATTAAATTATGGGGTTTTATGCGTCAATCACAGCTTTAAAACTATATAGGGCAACACAGCATACCTTCAAGCGCGAACAAGTCGAAAACGACTAGCGAACGTTGTTGCGCTACCAGGTTCGCCTGCATTTGTAATTTTGGCCTAACTTCAGCTTCAAAATGTACTTCTCGCACAACACCGTGCTGGTAAAATGGCCAACGAGGGGTTGTACATTAGGATTCGATGTAATTACGCGTCACGGGTATAATGATTCGTTTATTCTTTTTCGTGTTTCAATTGGTGCTGATGGTACACCGCAGGAGGGCGATCGGAATAGGCATAAATAACTTCTACAAAGTCAGCTCAGTTTATAAACGTTTAGTTTATGTGCATGAAAATATTGTCATTTACTTCAATGTGCCCTTAGTGACAGGCCATGCCTCCCTACCGCTGAATTAGTGCTAGCCCCATATCAAACGTCAGCAATATGGACACCACCGGCTCAGCACGGAAGCGTCACTCCCGCTTGGGGCGTTTGCAGCCGAGTTCAGGGTACGAAAAGCTGGAATCGCATTAGGACACAATGAGTGACCTCTTTCGCGGTACCCGGACATTAAGGCCGGCGATTTCGGGACAGCCTCGGGACAGCGAACGCACGCACACCTGCGTATATACCGGCAGCTGAACGTCACGAAGTTCTAAATGCAAAGCAGGGCTCATTGTTCTGGGCGCACGAGAGCGCTTCCTGATGATCGGTGTAATGGTGCCGGGGTCCATAAAATAGGCGTTGGCACCGCCCAGTGCGGCGGGGGTGTGCGGCAACTCTTCGAACGTTTCCTTCAAGTGGCGAGGCGGAGTCTCCTCGCGCTGTCTTCCGCCTGTGAGGTCAAGATCACGCTGTCGACGTGACCCGTATCGTACACTCCAGCCGATAGTCGCGGATGGCCGCGAAATTCAAGTGTGACAGCTATATATGATGCGCGCTGTTTTGTTGCCAGTATAGCCTCTCGTCCCTCGAGTGAAACGGCACTCAGGTGCGACACCGGTGGCTGCATCTAGAAGCACGTTCGTCACCATAAGTACAAACCCTCGCGTAATATTGCGAGAAAATTGTGTTCTGATGTTAGGAATCGCAGAGAAACGACCTTTATATTATCGTTATTGTTGCTGGCCTCAACAGTTTTACGCTGCATACGGCCAATCTTGGTGCGTTGTAGCGCATTCACTTGTATAGTCCTTGGGTATAATTCACAAAGTTCGTTCGTAAGTGCTCTTTGCCGTTTGTCGGCCGCCTTTGCTGATGATAGATGTCCAACATAAGCATTGGCTTAATTTTTTTTTCTTGCGAGCAATTCTTGCGGAACAACTTTTTATAAAACGGGCCTTCGTTTCTTTAGCTGAGTACGCATTTGAAAGGAATTTTTGTAGCTTCGACTTTTGTTATTATGAGAGTGACCATTACTAAGCTAAATGACTCTCGGGTCTTGTAAGTGGAAAAGTATTTCAGTGGTGACTGCACAGAAGTTTCAGGCACCACTCAGTTTTATCTTGGCTATACATGCTGTCATTCAATCTAGATTCATTACTTTATTCTTCTGAGGAACAGCGCATGGACGGGACGAACGAAGCGCTTTTTGTTCCCACCCGACGCGGTGGCTTAGCCGCTATGGTGTTGCGCTGCTAAGCATGAGGTCGCTGGATCAAATCGCATTTCGATGGGGCCGAAATGAAACAGGCCTGCGTGGTACACGCAGCACAATCACAGCATAAGCTGGTGGAGCGGCTCAAGAATAGCTCCAATTTAGGCACCACGCACAACATGGTCCTCGCGGCAAAGTGTATTCGCCTCGTTTTGACGAGAACAATCGGCTTGTAATGCTCTCTGCACAGCAGTCTGCTCAGCCCGATCAAGCCTAGTTGTAGCCGCGCACGTAGCTCTACGATTCGCTTCTTCAGCAGTGATTCGTACCTTGCGAGGAGACGCCATAATGTGTACCGAAGAGGTATCCAGAATACGTGGCACACTTCTCACATCCCTTGACCCGTGGCACGATACATTGTTGTTGATGATAATGATCATGATTGTTTATTGGAATCTCCGCCTTTTTCCTTTCGCGCCCAAGTAACCCCGCCGTTAAGTGACGTTAGTCGCGCAGCGCTAGCGCCATCTCTCGTAATACGCCGCAACCACACCGACCGCCACCGCCGTAAAGCGACGCGGCGAAGCCGGATTACAGAAGAAGGGAGCTATGCGGGGAAAAGAACATCATGGGATGTGTGTGAGTCGCGCATGCCCACAAAATATATCTACAAATATTTTTTCCCGCAACTTGGCCATAAACTCAGTTGTGTTGGTTTTGTGCAAAACAGCGCGTTCCTGCGAAACAATGCATAGCCAACTGGCCCTAATTACATAAAATGAGAAAGCTATGCACTGAAGTGCAGTGTTTAGCCAGCCTATATTCGCCTACACACGAACGCGTCCTCAGGGCGCCGGAACGCAATCTCTCTTCCTCGAGCTTGTTCGGTGTCCGTCGTTTAGTGTACAACAATTGCGACGTGAATCCCAAGTGATTCACACCTAAGACTCGTTCACACTGGAAGAGCTGTGTTCTTTTCTGTTCGGCGCAGAGCTGCCTGATGGAGCGGGACAACGCCCTGTTCGGCCAGCTGCTGGGCCTGCACCAGAGCATCGCCGAGCTCAGGCTGGCACGCGAGGCGAGGCCAGCGACGCCGGTGGCGCCGACGAGCAACGGCGAGTGCTCCGCTGTGAAGCCACCCAGCAGGCCGGCCTCGCTCGAGTCGCTCGCCTCGTCGTCGTCTTCGTCCGAGCCGGGTGGCTGTCGACGGTGCACTGCCGCCGGTCAGCTAAGGCGACGACGGGCCCTGTCGCAGGCCTACGACTCGGGAGTGCAGTTGCACTACGGCTCGAGCCATTCCGAGTCCGACCACGAGGTCTTCGTGTGACGGCGAGGCGATCGACGAGGTGCCTGTGTGTCCGCTTTTAAGCCGGCGCGGTTCGTCGGAGGTGGAAAGCGAGCTGCGGTGCATATCTAACGAATGACAATATTATGCGGCTGCAGCTTCTTGGGAACCATGGCTTGAATTTGCCCGCCAGAAGTGCATATTTAGAGTGAACAGTGAAGTGAACATTGCGTTAGCCTGGCTTGTTTGCTTTGCGGCGTGAGCTTCGAGAAGAATAGACCAATTGTGATTTTTTTTCGTGTTTCCCTCGTGTGCCTTTTATTTCTTTTCGTGCGAAAACAATTGCGTTGTTAAGACAAGACTTTGGCGGCAATTTTCCCAAAGTTGTGGATCTCTAATGTTGTTCGAGCCAGAACGACAGAACTGAGCGTGGCTAGAACAGATTGTTAAAGTTTACTTTGTGATGTATTTTCAACGCTTCCCTAAACTACCACGTACGCGTCATCAACAGTGGTCTAACAAGGGGTGTCTCATAGGTTGGAGCGAACGTTTCGACAAGTCGGGACTACAAAACTAAGGCTACAATCACTCTGGGTGTGACCACGAGGTGGTTGTTGAACCTGGCGACGAAACAGTGTTCCGAGCTGAGTAAAGTGGACGCCGGAATTGCAAAAGAACGCTAATTCCTTAATTACACTGAACCTTTGCTGTGGACGAGATATGAACAGCTGCGTGCTTAGGTGGGCGGTTCCGCTTCTTATAGCCAGAGAAAAAGGAAAACTGCTTTATAGTTTGGTTCACTGTCTCCATGTTTGCTGCTCTTTCTTTAAAAGGAAACTATTCCATGTGGTAAATTTATCCAATGCAGGCGTTGAAGCCCTGGATCCTTTTTAGAGCTAAAGGGTCCTGTCATTTGACTGGACGTAGGTTTTGCCTTGTGACATATGTTCGCCGTCGTTATGGTATTGTCTGCGGAGAAGTGACTGAAATTGTTAGCTGGTATACTTTTACAGAGGAACGCGGTTCAGTGCAATGCATCACTGATATCGATTGCCTTTTTTCAAAGTTAATACTACACAATAAAATAGTGTTTTGTTTGAAACGTTTTATGAGTGCTGTGTTTATTTCTTGAGGACAAAGATAATTTCCAGACAACAAACGATGTTGTTAGCAAAAGTAATTTGCACCAAACCACACCGCAATGGCCTTGTTATTTACAAGAAAACCAAGTAAGCAAGGTGGTGTGCCATCGCCTTGTACCCCCCCCCCCCTTTTTTTTTTTTATGCAACACAGCAAGAAGAAACACTCGTATTTAAACCACTATGTGTTGAGTCTACGACAAAGACGAAACATTCAAAGAAAGCCCCCTCTATCCTTGAGGAGCTGCCGCGGTGCGCCTATACATTTCGCTGTTTTATTACCAATATCACCAGCGTTCCTGTTGAAAATAATTTTTTTGTGCGCTCAGTCTGTAAATCTGCAAAATTTTAGTGAGCTTAAGGCCAAACTCAATTCTGTAGTGCCTGCTACAATATACAATCGGACCTATGTTTCGCTACGCTCTTTGAATGTGATATCGTGAAAAAAAGTAAGGTGCAATCAATGAGTGTATTAACTGTAAATTGTAAATTCTGCTGTTGCGTTGCCGCGCACGATTAGCACGAAGTAGCCAAGTTGACACGCGGCGTATACTCCCGCGTAATGTATGTGATCAATCTGGTCAGACTTAGTATTCGGCATTACGAGAACCATGACCAGTGTAGTACCTGTAAGCACGCGTACTAATCTTCTGTGGACATGAACATTTGAAACCTGCGCTGATAGGAAGCTAGCTTGTGTACATTTGTATAGTGTGGGCGTTGTTGTTGGGAGATTGTTGTTGTCGCCTTTAACATATGCCACGTATACCCACGGCGGAGGATTGATTAGCCAAGGTTCGTAATGGAAAAATAATAGAATTCCTTGCTTTCCGTTAACTTAGTTGTCTGTTTAACTTATATTTAATTAATAATGCTTATAAATACAAAGAAAATATTTGAAAAGTGATCATGCCAATTTTGTTGAAGCCGCTAAATTATTAAACAATACGACATAGTGTTAATAACACGGTAAAAGTGGCAGCCTCCCGGTAGCAATGACGCGCTCCATCACACTTCCTTTCGGGCACGACTAAGAGTGGTCGAACCAAACGTATTAAGTACTGAGAGAGAAACACACGGTAGGGGTTGCTCTTTCTTTTGGGATTATATTGTTACGTAAAACGGCACAAGGCGGGACTATTTACACTGTATTTACAGTATGAGAGAGACACAGTAGCCAAGATGGTGGACAGCCACCAGCACCAGAGAGAACCGTCTTCTTCGTCGTCTGCCCCAGGATGAATGTCTCTCGCGTATCATTACCCCCGGCGGTGCAAGCGCCGTCCCGGCGCACTTCACACATTGTCGTTAGGAGGAAGGCGGTAGGCTTTCAGTCTGCTAACGTGAACTATGTCACTGGGAGCGATCGCCGGCGGTAAAGTCGGAGAGACGGGAACAATCTCGTAGGTGACGTCCGTGACCTGGCGGACGATTCGGTAAGGACCCGTGTATCGAGATAGCAACTTTTCGGATAAGCCAACACGGCGGAATGGACACCACAGGAGAACTAAGGCACCGGGTGAGAAGCGAACGTCGCGATGCCGGTTGTCATAGAGGCGCTTCTGGGTCGCTTACGAGGCCAACAGCCTAGAGCGGGCGATCTGACGAGCGTGATCGGCACGAGCGATGGCATCACGTGCATATTCGCTAGGCGGCGCGGCAGCAGCCGGTAGTAGGGTGTCCATCGGTAACGTTGGTTCACGGCCAAAGAGCATATAAAAGGGTGAATAACCGGCGGTATCGTGACGCGAGGAATTGTACGCGAAAGTCACGTAAGGTAACGCCAAGTCCCAGTCACGGTGGTCAGATGAAACATACATTGAGAGCATGTCCGTGAGGGTGCGATTTAGTCTCTCGGTGAGGCCATTTGTTTGGGGATGGTAGGCAGTGGTCAACTTGTGCTGCGTTGAGGAGGAGCGCAAGAGATCGTCGATTACTCGTGATAAAAATGCGCGGCCTCGATCTGTGAGCAATTGGCTAGGGGCGCCATGGTGCAGAATAACATCGTGGAGCAAGAAATTGGCAACATCAGTAGCAGTGCTGGTGGGGAGCGCTCGAGTGATTGCATACCTGGTCGCATAATCGGTAGCAACGGCGACCCACTTGTTGCCGGATCGTGACTCAGGAAAAGGACCGAGAAGGTCCAAACCAACCCGGAAGAATGGTTCGGTCGGGATGGAGAGCGGCTGAAGCAGTCCAGCCGAGGGTGCGGCAGGACGTTTCCGACGTTGGCATTTGTCGCAGGAGGTCACGTAACGTCGAACAGACCGGGCGAGACCGCGCCAAAAGAAGCGGCGCCGGACACGGTCGTACGTGCGGGACACACCAAGGTGACCAGCAGTTGGTTCGTCGTGAAGCTCACGCAGTATCGTTGAACGCAGCTGTTTAGGCACAACGAGAAGCAGCTCAGGGCCATCTGACTGGACGTTACGACGGTAAAGTGTGCCATTCACGAGGGCGAACATGCGCAGTGAGGCGTCGTTAGGTGCGGATTCCAGCCGATCAATGAGCGATCGCAAAGCATCATCACGGCGTTGTTCGTCACCAATCTGGAGAAACTGAGACATAGACATAACGCAGGGGTTAGGTTCGATGTCCGGTCCCTCTGGTTGGTCAACAGGGTAGCGGGACAAGCAGTCCGCGTCCAAATGGAGGCGGCCAGACTTGTAGGTAACTGAGTAAGAGTACTCCTGAAGGCGCAGCGCCCAACGACCAAGTCGTCCAGTAGGGTCCTTCAGTGAAGAAAGCCAACAGAGAGCGTGATGATCGGTGACAACACGGAAAGGGCGGCCATACAAGTAAGGACGGAATTTCGAAACCGCCCAGACAAGGGCAAGACATTCCCGTTCCGTAATAGAGTAATTGCGTTCAGATTTCGATAGGAGACGACTTGCGTACGCAATAACACGGTCAACGCCTTGTTGGTTTTGGACTAAAACTGCACCGATGCCGTGACCACTAGCATCTGTGCGCACTTCCGTGGGAGCAGCTGGGTCAAAATGGGCAAGAATAGGTGGCGTCGTTAGGGCGGCGATGAGCTCAGAGAAGGCGTCAGCTTGTAGAGGACCCCAACAAAACGGGACGTCTTGTTTGAGAAGGTCAGTGAGTGGACGTGCGAGCGCCGCAAAGTTTTTCACAAAACGGCGAAAGTAGGAACAAAGCCCCACGAAGCTACGAACGTCATGGACAGACCGTGGAACGGGGAAGTTCGTGACAGCGCGTATCTTTGCTGGGTCCGGTCGGACACCGGAAGCGTCAACGAGGTGGCCCAGGACAGTAATTTGACGAAGGGCGAAGTGGCACTTCGAGGAATTTAGCTGGAGGCCAGCTCGTCGGAAGATTGCTAGAATGGTCGAAAGCCGCTCAAGGTGTGTTGCGAAAGTGGGGGAGAAAATTATCACGTCGTCCAGGTAACATAAACACGTCGACCATTTAAATCCTTGAAGCAGTGTGTCCATCATTCTCTCAAACGTGGCTGGTGCGTTGCAGAGACCGAAAGGCATGACCTTGAATTGGTAAAGGCCGTCAGGGGTCACGAAGGCGGTCTTCTCGCGATCCAGGTCGTCTACAGCGATTTGCCAGTAGCCAGATCGAAGGTCCAGGGATGAAAAGAAGGTGGCACCATGGAGGCAGTCGAGGGCGTCGTCAATACGTGGAAGAGGGTACACGTCCTTCTTGGTGATTTTGTTGAGGTGCCGATAATCAATGCAGAAACGCCAGGAACCGTCTTTCTTCTTTACTAATACGACGGGAGAGGCCCAAGGACTAGAAGATGGTTCGATGATGTCCTTCGCAAGCATTTTAGCCACTTCTTTTTGAATCACTTCGCGCTCTGATGCGGACACACGGTAAGGTCGACGGCGAATGGGCAAAGAGTCGCCAGTGTTGATACGGTGGGCGACAATCTTAGTCTGGCTCAGAGGTCGATCACGAATGTCGAAAATGTCGTTGTATGAGGCCAAAACCCGGCAAAGAGCGTCGGCCTGGTCAGGCGAAAGGTCTGATCCAATCATGTTGCGAAAAATGCTGTCGTCGGAACTTGGTGACGGGGAAACTGCAGCTTCCGCAGGTGCAGTTATGGCGACAACCTCGACGTCATAGTCTGTTATCGCGGTGAGGTGAGGTGGGCTGGTGGGCAAGCGACATCTTGTGGGGCAACACTTGGGGGGTCAGACCAAAGTTTAGTAGCGGGAGAAACACACAGTTATCAACTAATGTGGCGATGGTATGTGGCACAGTAACATTGCGCGTCAGGCGGACGTCTGTAATCGGAGAGACGATATAGTCGCCGTCAGGAACGGGAGGGGTCGATGACAAACACACGTACGTGACGGCTCGCGGTGATAGGCGAACAAAATCGGTGGGGCTTAAGCGGCTGACGGGCGTATCGCAGGCATCTGATACAAGAGGAAGATCGAGGCAGAGCGTTTCAGAAGAACAATCAATTAAGGCCGAGTGTGCCGAAAGGAAGTCAAGGCCAAGGATAAGGTCATGGGGGCAGTGAGCAAGGACGGCAAAAAGGACAACAGTGTGACGACCGGCAATGCTGACACGGGCGGTGCACATTCCGATCACTTGAACAGCACCACCATCGGCAACACGTATTGTCTGTGTCGTAGACGGCGTCATAATCTTCTGCAGGCGGCGGCGTAAAGAGGCGCTCATAATAGACAAGTGTGCGCCAGTGTCGATGAGGGCGGTCACAGGAACATTGTCGACTTTGACTTCAAGAAGGCTATGGTGAGTGGGGAGCGTCAGTAGAGGATTTGCAGGGGACGATGGCATTGCAGCTTCACCTCCATAAGCTGCACTATCTAGTTTTCCTGCGGCGATCGTCCAGAGAAGGACGGCGAGGAAAAGCGGCGAGGCTGCGGCGAGCGGGATTGGCGGCGTTGCGGCGACGGGGAGCGGGAGAAGCGGCGAACAGGAGCAGTGGCGTCAGATGGAAGAGGCTCGTGGGAGGACGACGAGTAGTAAGTAGGGGAACCAGCGGCTGGACGTCTGAAAGGAGTAGGGTACATGGAGGTCTGGCGAGATACGTAGGTCCAACGGCGACGGCAATAACGAGCAATGTGCCCGGCCTGATGGCAGGAGAAGCAGATGGGCTGATCGTCGGGCGTTCTCCATTCCGCAGGATTGCGGAAGGAGCCGGGAGAGGTGTAGGAGCGTCGAGTGGGTCCAGAGGAATAAGGCCGAGCGTCAGGACGAGTCAGTGGGCACGCTGATGGAAGGCCAAGATTAGCAAACTCTTGCCTGACGACAGCTTGGATGAGGGACACCGATGGCTGCGATGGGTCACTGGCGTGGGTTGTAAACACGGGGGGTTGAATCGGTGCAGGACAGGCGGCTTCAATCTCGCGACGAACAATGCGAGTAACGTGGTCACAGGTGGGCGGCTGGCGAACGGCATCACACGATGAAGTTGCAGCCGTATTGGGCAGCCGGGTGAATTTCTGGGTAATACGGCGGCTCTTCGCGTGTTCAAACCGCCGGCACTCTTTGATGATTGTGTCGACGGTATCAACGTTGGTATAAACGAGCAGGTTAAAAGCATCGTCGGCGATACCTTTGAGCACATGAGAAACCCTCTCGGACTCAGACATGTGCTCGTCAACCTGGCGGCAAAGAGCAATAACGTCCTGAATGTACGAGACGTATGACTCGGAGGATGTTTGTGCACGAGTTGCAAGTTCATTCCGCGCAGCAAGCTGCCGACCAGTGCTGTCACCGAAAAGGTCACGGATCTTCTCTTTGAAAGAGTCCCAGCTGGTAATTTCCGCCTCGTGCGTCTCGAACCACACCCGCGGTGGGCCATCGAGGTAAAAAAGCACGTTGGCGAGCATAAGGGTCGGGTCCCACCTGTAGCCGGCGCTGATCCGTTCGTAAAGGTTGAGCCATTTGTCGACGTCAACCCCATCCTGGCCGGAAAATACGCCAGGATCACGAGCAGGAGGCAGAACGATGTAGGTCGGAGCGACGGGAGGGGCAGGGGGTGAAGACGATGTGCCTGCACCGACTGACATGGTCGCAAGCGTGATGAGGCGGCCGTTGCGAAGCTCCGTGATCGAAACAGGGAACTACCCCGCACCTCCACCAAAAAGATGTTACGTAAAACGGCACAAGACGGGACTATTTACACTGTATTTACAGTATGAGAGAGACACAGTAGCCAAGATGGTGGACAGCCACCAGCACCAGAGAGAACCGTCTTCTTCGTCGTCTGCCCCAGGATGAATGTCTCTCGCGTAGCAATATTTTCAGCAAGAGAGATGGAAACGGTCTACTACCTAATATTTAACTTCGCGGTATTCTCTATACCCTTAAGCGAAAAGGAGCAGCCTTCGCTATTATACTCTGACTAGCTCTCCTTTTAAACTGTCATTTCAATATTATAAAAAGAGAGGGAAGAAAACGACCGTTGGTCACACGAAATTACAAATAATTTTTATTTCTGAGCCTATAATATTTTTTTTCCGTCTTCCTGGCCTCGGTTCCAGACTCCTCAGGTCGTCTTCGTACAGGCGCTTGTCGGTCCCTTAGATGTACGATTATGTGAGATCCCTTCTATTGGCAGTGAGAGAGAGAATGTCCAGATTATAATTGACGTTATATATCCAAACAATGTGAAACACCCTTCTTAAAATATACTAAATGAGCTATTACAAAATCACTTATTGGAGCTAAAAATAAACGCCGTCATAGCGACAGATGAACGCAAAAAGAACAAAAATCAGGAATTGAAATTTTCTCTTCTGCTTTTGAATGGTCCTTCTCTTTAAGAGTTATTAACTACATACCAATATCTTTAGCCGAGTTTCTGGCGGTTACATTGGATCTACGAGAAGTGAACTCATCAATCTGGAAGTTGTAATAGTAACGGATTGTTTATCTTTATGTTCAGCTCTCACTGCAAATAGTGGCTCACATATTTCACATACATTTCATTGTCTCATACCCTTTAACCCGAATTAGACTGGAACGGGTGCCTGGTCACAAAAGATTAGTTATGAATGAATTAGCAGACAGCTTGGCGAGACCTTCATGTCCTTAGTGGGCCAATTCTCCTGATCCTTCCTGTATCAGCTTTCATAACTGCTGCGAGGTTCAGGAGACGTGCAGTCATGCAAGACTTTTGGAACCTATATCATTAACAAATTTAACTGATTACCGACACCTTCTATTTCCTTGGAGCAGAAACCTCTGACGTAATAGAAAAATTGAAGTCCTGTTTACCGAATTTCAATGCCGAATACCTACATTAAACGATTATCTACATCGATCTGGTCTGGCGCCCTCCTCTGTGTGCTCCTACTGAGGTGATGATGAGACAACAGAACACTTCTTCCTGCCATGCCGCCCTTTTTGCATAATTTAGCTCTTTTGTTAACCAGAGAAAATGTTTTTTTTTTTAGGTTTAAGAGGAAAAAAATTTTCTCACTACAAATAATATTACAGCACACATTGCAGCATAGCAAATTGTACTTGTATTCTATTGTAGCAAACTGTAGGTGTTATTAGGTAACACATAAAAATTCTAGAAAGCGCTATTTTGGTGGCCAGTTGATAAAAACAACAATAAGAAAACATGATATCAACAAAAGCATTGATATCGCAGAAAATTCAAAATATACATTTCAAAGACGAATCACCCAGAAATAGTGTCTGAAAAAATAAATGCTCAGTACACCGCCGTTCTTCGGATACAAAAGAGAAACTAAGACCAGGAACTGCTTCATCGCTCGTGCCATGCGCTGATGCAGTTCCTGGTTTTTGTGAAGCGTACTACGCATTTTTTGCACAAAACGCTTGTGTTTTATTTTCAACTT
This sequence comes from Dermacentor silvarum, assembly GCF_013339745.2. NCBI lineage: Eukaryota > Metazoa > Arthropoda > Arachnida > Ixodida > Ixodidae > Dermacentor > Dermacentor silvarum. The sequence goes on along the minus strand of NC_051159.1, from coordinate 182,586,389 downwards.
TGCGGCCCTCGTAACACATTTTGCAGTTTCGTCTTTTCAGCATTTTCTGAGTATGGTCCAATGAGAAGCCCAATAAACTTGTCCAGTGCATCTGGAGCCGCCTCTTTCCAGGACCCATATCTCCCTCACCGTAGCTGGGCAACTCCAGAATATGCCTCCAAGTATATTTGTTAGCATTTTTCCGTATTGTATTTATCACCTCCGCAGTGAAGAAGAGCACAAAGAAATCCCGCGCCGTTGTAAACTATCTTGCGCTGCTCCGTAGTGCTGGGTCAATTCGTGTTCAGGGCGGCCTTCTTGGCGTGAACTGAATTTTTTTTTTCACATTCTGACCAAGCAAAGTCCGTACCCTGCAGGTAATAATCCCTGCAGCTCTCAGGGCGTGCACAAAGAGATAGGCAGATAAGCGCGCACGAGGAAGGGGACCACTCAAGGCTGCAAACGAAACTAGCCGGTGAACAGCTGCGGATGTCCGGGGCTGACTCAAAACATCGTCGCCGGGAGAGCTTGAATCTGGTTTGCTGTCATCTTTGAACTCGTATTTCGAGTCCTCATCATAAAAATGTCACAGTTTCGCCCTAAGGGCGAAGCAATGAATGCGATAGCAACACAGCAATGTCATACACGAAGTAAGGTGAGCGGCTTTGGTAGCAATATGAATTGTAGTAAACATGAGCTGATTAAGTAAGCAGGTGTACTGCGGCGTAAGTAGACCGACATGAAGAGAGACTCGATGACCACGAGAAGGCGCGTGTGAAACGGTGGTGTTGATGAGAAGCGCTTCCCGTGGGCAGCGCGAGCGAAGGGACACACCTGTAGCGCTGCACTGCCGATCCGGGCAGCATTGCATGTGTAGCGTGCGTTGGAAAAGGTGGCCCGACCATTACTAACTGAATGAACAAGCGTGGTGTGAGCGCGCACAAACAAACAAGAATAGATCACACTGAATGACTGCAGACGACTGTCAAAACGCTGGTAGCAAGCGCATACGCCGCAGCGGGCGAAGGTACGTGCGGTCTATCGCTTCAACGGAAACTGAGCAGCGAATGCACAGCGCATACAAATGTCAGAGCCGTGTGGAGATAAGAGACGGTGCGGGCGAGCGACGAGCGCGGTTGTTGGCAGAGTAGAAGTGCGCCCCCCCCCCCCCCCGCTCCCCCCCGCTCCGCTCTCTCCGGCGCTCGCTTCCCGCTTCCTTGCTTGCGCGTGGGAGATTGAGTGCGTTCGCTCTCCGTGATAGCGTGCGTCCCCGCACGCTTGCGCTCGGGCATACGGCGCGCGGCGAAGATTTTATCTATACGGAACCTCACGGCGACGGCGACGGCAGAAATCGAGTTGAAGTGTCCATATAATTGCTATCGCAATAAAATTCAAGCGCGGGTACCGCTTTTTTCTCGCGGTTCAGTCGCGTAGAACGCAACCGCCATCGCAGCTACTTTCGATAATGCGTAGTTGAGTGACTGTAAATGCTCCAAACGCTCCCCAAGGGGAGCAGTAACTCGAATGCGTATAGTAACACCGGCAGCGCCCCGCGCCGGGATTTTACCAGTAAAGCGAAACCGAAACTCTTGGAAATTGGCTCAATATGCTAGATGCACATGTTGGACATGCGGCGGACCTTCAGAAAGGCGTTTTGGTGGCATAAAACTACTTGGACTCCAAACCAAAGCTCACTATTGAACAGCTGGCATCATTTTAGGGTACTTATCACCATTCAGCACTGTCAGATGGCAAAGCCAATAGCACAATTTGATTCTTGAGTTGCTGGGAGTCTTTTCATCACAAAAATTTGATGTTAGTGAGGCGTAATCGCGAGCGGAGCGCTTTTTTCTCGAGGATGACAATCACGCCCCTTTTCACTACGACACACGCGCATTCACAACATCGCCAGAGCTGTGAAATTTAAACCGATTCTAAAAATGGAATGCCTGGACTAACCATGGATAGCATTAAGTGCATAGGAAATTAACATGTGGAAATCGGCGATTTAGAACATCAGTCACCGGTGATCTATCTGAACAGGCGTGGTAATGGAAGAGTTAGAAGGATAATTTCATGGCGCTGGATTAAATATACCGATTCCCGAAGTCCTATCTTTAGGAGCCTTTTTTCTGGGACATTATACAAATATAAAACAAAGAAAAAGTCACTGTCTCATACATACTACATTGCTAATGAAACTATTCAGTCAGAAACGTTTGTCAAATATCTAGGACTAACATCACAAGCAACTTAAAATGGGACAAGCATTTGAAGAACGTTTGTACAACAGCGTTCAATAAACTTTGCCTTTTGCGCAGGAAATTAAAAGACTCACCGTCAAGTGTTAAACTCGAGGCATACCGCACTTTGGTTCGACCAGTCCTTGAGTACGCTTCCGCAGTATGGGACCCATACTACGTTAAAGATAATGCACAAGTAGAACGAATTCAGCGCTCTGCGGCTAGATTAATTGTATGGTATGGTATGGTATGCCTTATCTGATGGCGCATACCCACTGCGGGGGATTGGCCAAGATTTGGGTGGGATTAGGCAATCTTTTTTAATACTAAAATCGGTCAAGCTAAATGGAGAAAATGAACAAAAATAAAATATTTAAGAATTCAAGAAAATCTATTTGAAGCATTTATAAATTCCTCCACGGCTGAGCAAATATCCCTGTGGCACTTTCCAAGAGAGGAGGCTCCTAAAGAAAGGATGTTTAGAATAGAAAAGCTTAAACCAAGCTGTGCAAATTTTGATTCTAGAATATTTTTCCTTAAAGAAGAAAAACGTCGGCAGAATATGAAAAAATGATGTATTGTTTCATCTTCTCCACAGAATGGGCACAGAGGGGAGGGCACCAGACCAGCCCTGTGACGATAGAAGTTTAATATTGGTACCCGACAACGTAATCGGGTAAAGATGACTTCAGTTTTTCTGGTGTGAAAGGAATTTTTGGGCCAAGGGAATAGGAGGTGTCGATATTCTGAGAAATTAGCTACAGCCGGGTTCAAGAAGTCTTGAATAATAGAATATCTCCTGAATCTAGTAGTCGTTAGGTAAGCTATTGTAGGAAGTAATCGTAATACAGGGCCACTGAGGGCCGCTCTCGCGAGACTGTCAGCCATTTCGTTCATGACTAATCCTTTATGTCCAGGCACCCAAAGCAATCTAATTAAATTTATGTGGGCAGGCACTAGAAAATGAAATGTACGTAAAAGGTTAGTGACACTATTTGCTGTGAGCGAGGAACATAAAGATAAAGAATCTGTTATTATTACTACCGCTGATCAATTAATTGTATCTGACTATCGGTCTTCTTCATCTGCTACTGACATGTTGCAGCGACTGAATCTGGAACCCCTCCGTGTCCGCCGAAGGATTGCGAGACTAAAAATGCTTTATTTGATCAATCAGAACAGAATCGGTCTGCCGCGCGAAACTTATCTTTCCCGCGCACAACAAATGTCTTCTAGAATTAATCACTTGAATGTTATCCGCCCGTACTTTGCGATAACGAAGATGTTTCGGAAGTCTTTTTTTCCGCTCACAATTGAAGAGTGGAATTGTCTTTCAGCGTCTGTTGTTGATTGTACAAATGTAAATTCCTTTGTGAAATCTTTGTCATTGCACTTGATGTAAACCTCTCCTGCTTGGGCAGCATTGCTGCCTGCAGTATTTTGAAATAAATAAATCATCATAGGGATGTTGGTGCAGCTGTTGGTGTTGTGAGGTATATAACTGAATCAGGACGATTGATTTCCTTGTTAAATTCTTAAATTTTATCTGACTTTATTCTTTTTAGCTATTCAAAATTTCGCAATAGTGCTTCTTGTTAGAGTCGTATAATAGTTTTCTTAATTAACCCGATTTTTGGCCCATCCCCCATAGTGGGTATGGGCCACTCTCGGCGGCAACCAAACAAATCAACAAACAAGCAAACCCGGACAAGACGCGCTCACTGTCTACATTGACTTGGCAACTAACTGGCATTCGTTCATCCATTGGTAGGGCACTCACTCAGTTGGTGATAAGAATGGTAATGAAAATTAGTCAAATCAAATCTTCTCTGTGTTATCTTCGTGCGAGGTGGCCCATCAAATGTGCAATGATGATGACGTAATAAAAATTATAATGCACACTGCGGGAAAAGGAAAACAGAAGGAATGAGGACCGCTCCGCGATGTTGTTAGCCAAGCTGTTTTTAAGGCATGCTTAACTGGCGCGTTGACATGTATGTAGGCCATGGAAAGCGCTGTGAAATGGACGTTTTCATCAAGGTTGAGGGGAGGTGACGGAGGAAGAAGAGGAAGGGACGTGCCCTTGTGGCTGAATCTTGTAAAATTATTATGGGTACTAGGACACTGCGGATTACATTTCAATGAAATGGCCGATTCATAGCGCAAGCATCCCTGAATGGACCGATAATATCGGTCCTTCTTGTGGCGGCACAAATAACAGCGATCAGATATCAGAAATTTTCAATTCGTAGAGATATCATTGAAACAATAACATCATGGACTGAATTTCAGCACCTAATATTTCCGTGGAAAATACAATTTTGTCCATCAATACAATCGGAAGTAATAATCACAAAATTACGCTGCCGTATCCCACCATTAAACCTATATTTACACAGGGCTGGTCTGGCGATATCGCCGCTAGTGTCAATTCTGTATAGAAGTGGAAACCGTAGAACACTATATTTAACATGTTGTCGGTATAAATTACAAAGAAAAAGACTTCTTGAAATTCCGCTTGCTAAATTAGGGGTAAATTTAATATCAGAAACAGTACTCACTTTCGGTGCCTCGGTAAAAGCCACAGGGACGTATTCAATGCCGTTTGTGGTTTCATTCAGTCAACAAAACGAATAAAATTTTAAGTCCCTACTTTTACAATTCTCTGAGAGATATTTCAGTTGTGAGGGGGTTTAATTGCAAAACAGTTTTTAATGCATGGCAATAGATTGTGCAGTTTAGGAAGATTAATCTGTCTGTTCTGATTACTAAATTGCACAGTAACTGTAGTTTCAGAAACCGTATTCAGGCGCCCAATTCTTGGCCAATCTCCCGGAGTGGGTACGAGTCATGTGTTAAGGACATCATCATCATCATCATACTTGCGGCTGGGCATCGCGCATCTGCCTTCAAATAACCGTTCCTGAAAGATGGGTGAGCATCTGCGCTACAAGCACACTTTGCAGTCTTGCACGATCTTGTGCGCCGGACAGCCCGAGGTGGAAATGATGATCTACGCGGCATTCTGTCGTGCGTGAAAAACGGTAACACGTTGTCGTATCACCAGCACAATTTCGTCCAAGAACACGTCTCCACTACTGCATAAGCTTTCTGATTAATAAATAACCGTCCGGTCCTTTAACTGTGAATGCTTGGATGGGGAGTCCGGGAAACAGGAAGCCGGGTCTTTCCGCTCGCAACCGGTTCAACTGTACCTTGCTGTGACACCGAAGGCCGATACCGTCGGGTAAAGCGTCAGGGAAATTGAACCGGCGTCACTCAATTTATGATACCGCTGACAACGCAGCCGACAAATTTGGATCATTGAATTGTTCAGTATGCTAGAATAATGTCGTTTCTTATGGAAGGAGTTATGAATGGTTACTGAACACACAAGATAGCGGCTATCGATCAACTTAGATGCGCTGTGTAGGTGTCCTCTTCCCGTGCGTACTGGTGGCGCATGCAAGCTGCAATGCGATATTCACAACACGGCCAAGTTCGGACTGCGCTGTGCCTAACTTAACCCAACACGTAACTGGAGCCTTTAGAGAGCTTTAGATTAGGTGGCCCCTACGCTTGCGTTCCTAATCTAAAACTCGCTTTTAACGAGCATAAACGTGCGGCCTGTGTATGCAGTGGATTAACTTGACATTTTTCACAGTTGCTAATCACAACCATCAGTCGTGATGTTGTTTTGTGACAGGTACTTTAAAAATAATAATAAAATATTAAGGCCCATACCTGTTGAGCCAGCATTCCTAAAAGCACGCGGATTTAATGTGATGACTAATCAACACGCATATTGAAAGTGACACAAGAGGCGTTCTGTGTTCAATCGTATGCTTCTTTCATCACACTTATTAAAATTGTGTTTGCAGTGAGCCAGACGTAAGTACGCAACTTTCATTCATGATATCGACTGTCGTATCGATAGTGGCGGCGTTGCTGTGTCTTCGTTACGGAGGAGTGCTACAGCAAACAGACACAAAGCATCTGGTTCAGATTTATGTCAACAAGCGTGGTACACACAGTTGGCACAAACCGTATCAACGGTATACAGGAAGTGGACAAAGCGTATTGTTCGGTTAGTTGGCTTATCACGGCTTGTCAAGGGGCTGTTCAAAGGAGGAAAGGGGATAGAATGCGTGAAGTATTTGAAATAGTTCTCATGTGAAACGAAGGGTCGTTTTCATTTAAACAGTGAGACGCCCGCAGTCTGTCGCTTCACTTGACTGATTTCATCTTCTCAGTAAATTTGTTAGTCATTGCTATCGTGCTTTTCCTAATCGTTCTAATAATCTCCATGGGTGCATGTAAGTTCTAAGTTCCCAGATGCTCGACTTTTGGTGAAAAAGGTGAAGGCAGCTACGTCAGCGTGATGTCACCGCAATGACGGCATCATTAATGCTTCGATCACTGCTTACAGCACAAAAAATGGCACGGCGTGCCTATTCTTCGGCCTCACTGGCGCAGTGATCACCCTCGTCTCTTTCGCCTTTCTGGACGTCATAAAGACCGGTGAGTGCGCTCGCGGCAGTTCCGCTCCGTGCTGGAACTTTCAGGACTCGTTAATTAAAGCTATCCGACAACGCTGCATCACGAACTTTTTAACAGGGGAGATGTTTAATCCGGCAGTAATGTGTGCCGCCTGCCACTACGTTGCCTAGCAACCACCTCGCGTAGCGTCGCGCGCTATGCTCGGGAGAGAGAAAGAGAAAATGAGTGCGAGAGAGAGAGTGCGCGCGTCGCGCGCTTTATTCTTGGGAAAGAGAAACAGAAACTGAGAGCGAGAGAGAGAGAAACAAATTGTAGCAGCACCAACGAGGCAACGCGCAGAGGTGCTGCCGACGCCATCAGCGCTTCTCCGTTTCCCCGCATTAGCGCCGAACGCTCGCGGTGTCCGTGACTGCTTTTTAACACGAAAGTGTTTTATGCCGGGGTCCACCAAGACTTCACTGACGTATTTCCGTCACGGAAATACGTCAGCTTACAATGTACACGAACATAATACAAAGAAAGAAACCAGAAGAAAAAGTTCCACAAACATGCAAAATTTGGAAATCGAACCCACGACCTCTCGGTCCGCGACGATAGATCGCCGACCGTTTAACCCATTGCGCCACAAACGCATTTGCAGAGAGCTACACAGACGCGCCTTATATATCTAACACTCCTCCGTGTACCCGCGCTCTTGCTCGGGGCGGTGCCGCCGCCTACGAGCAGAAAAGAGAAGTACTGCATTATGACACTAACGCGCACCGACAGTGACCGCTTCGGTGGTCTCAGCACTACGACGCCTCGATGCCAGCATTCGAAGGGACGCTGGCATCAAGAAGCACTACCAACGCCACCTAGGTGGCGTTCACCGTACTCAGCACAGCGGAGCGTGGCCTCCGCAATTAGCTCTGAAAATGTTTCTGAAGTTGATCGCGGAGGCTGCAATTACGACGCGCTGTACGCGCTGATTTGACTCGGTGACGATTCAGTTACGTGCTTTGTCTTGCGCGTTGTATTAGTGTGTCAGTTACGTGCTTCGTCTTTCGCGTTGTGCTAGCGTGTGCAGCGTAGTGCAGCTTCCATATGCACGACGGTTGCTCATGGTCATCGACGTTGGTAGTCGTGATGGAGGAGACGTGCCACCAGGCGTCAGCGTGGGTGCATCAACGCCTAAGGGCGCATTAGCCACAAAACACCAATAGACATTATATATCAATGTGCAATAAACATTACACTACTTCTGTGAAGACACGTTTCACTTTCGTGTTCTATACCGATTCCTATATAAGAGGGATCAACCACATTTTTTGTGTCCCCAAACACTAAAAAAAATTAAACATAAAATGGGGAAGCCCGCACCACCAGAGGTGGCGGTTCGGCCAAGCTCCCACCAGTTGAGCGCTACTGCGCATGCGCCGTGACGTCATCCCGGCGTGTCGTCTGCTGCGCGCCGCCCGTACACTGTGCATAGCCACTTCCCCTACGTGTGCTCGGACTGCAAGTGCTTCGCGAGGTGCTCTCTCCGATGCCACGGATAACGAGGAAATGCTTATGGCGAGTCATCCAGATGGCTGCGACGTGACGTGTACAATCACGCACGCACTAGGCACACCTTTAATAAACGACAGCAGTGGAGGAGCCGCCATGGAGCCGCCATGGAGCCGCCATGGAGCCGCCATGGCGTCGGCAATAAATTTTAAAAAAAGCCGCCATGGCGTCGGGGAAGCATGCTCGTCTCGCAATGCCGAGGCCCAGGTTCGATTCCCACCTAGACCGAAATTTTCTATTCAAAGCCATTAACTTACTTTGTTTATAGGAACCTCCCTGAGAAATTTGACGTCAATCCGAGCAATTTTTACGGTTTTTTTTTTTTACGCTTTGCGCCGTCGGCCATTTTTGGAACCATCTTTCAGTCACACCAACGCCGACGAAGTTTCGCATTAAAATATTGCAGTCTAGTAAACAACGCTGTTTATCATAATATATGGCGGGGTCATACAAGGATTTCGGCAAGCAAAAGGCAATCTAAGTTGCCATGCAGAGTACAGCGAGAGTAGAATAGCGAAGCAAGAAACCTAGTACAAGAAGCAACATAATAAAAAGACACCGTAGTTATGAACCTTGAATATCGAATACGGCTATGATTCGAGAATGACATCTTTTCTGTTCAAGCAGTGACGGCTGCGCATATGGCATATAAAATTCTTTTCGGAGTTTTACATACTACACCTCTGCTTCAAAATAGCGCTGAATCGTTTACATTTGTCCGGCGGAAAGAGAAACGCGGGCAAAGACGTCCACGGCTCTTTCGTGGCTCCTGCGTCCACATATGTGAACAAACCATAGAGAAAATAAGGAGTAAACGAGGACTTCATTGTGCACTGGGCCTTGGGGGGCTGTGAGCGTTTATTAGCGTGACCTTTTAAGGATGCTACGCATGATCTCGGGGATGTTTTTTTCCCAGCGACAAAAAAGGCAGGGTTATTAAAACCAGCTCACGTCAACACATGTATACTTTGCAATATGTGCTGTCGCACAGTTATGTTTTTGTTGACCGCGGTGTCTGTTTCTTTTCCCAGGTAGAGGTTCCGGTGCAATAGGTGGTAAGCTGAAGTTTCCGATAGGCAAGAACCCAGGTAAATATTTGACGTATCCTCTGTAAGTGGACACCAGCCGTAAATGCGGTCCTAATGAGCTTTGTATATTTCACCAAATTTACACTGCCGAGCGATCCGTAAAGCATGTTGAGGTGAACAGATCTGTAAGTGCACCGGCTTCTTCTTCTTTCTTCTTTTCTGGGGTTTTACGTGCCAAAACCAGTTCTGATTATTAGGCACGCCGTAGTGGAGGGCTCCGGATTAATTTTGACCACCTCGGATTCTTTAACGTGCACTACAACGCAAGCACACGGGCGTTTTTGCATGTCGCATCCATCGAAATGCGGCCGCCGCGGCCGAAGTGTACCGGCACAGAGACAAAACCGGCACTTCGACAAAAGGTTACAGGAAAGCAGTGCAGGACAGCGCTTCACTCACAACTGAATTTTTTTTATTGCACATAATCTATATCTTGCGATAAAGTATATGTAACACAGTCCGGAAGATGCGTCAACGATCGCCTCAGAGAACATCACGCTTTGTTAAAACTATGGGTGTGAGATTATTCGAAACCTGTCGCGGTGGCTCAGTCAGCTAAGGCGTTGTGCTGCTGAGCACGAGATCGCGGGATCGAATCCCGGCCGCGGAGGCCGCATTTCGATGGAGGCGAAATGCAAAAACGCCCGTGTTGCTTGCGTTGTAGTGCACGTTAAAGAACCCCAGGTGGTCAAAATTAATCCGGAGCCCTCCACTACGGTGTGCCTCATAATCATAACTGGTTTTGGCACGTAAAACCCCAGAAAGAAGAAGAAGCCACTATTCGAAACATTCGAATAATTAATCGAATAGTCACTATTCGTAAATGTGAATATTTTGCGAATACTTTGCGAATATTTCAAAACGTCAACGGCGTCCAAATAAACATAAAATTGGAGCAAAATTATGATAAATTTTCACCCCTGCAAGCATAGTATAGACATAAAACATGGACACTTGCGTAGTGGAGCAGGCTACGTCGCTTAGGTAGCCATACTGTAAAGGATATATACAGCGATTATTCGCACTCTCTAAAGAGCTCGGTGCATGTGAAGAAACTACTCGTTTGCTCTTAATGCTCCATTTGTGTTTCTAATAAACAACGCTTTATAACGTACTATGTAATGAAATAAACTTGCTAACTTTAAGAATTATACTGGTATGTAAACATCGTTTTATATTAATTGTGATAACGGCTGTTCAATATTCGAAAACTATTCGAAAAGTATACGATATTCGATTCAGTTCGCTTCTGGCACTATTCGATGCTTATTCAGTTTGGTCTCGGAAATCACCATTCGCACACCCCTATACTCTGTTTCAGTAGTTCCGTGCAGCGAAGCCAAGGCTACGTGACCATCGAGCGCAGATTCCTGCGAAGCGAGATGTATTGCCAGTGTTCAGAACCCGTTGCTTGTCTTGATGGCCTTAACAAGTGGTCTAGTCGGAATATGTTTATTTGAAGGCTTCTCTGCGCGTTAGAGCTGTGATCGTTTAGGTGATTTTGCTTCGTTTTAGAGCGAAAGCTCTACTACGCCGTGTCTCGCAAGGTCATTCATCGCGCCGCAATGACGCTGAGCCGTCGGAGCGCGAGCAGCGAGACGCCGAGCGCATGTGTGGCAGGCACGTGGTGGCAGGTATGCGCACTACGATTCTGCACGCAAAGCGAGAACGCTGCATCCGTAACATAAAATTATTCAGGGCTAATAATTTCACTTGGACGCGAATGAGTCGCCAAATATGACTAACTTAGCGTTGCACCGCGTCGAGAGAGATTGGTAAGGGGAACAGTCTTCGGAGATGCTCCCGCCGCTTCCGCGCTGCAGCGCTCGCCGCTAGCAGACGACAGGGCGCAGGATTACACATTTAAGATCTATCCTGATTGGTCGAAAAGCTCTGTACCTTCCATAGTGCTGCACGGAACTACTGAAACAGAGTATAGTTAAAACTTTCATGATCTTCACATCTTGCCGACCATTGTAAACGCTGTGGTTGATATGCGGTTTCCAAAGAAACATTATTTTCCGGCATAGAGATAAACAAACTCGTGAGCGCATATAACCATATACCAAAGGAGGAAAGCGTGAGTGAGTCAAGCCACACTCATTTTGCGCGATGAGGAATTCGCCTACGTTAATAATTGGCATTTCACTGCATTTTTGTTTGTATTGTAGGTCACATTCTGTTACGGATGGTTCTGTTGATTTAACCTGTATCTCTGCTCTGCTGCGCGTGCGCATGAAATCTTGTAACTAACTATATAGTATTTGTGTTAAATAAATGTGTTCAATGTGTTCAATAAATGTTCAATGCGTTCAATGACTGAAGCGCTGTCCCGTCTGTTTTTCTGTAACATTTTGTCTGTGTGCATGCAGGTGCGCTTCGAGATCTGTTCAACTTGAACTCTAAGTTAAACTAGCCCCACTAGCCACCGAGGTGCATATCATAATGTAATTACGCAAGCGCGGTATGACAACAGCTCGCAAATGTCACGGTTGTACACTGACCATCGGCGCTACACCGTAAAACTATACCAATCTGTTTCTGTTTCATTTCTGCCACTAGCCCTCCGCGATTGGTTAAAATATTTCGGGCCACTCCCACTTCGCTTGTCTGTCACGCCGCGTCAGGAAAACTGTAAAAACTGACGTGGGGTTTTTTTAAATCTGATCTGATGTGGGCTGTACGCACTGATTGTGCGTTATTAGGCCGAACAAATGAAAAATATTTTTAACAGCGGAGCTGTTTAAGGCAGCTGTAAGTTGTTCCGCGATCCGCAAAATCTCGCCGAGCTATGACGTCACTGCGTTGCCTAGCAACCCCATACCAGCTGTGCGATAGCTTTGCAAGGCTCCGTGCCTATATAGACACTGCTTAACAGCGGAGCTGTTTAAGCCGGCTGTAATTTGTGCCGCGAGCCGCAAAACCTCGCCGAGCTATGACGTCACTGCGTTGCCTAGCAACCTCATACCAGCTGTGCGATAGCGTCGCAAGACTCCGCGCCTAGACACTGCGCGCAGTGCGTCTGCTCCGCTTGCCATAAGCGTTCCGTGTAGCAGGTGTGAAGGCGGGGTTGCTAGTGTGCGGGGTTGCTAGCAGCCATGGGGAGACCGAGGAAGAACCACACTCCCGAGGAAGAGGCCGCTTTGCAGGAATCACGCCGCTTGGCGAAACGAGAATATAATAGCCGGCGTCTAGCTGATCCTGCACAGAGAGCCGATGAAGCCTTAGCCAAGTGACGGCGCAGAGTCGAAGATTCCGGATACGCCGATCGACAAAAGGTAACGAAGAGGGATTTATTTATTGATCGTATTCGGAACATGCGCGAAAACCCAGACTACAGAGAAGGCGAGGCATCACGACGCCGAGGTCGTAAGCCTATGCGAGAAGCGTACGGCCGTTTCGAGCGGGAATTCCTCCACATTTCGACATTCGTGCCGCGTCTGTGACCGGCTTTGGTTTTACGTGAACCTCTCGACATTGAACTCTGTGCGTGACTTGGAGAAGCACAGGCTTGAAACGCGCGAAGCGTTTCCCGAAGCTACCGACCACGAGGAAATGCGTGTGTGTAGGACTTGCCGCGAGACTCTGCTCACAGTTCAGCACGACGAACGGGTTCGTGTACCCCAACATGCCTGCATCACTTCCTCGACTGAACGACTCGACTGCCGCCGCGACGGTGGCAGTACTCTCCTTGACTCGGTGGTGAATACATGTAGCCTTGACATGGGACGACCAAAGAAGATCCGGACACCCGAAGCAGAAGCCGCTTATCTTGAAGCGCGTCGCGCGGCCGAGCGAGAATCTCCGCGTCAGCGGCGCGCTGATTCGGAATACCCGTGCCTAGCAGCACTTATCATTTCCAGCAAAACAGCCAAACCTAGTAAAACCTGAAAGAAGCTAGGTGGTACGACAGTGGTAAGCTCCCAGTCATGATTTGGCAATGCCTGCCGTATGCACTCGAACCCAATTTTATTCTTCTGTAAACTTCCTTCTCATGATCAGGGTCCCCTGTGGGTAATTGACCTAGATAAACGTACTCCTTTACAGCCTCTAGAGGCTGACTGGCGATCCTGAATTCTTGTTTTCTTGCCGGACTATTGAACATTATCCTTGTCTTCTGCATATTCATTTTCAACCCCACTCTCACATTTTCTCGGTTAAGGTCCTCAATCATTTGTTGCAATTCGTCTCCATTGTTGCTGAATAAGACAATGTCATCTGCAAAGCGAAGGTTGCTGAGATATTCGCCGTTGATCCTCACTCCTAAGCCTTCCCAGTCTAAGAGTTTGAACACTTCTTCTAAGCATGCAGTGAATAGCATTGGAAAGACAATATGGACAGGACGTTTCACGTCCAAAACACTCTTTTTCTGTACCGTAGATATGTATTAAAGCGTAGGTGAAGGGGTCAATGAACTATGGTGAATAAAAAGAAAATTCAAATTGACCGACATCAAACTAATGAAGTTTTCCTTTGTCAGTTCGGGCAGACACCACTATTCAACTTGTGACAGCAGCCCGGATAAAGCCGACCAAGATGTCAGTTCTCGCGCTGACGACCGCCAAACGCGCCAACCAGAAGCCCCGCAAACGTCACGAGAAGCGCGGCAATCATACAACCCCTAACGTGCGCCGTGGAAAAGCCAGCACCACCAAGAAAGGACGCGGTGCTCGTTCGGCCTCGAAATTGCCGCACGTCCTCACGCCAAGGACAAGAAAGGCTGCCACTGCGAAATTAGGTGGAGGCCGAGGTGAGAAGGATGTGGTCATAAGATATTCCTAGAAAATGTACTAGGGTGACGTCTGGCGTGTGTCTACGGAAGCTGGAAGAATGACAGTTCGGTACATGGACTTGCCGAAACTTCGTCATTCTGGCTTCTCAAACGTTCTTGTGATTGCAAACTGATCACTTTCAGCAAAATATTGCTTTATACGTGCAATGATTGACAATGATTACCCTTGTGCACAGAGACTATAGAGGGTGTCCCAGCTGACTTTAGCCCAGCTGTCCAACTTTTAAAAAGTTAAGAGAAAAAAAAAAAAAAACACGGTGCAAGATACAATTATAAGACCTGCGGTGTTCAGTCATCGGACCTCTGAAGACTGAGCACCATAGGTCTTAATATCGTGTCTCGCACCGTGTTGTTTCAATATCTTTTTGGTGGAATTAAGAGCTTCGCTAAAGTTAACTGAGACACCCCCTTGCAACGTTTAGAAAATTTGAGTGCTCGGAAATTGAAAAAAAAAAAAAAACTTAAAGCGTCACAAGAACGTTTGAAGCCCCAAGCCCGAAGATTAGACAAATCTACGTAGTAACCATTATTCCCACGGTCGTTCAAAAAAAAAAAAGCAAATAAAAAAAGCGGTAGAGTCTACTAAGAGAAATAAAGTTTATACTACTATTTATGGTAATTTTTGTAGGACACTCTTGCTATGTGGTTGCTATACTTCTGCACACGGACCAATGTCTAAGATGGACCCGATATAACGCGGCTGTCTGTACTCGCCCCGATCTCGATTCGGACTCTCCTCTGACCTCGGATACTGAATCCTCTATTTGAGGAGGATCGCCCTCGCATGTCACAAATGTCGACCGGTCTATTCAGTCCTGCTCCATTCCACCCTGTTGCGTCCCATGAGCGTCTCTCTCCACCTGTCACGCATTGCACGCATTCCATGAATCACAGGTGCGTGAAAGGCCGGCAGGCAGATGCATATATGCATAGTTGCATCAATTTAACGTTAGCGATAATTGCTTATTACAGCGAAGATGCTAATGCCACTAGCAGCGCTAAAAAACGTTATGAGGTTTCTGTAAAAACTAATTGACTCACCAACTTTCTATTTGCGGTAAATTTGGGGATTGTTAGGGGCAATGTACACGCAAATTTCAAAGTGTGCGAGTCAATTAGGGGTTAGATAAAATTGCTAAATCCTTGTTCCCGGTTCGTTTAGAGGCGTTGCACGAAACGCTTACAAAGTTTCCCCGCACTCCTGGGAAGACTAGAAGCGGCAGAAATGTCATATTTACAGGAAATAAGCGCCATTTTATTAGAGATGTGTACCGAAAGATTCAAGTGTGTGCTTTAAGTATGTGCTCTGAAAATAATTACGGAATACTCGTCTTTTCCCAATTTTTATGTTATACCAGTCGTGCCGTTTCTTTTTCCCGGTCTACTCGGTGAACGATGTGAAACACGTTATTTATATTTCGCTGGAGTAACATATATCTTGTGATTGACTAACCATAAATGTTTAGTTTGTGTAGGTTTATTACAGCCGTTACAGAGAGTTACTTATTCGAACATTCCAGTGTGTCTTCTGCCGTTATCCGCTATGTTTCTCACGCTCCCGAAATAGCGGTACAATACACCAACTTCGAATTTCGTGAAAATAGGCTGGGTGTTATGTGTAATTTGTGGTGAAACTTTCACGTTGCTGGCTTAACTAGAAGCGCTGCAAATAATTACCGAACCCTCGCGTTCTTTCTCTATTTCCATGCGTTACATGAGGTCCTTGGTAGTTGGTTTCTCCGTGGGGCTGGGTGAACAAAACAAGACACATTGTTTATGTATGGCGAAATTAAGAGGGACGTTATAGCTAATGGGTAGGCAAAGTTCGAAGCGTGTGGGCTAATTGTGCTCTTTGCAATAAATTACGTGTGCAAGTGTTCCGGTGCTTAATAGCTGCGTTTTACGAGCGGCGTAAAAGTTATCCCGCTGCCGTGGCATAACTACAAATGCCACCGAAATGAAATCTAGCGAACTTGGGGAAAGGCTATAGCAAAGATGTGTGCTAACTGAAATTTACGGGGACGGAAATGCAGCCGTTGTAAAACATTCCTTTATAAAGTGCTTCAAAGCGTTATATATAGCTCTCTTACGTTGTGTTTTCCAGTGTTCGGAGGAAACCCTTCGTTACACAAGGTTTATATTTTGCGGAAATAATGGGGAACGTTGCAGGAGGCAAAATTCAACGTGTGCGGCTTAGCTGTCGATATTTTGGGGGCTAAGAAAGGAAAGAAGAAACGAACAGAAAGATCGGGAACTCGCAATAACGTTATTTCGTGGGAACGCGCGCATTTCTTTCTTTAGCTCTGCCCCACAAACATCGACAGTTATGAGACGGTTTTTCGAGCGGCGCAACATTTAGTAGACTGCCCTAGCATAACTGCAAATACCACCGAGGTCACATTTAGCAAACATAGCGGAAGGCTGTAGCAAACTTGTGTGCGAACGTAAATGCATTTGGATAAAATGCAGCCCTTGTAAAACATTTCTTTCTGAAGATATTGAAAGCTTTATTTGGACATTTTACGCCATTTTCTAGAGTCCCGAAAGAGCTGTACATTACACAAAGTTAATATTTCGCGAATATATGCGGCAGTTTATGGGTGTTGTATATATATATGCTGAACTCAATGTGTTTAATGCTTGTGCAATAAAAGATGTATTTAAGGGCTCCACAGCGTTAAATGATTAGATTATACGAGCGGCGCAAAATATAGCACACAGCTCTGGCATAACTGCAAATGACATCAACATCAAACTTAGCAGAATATTCACCGACGATTACGATACTACCTAATGCAAAATTTGAGTGCAGCTGTATGCGAGCTTTCATTTCGCGGTATATTGGCTGGCACGGACAATCTGTCCCGTACGGCACTTTGACAACGGAGCGAAGTGTGGCGCTTCTGCCTCGCTAATCAATAGGGATCGCGAGAGACGTGGGTGACGCGTGGGCGCGATTCAGAGCAGCCGCCGCAGACAGACCTCCCGCACGTTACTCTGGCACCATTTCATAGCCATATATCGCCGCACTACGCTTTGCTTCTCATGCTTTCGCCATATATGCCCTTCCTCCTCCGCCTCATGGTTCCGCTGCACCTCTTCGCTTTTATTGTGATAGCAATTATATGGACACTTCAACCGGATTTCTGCCGTCGGCGTCGCCGTCGCCGTCGCCGTGAGGTTCCGTATAGATAAAATCTTCGCCGCGCGCCTTATGCCCCAGCGGAAGCGTGCGGGGACGCGAGCTATCACGGAGAGCGAACGCACTCAATCTCCCACGCGCAAGCAAGGAAGCGGAAAGCCAGCGCCGGAGGGAGCAGGGGGTGGGGGGGCACTTCTCTGCCAACAACCGCGCTCGTCGCTCGTCCGCACAGTCTCTTATCTCTCCCACGCGCAAGCAAGGAAGCAGGAAGCCAGCGCCGGAGAGAGCAAGGGGGGGGGGGGGGGGGGGGGCGCACTTCTCTGCCAACAACCGCGCTCGTCGCTCGCTCGCACCGTCTCTTATCTCCACACGGCTCTGACCTTTAAGTGCATTCGCCGCTCAGCTTCCGTTGAAGCGATAGACCGCACGTACCTTCGCCCGCTGCGGCGTATGCTTGCTGCCAGCGTTTTGACAGTCGTTGTCTGCTGTCATTCAGTGTGATCTCTTCGTGTTTGTGCGCGCTCACACCACGCTTGTTCATTCAGTTCGTAATAGTCGGGCCACATTTTCCAACGCACGCTACACACGCAATGCTGCCCGGATCGGCAGTGCAGCGCTACAGGTGTGTCCCTTCGCACGCGCTGCCCACGGGAAGCGCTTCTCATCAACACCACCGTTTCACACGCGCCTTCCCGTGGTCATCGAGTCTCTCTTCATGTCGGTCTACTTACGCCGCAGCACACCTGCTTATTAATCAGCTCATGTTTACTACAATTCATATTGCTACCAAAGCCGCTCACCTTACTTCGTATGACATTGCTGTGTTGCTATCGCATTCATTGCTTCGCCCTTAGGGCGAAACTGTGACATTTTTAATCAGCTCATGTTTACTACAATTCATATTGCTACCAAGGCCGCTCACCTTACTTCGTATGACATTGCTGTGTTGCTATCGCATTCATTGCTTCGCCCTTAGGGCGAAACTGTGACATTTTTTCATCCTTCGCTCGTTGACGCTGACGCTCGCCGCATGCAGGAACGGGCGCAGCTGCGCTCGAAGACTTGTGTGTGCCAAGTTTAATGTATGTGGATAAAGTACAGCTTTTTCAATACATTTCTATAGCAAGTGCCTGAAAGTGTCAAGCGGCAGTTATCAGCTACGTTTCCCAATGTCCCGCGAAAACTCTGCGTTACGGAAAATTTATGTTTAGTTGAAATCAATCTGACGCGCAATTCTAGCTTTCCTTTCTTATCGAACTTTCGTCTTTTTTCTTCTGTATTTTCATGCGTTAAACTGTCACTGTTTTTTGTTTCTTATTAATTGTTATCAGGCGTACATTATTTGTGCTTAGGAACTGCGGTGCCTGTCATGTCGTTCTATATTGTATCTAGTTCCCAATTTTTGTTCACATTCTGCGTAGTTAGATATGTACTACGCTGCTAAGATCTTCTACATAAGATTGGTGTATTTATAAATAAAAAATATAAACGAGATGCGCCTAGTGTCCTCGGTGAACTTGTTTACGTTTGTTGAACGTAAGGGCCAGGTAATTGGTGATATGTAAGCAGATTCCAATGCGGGTCGGTTAATTGTGCCGTTGCTATCAATTACATGTGTTAGCGCTGCGGAGCGTCTGTGTGTGTGTGTGTGTGTGTGTGTGTGTGTGTGTAGTGTGGTGTGTGTGTGTGTGTGGTGTGTGTGTGTGTGTGTGTGTGTGTGTGTGTGTGGTGTGTGTGTGTGTGGTGTGTGTGTGTGTGTGTGTGTGTGTGTGTGTGTGTGTGGTGTGTGTGTGTGTGTGTGTGTTTGTGTGTGGTGTGTGTGTGTGTGTGTGTGTGTGTGTGTGTGTGTGTGTGTGTGTGTGTGTGTGTGTGTGTGTGTGTGTGTGTGTGTGTGTGTGTGTGTGTGTGTGTGTGTGTGTGTGTGTGTGTGTGTGTGTGTGTGTGTGTGTGTGTGTGTGTGTGTGTGTGTGGTGTGTGTGTTGTGTGTGTGTGTGTGTGTGTGTGTGTGTGTGTGTGTGTGTGTGTGTGTGTGTGTGTGTGTGTGTGTGTGTGTTGTGTGTGTGTGTGTGTGTGTGTGTGTGTGTGTGTGTGTGTGTGTGTGTGTGTGTGTGTGTGTGTGTGTGTGTTGTGTGTGTGTGTGTGTGTGTGTGTGTGTGTGTGTGTGTGTGTGTGTGTGGTGTGTGTGTGTGTGTGTGTGCTGTGCGTGTGCGCGTGTGTGTGTGTGTGTGCGCGCGCGCGCGTGCGTGTGTGCTGTGTGCGTGCGTGCGTGCGTGCGTGCGTGCGTGCGTGCGTGCGTGCGTGCGTGCGTGCGTGCGTGCGTGCGTGCGTGCGTGCGTGCGTGCCCGCGGTTAAGGAAATGGTGTCTTTTGCGGAAATAAACAATTACTCCATCCCTCTAGGTGTCCCTGCAGGCCGATAGACACTGCCCGCACCGGAACCACAACGGATTCAATGTTAGGGTTGAACCAAAACTTCGCATTTGTAGTTTGTCCTGGTCCGGGGATCGAACAGGGGAGCAACGCCGGACACTGATTCGACACTTATTTACCATATTCAGTGTCACTTTGCTTCAAGTAATGTTTTCGATCCGATCGAGCCTCGCCCTGCATGCAATCTGCTAGCCTCTTGGTTAGCTAAGATAGTAGAGCAGCCACCCCGGAAAGACGTTGGTTCCGTTTACCGATCCTGAAACCAAGACGAATTTTTTTAACTGCGAAGCTTTGTTTGTGAGAAAACCGCACAGAGATTTCCATTGTGGCTCCGTGCTACAGCAGGGTCGATGACGATTTATTCTTTAGTGAACCTTCCTCTGCCTTGTCCGCAGGTCGAATTTGTTCTACAAAGGCCACCGAAATGTTTTTTAACTACCTAGGTGAAATGTCAGCATTTTTGGCAGCGCACTGGTTTGCACAGCTCCATCAAGAAATAATCACTTGCTAGCTTAAAAAAAAAGAGAGTGCATAAAACATCTGTTTGTATAATGCAAATCCAATGAATGTTTCTTTTTACATCAGTCTGTTGGTTTAATTCTTTTTAACGTTTTGTCTCTGTGAATATTTGGGTGGACCAAGAATACCAGCTTTTTGGTGGTGTGAAAAAATTGGTGTAAGACGAACTGATGATAAGACACAAGCTTTCACTGTCCCTTGGCGTTCGTCTAAACTGGAGTTACTGTATATTGCTTAGCCTCTTTCAGGGATATTGCGGGATTGGGCACAAAAATGACTATTTGCAGTAGAAAAAAAAAAAAAAAGACTGAGTCAGTGTTATATCAATGCAATATAGAAAACGTGTTACCGAGCAATGATTTCAAGATGAATACACGGTAGGCCAATATGAAAGACGCTGGAATACCTGTTTTTTGCTTAAACTACAGCAACCAATTTCTTTTTGTAGACGAAATAACAAAACGTTTCTTGAAGGGGAATTCACCAACACGAGAAATATATAGCAAATAGCGGTCAACAATGTTTTGACAGGAAGTGAGCGGTGTGGATCAGAGAACAAACGGGGATAGCCGATATTCTAGTTGACATTAAGCGGAAGAAATGGAGCTGGGCAGGCCACGTAATGCGTAGGATGGATAACGGGTGGACCATTAGGGTTACAGAATGGATACCAAGAGAAGGGAAGCGCAGTCGAGGACGGCATAAAACTAGGTGGGGTGATGAAGTTAGGAAATTTGCAGGCGCTAGTTGGAATCGTCTAGCGCAAGACAGGGGTAATTGGAGATCGCAGGGAGAGGCCTTCGTCCTGCAGTGGACATAAAATATAGCCTGATGATGATGATGAATGTTTTGACTAATGCTTTTGCAGAATGTGCTGTTTGAACAAACACACATATCGGTGCAGTGTGCCTACATTCCAGCTAACGTTACACTGCAAACAATTCGCAGTCACTCGGCACCCTTTAAGACCTGCTAATGAGCTTTAAAATTTTGACGATGGCAGCTCACAAATAAAAGTGGATATCGCATTCCACCGTTAGATATCACGTGGAAAGGAACAGCGTTGCAAAATCTTTGTGCATGCTTGTGAAAATATTTGGTTTAAGGCTGTGATGAATCTCTGTGGAACACGCGTTTGGGAACATTGTGCGTCTCACTAAAAATGCGGTAGTGGGAACGCTTGGGCAAACAGAAGGGTATATGCCTCGTTGAATCAACTGAATCTTAAGGAAAATTACATTAATTGTTAGTTAATAATAAGTCGCTGAAACAGTCGCCGTGCATGTATGTTTCTATGTATGTATTCGATGTCGCTATGGCCAAGGAGCAAGGCATTCGCCTCATATGCGGGAGGTGGTGATTTGAAATAACGGTATTTTCATCCGAAGTAGCAAGTTAACATGTCACTGTTTATTTGATGTTTTGTCGAGAGCTTCACTGATACGGAGTTTTGTCTTGCTGCTTTTTTACGTAACGAGGCTCAGCGAGATCCAAGGGCGGTGCAGGAGCCAGTACGCGCAGCAGTTTGCCACGCTCCGGGACGACGAAGGGGCAGAGCACGGAAAGGACGGTCGGTCAAGCCAAGTTGGCCGATTTGAAACCAGCAGATGAAGCTCGGTCACTTCGCCGGGTTCATACGTCACGTTCAGGAAAAAACACAGCTAAAAGCCACGCCGCTTCGGCTGCTTCTAAGTTGCCGTCTGAAGCTTCAACCAAGGTGGGGTGATGCAGAAGAGTGCTTCTCACAATGTTGCGCCGCGTGCAGTGTCATTCCTGAAACCATCTCGCCATACTTCGCTACGAGGTCCGAAAGTTCCTCGACGACATATTCAACCCATGGGAATGTAGACGCGCACCGTAGACACGCATCGTCAATTGAAAGAGCTAACGGGAAGACGTAAAGTGACCATCTGTGCGATGCAAAGTTCTTAACGTTGATTCAGAGCAGGGGTGGCCAAACTGCGGCTGCTCATGGGTCCAAGTGTGGTTCGCGACTCTAGCTTTGGCATCTCTTCCCCCATATTCCAGCCTCTAAACACCAGCTTCCTTTGTGGTCTAGAAGAGGCGCACTCACAGGCAGTCGAACTACAATATGCTTGCATCACGAATGCAGAAGCACAATGCAGAAACACAATGAACAATCGCTGCATGACTAGCATTCACTGCGACCACTAGATTTGTTTGACAAAATAAAAAAAAAGTTGGCCCGCCCACCTGTTTACTGCGGAGCTTGACTAAAAAAGTTATCTGTGTTTTTTTTTTTTTTTTTTTATGGCTCTACATGTGCCTGTCTGGTCACCCCTAATTTATTGCATCAAAAACATAAATCAGGATTTATATTTCAACGGTCTGGCGAGCTTGAATGCTTTTCTGTGAGCTTGACTTTAGCACTCCCGTTTCCAGCACATAACCTTTCTAATTGATGGTATTAGATTTGTGACAAATACTACATCATCCATGGCCCTAGCAGCTTAACATGTATCATGTGTTTGGTTGTCATGGCCTGAGCTTGGAGTTTTCTTTCTATACCTGCGCGCTGCAATATCGTGAACGAGTGAACGACCTGCAATCCCGTTGCGGCGTTCGTGAAAACTGAAGTTCTCAGCACTTTTTTCAGAAGCGTGTGCACTGACAAAAGTGTACCCATTTTTTGTGAAATCCTCTGTGACGAAAAAAGAAAAAACAGATGTCTGCCAGGAGTGCTACTATCCTAATTTTTTTTATGTACCATTTGTCTACCATCAATCCAAGTTCTGGAAGTCTTTTTCACACTTCATAGCAGCGTCGCGCTTTACGGTGTCAACTTATGGCGCCAGAAAAGTTCCAGAACAAAGCACTAACATGTTCAGAAGCACCAGAGTGATTAGAATTGTTAAAAATGATTTCCTTTCATTGGAAAACTGCTCCAACGCCGCGTCCTGAAACTTTGACGTCGAGAGTAGACAGCAGCCATGTCATAAAAAAAAACATAACAAGGACATATTGTTACGGGCCGCCTCCTTGCATTAAGGAAGAAGACGACAATCGCCGGGAAACGCTGTGCGTGTTCAGCCATCTTGGCCATCTCTGCCAACAATCCCTGTATATAAATACTGTCCCTCTTTTATCTATTTGACGCCCTGTCACGATATTGCTCCAATTAGCCTTACTAGCGCCAAAACTGAGTCGTGACAACAGGAAACTGCATTTGACAACTTGCATATTGAGGGAGTAATTAAAGCAAAAGCTTCGAGCGTCGCTTTCTGTTTCCAAACTTGGAGATCACTCGCAAAATATTGACTGTGGCGCTGCCATACTCTCTGACCTGGTGGCTGGATACGACACCACAGCCATGGCGGCCACTGGCCAAGGCACCGGCTTGATGTGTGGGAGGTGCTAGTCTAAAATATTGTTGTTTTCATCCGTAGTAGTGTTGGTCTTTGAACGCAGTTTTGCAAGCATGCAGTTAGCCGCATAAGCAAAGCACCCACCATGGCTTCGGCAGGCAGAATAGAGATCCTGCCAGGGACTTGCTTGTAAAATAGGTACAATAGGCACAAACAAACACGCTCCTAGACCGGTGTTGGACCATTCGAGGATTTGACCACTTGAGAAACGGGCATCTCCATTCTTAAGGCACCACCAGCTAAATGTCGCCGATTCCATATGGGAAATTGCCGTTGCGGGTGCAGCGTCTATCTCTCTCTCTCTCTCTCTCTCTTTCTTTAGTTTCTTTTTTATTTTTATTTTTATTTTTTGCACACAAGCACTCAGCTATTTGCACAGAGCCTCTTCCAAGATGAGACCCTCTGGCCTGGCCGGGGAGTTGCTTGCGCCCACTGAACAGGCGGGAAGTAGAGATAGAACCATGCACTTGCTGCAGAAGAGCGGGCGCCCCACCCACTGTGTCACAACTACGCCCATTAGTCGCTTCCGAAGCATTAGTTTCTAACGTGTGTTTCCGGCACTGTATACTTCTAGAGCACTGCAGCAGAAGTGACGCATCCATCGCTACCTGGGCAAAGTCGAGGTGAAAATCAAGAGAATCCGTCCAGCGCTGAGCCAGCGGGTGGAGTTTCAACTGGAGTAGAACATTTCTCGCATCCCGGACAAAGCGGAGGTAATTGCGGCAAGGCAGTCTGTCAACGTTCTAGAAAGTAGGTGAAATTTTTGCTGAGGCGGTACAGGGGTAAATTACTGGGAACTTGTCACCTGAGCACGGAGGAAAGTTTGTCAGTGAGGTTAGACGCTGTAGTGCGAGACATACGCGAAAGGGCACATTAAGAAAGACCGAAATGGTTTTCTTACTTTTTTTTTCACAAATGGAGATTTGTTTATTTTTCACAAAGAAACAATAACATGTCTGTCCGTACCTGCGCCAGTCGTTCCTTTCTAAAGAGGAAGTGGTCCGTCGGGCATAATTGCGATTCAATTTCAAGTTCGCGGAAACAGATTTATTGATAACCGTTGAACCCATTCGAAGGATAACTGTCGCGTTTGAAACAAGAAAATTGCGTTCTTATGACTGACTTGAACAGTAGGACGATGTGCTAAAGAAGCCCAACTTGTGCGTAAAGCTTTCAGTGCCCAGGTGTCAAATAGCGTGAATTGATGAAGCAGGAATCAGTTACAGGCAAACACTTCGCCATTTCAAATGTGCAAAAGAATTCTGTAAATTAGGACTGGAGCATTCTCCTGTATTTCGATTTTATCTTGCTCTGTTAAGCTTGACGAGCTTAGCGTTTTCTCGGAGTTGCAATATCAAGTGCCATTCCATTCGCTGTTGACGGTTGTCATTCTCTCGCAACCCCATTTTCAAGTAGCCGCTGCGGTAGCCAATGGTGGAGAAACAGTCAAAGCGCACGATGAGTCGGCGTCCTCCGAGATGACTAAGGAGTGGCCCAGTTTGGTGGAAGAGGCGTCAGCGCGCCACGGCGTCAACGTGAAAGTGGGAATGTTGTCCTCTCCCAAGCCAGGGGGAGCAGCTTCAAATGAGACGGAAAATGCTTCACCCGCCGCAGAACATGACGGAGTCTACGCAGAATTTGGTGGTAAGGTGCAAGTTAGCCCTGCACGCGAAAAACGTCTTTCTTGACTGCGGCTTTTCCGATTATCATTTTTTCTGACGTCACGATTGTTGTGTACACTTCTAGAAAGGAAGGCTTAGTTGTCCGATTGTACGCGATGCTCGTGGCGAGTCCTATAGAATTGTCGCGATTGCTAGCGACACATTTAGAAGACTCGATGAAACACTCCAAACAGGGTCGATTAAGTGGATGGGGAGTTTTATTGCAGGGACAAAAATAACTTTCTATGATTTTGGGGAAACGTTTCTTGAAATTCGATTTTGACAGAGGACTTGACAGCACATGGCGAGCCGTCAAGCCTTAGATTTAGATTAGATTTAGATTTAGACGTAGATTTACGTGCATGTCAAGAATCCCCAGGCAACCTAAATTAATCCAGAGTCCTCCACAAAGGTGTGTCTCATAATTAGATTGTGTTTTTGACATGTAAAACTCTAGCATTTGTTTTTTTTTTTCTTTTTAATGTTTCGAACGTCTCGGTTGACTCGGTGCCCGTTAGTGCGCTTTGCCTGCTGGCGTTACCTGACGGCTCATGCGCGACAGACAAGTCGTTGTACCGTCGCCTTGGTTGTCAGGATAAGCTTTCGTTCAGCGTCAGCATATGCGGACTTTCAATTGTGGCTTTTCCGCGAGCTTTTAATAGTTTACGTACCCTCGTGTGATCGCTCGCGTTCCTTGCTTCACGGCCGCATTTGTTACGACTTGCTTTTATTTTTATGCACGAATGCTGGAAATTTTCACATTAGCGATTGGGTTGGGTTACTAGGATCTCTAAATATGCTGCAAAAGTCAGGGCAAGACGATACAAAGAGAATAAACAAGACAACCACTGCTCCTGCCCTCTCCGAGACGCGTCGCTAACGCGCTGAATTTTCTTACGGAATCATGCAGTTATAAAGCAGGCCACATATTGGTTTTGATCTTCGCTGAGACCACCTGTACAAACAACTGCCCTTGCGTTTCTGTTCAGACATCCATGAGAAGCACACTGTAAAGATCACTTACACCCTTAATAGTGAATAAGGGTGTAAATTACTTTACAGCTTACGCGGACGCAGATCCTGGCGCTCCCAGCCGCCTTGTGTGCACATCAGGCGTCCGTGCCACCTCGGAGAAGATGCTGCCTCCGGACGGGATTTGCGACCGGCTCTTCTACACGGACGTCGTATGGCGCGAGATGGCCGTTCGCGGCAGCCGCGATCAACCGAGCTGGGAAGCCTTCCAGAGGGCCGCCAGGGCAGCCGCCAAGACCGGATACGGTCTTTCCGTCGACTACGGGTGAGCACCTATTTCACGCGCCGCCAGAGCAGCGTCTAGAAGACAAGGTGGCTCGAAAGGACTTCTAGTCGAAGTTTCTGTAGTTAACCCAGGTGAGAAAGGTTGCAAACGGCGTCTTTACAATGCTCTGTGCAAGAAGCATCCTCCTGTAAGTTCTCAAAATGCAGTGGTAGATAAGCAACGTCAACATTTTCCACGTTATAATAGAAGCAAACTGTGCTTGTACACGGCGTTTGCTAAAAGTACTACGCCGCCATTAGTTTGGAAAACTGCCTCGCAGGAAAGCTATCTTTACAATTATGAAATGGATCACAAATAAGCCATCTCCTTGCCCCCCTTCTTCTTCCCCGAAGGAATTTTGAAATGATTCTGAAGGATAATCAGCCTGAATTGGTGTGGCAGTGCTGTCGCATTCGGACCAATTGGTATCGAATCTCTGCAGTAGTAATTTTGTATAGGATTTACAACAGGTACAATGAGTTGTATGGACGAAAGGACTTAAGTGTCCATGCCTAAATTCGCGGCGGCTTGCTCTATCCATCTTTGATTCACAAAGCGGCCTTGTGCTGAAGACAAGGAAAACAGCAACGGATGTTGAGAGAAAAAAAAAAGCCACTTGGCGCATGTCATTCGGCAATACAAACTGCAATTAGGTTGCCGTTGGAATCGTTGAAATCGTTGGAAAGTGCTAAACGTAACGAGGAATGTGCGGACTGAAAAAGAAAAAGAAGAAGAGGGGTCGAAAGGTAGGCTGAGAAAAAAATGTCGCAGTTTCGCCCGAAAGGCGAAGCATGAATTGCGATAGCAAATTAGTAGAGAGATATACGGAGTAATGAAAGTAGGTTTATCGGCTGCATAAACTTGGACACATTCGCTTATTAACTGAATTAACGAGCATGGTGTCAGCGCCCACAAGCAGATATGAATAGATCACACTCGGTGACCGCAGACAACCACTGTCAAAACGCTGGCGTGAGCAAGCGCGGTGGAAGCAGTGAGCGAAGGTTCGTGCGGTTTATCGCTTCAACGGAAACTGAGCGGCGAAAGCACAGTGCATACAAAGGTCAGAGCCGTGTGGAGATCGCTTTAAAGATACGGTGCTCGTGACAGCCCTCAGCCGCGTAAATTACAAGTACGCAGTTGCTGGCAGAGTAGTAGACGCCGCACCCTCTCCCTTCCGCACTGCCTTTCCGCTTTTGTCCTTTTACGTGGGAGATTGAGTCGCCAGTTCCCCTTGCGCCCGGTCGCAAGATACGCACTTGGTGCCGCAGCTAAACGTCGCCTCCCCTCCCTCCACACGGCCTTTCCCACGAAGAAAGACGTCGCGTTTGCTCTCCGCCGTGCGTTCGCTCTCCATGAAAGCGCGCGTCCCTCGCGCGCTTTCACTCGCACATACAGCATACGGCGGGCGGTGACGATTTTATCGCCCTTGGACTTTATACGACTTTATACGGAAACTCACGGCTACGGCGACGCTGACGGCAAAAATCCGCTTGGAGTGTACATATAATTGCTATCACAATAAAATAAAAACATGCGGCTGGGGTAGACTCAAGTTTAATATGTATAAATGAACACTCAAAATAGCTTAATATACGTGTGGCAATAAGCAGTAGTAATTTGAAAGTGGTCGGGTGTATAAGCTTCCTATTTATTTATTTATTTATTTATTTATTTATTTATTTATTTATTTATTTATTTATTTATTTATTTATTTATTTATTTATTTATTTATTTATTATTTATTTATTTATTTATTTATTTATTTATTTATTTATTTATTTATTTATTTCAGCATTTAGCACTTACGGTCGGCCATTCTTGTCTTTTGTCGCTAATGCAGACAAGCTGATAGGTTTTTCGCAACTATGACGACGCCCGTCGGTGAAAAGAAATTGCGGGAGCTTTTTCGCGGCAAAGTCATGCACTACGGCGTGCTCAAGGCTGACGCGACAGTGGCGCAACTTCTAGAGGACATTCACGGAAAGCTGGGGATACTAAAGGTGAGCCGATACACTATAGGATGCGACATTTACATGCAGCCCTTGGCATGGTCTTAACTCCGACATATGAGCCCCTGTTCAGAATATCACGCGAGGTCAGGCGATCATTGTATTAAAAAGTGTCACAGTGTCGCCCTAAGGGCGAAGCAATGAATGCGATAGCAACACAGCAATGTCATACGAAGTAAGGTGAGCGGCTTTGGTAGGAATATGAATTGTAGTAAACATGAGCTGATTAAGTAAGCAGGTGTGCTGCGGCGTAAGTAGACCGACATGAAGAGAGACTCTATGACCACGAGAAGGCGCGTGTGAAACGGTGGCGTTGATGAGAAGCGCTTCCCGTGGGCAGCGCGTGCGAAGGGGCACAGCTGTAGCGCTGCACTGCCGATCCGAGCAGCATTGCATGTGTAGCGTGCGTTGGAAAATGTGGCCCGACTATTACTAACTGAATGAACAAGCGTGGTGTGAGCGCGCACAAACAAACATGTATAGATCACACTGACTGCAGACGACTGTCAAAACGCTGGCAGCAAGCGCGTACGCCGCAGCGGGCGAAGGTACGTGCGGTCTATCGCTTCAACGGAAACTGAGCAGCGAATTCACAGCGCATACAAAGGTGAGAGCTGTGTGGAGATAAGAGACGGTGCGGGCGAGCGACGAGCGTGGTTGTTGGCAGAGTAGAAGTGCGCCCCCCCCCCCCCTCGCTCCCTCCGGCGCCGGCTTCCCGCGTCCTTGCTTGCGCGTGGGAGATTGAGTGCGTTCTCTCTCCGTGATAGCGCGCGTCCCCGCATGCTTCCGCTCGGGCATACGGCGCGCGGCGAAGATTTCATCTATACGGAACCTCACGGCGACGGCGACGCCGACGGCAGAAATCCGGTTGAAGTGTCCATATAATTGCTATCGCAATAAAACAAGTCTTATGTTTGTGTAAAGGCAGTATGTGCATCAGTGCCGAATAGACCCCTTGCATAATCCCAGCAAAACGTCCCTGCAGGTTGTATAGCTGTTATCAATCTGTATAGTGTTGCATAGTGTTATGACTGTATAACGAAATTCTAACTTGTTAGTATAGTTTCACATGTGTTCTCTTTGTTGTTGTATTTGTGCCCCCCCCCCTCCCCTATGTAATACCCTCAGTTGCGAGGGCCTTTAGGGGTATTTTGTATAAATAAATATAAATAAATAAACCCTGATCTCACACAAGGCAATTGACGTTGTGTTCGTGCCATCCTTGTGGAAGGTGCGTGTTTATGTTACGCGTTTATCATGCACTTTAGGCGATGGCTTAACGGCCTTTGCATTGTGCTGCTAAGCCCGAGAGTGTGGGATCAAATTCCGGCCGTGGCGGCTGCATTTCCATGGGGTCGAAATGCACGGCCGTGTACCGTGCATTGGGTGCACGTTAAAGAACCCCAGGTGGTAAGAACAAATCCCGAGTCCCTCGCTACGGTGTGCCTCCTAATCCGATCGTGGTTTTGACAGGTAAAACCCCAGAATGTATTTTAATTTAGACACGTCTTGCATGGCGGCCCGCAGTAGTAGGTCGGCATGTGAAATATCAGTGCAGGAACGTGGCGCAGACAGCACAAAACATACAAATGGACCGTGTAGGGGGCCGGTTGCTACAGACACTGCCAGAGTTTATCCCCCACAATGGCGGCCGGATATCCGGTCGCCTAACGGAAGCACAGGGTTGCCGGCAATATGCAAGTCCCATATACTCCTCCGGGACCATACGGCAAAAAGGCTGAATATGCGGGTTAATTAATGCAGTACGTACCCGACAATTTAGGGAATATTGACTGCTATAAGCTTACATGGCCGAGAGGACATGAGCAAGTCAGCTAATAGAGGAAATGATAACGTTACTTTCTTTCACTAATAGGCGCCACCTTTGTTATCTGAGTTTTCTCTCCAGTAGACCGGGCTGCAAGGCTTCTAAACAAATCACAGTTCCCATACAAGTAGTTACGTAGCCTGCGACAGATGGATATGCTTCCTTTTGTGAAACGCGCTGGTACAAACTGCATAGCATTCGCGAGGCTGTTATGTGGTGCTCAACAAACCCTGGAAAACACGTTCTTTGTTGCGACACGTATACCTGAACGTATGAGCGGGCAGGACAAGCACGCCTTTCGAAACGTACGCGTAAAATTTCCTGGTGCGACGAAAATAAACAAACAGCCACCTGTGTGGCGCAGATTCTGAAGCAGCTGCAAGAGCAGTTCGCACGCGAGACAAACGAAGATGTGCGAGCGAGCCTCGACCTCGTGCTGGGCATCAAGTTCCGTTCCTACGGGAGCCTGATCGACAGCAGTCAGCACTCCTCGGCTATGACGGCATTGGCCAAGTAAGCATATCACTGTAAGGAGCCGTGCATTGTTCCGTTTTCGCGTGTCGTAACGCTCAAGCGCTGCATAGCGATGCCATTTTAGTGGCGATAGCCTGCATGGGCCAGCCAAGGAGTTGCTTCTCTTGTGCCGTACAGAAGGCACATGGCCATCCACTGCTAGGGAAATAACTCATAATTAATTAAATCAGTAAAACATCACCATTTCTTCCACAACTTAAGTTGTTACATATTAAATAAAAGTTATTATTCAGGTCAAAAGAAATTTCGATCAATGCTAGGATACTGTTTGAGTGTTAGTATCACGAAGTCTGTACCCTTGTATCAGTACGCGTACATTCCTGCCCTGTAAAATGTGATGTCGAGCGGGCTTATCTCCCGTTGAAGTGGAAGATATATTCTCCCCACTCCATGCAAGGCTTGCGAAAAGCATCAGTTCAAGCAGATAGCTGGTATAATCTGATGTGACGTGATATCTCGTCATTTTATTTCCGGGAAATCTGCCAAATATTTATTGAAAGCAAGGTTCGTGCGTATAGCGGTGATTAGTTTTGGTAGTTGCCCAGCAACAGGGAAGTTTGCGACAACTTTCGAATAAATATGGGATGCAGAAAGGGTATATTAAAAAGCCATTTAAACCACCTTTGTGCAGTTCGACGAACCTTTGGCCTGTCGGCAGCATGTTATTACAGCTATAGTACTGGGGTCACTGGACAAGTAAAAAGCTATTTGATGTCACGGAGCCCTTAGAAATTTATTTGGTATGCATCGTTATAATAGGGTTGTCACTTTAAATGAAAAAGATACCAGATAAGAATTACAAAGCGCTCTATCTTGACAAGGAGGCCCTGCGCGTTCTTCTCGCAGCTCGCACATGGGACGAACGCCCGTCTGGCCGAGGCGGCTTGTTTGTAGGACAGGTGATAGGCGGTCGCTGAAACACTCAAAATGATGTAACTAATGCACTTTCATTGTTCATAACGCAATGGGCGCAGAACTACCAACAGTATAAACTCTGCAGGTGTGGCTTAATTAAGGATCGAGTTGAGGATATTGGTCAGTGACTGTCTGCGCTGAAGGCAAGGTATACCATCGGCACACTAGAGGCATAATCCTGCGTCGCTGAACGTGAAGTACAAACAACAAAGATCTTTTCATTGATCTTACAGCCTGTATTGTGCCGCCCCTCCTCCATTATTCTGTCTTTTTTGACGAGGCTGAGAAGGCAGGCAGAAATACCGCAGCGTGTACGCTTGTTTGCCGCGAATAACCAAAGCCATTCAATTTCTTCTTTGCTCACTTTCAGTCATCTCCCAATCACGATCTTCGTCGTTCACACGCACATCCAAGACTGGGAAATGGGAAGTTACCCCATCATAGGCACTGTCTGGCAGTACTGGAATGACGTCTCCGCCAAGTCGAACGAGCCATCTCTCGTACGTAGACATGCGCGAAATACACTTCAAGAAAACCACGAATTCTAGTATGCAAAGGTATTCAAGTCGTCAGCAGCTCTTCATCCATTATCATCACTTCTGAGTGTGTAGCGGTAGCAACCTTGAATTTCATGACAAAATGTTGTTGAAGCAGTTTTACCACCGCTACTCTGAAATGCAGCGCCAGATGAAAATGTGAAATGTGGCCTTTGCTTAAGTTCAAGCCGGGCTCTTGCAGCTGATGAAGACCGCCAAGCCTCAATGACTCCCTATCATACTCTATTCAAATACAGACATGAACGGAAGTCACTGTCTCTCACGTTCATGCTATATATATCCGCGTTTCCAGGGTGTCCCGACACTTTCGTCGATGTCTTAAAGGTACGCAGGTGCACTACGAAAGCATGACCGACAGCATGTTGTTCTCAACATGGAGCAAGTCAGTGTCATAATCCCTTGTGCTGTGACATTGCATAATTATTCAAGTTTAATTAAACAACTTCGCAACTCCTAAATTCAGGGCGAAACTTTCACTGACATCTGTTCTCGGAAGCGACTTATTCAGTGGTCTCTAGCATTTTATTTATTTATTTATTTATTTATTTATTTATTTATTTATTTATTTATTTATTTATTTATTTATTTATTTATTTATTTATTTACGGTGCCCTTGACGCATTATTGTTGGCGGGAAAACAAAATTGTAACATTTCTTTCGAAGTATAAAGCAGTGCAAACAGACAAATACTATACTTAATTTTAGAGCGATACCTCTACTAATCCAGGTACAAACCCAGAAAACAACCGCCCTGGTTGCTCAGTGGCTATGGTGTTGGGCTGCTGAGCACGAGGTCGCGGGATCGAATCCTGGCCACGGCGGCCGCATTTCGATGGGGGCGAAATACGAAAACACCCCTGTACCTAGGTTTAGGTGCACGTTAAAGAACCCCAGGTATTCCAAATTTCCGGAGTCCCTCACTACGGCGTGCCTCATAATCAGATCGTGGTTTTGGCACGTAAAACCCCATAATTTAATTTTAAACCCAGTAAACGACTGGTTCCGTAAATCTGACCTTCGAGCTCAGCCAAGGTCAAACTGGGACTTAGCCTGCCACTACCGACGGCTGCTGCGTACGCCGCGGGGGCGCCCATATCTTGAAAGCGATCTGCGATGTGGACAAAGGTGCGCCGAGTGCTGGTAGCTCAGGAGGCGCCTTGCTCTTCAATCTATTCCTATTCCCCGATCAGATTCCCGACTCTTGGCTCCAGAAACTCTGGGTTGCCCCTCTCCCTCGTAATATGGATACCCTCTCCCACCCTGGTCGTCGGGCCGCTCGTGCCCGTGCCCTTACATCCCAACACGGATCTCGCCGCGGTGTCTTCTATGTGGATGTCGCGGGTCCTTCCCCCTCTGGCTACTTTTCGGCTGCCGTGATCCACGAGGGAAACACGATTGATGGCCTCTCCTTTCGGGCCTCTACTTCAACTCAGTCGGAGGAGGTGGCCATTGCCTTGGCTGCCTCCCACCCCAACGCAAGGGCCATCATCTCGGACTCGCGCTCTGCTTGCTCCCGATACCTTGCCGGTTCCGTCTCGCCCCTCGCGGCTTGCCTACTCCGGGCCGCCTCTTGGCGTTTCGTGCCTCACGCCGTCCTACTTGTCTGGTCCCCGTGTCACGAAGGTCTTCCTGGTAACGAGGCCGCCGATGCGGCCGCCCGCGCGCTCTTTCCCCGGGCCATTACCCCTTCTCCACCCTCGCCTGATCCTACAACCCAGTCCCTCACATCTTTTCGAGAAATCTTGGCCTATTACCGAAATAGTCGTCAGCTCTTTCTGGCCCCGGTCCGGGGTCTGTCTAAGGCCGATGAGCGAACCCTGCGCCACTTACAGACCAACACCCTGTTGTGTCCTGCCTTCGCTCGCCATTTTCTGCCTAATACAAGTGGGCACTGTCGCCATTGGGGGGTCCTGGCCGACACCTACCACATGGTTGCAGCTCGCCCCTCTTTCTCTTTTCCTCTCCCCCCCCCTTTTTTTTTCCCCCATTCCCACACGAGAGGCCTGGGAGGGGACCATGTTCAGCTGCTCTACCTTGTGCGCCCAGCGCGCCCTGATGGCGCGTGCCCGAGCGGCGGCCATCTCCAATGGAATCCCGGACTATGGGTGTCCCCCCTTCGGGGGTCAACTCTCTTGTATTTTATTAAAATAAATATTTTCACCACCACCACCACCGTATGCGCTGTGCTTTCGACGCTTAGTTCGCGTTGAAGGGAGACGCAGCATGAAGGTCAATTCACTCGCTGCTGCTGCCGCGTCGAGCAGCATCTGTGTGTTGTCTTGTGGTGCAATAGTAGATGCGGTAATTGCTGACGGCGCCGAGCAGCGTCTGTGTCCTTTCCCAAAGCAAGCGAAACCGTGCTATCGCTCGACAAATTTGGTTTAGCCGCGTTCAACTACGGCAAATTTTTCTGTTTAGCAACACCTAAAAAAAAGAAAGAAGGAACAGACGGGAATAACAAAGGAAATGTCAATCAACCGCACACTGCCGATACATTCCAGAGATAATATAATATAGCAGGAAGCTTTGCAGAAAGAGGAGAAATGCGCGAAAACAACACCTTGCGGCGTACTGTTCTATATATAGTCATGTGTGCTGCGTAAAAAAAAAAGAAAAAAAAAGAAATGCATGCTTAAAAGCGTTAACTCCAGAAGCATACTCGTGTACTTTTAGAGCTTGGTCTGCATGGGGTACACATAACTAGTTTTATTAGTCTATCATTCTTTGCAAATTCCAGTTTTCGACAGACACGAACGCCTTGTGAAATAAAGATAGGCGTAAATATTTTCGTCTGATAGCGAGGGGTAACCAACTAAATTTTCTTCGCATTTCGGAACATATTTTAGCAAAAACATAATCATTCGAAAAGTAACGACCTGCTCTTAGATGCATGAGTTCTAACTTCTCGGTATTAAAATTTGTGAAGTGGTCCCAAGCTTATCCTATTATTGCTTATTGTGTTATTAGGCGCGCGTTTGACATAAATATTGTTTCTTTAAGCTTAACAGGCGCTGGATTGAAGTTACATCTAAGAAAGCCTAAAGAGCGGCGTGCCTTTGTTACCAGCTTACCAGCACACACGTTCCAAGGCAAGTTGTTAGTAAAGGCGGCACCTAACTACTTGTATGCAGATACAAGTAGTTAGGTTTACTACCGCTCATGGCATACTCAAAAGCTTAAAGGCTGCTTTTGGTTTGCAAACGTCATATTGTTACAGATAGCACAGTTAAGGCTTGTGTTTCATGTAGTGCACCAGGACATCACAGAATCAAAGTCATTCCGCTCTCAAGCATCTGCTTAGCATGTGATATTTCGCCAACAGCAGAAGTTGTCAGCGTACAACTTAACAGAAGAAACGGGACGATCAAAAAAGTTGCAGTTTCGCCAAGGCGAAGCATCGATTGCGACAGCAAATTAGTGTAGAGCTATACAAAGCAAGGATAGTAGTTAATTGGGCCGTATAAAGTTGTAAACATTCGCTTACCAACCAAATAGACAAGCACGGTGTCACGCGCGCACAGGTAAACATGAACACATCTCGCTCGATGACCGCGGAAACTCGCTGTAAAAACGCCGGAGTGAGAAAGCGCGAGAGCAGCAGCGGGCAAACTGACCTTCGCGCTGTCTCTCGTTTCGCTTCAACGCGAACTAAACGTCGAAAGCACAACGCATACGAAGCTACCGGCACTCGGCGCATGCACTTTGTCCCCATCGCAGATCGCTTTGAAGATGAGGCCCGCGCGGGCGGGCACTTCACCCACGTCGCAGATCGCTTTCAAGATATGGCGGCCACGCGGCCGCGATGTGAGCAGCGGCCGACGGAGCAGAACGCACCGACCCCTCCCTCTCCGTCGCCTCGCCCTCATTCCTCGCGCGCGACAAAAGACCGCGCGCTTCCGGCCTGCCTTCCTCCCTCGTGTGCACTACATTGAGCCGTGATTGCCGGCTCACCCTCGTACGCGTTCACTCGCACACACAGCGTACGGCGCGCGGCGACGATTTTAACGCCGTTGGACTTTATACGGAACCTCACGGTGACAGCGACGGCCACTGTGACGCCGACGGCAGAAATGCGCTTGGAGTGTTCATATAGTTGATATCGCAATAAAAAAAATTGTTTTTGCGCAGGCAGTACGACAGCGGACAAACACCTCATCACTATAATGCGGCAGTGATGCTATCTGGTGCTGGTCTACATCACGCATATCGTGACCAGCAGCTGTGCTATGACCAATGAGATGCGGTGGCATTACAGGTGGTTGCGCCACACGATCTTGAGGTTCTGCCACTATAAAAGCTCAGCGTGATGGTCACAATGAGAATGGCTTCGCGACGGCGGTACAGCTTCGCGCGCAGTTCGAACGATGAAACGTAGCCGAAGGCCACAATGGTGCGACAGCCGCCATCATGTGCTCAGAATTAGAATCAGTTTATTTACGTCAGTAGAGAAGTGAGAGTCACAATAGATGTGTGGGCATAGAAAAAAAGGAGAGGGGTTCGCGTAGTTAGAAACTGAATTAGTACCTCCTGTTCATGATGACAAGAATTGTTGAAACATAGCAACAGTCACAACACGTGAAACTTGCACATACAAGATTGTATGAAATGTTATGAAATACAGGGCCATCAGAATTGGGGCGGGAACAGGAACCTTCTCCTCCTAGCGGGCGCGTCCGCGTGCGCGTCACGCGCCGTATTTTGGAGTTAATCTCTCCGCGGCAAGTGCAAAGGCCGGTGCAGAAATGGTTGGGGCCTTCACGCGCATTTTGTTGTTTTCGCGCGTCTAGTGTTGGCGGTCGCATAATCTCAAGTTTCCGAGACACGGTGTGAAGCGCTCGCTTGCGTTGCGACTGCAAGTTTGGGGTTATCGCGTGAGATCTGTTAATGTTTACCTGAGAGCGCGTGACAACGATAAAGCAATGAACCTTAGTCCATATGGTTGTCTCTTCGCTATCGCCATCAATGTTTCGCCTTTTGGGCGAAACTGAAATTTGTTTTTCAGGATCAACATCCGTCTCTTTTTGCACTTTTGTTTTTAATTTGTGGGTGCCCGCTGCGGGCACTAAGCGTGGTCAGCTATGACGTCCGAGATCTGTGGCGCCGCGCGACGCAACAATACATATCTCGGACGCCGTGAGCCACATCGATGCATTGCTCTCGGCACGATCTGCACCGCTGGCGCTTGCGCTCATAACCGGGCCCGACCTTCTTGCTATTTGTTTATTAGTGCTTACTTACAAGGTACTATCCACCAAGAATTTGTGGTGTTGTTTTTAATGTGGAAACTTTGAAACCTCGAATTAACGAAATTCGTGATTTAACGAAGTTTTGCTCTGCAAGTACAACTTCGTTATGTCAAGGTTCGACTGCAAACGTACAAACAAAACGAAAACAAAATGAAGTGGCGATACGGATAGTATTACAAATTTTGCATGGTTGAAAGGTATAGAAAGGCGATATAAAACTTGGAATACTTAAAAAAAACACCGCATATCCACGAAGTGGATGATGATGAGTGGGCGAAGCACCCGCCGGGGGGCGCAATTCATTTTCCAGGGCAGCTGGGCCCTCGGACTGTGGCAACGCCGCACGGGAGAACGTGAACTACGGCGGCGCCTCGGATCTGTTGGGTAGCAATCATATGGGCCACATGAATGCATACTCCGCAAGCGTGCTTGTGTGGCCTAGTGGTTACGACGCTCGCTTTGAGACCAGGCGTACGCGTGTTCGATTCCCGTCTTCGCTGTAATTTCTCTTCTTAATACCACGCTTTTCTTTTTTTTTCCTCTCTGTTTGCCAGCGCGGTCGGTTCAACCCCGGTGCCATGGCAGAAGCCATGGTGCCGGGCGCCGATGCGAAGCGGCGGTCGTTGGGGTGTTGCGGAGCGCAGCGTAGCAACACCCCAAATAAATAAATACTGCTCCAGTCAGGTAGACTGCTACCTCCCTGATAGTGAGATTATATTTGGATCATCAAAACAGTGATGCGTTTATTTAGGAATAGCATCGAACCCTTAACAGCAGCCACAGTTGTGCCTACAAGTCAGGTGATGAACGACCGCCGCTTCGCGTCAGCGCCTGGCAGCGCGGCCACCGGGGCACAAACAGATCCGAGGCGCCGCCGCGGTTCACGTTCTCCCGTGCGGCGGTGCCACAGTCCGAGAGCCCAGCTGCCCTGGAATATGAATTACGCGGCCGGGGGATCATTCGGGCAAAACGCCGGAAGCGTTCTCCGGAAGCCGGAAGCTGGCTTCCGGTTCCGGCTTCCGCAACCAGACCGGAAGCCGGCTTCCGGAAGACGGAGCGTGGCGTGCATATATATATATATATGATTACTGTGCTTCATTGCTATATACGAGTATGATGCTTGTGATGTATGATTCTTGTGATTCAGTATATACAGCGCTTGTATAGCCCTTGTGCACCGCAGCGCCCCTAGCTACGGACGAGAGAGAGAGCGCGTCGGGAACGAGAAAGAGTAAAGCTTTAAGAAAGAGCATACAGCTGCGCCTCTAGCGGGAGCGACGAGTACTAGCGTGGCTACGACGGCGCGACGAGGGACAAGGCTCGACCCTAAGGAGCTTCGCCCCTAATACTTGAAAATACTAATGGGGCTAAAGCAATCAATCCACTGGACGTTGTTTCCGTAGCCCAGGGATGCGTTGGGGAAGGAAAATGGACAATGCGCGTCCATTTCGTTCGTGGCTGGTCGTGCCGTAGTTGACGCGAGAATCACCGTTATAGTGGGTAGCGGCAGGGGAAACGAATCGGAGGGAAACATAAGTTGCCTTTGGACTAGTATAGGTCATATGAAAAATAAAAGTGATAGCATACACCACCCAGTCTCTCAGCTTCCGATAACACAGCAATATCACGACCGTGAACAATTTAAGGAATCAGGAATGAATCCACTTGCGGCAATTCAGCTGTTATTTGTGAACGCCCGACAGAGCGCTTGCGATACACATATGCCGATTTGGGGAGGATCGAGGAACTGACAAATTGCGCGCCGGTGTGGGGCACGAACCGGCGGCCGGCACCGCAAGGGGAAAACCGGGCCACATTCCTTTCCTACAGGAAGGGAGTCGCTTGTAAACGCTTCACCATGCGAGGTGCTGACTGGACTTCCCCGCACCTCTTTAAGTGACCGAACTTGCATTATTAGCTTTATTAGGCACTAATTTGCGCATCCGGAAGAATGCAGGAAAAGCGCTCGTCTACTTTTGCCACCATGACTAATCCAAGTTGGTGAGACATTTCAACACAAAGTCGTTTTCTTGGAGAATATTCTTGAAGAGATACCCTTTAATGCCACACGTATTCT
Source organism: Dermacentor silvarum (assembly GCF_013339745.2). Taxonomy (NCBI): domain Eukaryota; kingdom Metazoa; phylum Arthropoda; class Arachnida; order Ixodida; family Ixodidae; genus Dermacentor; species Dermacentor silvarum. The sequence continues at coordinate 182,546,635 of NC_051159.1, read as the reverse complement.
GCAGTTCTCGTAGGTTTTTGCACGAACTCTACGATAACAATTCAATCTTTTTTCAAAGACACACTGTGTAATCGACCAGCGATTACACAGTGTATAACTGTTGATGTCAGTCGCACCTGTTGAAATTTTAGTGAAAGCTAACACAATGTTGATCAGGTTTGAATAGGCTCACCATTAAGGAGTGCTTCCAGTCGGCAAAACGAAAAAATGTCGTGTCTGATATCATTTTGGTTATTTGTATGGTTTTCAGAAACTCACTGCCAAAGAATTGAGCGTTGCCAGTATCCCTACGCGGACCTACGTCATGCCTTCCTTCACGCTGATGGTTGCAGAGTTCGAACAGCAACATAACTTGGACAAGAGCCTGAATGCCACCTATCTGGCAGGGAGAGAATTCACTCAGGTATGAACGCGACGTGAAAAGCGGGAAATTCCACCCTTGTCAAAATCAAACAGCGCCAAGGGAACAGGAGACGTCAGAATCGGACCATCCTCTGTCCGCTGTTTGATTCTAACCTACCAACTCACCCGAATCGCCGCTTCTGTCACTGAATTTCAACCTAAAATGGTGCCACCGATATACTGTCGAACGCTTCTTCAACGAAATTACCTATAGAACAAAGGATTGAAGATGCCGAATTCCTATCTTTCATTTGCACTCTGAACGCCTCTACAATGGATAATTAACAAATTTAAGTAACCCGACGGTGATTAGTTGCTTTACAACGAGCACCACGTTGTCTGCCGCACGATTGGCTGCTCGAGGCACTTTGCGTGTATTCGCGGGCTCCTCTCACGCTCGAAAAAACACTTTTATGTAGCACGTATTGAGCAACAGAAAGCTGTATAGAGAGTTTTCATGTTGCTCTACGATTTTCTCATGGACACTCTTCATCTAATTACAATATTTGAGAAGTTCATTATATAATTAGGACTAATTATGTTGTTAGAATGAATGCAAAAAATAATCAGAGTATCTTCAACATGAAGGCGAGCATAAGGGAAATTACTTGTAGTTCTTAATTGAAATAAAGAAGTGATAAATAAATGGAAATCAAAGTGGATGAAAAAGTCCGGTAGATCCCACGCCCTTTGGGAATCGATGTTATGTGAAGCAGTGTGCGGGAGCCTACCAAACAAAGACGTAGGCGGCTCTTTCATGACCTACATGACACGCATGTCATGACATTCATGTCATGACACCTCAGGAGTGGGGCCCTTTAGCTACACCTAAGAGACCTTAAGGCGAAAGCCTTAGTCATGTTCATGACTTTAACTTCGACCATCAACCATTTAGCTTTTTTCCTTCACTTGGTACCCCATCCGAACCCATTCCATTGGTTTTATAGTGTTAATCTCTTTTTGTAGCGTTAGCTACGCTGGCCTAGCCAAGCCCGTTTCACGCGGCACATCAAGAGCCGTGCTGCGCATGCGCAAGGATCAGTAATGTCACACGGCTTGCGCACCGGAGCCACCGGAGCCGGCACCTCTCGCGCACTCCGCCGCCGCCGCGCGCGACTCACCGCCGCCGGTCTGCGCATTCCAGAGGAGTGACGTCGTAGCCGTGGTAGACGCACTGGCGCCGGCGCGCGCTCGCTGTGCAGTCGCCGTCTGACACTGCGCTGGAACCGCTGCGCTTCTCACTGGCGTTTGTGTGTGTCATTGAAGCAGCAGTAAGCATGACAATCAAGCTGATCCTTGACAATCTAGACAACCAGGAAAGCTAAGAATAATCATCTGAACCTTTGCTAACGCTACGTATATCCTGGCATAGCTGAGCTAAGCCACTGCAACATTTTATTGCGATAGCAATTATATGGACACTCAAAAACAGATTTCTGCCGTCGGCGTCGCCGTCGCCGTAGCCGTCGCCGTCGCCGTGAGGTTCCGTATGACGTCAATGGAGATGAAATCGTCGCTGCCGAATCTTTGAATTTCTTACGCTAACGTGCGCCGAACGCTGTATGTGCGAGTGAAAGGGCGCGAGGGGCGCGCGCTTTCACGGGGGGTGAACGCACGGCGGAGAACAAACGCGCGTTCTGCGCCGTGTTCGCTTAAGGGCTGCAGAAGTAAGCGTCTCTTTCCTCCTTTACAATCACCATATATGTAGAGCAAACGCGCCTTCTCCCGACGCGCGAGAGGCCGTGGGAGAGGGGGAGGGGGGAGGGAAGGGAGGCGACGTTTAGCTGCGGCACCAAGTGCCTATTTATATCAGAGGCTCCGGCAACAGTCACCAACGCCGCACGCATTTTGAGCGAACGCGGGCAAAACGCCGACGGCGTCGACAACAGTTCTGCGTGTTGCTGGTGCTGCTGCATGTCCAAGTTTATACAGCTGATAAAGCTAATATCATTACTCCGTATAGCTCTCTACAAATTTGCTATCGCAATTGATGCTTCGCCTTTCAGGTGAAACTGCGACAACTTTTTTTCTGAGTCATTCTCATTTTTGCTGATTTATGGTCATGACTATGACTTCTACCACAATCATTTAGTGTTTCCTTCATTTAGTACCCACGTCCGAACCTATTTAAATGGTTTTTTGAGTATTAATCTTTTTTTCACGGAGTCATTGTCATTTTTACTCAGTCATGCCCATTATTATGACTTCTGCCATCATCCTTTATTGTTTCCTTCACTTAGTCCTCACATCCGAGCCTATTTCAATGGTTTTTGAGAATTAATCTTTTTTCGCTGTCATTCTCATTTTTGCTAAGTCATGCTCATGACTATGACTTCTACCGTCATCCTTTAGTGTTTACTTCACTTAGTACCCACGTCCCAACCCATTTCAGTGGCATTTGAGTGTTAATATTTTTTCGGTGAGTCATTGTCAATTTTGCTCAGTCATGGTCATGACTATGACTTCTACCAGCACCCTTTAGTGTTTCCTTCACTTACCACGTCCGAACCTATTTCAATGGTTTTTGATTATTAATATTTTTTCACTGAGTCATTGTCATTTTTGCTCAGTTATGCCCATGATTATGACTTCTACCATCATCCTTTAGTGTTTCCTTCATTTAGTGCCCCCGTCCCCCATGTAATATACCCCCCATGTAATAATACCCCCCATGTAATACCCCCCATGTAATACCCTCATAATGAGGGCCTTTGGGGGTATTTTGAATAAATAAATAAATACCAGTGGTTTTTGGGTGTTAATCATTTTCGCTGAATCCTTATCATTTTTGCTCAGTCATGGTCATGACTATGACGTCTACCATCATCCTTTAGTGTTTCCTTCACTTAGTACCCACGTCAGAACCCATTTCAGTGGCTTTGGGTGTTAATCTCTTTTCGCTGAGCCATTGTCATTTTTGCTGAGTCATGCTCATGACTATGACTTCTACGATCATCCTTTAGGGTTTCCTTCCCTTAGTACCCACGTGCGAATCCATTTCAGTGGTTTTTGAGTGTTAATGTATTTTCGCTGGGTCAATATCATTTTTGGCGGCTGTTTCATGACCTACATGACACGCATCTCATGACCTATCACTTATTTTCGTCGTACACTCCTGTCATACTATGCCAATTTTGGTACCTACCAAGTTAACGAAACGACCATGAGAGCACCAAGACGTACGCGGCTGTTTCATGACCTACATGACACGCATGCCATGACATATCATTTATGTTTGTCATATACTCTTGTCATAGTATGCCAATTTTGACACATACCAAGTTAATGAAACGACCATGAGAGCACAAAGACGTAGGCGGATAGATAGATAGATAGATAGATAGATAGATAGATAGATAGATAGATAGATAGATAGATAGATAGATAGATAGATAGATAGATAGATAGATAGATAGATAGATAGATAGATACTGTCAAAGTAGCAAATGTTCGCCAAGAAATTCTTCGCATTAAAAAACAAATGGCCCTAGATAGGATACGAACCTATGGAAGGTTCTTCAATCAAGCCTTTGAGAAGAAGGTTATGCTTTATTTACGTTTCCTGTAGGTGTTGTTGATTTAACACTTTTGCGGCTAGGATGGCGATAGAAACGTATTTATAGGAGTAGCGGGATATGACCACCCATCTTCTAGACTGTATTCGGCCTGATAAAAGGCGTAGAACGTTCAGTTTTGGGCCTATACCTCACTCAATGTTCGCCAGCGGGTCCCCTCGATAATGTTTGCTTGGAAACCTCCGACTCCACAATAGTAATGTGCTTGCCAATAATGTAATATTGTTATAGAACGACTGGGTTCGAGGTCGAAACAGGTGCCCGACAGACTGATGAAGACGACGATGGCGTAAGGCGCTTGGGCGTATGCCCCTTCAGTCATATGGCTTTTCCCATCTCGCGCTTCTCTATAAATAACATGTAATTATTTGTCTCTAGTCTACTTCTCACCTCCATTACACTCTCATATAAAGAAATGTCACAGTTTCGCCCTAAGGGCGCAGCAATGAATGCGATAGCAACACAGCAATGTCATACGAAGTAAGGTGAGCGGCTTTGGTAGCAATATGAATTGTAGTAAACATGAGCTGATTAAGTAAGCAGGTGTGCTGCGGCGTAAGTAGACCGACATGAAGAGAGACTCGATGACCATGAGAAGGCGCGTGTGAAACGGTGGTGTTGATGAGAAGCGCTTCCCGTGGGCAGCGCGAGCGAAGGGACACACCTGTAGCGCTGCACTGCCGATCCGGGCAGCATTGCATGTGTAGCGTGCGTTGGAAAATGTGGCCCGACTATTACTAACTGAATGAACAAGCGTGGTGTGAGCGCGCACAAACAAACACGAATAGATCATATTGAATGACTGCAGACAACGACTGTCAAAACGCTGGCAGCAAGCATACGCCGCAGCGGGCGAAGGTACGTGCGGTCTATCGCTTCAACGGAAACTGAGCGGCGAATGCACGGCGCATAAAGGTCAGAGCCGTGTGGAGATAAGAGACGGTGCGGACGAGCGACGAGCGCGGTTGTTGGCAGAGTAGAAGTGCGCCCCCCCCCCCCCTCCCCGCTCCCTCCGGCGCTGGCTTCCTGCTTGCTTGCTTGCTTGCGCGTGGGAGATTGAGTGCATTGGCTCTCCGTGATAGCGCGCGTCCCCGCACGCTTCCGCTCGGGCATACGGCGCGCGGCGAAGATTTTATCTACAGGGAACCTCACGGCGACGGCGACGGCGACGCCGAGGGCAGAAATCCGGTAGAAGTGTCCATATACTTGCTATCGCAATAAAAGAAAACCGATCTGACTAACTCAGGTTTTGATAACTGCTTTTTCAAGCGAAGCTTGTATACGCTAGCCAGCGCCGGCGATGTAACCTAAAACAACCAGCTGTTCTGAGAGCTGCTCGAGCGTCGTCGTTTTCTTCCGCAGCTGGCTCGTGCTCGTGCCACTGCTCCCGCGTTCGCCGTCGTCTGCTTTCACAGCTGGCTGCGTTGCCGCTAATCATTGCAGCGTATAATTTCACTTCTGTCGTCGTAATGGGGAGGCCGCGTTTACGGGGGTATGAGCCATTGCTCAAGGGGGTATACATGAACCATTCATTGCCTTACGTAACGGACATATTTAATTTTCAAGCAATTTAATTTCGAAGAATCGCTAGCGGCAATGGCGGGCGAATGCTGCTAACCACGCCGCCGAGCAAGCTCGAAACATCGAACGCAAGCGACACCGACGGACTGTGGGCACACCGTCAGTGACGTCGTTCTCTCTGTCGCGGCCGAACGATTGTGTAGCCTCATAATTGAGAAATACTTTAATGAATCCCAGTGATAAACATCGGGGCCGCATGCTTCAGCTTCGCCGGTTAACCATCTTCATGGAGTTGAAGGGCTGACGAATTTTGCTAAACTTATACACATTAAAACACAAGCATTAAACGAGTCAACACAAGCTTCGCTTGCACACAGCTGTGGAAGGGCGGTAAATTTTTTTTATGTTGTTCACTTAATTTTATTCTTAACTGTTTTAGTCAGCGGTCAATTAGTCTCCTTTTTAGTGGTTTTCCTCTTTGCTGATCTAAAATATCACGTCGATTTATCCTCGCCTTCGCCTAATACCGACGTAAATCGCAAATCACACCACACGTGTGAGCACGGACTCGACATTCTGTGGCGGCCGTTGGAAGTGATGCACAAACCGGCTGAACGTGCATTCATTCATTCATTCATTCATTCATTCATTCATTCATTCATTTTTTTTTCTTTACATGCTGGTACAGCTTTGCAGCCGCAGATCAAACGTCTCCATATTGAACGAGGGAATCATCAAACAATCTGTCACTGAATACAACCTAACTTACACTTACGAAGATGAAGAAACCATGACTAGAAAGGTAAGTGGCTACGCTCGTCAACAACACGTTGAGCGTTGACTCAATTTCTTTATTTCGAAAATTTTATGGTGCGTTCCTTGAATCCATGCATTCTGGCAGCAGGGTGTGATGAACGTTGGGAGGGACCAAACAGAAAGAAGAAATAAAGAATAAAGCGAAAAATTATGGTATATTAGAAAAAGGGAGGTCGCTGACATTGCGACAGGACAGACTGTAATTATTTGACCCCGTAATGAGATAGAAGGGCTTCATTAGAAAGAATAATAGAAGGCCGGGGCAAGATAATGCAAAGTCAAGATTTGAAAGTGCACCAGGGTGTCTTTGACAAAGATTTCGAAACAAAGAAGCTGAAGAGGGATCAAGTAAAGGACTAGGAAATGTAAAAAATATATATATATATATATATATATATATATATATATATATATATATATATATATATTGTATCGCCATACAGATGGTATACAGCTGTTAAAGGAAGAAATCTAAAGCTTTTATGCAAACAACACGTCATGAATGCCTCTATAGTGCAGATTGTTGTCGGCAGAGTACGTACAGCGCGGAAAGTACCAGAGCGACAAATACAGGATGCCGAATAAAAAGTACAAAATAATTATGAAATGTACAAAAGAGTCTGCAACATCGGAAATTACGTATACGGAGAGCTGACATTGGTTTACGCAGAAGTGCGTAGGGATATTATAAATAGTCCCCCTTCTGCGGTAATACTGGTGAAAATGGGAACTCTCGAATTGGGTTATATTATCATTTCCAGGCAAGAGCTTTCTTCAAACTATATCACCATCCGCGTCAAGGGTGGGCCGTGTTTGACACAGACTACGATGACTACGACAACAGCTGTGGAGACGGCAGTTTCAACAGGCTAAAGACCTTCAAAGCAACACTAGACGAATGGCCATCGCACGTGACTGACAGTAATAAATTCTGACAAATGTACACAAATCGACCATTTGTATTTTTCGTACACTTGATTTCTTGGGGAGGTACGTTGATAGAGGCAAGCTCTTTGCTGAAGAAAAAAAATAACCGCATATCCACGAAGTGAATGATGATGAGTGGGCGAAGCACCGGGGGATCATTCGGTTAACCGTGAATCCCCCGACGTCGGCAAGCGGGCCCAGAGGCGGCGAGAGCGCGTGAAGCGGTGGCAAAATGCCGGAAGCGTTCTCTACCTGAGGTTAGTGGCGCCGATGCTCGGTTCAAGCGCGACGCCAGCAAGCGGACCCTGAGGCGGCGAGAGCGCGGGAAGCGGCGGCAAAATGCCGGAAGCTTTCTCTACCTGAGGTTGGTGGCGCCGATGCTCGGTTCAAGCGCGAGCTTCGCGAGCCCTCAGCTCTGGATCCGCATGCCGGCGTTGCCGTGCTGCTGCAGCTTCGCGAGCCCTCACAGCTCCGGGTCCGCTTGCCGGCGTTGCCGTTTTGGTGCAGCTTCCCGCGCCCTAGACTCCGGGTCCGCTTGTCTGCGTCGCCGTGCTGCAGCAGCTTTCCGAGCCCTCGACTCCGCTTGCAGTTGAGCCGCCACCCTCGCCTTTTCATCCATAGCGGACGCGCCGTTATCAGAAGCGACCGTTATCATCCATGGCTGAAGAGAGAAAGAGAGCGCGCGTCGGGAACGAACGCCCTTGTGCACCGCAGCGCCCCTAGCGGACTCCATGCAAACCAGAGCTACGGACGACGACGAGGGAGGGACAAGGCTCGGCACTAAGGTGCTTCGCCCCTAAAACACAATGGCCAGATCATTGCATCTTGAAACTCAGCTCTGCTCGTATTTTAACGCGACAGCGTTAAGGGCCCCGTGTCGCGGAAAATCCGGCGTCAGTGTCGCCATTAGCGCCGGCGTCCGTGGCGGGGAAAATCGTCCCGAACCACCCCGTACGGATCGCTTATTGCAACTTGGTATACATAATACCCTAGAGGAGATTGCGGAGGCTCAGGAACGCGCGCAATTGGCTCGTCTCTCCTCGTCCAAAACGGGGAGGTGTATCTTGCAGGAAATCGGTTATCAGCCAGACGCGCTTACGCAGCTATAATCAAGTCTTCCCCACTCTATACAGAACATTACTGTTGCACTTATTCCTAGGAATATGCATCCCGAACATAATCGGGGTCGGCGTAGGGCGAGAGGAGCCAACCTGCTCAAGCAGATGCATAGTGATCAACGACAGGTCAGCTTTGTGGATGCCGCTGCCTACAGAGGTCGGCATGCATTTACAATTGTTGTGGTTGACGGTAAGCAAAAGGTGTCTAATGCTGCCTCGGTTCGGGTGGAAAATTCTGAACTTGCTGAGAAAATGGCAATTGCCTTAGCTTTATTAGATGACACGACAGACGCTATTTATAGCGACTCCCGTTCTGCGGTCAGGGTATTTGAAAAGGGCGCCATTTCGAAGTAGGTCCTCCAACTACATGAAGGCAAAACGATTACGCATCATTTTATCTACTGGTTTACTGCACATTTGGGTCAGATTGAGACTTCTCCCCCCAATCTCAACGATTTGGTTCACGGGGCTACGCGAGAACCTGCCTACCGCACGGGTCCGACACGCTCCATAGACGACTCCGTTGAGAATCGGGACACCCCACCTGCAACGAGCTTACTAAGCACTTTTATCTTAGACGTAGGACTTATGCCACCCCACACCCGAAACTTAACCGCGTACAAGCTTTAGCACTACGCCTCATGCAGACATGCACTCATGGAGGAAGAAAATATAGGAGGGAGCATTACGTCACACAGCCAGCCTTGGCAAGCGAACGCTTCGTGTAACCAGCAGTGGTGGCCCAACACGTGACTTCTTGCGTCGAGTTCACGAAGAATCGAGATTTGCCGAGACGGGTTGTTACCGGTAGTTTTTATTCCGTGCGCGTTCGGCCGGCAGCTGCTCACGTGCAGGAAGAAAAAAGATTTTTCCTTGCTTTGTTTTTTTTCCTTGTTTTTGGTTTTGTTTATTTCAAGAGTTTCAAATGGTTTCTAATGGGTATTGAAAAAAAAATCAACCGGGAGTACTAAAACCTACCGCGCGCTCTGACGTATCCTCCGTGCTCTGACGTTTTCATCACGTGTTGGGCCACCACAGGCGGCGACAATGGCGTTGCGGTATGCTCCCTCCTATATTTTCCTTCCTCCATGCGTGCACTTATCATAATCCCTTCCTTTTACATAAGATCTACCCCGCTACTTATACTGATTATTTTTGCCGCGAGTGTGGCCCGATAGCCACGTTAGAATTAACACATGCTCTGGCAGTGTGCCCGATCACGCTCTATCAACAGGAACGACGAAGCCGGGTGGGATGCGGCCCTCCGCAGTCAGCTTCTGGCTGACCAACTCTGGGCTGGCGAGCAGGCCCGCGATGCGGCCGAGAGGCTTGGCCTGTCGGTCCCTACGTGGGAGCGGCCCGCTTCGTGATGAGTCACGATCTGCAAGATTCAATAAAGTTTATTCCATTCATATCCATCCATTCATAGGGCGTCTGCGGTATATTTTCAAGACCAGCGGTCGATTTCGGAAAAAAAGAGTGAGGCAAAGAAGTCATTGAAGGCTTCAGCAATTAATGCGGGTTCACTGCATATGATTCCGTTCAGAAGAACACCATCAATTACTGAGCTGTTACCAGATAGGTACTTCCAAAACGTTTTAGGAGAATCTTGCATGTAGTTGGTCAGCACAGTGGAAAAGAAATGCATCCTGGAATATATTAATCCGCATTGCACCTGCGCACTGAGAGCAGCAACTTTTTCTGCATTTTTTTGGAATTCGTTGTCGCGCGCGACGCAGTCTTCGTTTTAAATGGATAAGGTCGCGGGTTACCCATGGACTGCGTTTTCCACATCGCTTATCTATTATCGGCACAAACCACGACGACAAACAGTCATGTACGGTCTCCCGTAAGTATTTCCACAGCTTATCAACGTCGTCCTCCTGCAGTTTTCGATTTCCAGGTGATCAAGAATTGATACGTCGTCAACTCGATTGAAATTATAAACATGCACGATTTTAGTTTTGTCCAAGCATTTGTTGTTGATTTTGAGACTTGCTACTATTATTTTGTGATCCGATATTCCTTCATCATTATCAATGTTATAATGAAATGTTGCGTCGCTCACAAACAACAAATCGAGGACAGCGCGCGTACTGATCCCTGTAACCGTGTCAGTTCGTTAACCACCTGTAACAAACTGACACAGTTAGAGGGATCACTCCGCGCTGTCCTCGATTTGACAGACTCACAGACGTTTCCAACCTCCTCTATTTCTTTATTCCTTGCATTTTTTTACTGCTTTTTCTCTTCCCTATTCTTTCCGCCTTTCATTTCCCCTTCCTCTTCCCAGAGTGCAGGGTAGCAAACCAAAATCTTTTCGGGTTAACCTACCTGCCGTTCCCATCACGTTTCTCTCTCTCGCTCTCTCTAACCACCTGTATCAAACCGTACTTTGTCATTGTTTCAAACATTACTTCTGCGCGCGGGTTGTCCACTGGGCCCGGTATCCGCGAGTTCCAATCTACATCAGGTAAGTTGAAATCTCCGATCAGTATGATTTTAGTTTGGGAACTTTGTTCCCCCAGAGTGGGTACGTGCCATGGTTTAAGGACATCATCATCATCAGCAGCAGCAGAAAGCCACAGTGTTGGTGGTAGCCACACGACCCGAGCTTGCACTTGCCTGGATTTTGGCTACTTGACGCCCACCGTTTCTTGACGCTCGCTTTTGACGTTCTTCGTCGTTCCTTGACACACGTCAATAAAGCACGTCACATTATATAAGGCAAACCACAAGAAGCGAACGTAGTGTAGCTGGCGGTAGGATGGTCTGCTCCAGACCACCGTCAGTTGCACTTGCACACTACTGCCTTCTGTCGTGTGCAAAGTGTCAGCGATCAAGTTTTGCTTAACGAATCCTTGCAGATTATATTTGATTGGTGCTCCAGGTGGGACATGAAGATCAACTTCGATAAGACCACTTGCATAACATTCTCAAATAAGAAATTACATTTAAATTTTGTGTACGGTGTAAACGCTCAAAGAAGCTTAACACTCAAAGAAGCTTAAGTACCTTGGTGTAAAAATCACAGATAACCTAAATTGCAAAGACCACATCGATAATATCTGTGGAGCGGCCCAACGCAAACTTGGCTTTCTGAAAAGAAGCCTATCAGCTGGTACCCCAAGCCTGAAACTTGAAGCTTACAAGAGATCATACGCCCAGGCTTATAATACGCCAGTGTAATTTGGGATCCTCATCAGCAATACGAAACCAATAAACTTGAACGTGTTCAGAAATTGTCAGCAAGAGAGATATTCAACTTTTATTGGTGCCAGCAATTCACGAGGGCGGACGCAGCCTCCCTCCGCCAAGCAGACGGCCGAGATCCGCTGGGTCTCAGCGGCTGCCTCGGCTAGCTGGACGGCCCCGACTTGGTCTTGCTGGTCTGAGCTGAGCAGCAGGGTCTCCCACTGCTGCCGGTTTTGAATTTTGCGGCCCTCGAAAGGAGCCGCCTTCGAGCATGCCCATAGAATATGTGGCAAATCCGCTCTACCTTTACGTAATTTGCATTGATCGTTGGATTGCCCTGGATAGAATCTGCTGCAGGTCACCGGGTTTGGATACATGTTTGTTTGCAGGAGGCGCCAGACCACCGCCTGTTTCCTGGTTAGCGCGGGATGAGCTGTTGGGTGCCGGGCCCTTCCCAGCCGATAGTAATCGGTTATTTCTTTGTAGCTGACCATGCGGTCTCCTCTCGTTCCCAGCTGGGCCAGCTCACTTGCTCGGCGAGTAAGTCCTCGAGCTACGTTGTGAGCCACCTCGTTGCCGTGGAGGGAGGAGTGCGCGGGTGCCCAAATAATTTGGATCGTCCCGCGATGACGGTCGCTGTTACTGTATAGAATTTTGAGCGCCTCTGGCGAGATGCGTCCGTTCGCGAAATTATGAACTGCGATTTTTGAGTCGCTTATGATAACTCTCGCTTTCGTGGAGGCCACCGCTAATGCTATGGCGGCTTCCTCCGCAACTTCGGCGTTGTCCGTTCTCACGGTGCCGCTCGATAAGGGTTCTCCGTCCGCGTTTACCGCTACTACGGATATCCCTTTGCGTTCTCTGTAGAGTGTTTTAGTTGAGCGTCTTTACGGTCCGCTCCGCTCCGAGTTGCCCCGCTAAGCCACAGCGGAGCGGCGGGCGATTTTCACGTTTTAGTTATGCGTGTAGCGTAGCGGAGCGGACCTTTCGTAGTTGCAGCGCCCTCTGGCCAAATTCAGCGTAGTGAAACAAAATAAAAAAGAACGTTTTGTCACTTTTACAAAGTAAGACGAATATATATAACTTATTTGTTCATTAAGTATCTAGACGGGTGCTTGTAATGCGTTAGCGGTCCATTTTATCGAGTGGAAAATGAAGCGTTGACTTGTTGAACGCCACGTGATAGCCAGCGAGGTTGCATTTCGAATCCAATCCAATCCTTTCTGACGCCAATGCGCTGGCGAAGTTTTTGTTAGCTGTGCTGTTCACTTTATTTCCTTAAATAACCAGTTGGAGGTGTATTACACAAGTTATTCGCGCTCGCACGTGTGGTGCCTCGATGCAAGGCGCTTCGATGCACGCGCGAGAGAGGGCGCGTGCATCGCCCACCCTAAACGGAGCGTAAAAAACACCTTGCAGTGGTTTAGCTCGGCTATGCTATGATAAGGCTCCGTACAGTCAACAGGCGGCGCTGCTGCGCAACAGCGGTGGCGCGATGCTCAGCGTCGCATGTGGCGGGCGGCGCGAAACTGGGAAGGGGGGAAAACAGCGAGATTTCGGAACTACGTATACACGCCTCGGAAAGCCGCACGTATATCCGCGATCCTCCTCCTTTTTATTGCGATAGCAATTATATGGACACTTCAACCGGATTTCTGCCGTCGGCGTCGCCGTCGCCGTCGCCGTCGCCGTCGCCGTCGTCGTGGCCGTCGCCGTCGCCGTGAGGTTCCGTATAGATAAAATCTTCACCGCGCGCTGGTTAGCTGGTTATTTATGTATTACATCTTTCGTAACGTTAATGCGACATGAAATCGACAGGATGAAAATACCAGGTACACCGGTGAGCAAAAGTATACAGACCACAGGGTCGCCGAAAAAACTCAGTTGAAAAAAATCAGCTTTATCGCGCAATCCCTGGTCCGTATACTTTTGCTCACGGGTGTACATTTCTGCAATAATTAACAATGTTTATTTACAACGAAGTAAAGAATGATGCCGGAAGAGACGGGAGCAGCCGGTGAAAATTCCGAATAGCTACTGTCTAGTGCGCTTCGGCTTTTCTTCGCGGTTGCTTGGTCCCTTTCACACCATTTCCTTTTGTTCCTGGGCTTAGGTGTCGTCTTCGTCACGTACTGTGGTAAATTCGGAAGAATCGTGGGAACAGCGTTTTCTGATAGCAGTGGCAATTGTCACGAGGAATTCACACCTCTTTGCATTCTATATTTATAAGGTGCACAGGTCCCTAATTATGAATCGCTGTTCGAAGTGTAAATCACAGACTCGCAAGATTCCTCCAGTGTCTTATCTGCGCGGTTAAGGTTCCTCTCACATTCCTTTCGCCGTTCTTCATCACGTGGAACGCTGAGCAAAGACGCCTTTGGTGCATCTTTCACACGACTGTAGGCAGATCTGCACTCGGGTTCAAAGCAGTATTTTCGACGGCGGCTAGCCAGTCCCACTCACTAAGAGTGCACATTGAGTAAAGCGTCAAGCAGAGAGCAAGCAGAGAGGATACTGCTGAAAACGCCGGCGGCACTTGCAGTCGAGAGCCGACAACGTCGACATTATGTGGTTAGTTTTCAGAAAGGAAAAGTTGGCGCTATCTTCTGCAGCCCTTGAGGGAGAACGGTCAACGTCGCGATCTGACAGAACGTACTCCATACCAAGCGAGGGAAGTTTTCAGGAGAAACTGGCGGCAGCGCCTCTGGCGGGCGCCGGAGCAGGCGACACTGAGTGCGCCGCGGCGACGCGGCGCAGGGATATGGCAGTGAGCACACTGCCCCTATTCTAGTACACTGTAGCTCGGCTATGCTATGATAAGGCTCCGTACAGTCAACAGGCGGCGCTGCTGCGCAACAGCGGTGGCGCGATGCTCAGCGTCGCATGTGGCGGGCGGCGCGAAACTGGGAAGGGGGGAAAACAGCGAGATTTCGGAACTACGTATACACGCCTCGGAAAGCCGCACGTATATCCGCGATCCTCCTCCTTTTTTTTTTGTGCGTGTGTGTACGTGAAAGTACAAGCGTGGCCCTCTGTGATGGCACAAATAGTTTTTGATGGGTTCAGGCCTATTAAAGAAATAGACGATTACTTTCACGGTGCAGCGTTAACCAGCGGAGACAAGCTCTACGCTGCTTCGCATGTTGCTTGTGTGAAAGAAGTGGACGGCGTGGACGTTCACGCGAAGTGCCGTTCGCAACAGGTAAAGCAAGTATACGACGTCATCCTTCACATGAGTAAAGCTTACTGTTATACTAAAATTGAAGTCACTAAACTGGCACCCTGAAAACGTTGTAGTTGACCGATTTTCAATCGACGCCTCACTGTTGGCAATGCATGCCTCATTTCGCTCCGGCGCGTTGTACGCCGCGGCCTATCATTTGATGCCCCTATCACACTGTTACTTTATATTGTCATACAGCTCGATCTGGACCGCGTGCAGCTACACGCTCACTCGTAGACTGTCGTCAGCACAGTCATGTCGAGTGCGCTAAACGATTCGGATTGTTGGATCGTGTGGCAGTGACCATGCTATCCTCGTTGACTCGTTTGGGACCCAGTCGCAGCCACCTGCTGCGCTGGTAAACGAAATTTATTAACTAGGCGATCTTAATTTACATGACGCGAATGTTCGTTTTTCATCATGTACAATGATCGAGGCTCATTAGGCCCCTTTCACAAGATACGATTTCGCTTGCGAATTCCTTTCCTTGCATACGCGCTTTGCTTTTACAATGATACACCGCAAATGTATATCACAAGAAAAATCGCACCTGTGAAACCGCGCCTCTCAAGCGCCAGCGGCCGAAACGAGGATCGTCGAATTCGTGCTCGCCAGCACAAAATAGGCTTCCTTGGCATAAAATATTGCTCATCGCACATTCCAGTGCTATGCTGATCATACCGAATGCTAAGACAACGGTAAGCAGTCGTCAAATCAGCATAGTCGTGACAATTTTCTTTTAAATGTTCAGCAGCTGGCCATGGCCGCTGGCTTCGCACAACCAGCTGTGAAACGCGCATTTGTAGCACGCTTTACAGAACAAAACATTCTCACAAATATAAAAAAAAAGCTGACTTACTTTACTCTCATCACAGCTGCGATCCATTTCTTTCGCCGTTCGATCTCATAAGACTTGCCAGTAAACCTGTACAACTTTATCCCGGGCTGGCCTTCGTGGTCGTGACAGCTCTTTACGCAGCAGTATCGCCGGTTCCAATTGCTTTTTTTTTTTTTTTTTCACCTCCGACGCTTGCCGATGAAGCGCATGCCATTGCACTGTCGCAAGACGTATAAAAAAATAAGGAGGCTGGTGAACAAAGCAAAACGGCTTCAACCGTGGCTGAGACGAAATGTAGCGCGCGGGAAAGAATACTCATCGAGCCGGCCGAGCTGCGGCGCCCACTTCCCAACACTGTTGCGTCGCTGCGCCAGATGGCGCCAGAGCAGCCGCAAACTCGACTGTACGGAGCCTATACGTAGCGTTAGCAAAGGTTCAGCTGATTATTCTTAGCTTTCCTGGTTGTCTAGATTGTCAAGGATTAGCTTGATTGTCATGCTTACTGCTGCTCCAATGACACACACGCGGTATACGTATTATGTGGCACATGTATTCATTCCTCCTACGCTCAACCGCTAATTGCCAGGCAACTACTTCGGGATCCGATGAGTCAAGCTTCTCCGTTCTTCTGCGCTGTTGTTGAGCAGCATTTGCGCTCTCCTTCTCCATGGCTATACCACACTGGCAAACGCCAGTCAGAAGCGCAGCGGCTCCAGCGCAGTGTCAGACGGCGACTGCACAGCGAGCGCGCGCCGGCGCCAGTGCGTCTACCACGGCTACGACGTCACTCCTCTGGAATGCGCCGACCGGCGGCGGTGAGTCGCGCGCGGCGGCGGCGGAGTGCGCGAGAGGTGCCGGCTCCGGTGGCTCCGGTGCGCAAGCCGTGTGACATCACTGATCCTTGCGCATGCGAAGCACGGCTCTTGATGTGCCGCGCGAAACGGGCTTGGCTAGGCCAGTGTAGCTAACGCTACAAAACGCTAAACTAAAATTGTCTTGTATTCCGCGGCGTCTACGTAGGCCACGCCCTCTACGTCATGGAACTTGCGCTCAATGTGGTCCCTTGCCTCTCGTCACTCCTTGTGGTGGTCCGGGCGCATGTTCTTGGGCAGTGGAGGAATTTTAAGTTCCCTCCTCGGTCTCTAGTGGAATGCTTAGTTTCGTGCCGTGTTGCGCTTAATATCGAATTTTGGGTTTCTGTAGAATGTGTCGCCCCGTTGGGGTTTGTGTGAGTCTTTCGTATTGGGCGGTAGTGTGCACCTCGATTAGTTCGTGAAGCGTGTTATGTAGCCCCAACTCTAAGAGTTTGTCGTTGGGCGTTATGACTGGGACGCCAATTGCCTGTTTGAAAGCTCGTCTGATGATGCATTCCATCTTGTTTTTTTTTTTTTTTTTTTTTTTTTTGCCACACCAAATGTTAGGTACGGTGCCACATAGACGACGCGGCTTATGACGAAGGCCTGCACTAAACGAATTAGGCTGACCTCCATCATGCCGTAGTGTCTATTGGCAGTCCGTTTGATTAGCCTTAGTGTTTGCTGTGCGCTGTTCTCTAGCGCCTTGATGGCACCGATGTTTCTGCTTTCCGCATGCAACCGGAGTCCTAAAACTTTGATTTGGTCTATGATAGGTATCGGGCCCCCGTTCACCTTAATGTTAACGTTCGGTGTTGCTCCGTATTGTTTTCTTGTCGTAGGGTACACCAGCAGGAGTTCGGACTTTTGAGAGGAGCAGCTGAGCCCCTTCTCTGCCGCGTAGCGTTCAACGGCCTCCGTGGCCTGTTGGAGGGTTTCCTGGATTTGGCGTTCGCTGCTGCCTGTCACCCACAACGTTATGTCGTCGTGGGTGACAGGTTGTGGTTGAGGCCGCGGATCTTGCTGAGGATTTTCGGCAGGCCAATCATGGCCATGTTGAAGAGAAAGGGGGATAATACCGAGTCTTGCGGCAAGATTTATTTACTCATCCTACCGACGAACGCAATCTGAAGGCGCGCGTCCCTCGCCCTCGCGCGCTTTCAGTCGCACTTAAGTCGCATTTGCTCTCCGCCGCGCGTTCGCTAGCTCCCCGTGAAAGCGCGTGTCCCTCGCGCGCTTTCACTCGCACATACAGCATACGGCCAATGAGAGTTTTTTTTTCTATTGCCGGACGCGACCATCGAAGAGTGAGACCTTAAGAGCTTTGCTGTAAAAAAACGAAAGTTCCGGAAGTGTGCAGGCTGCACACAAACCTCACATCCTTCATAAAATAAAAGTTAACAAATTTCATGGTTGGCAGACGAGAATTCCGAAAGCTACCAAGAATTTCCGAGCTAATAAAAAAGTTACGTATTTGTTATAGAGTGTTCTATCTTGCCAAACATTTTATAAACACATTTTCGCATGCGCCCTCGTATGATGCTATCTTTACTTGCGTATGCTATGAAAGGTAAGATATTTTTCCAGTATTTTCAGAATTCCCCGTAAGAAACTTGATTTTTACAGCGAAGCTGTTAAGGGCTCACCTTTCGATCGTCGCGTCCGGCAATAGAAAAAAACTCTCATTGGTCGTAGTTTGTATGTGCGAGTGAAAGCGAGCGAGGGCGAGGGACGCACGCTTTCACGGGGAGCGCGCGCACGGTGGAGAGCAAACGCGACTTATGTGCGAGTGAAAGCGCGTGAGCGAGAGGCACGCGCGCTTTCACGGGGAGCGAGCGCACGGCGGAGAGCAAACGCGACTTATGTGCGAGTGAAAGCGCGCGAGGGCGAGGGACGCACGCTATCACGGAGAGCGAACGTACGGCGGAGAGCAAACCCGACTTCCCAGTGGAAGGGCAGTGCTGGGCGAGGAGGGAATCGAGGCACCCTAGAATGTGCGTGTGCGTATCCCGCTCTTCCACTCTCTCTGGGCTCTCGCCCGCCTCTCCCCTAACAGTGTCGACAACGGCGTTTAGCCGTTCGTCACATAGCCAGCGTTTTGACAACGGTTGTGTGGTCACACAAAGAACACGCACAACTGTTGTCGACGGCGGCGTCGTTCTGCCCGCGTTCGCACCGAGCGCGCGCGGCGTTGGTGACGTGTTTATGAAGAACGTGCCAACCTTTGCCGTGCAGCCTATGGCGGTGAACCGTAGCGATCATAAGGCCATGGTCCCTGCGGTCACTAAATGAATGAAAACCACCGGATCATATATATTTCTCATTCTTTAATAGTTCAAATAACCAATTACACCATCACATCTTAATAATCATAATTGGAAATACATAATTCCCACCATAGTACAGCTTTGCTGGACTATGGTGGAAGGGCTGATAGTTCTTTTATGACACCAGTGGAAGGGCTGATAGTTCTTTTATGTCTTTTTTCACGGCTTCAAAATTTCAGTAAATTTTAGATCACTAGTCACCAGACGACACGCACTTACCAGTGCTTTGTAATTAGTGTTGCTTCTGGGAGCATGCGCTTTTATTGTAAAATCAAATAGTCCTAATTATTTTTTTTTTGTTATTAGACAAATGACGCGCGAGGCTTCAAACAACATGACACGAAGCAGTACAAACGCTAAGTACTACTTGTTCTCACAAGTAAACGTTTTACATGATTAGACCTCTCGGAAGCACATATGACGCACAAGAGACTTCAGGAATCACTGTATTCACTAAGTATACAAAGGTCTGATAAATATTTAGATCTCATTAAAAAGCCACGGAAAAGAAGTCAACAAGGACTAGCTGACGAAGAAGTATATCTATTGTGATAAAATCTAATACCGTACCTTGCACCCTCTCATCTCAGCATGCCGCCTGTACGCTGTAGAGCTCGCCTTCACTGGAATTTACGAGGTTTACGATTGAGAGGTTTAGACTGTTCCGTCACTCCGCCGATTCTCGATGCATTGGCCGAGGCAACAACGATGCCTACGGTTTGTATCCGTGAAAAACAAATCTCAGCTGTTCTGTTGTTCCTTTTGTTGAGAAGTTGGAGCAATGTCCTTGCAGCATGAAATTTTTGACGAACTTGAACAACTCGGGTTTCTCTTCTTCTGTGAGCAGAGGATATACGGGACTGCCAATAGCGAACAAACCTGCAAAGTGAAGCACAGTTCACGACAATAAAGAAATCCTCTCTCTAAGTTTTGTTTTACGTTTTGTTTTCTTTTTTACTGGAAAAGCTAATAAAATGTATGTTTCCTAAAGATTACAGTAGAGGTAAAGGAACCACATCACGATTTAACGTCTCCTTCATTTTTAATATACTGAGTAGTTGAGAAGCAGAAACAATGAGAGTTATTCTC
Organism: Dermacentor silvarum; assembly: GCF_013339745.2. Lineage (NCBI taxonomy): Eukaryota > Metazoa > Arthropoda > Arachnida > Ixodida > Ixodidae > Dermacentor > Dermacentor silvarum. The sequence goes on along the minus strand of NC_051159.1, from coordinate 182,526,750 downwards.
TGGATATGCTTGCAAAAATCAATACAATTTTCGTGCGTGCTTCAAATTTACGTAGATTTTGTCTGAATCTGTGTCGGCAGCGCAAATATGAGCAAGTAGAATGAGGGAATTATGCCGTCTATCCAACATTAGTAACGCTCTGAGCGTCATTGATGTAGAATATATCGAGCGGGTAGAAGTCAACAGCAGATACGTAGAACTCTGAACACCTGACACCACCCATAAAGCGCACTTAATCTCGTTAAGGATAGCGTCGGCGATGACATGAGCTGCAGGTGGACACCATATTTTTTACCTTGAGCATCATCGCGCCTGCCTATGAAGCACTTCGTTCTAAACATTCGACACCGCAAAACCCAGTGGGGCCTTGGAAGAGGGCTCCACTGCCCACGACCCCACGAGTAACTGGTGGGATAAACCTAAAGTTGAAAAACAGCATTTCTAAAAGTAGAAATAACATTTTTTTTATAATAGATGCCTATGCTTGCATTCAGCTGGGGGCTGCAAGTTTTGCTGTTGCTTTGCAACAACGTATATTCGACGAATGTTTAATAAAAAGAAATATGTTACGCTGGATTCACCTCACTGAAATAGTGCATACAGCGGACGAATCTTCCTGGGGCAGTTCGCTATAAACAGGCTTCATGCGCAAGGGTAAAAAAATTACAGAAAGTTTTACTGGAAAAATTACAGAATATATTACTCAAAAGATTACCCTGGATTACCATGGCATGTGGCATGAACTTAGACAATTAATTTGGTGAAACTCTCACCTCTAATGTGTTGAAACGCAAAATATGCCGCCATAATACAACGCCTTCTTATAATTAATGTTCAGCCATGATACGAGAGAGAGAGAGAGAACAACATTATCTAAAAATAGACCCCAGTCCGGGTCCACTAAAAAGAGCGAGGCCTAATTTTCAGACAGGCCCAGAAGTTGTAGGAGCAGTGCTTTCATAATGTCTGGGGAGGAGTCCGCCAGCCACTCCTGCAGGGTCGCACGTCTTCGTGCAGTAGGTATTTGACTGAGGCTCCCGTGCATGGCTGCATGGGCGCCCGGACAATCCCACAGAACGTGGGCGTTATCCGGGAAACGACCGCACGCCACACAAGTGATATGATATATCGCGTATGCAGGAGCTTCCGTCCCGACTTGCTTTTAGTGCCTGTATCCTTATCGAAACGTGTTCTATAAAGATGAATAAATTCAGCTAAATAAAACAACAACCTCTGTCGCATACTTACGCACAGCGTCGTCGATGTTTGCAGCTTTGACATTGATTCGAACCAGTTCACATGTCAGTGGAACGAGCCCAGTTAGCTGGACAAGGTCGAAGAGGCTCCTTCTCAAGGAGGAAGCGTCGCTACGTTCTTGAAATACAGGCATGGCACGCCAGATCACCTGTAGGATGTCAATGATTCGCAAAAGAACGTGTTACCCTTGCTTGGCAAGCGGCTACAGTTTATGTATGGATACATTTGTCATACTACTGCACTTCTTTTTCTTTCTGGGGTTTTACGTGCCAAAACCCGTTCCGATTATGAGGCACACCATATGGATGGATGGAGACAACTTTATTCAAATCCGGCGAAGTTTAATGACCCGGGCTCAGGTCTCCCATGAGGGGACTTCGAGGCCTTGCCTCGTCGCTGCTATAACAGGACACTCCCACAACATGTGTGAGAGTGTCGTTCTAGTTGCCTGACATAACTTGCAAATAGCACTCGGGTATTGCGTGGGGAAAATGTGCTGCAATCACACCGGACTGGGGAAGGTGTGTGTCTGCAGTTGTCGCCAGACGACTGCCTGGAAACGTTTCAGTTTGGGGTGAGGTGGGGGCAATATCCTCCTGCCTGACTGGTAGTGCTTGGTGATATCATTATAGCTTACTAAGCGTTCTCGAGTGTTTCGCACCAGGAGGTCCGAACTCGAAGAGGGTGTCTCAGACTCTGCGCGGCGAGTTAGTTCTCGCGCAGAGCGGTGTGCCACCTCATTCAAGTTAGGGGGGCCCTCGTCGGTGGGGGTGGCGACGTGCGCTGGGAACCACATGATCGCGGTGCTATCAAAGTGCTGTCGGCCAGCTTACCGTAGTGGAGGGCTCCGGATTAATTTTAACCACCTGGGGTTCTTTAACGTGCACTACAACGCAAGCAGACTGGCGTTTTTGCATTTCGCCTCCATCGAAATGCGGCCGCCGTGGTCGGGATTCGATCCCGCGACCTCGTGCTCAGCAGCGCAACGCCTTAGCTAACTGAGCCACCGCAGCGGGTTAATTCTACTGCACGAGCAAGTAATTGTTTTCGGCGCCCTAAATGTACTCTCGAGCAGGATATCGAACTGCAACAGATAACTTAAAAAAAAAAAGGGGGGGGGGGGGGGGGAAGGGATTTTGCTCAAACCGGAACAGAATCGAAACGTACGGATGCTTTCCTTTTTTTCTCTTTTCTTTTTTCTTTTCCTTTTTGTTTGTGTCCGAAACAAATAAAGAAGAAAAATAACGGTTTTAGATGCCGATTTGCCACCTTCTCCAGAGCTGTTCATCCGTGCATTGCCTGAGCTTGTTGTTTAACCTTGGTAACTCATTTTTATATACACACGAGTATGCAGCCATTTTAGAAGTGCTGTTAATACCCTGTTAATGCTGTTTTCAACGTGGCGCGTCGGAAGACAAACGCGTTAGTAATACGTAGATTCATGATTCTTCGAAAACAGTGACCGTCATCCGATGGCGGGAAACCTACATACAAACGCTGAAACGAAGAAACTTTTTTTTCTCTCTCTCTAAGTGGTCGCTTTTCCTCGCACTGTCTAAACTTTCTAGATGCGAAATAAATTAGGTATTGTTTCTGATGTGTGCTTGTACTTAGTGGTTTTCTTGCAGCGAGCGTACCATTTTTTATGTATTATCGTCACTGTCACTTACATTCTCATGCAAAATAAATTTATGATGTTTCCCTGTAATTATTTTCAGATTATGTAAACGAACAGAAACAGTTTTGAACCGTTATTCTTTCTATCCTGAGTTCAACCGGAACTGAACCGTTTTCGCTGAACCGATAAGAAGAAAGCTTTAGTTCGGCACTCCACTCTCGAGTGCGGCCAGCACGTCTCAGACAAGCGCGACCAGTTTACAAACCCTTCGAAGTGATCTGAATGATCTCGTTGTACCGGATAACGGCCGTCCCATGAACAATCCGAATAGGATAACTTACTTGTATCTCTGCTATGTCTGGTTTTACTGTGACAGCAGTGAAAGAGACACTAAAGAGAAAAACAAATTCAATTGTATTAGTAAATTCATCGTCAGCATATTTTTATGTCCACTGCAGGACGAAGGCATCTCCCAGTGATCTCCAATTATACCCCTGTCTTGCGCTAGCTTATTACAATTTGTGCCTGCAAATTTACTAATTTCATCCCCCCTAGTTTTCTGCCATCCTCGACTGCGCTTCCCTTCTCTTGGTGCCCATTTCTGTAACTCTAATGGTCCACCGGTTATCTGCCCTACGCATTACATGACTTGCCCAGCTCCATTCTTTTTACAGCGTAAACTGTTATGGGCTCATTCCAATCGACGATTTGGGTCGCGATGATGCCGCCGCCGCCGCCCCGTAACTACTATCGCCGGAAACGCGAAAAAAGTACCCGCTCTCCGCCGGTATCGAACCCAGGCCCGCTGCGTGGGAGTCGTATACTTTACTACTGAGCCACGCAAGCACTTGTTTTCAGGCCGCAGAAATATTCCCTTTAGACGCGCCCTATGGGCGTCTCGCGCTGGAGTTTGAGGTATAGTAGCGGCGCCTGGTGGCGGAGAAAAACGTCATCTGGGTAGTACCAGCTTGGATAGTATTGAGCCCTGGCTGTGGCGAAGCACGTTTCTAGCCCGCGTTTCGCGTGGATTCGCACTTTTTTCTGCCCTGTTTCGAGTGCGAAAAGGCTCGTCACTTCTCACAGACCATGGCAACCAGGCTGCGAGCTGGCCGCAGCCTATAGTTTTACGAAAACGGACTCTCCGTGTGCCGTGGGACGTAATGCTGGAAGCAGAAGACATCGGCGACGCCGATCCGGAGAGACCTAGCTCAGCCTCGAAAAAGCGTCACCGTCGTTACTGGTGCGTCGTGGGCTGCCATGAACAAGAAGGCCTGAACCCCAACATCAGATTCTACCGTTTTCCTTCAAGGCCTCACGCTGCGGAGCGTCGGGCGCGCTGGATAACTGCAGTTCGTCGCGCTGGGTAAGCGAAATGGAAGACCGACATAGCAGCAGGCATGGCTGGTGACTCACGATTCGAGACCCGGCCACAGCGACAATTAACAATTCGACCGGTGCGAAGTGGTGAAGTGACCAGGTGTGTGCAAATGACCACAAATGGTCGGGCTGATTCGGTGATAATTCACTACCCCACTACGAGCAGCACAGGCTAGAGAGTTGAATGTGCTCATCCTTGACCTCAAGCCAGCACGTTGAGGCAGCACAGCAAGGTTGTATTGATTGCAGCGCATCGATGTTAGAGCGCTGTCATTAAAAGCTACATCAAGCGAGCAGTGCACGAGCACGCGCTGCAGCGCGATTCGCACGTACGTACGTTACTGCGAGCTTATATACATTGCATCAGTTATTTATCAATTGCTAGACAGATGGCCGCTACTACAGCGCAGGCATAACTACTTGTCTAGCGGCATGCAGTCAAAAAGATTGCAGGAGTACCGCGCCGTTTCGCGGCATGTCGAAAGACCGCTGCCATCGCGGCGCGTACGATCGTGCGCTCGAGCAGTTCGTACACCGCGGCATGCTGAAAGACCGCTGCGGTCGCGGCGCGTACCGTCGTGCGCTCGAGCAGTTCCGTACACATGTCTGCTTATCGCTGCTGTGAATTCATTTATAGAAAGCATTTCCTTGCGCCTGAATCTAGCAGCGTGCAAACCTTACCTGAAGTTCAACTTCGCACGTGCGTGACTCGCTTCACTTGAGATTGACACGTACCGAGCGAAAACTTCGCCGCTTATTTCTTGAACGGCGTACACGTATTCGGCGTTGCATAATTTCCTGCCTTCTTGCCGATATTCGCTGCAAGCCGTGGTACAACACAGCCGAAAGTGGCGGGTCCATATTGTAAACGTGCTTCCCGAAGCAGACGACCGAGCTTGGTACTACCCAGTTTCGGATTGAGGGCGCTTTTTAGCACCATTTTTGCAGCGCCCCCTGGGCAACGCAAGAGCCCCATAGGCAGGCGCGCAGGCGCAGACGACCCGAGCCTCCGCCAGTATGGTGGCGCCATCTAGTTAACGTGCCTGCAACCGCAGCGTGCGACGAGATGCGATTCAGACGAGGCGCGCAACCAACGCTATTCCGATGTTAGATGTGCGCCACGTATTTTGCATGGGTACCTCTTCGGTACACGTCATGGCATCTCCTCGCAAGGTACGAACCGCTGCTGAAGGAGCGAATCATAACGCTACGTGCGCGGCTACAACCAGGCATCAACGGGCTCAGCAGACTCCAATTATAGCAGCTCGCCGTCGACGCCATGTGGACAGTTCAGATCGTTCTCGCCAAAATCGAGGCGAAGACACTTTGCCGCGAAGACCTTGCTGTGCGTGGTGCCGAAATTGGAGTTACTCTTGCGCCGCTCAACCAGCTTACGCTGTGACTATGCTGCGTGTGCCGCGCAGGTCTGTGACTTTTTTTCTCTTAATGACAACTGGAATATAGGCTATTCGATGTTAGTAAATTACCCTTTTGCAATAACAAAAACATCATTCTTACCGCGAGAAAAGGCTTGGCAAGCCAGAAAAAGGCGCAAATATGAAATGCGCGTGCCGACGCCGCCTTCCCGCACCAGCTCATCATGACATCATGGATTTTGAATGTGTCTGCTAGGGCCTAATTAATTGTCTGCCGGTGAACATAGACTGCATTGTGTTCTAAAGGAGCCAAAGGTAGAATACGAGAAGTTTCGTAAACTTCTGTTGCACCCCCTACTAGGCCCGATTACAAAAAAAAAATAATTTGAAATCCATGACGTCGCACCTAGGTATTGGCGCTAGGAGTTTCGCACGAAATTCAAAGCATTGAACTTTAACCTTCATTTTCTTGTCTAATAATGCACTCATTATATATTGCGAAATTAACGAATTCACTAGAGTTTCTAAAGAATACTTATTTACAGTGTTTCTACTTAGTGTTGTCTCTGGGCGCTCGAAACTAAGTTGGCTGCAATCCATCCCTCCGCTAAGCCGTCGAGACACTTTTCGATCCTCAGCGTCACCACAGGGCGCATTGCCTAATTGCCACTGGGATTTGAACTCATGACCTTGTGGCAACGCGCAGTTGGGAGCCGGACGCGCTAACCACAATATAACGGCCACCTGTGATGGCATCCTAATAACTTGAAGTTGAAAGCAGGGAGTAACTTGCCTGTCTTTAACTTATCAGACCAGTCATCGCGCCAAGTGCAAGAGCGAACCTATCTTCCACCACAAGCATGTTGTGTATAGATATGGTGACACGTGCGCTCGTGAAATACACGAGACAATCACTGTGCGCACCAAGGAGCCTTCATGTGTCAGCTCGCTATCATTTGCCGTGATTCGCAACAAGAATATTTTTGTCCGTGACTGAGCGATTGATGACTGAGCAACTGAGCTTCTTTCGTTGTCAGTGCACTAACCACTGTTCCATTTTAGAGAGCCTTCAACGCACGTCTTTTTGGTCCCATCACGAAGCATGTATAAAACGGCGCTGCATTTATAAAACATCACAATCGGTGCTTTTTATTATTTTTTATGAACGAGCTTCATCCGTCAAATGAGCGCAGTCAATCGTACGCTGCTATTTTGGGAAAAGCTTCAAAAATGCTTTGTGAAAATACGGACGCTAATTTTCTATTGCCTAGTTGTAAATGTGATGTTGGCGTGCGAAATATTACAATGCAATGCATTGGAAGTTTGTCTTAGCTGGCTCGAACCATTTTGTTACAGAATGAGTTATGCCCACGACCAGATAATTTCACTACACATAATAGAATAATAGAAATGGGATAATGTTAAAATTATTAGAAAGATTAAATTGTATACTGCATACACTAGAATTCTCACGGGGGCATGTCGTACACTGTCCTAAGAAATGACCATAATCCTGTTAATAATTTCTAGCCAGGTTGCATGATAGCTCCCAGAAGCAAATATACAGACCTATGTTTCTCAATCGTCACGATTTCTCATTTCTTACAAAATACAATGCAACAGATCCAACGAGTTGCAATATATATACAGTGAAGCTTTGTGTGAGTGCATAAAGAGTCGAAACAACAGCACACGCACACGTACACGCCTGCACACGCACGCGCACGCACATGCACACGCACACACAAACACAAGCGCGGGCGCACAGAAATTGTGCCTTTTGTTAAGCGGCGTTGCTGACTACTAGCGAGTACGACGGATGCCTTGAATGCATCGTGGTTTCGAGTCAGCATGCGCATACGAACGTAGCGCAATTCGAATCCATCATATCCGCAAGGAGCACTTATTAACAGGAAAGCGTTAAGGGCCGCGTGTCGCAGAAAATCCGGCGTCGGCGTGGATGTCGGCGTCCGTGGCGGAGAAAATCATCCCCAACCACCCCCCCCCCCCCCCCCCCCCCCCCCGCGCAGGCCTTCCGCGTGGCGCAAGGCGTTAGTGAACAAAAATCGAATTTCTCACAGTGAAATCTGTCAGAAAAATGGTAAAGTACGGCTTAACCACAACCTACAGACATGGTGGCGTCGGATTGTAATTTGAATGTACGAGAAAACATAATTCTGTTACGCGGAAACACAAACCCCTTTTCCAGCATTTCTACCATACCAACAACGGCGCGCTCGGATAGGTTAGTTGCGAAATTCATATTGTCACCTGTAGTAGTGGGCATAGGGCAAGCGCAGAGGCGCAAGAAGAAAGAAGTGCGCGTGCTAACCGCCCCCGCTCGATAGCTGCCTCTCGCTGCCGTTTTCGCCAGAGCCCCAGCCGCTCCCAATAAACGTCGTCAGCCCCTTTTGAAGACCCGTGGCAAAGTGGTGGAGGTGTGCGTCGTTCCTCGACGTATGGCACCGGTTGGGCTGGTGGGAGTGCAACCGGATGAGCGGCTTGAACAAACAGCGGCGGGGACGAAGCAGGCTGTCGCAAGACTTCTGCGTAGGTCGCACGGTGGTGTACAGAAGGTGCAGGCGCGGTGTTAGAAAAAGGAACGCTGGACCGGAGCGCTTGGTGCACTTCATCTCTTATTACACTCGCAATGGAGCTCACCGTGGCTTGTGGGGTGCCGTAAACCTTCAGTATCTCTTCGCGCACAACGGTGCGGATGAGGTCTCGAAGGTTGTCATTGTGGCTTCCGATGGCCGTGGACATGTCCGTAGTCGCGTTCACTTGCCGCTCGTAAAAGTTAGAGCGCTGCTGAAGCGTCTTCTCCATACTGACCGCCTCGGATAGAAATTCGGCGACAGTCTGCGGAGGATTGCGCACCAGACCAGCGAAGAGCTGCTCCTTCACCCCTCGCATCAGGTGACGCAACTTCTTGTCCTCGGTCATTCCAGGGTCTGCTCGTCTGAAGAGGCGCGTCATATCTTCAACGAACGCGGTAACGCTTTCGTTGGGAAGCTGGACGCGGACCGGAATTGCTCGTTCGGCTCGTTCGCGGCGATCAGGACTGGCGTAAGTGTCCAGTAGATGACGGCGGAACTCGCGCCACGACGTCAGTTGCTCCTCACGGTTTTGAAGCCATGTACGCGCGCCGTCCTCGAGGCAAAAGTAGACATTCCTACGTTTAGTCGCGTCGTCCCATTCGTTGTATTCGGCGACGCGCTCGAAGTCGGTCATCCAGTCTTCGACGTCTTCGAAGATGTCGCCATGGAACGACTTCGGCGCCAGCGGGTTCTGAAGTGTATACCGGTTCGTCATTGCACGTTCCATACCGGTTGAGGTAGTCTGAAGCACTACGGTGTCTTCAGGGGGCAGTCCCCGGATCCTGCGGCTGGTCCGATGGACGGGAGTATGGACTAACACAGGGCTGGTGCTTCTGCTCCCAGGAGGAGTCTGTGGCATGAGTGATAAATACCCCGCACCTCCACCACTTTGCCACGGGTCTTCAAAAGGGGCTGACGACGTTTATTGGGAGCGGCTGGGGCTCTGGCGAAAACGGCAGCGAGAGGCAGCTATCGAGCGGGGCGGTTAGCACGCGCACTTCTTTCTTCTTGCGCCTCTGCGCTTGCCCTATGCCCACTACTACAGGTGACAATATGCAGATGGCGCTCGCATCCTCGGCAGGTCTAATTGGGACTTCGCCTGCCTAATGCGTTTTGGACACGCACACTTGTCGGGGCAATAGCAAACAATTAATACATTTATAAAACAAGGTGCTAGGGCCTTCACATTTTAATATAAGACGACTTATGTTGCCCCTGGAAAAACGTCTTCCCAGCAATGCATTTCTGTTTAAATGTGAAGCTGACTTTAAGGGATCGGTGTAATCTTGGTCTTTGTGAGCTGGCTTTCCCACGTTCTGTGTTGCAGTGAAGCCCTACTCAAAGAAAAATTCGATGCGAACGGGGCCCGATAACGCTCTCGCGTTCCACTCTTAAAGGCGAAGTTTAAGCGTCCTCCAATTTTTTCCTCATTACCGAGTAGCCGCGGATGCGCGAAGGCGAACCTTAAGGGTTTTGTTTCTTTCACCCGCACGGCCGGCGCCGCCGTTGCCGCGAGTGCGCGGAGGCGAGCGCCATCTGGTGGTTGTGCAAGCAACCCAGCGGTGCCCGAGGCGCGCGTACTCCGCTGTGTTTGGTTGGCCTATTCGGCAAGGGAACGGCCCGGCCGCAGCACCAACGGTCACGAAACCCGATGAGGTTCGCAAAGATAAGCTTCGCTTCTAACAGTGAGGAGAACGGCAAAATTCTTGCAGGGTAAGTGACAGCTTGAATCAAACTAGGCATTGATGTCCTCACATGTAGGCGAATGTTAACTAGTTCTTTTTGAAGTACTAAAACCGTGAGTTCTTCAATTGCAAAGTGAGGGCGCCTCTGCGAGGCCAGGATATTTTTCATGTACATTCCGCACCCTGTCTTCTCGAGGCCATCACTAAACAAGAAATGAGCAGAAGTGCTCGTTGGCTATCAGCCGCAAACGTCTCAAGATTTTGTAAACTATCTGTATATCTGTGTATTCTACTCAACGCACATACCCATAAAAACATGGAGGAGTGGCGGAACTTCGTTTGGAATCATCGTTTGGAATTATACCAGCATTTTACTCACATCGTGGTATTTTGCCCATGACTTGCTTTCCATTAGCGCCCGGTAGAGCAGCGCTGGTCCCGGGTGCGGATTGTATATAACGAGGCACTCGCCCCCAGGTGCCATCAGGCGCTCGATGTTCTTCAGTGCAGCTGCCCTGTCTTGTATCCAGTGAAACGCGAGGAAGGAGTAGACCCGCTGAAAGCGACCCTCCTCGGCGATGAACCGAGTCACATCGTCGTCAACAGCGATGTCCAGCAGTCGGTGATCAATCTTGGGGTGGGCGTGGACCATCCTCGCATAATCCACCATGGCCTCTGAGTTGTCCGAAGCCACCAGTCTCTTCAGCGTCGGAGGGCACAGCGACAAAAGGTGGTTCCGCGTGAAGTTGCCCGGGCCGCAACCGACGTCCAGGTACTGGTGTTCTCTCGAGTCGTTTTCGTTGTAACATGTGAAAAACGACGCCTGCCAAGCATTAAGCAGCTCGGCCGTGGCTTGTCGGTCGGGTCCTCTGACCTCGTCATAGACCTTCGGTACCCCGCTTTGTGCGAACGGTGACGCTAGTGATGCAGCGGCGAGTTTTCCGTGGCTAGTCATGTCAATTCAGAACCGTCCGAGCCTGCGCCGTGTATTGAAGCACGAGCATGAGCGAACAAAAAAAAATAATCTATTCTCAAAGCATGCCTAAATGGCACAAGTAAGCTCAAAAATTATTTGGGATGTCAGACACATTAGTGCAGCAACATCAAACCGGTTTTGCGGAAAAACCGGCCTCCGGTTATTTGATTCGCCGGTTATTCGAACTTGAAAACCGGATAACTGGAGTGATCGGTTATGTGGTTGGTTATACGGTTAATAGTTTTCGGATATTCGGATAGCCGGATATTTCTTCTTCTGTACTTGTGCCGAAATTACCTCTCTTTCTCTCCTGTATTCTGATATTTGTAGTTATTTTTGCAACCGCTCGTGCAAACCTGACATCTACTCTGGTTAACCTCGTTAGCTTTCTTTTTTTTTTAATCACCAAATATTCCTGTCCGAATATTCGAATATCCGGCTAAACGGCTATTTAAACCGGATATCCTGAATATCCGTTTCTTGAAATCCGGATTACCGGATAACCTGTTTTCGCGACCCGATTCACTTCCCTCCGGTCAAACCGGTTAGCCGGTTTCACGGATATTTTCAACCACTATTATACTCAATCTATTTCATTCGCATAAAATAATCAACCATAACTACCCATGGTCACCCACATTCTACACCAATCTACACTTCCTTCTCTTTTTATTGCGATAGCAATTATATGGACACTTCAACCGGATTTCTGCCGTCGACGTCGACGTCGCCGTGAGGTTCCCTATAGATAAAATCTTCGCCGCGCGCCGTATGCCCGAGCGGAAGCGTGCGGGGACGCGCGCTATCACGGAGAGCGAACGCACTCAATCACCCACGCGCAAGCAAGGAAGCGGGAAGCCAGCGCCGGAGGGAGCGCGGGGGGGCACTTCTACTCGGCCAACAACCGCGCTCGTCGCTCGCCTCTTATCTCCACACGGCTCTGACCTTTATGCGCCGTGCATTCGCCGCTCAGTTTCCGTTGAAGCGATAGACCGCACGTACCTTCGCCCGCTGCGGCGTATGCTTGCTGCCAGCGTTTTGACAGTCGTTGTCTACAGTCATTGAGTGTGATCTATTCGTGTTTGTTTGTGCGCGCTCACACCACGCTTGTTCATTCAGTTAGTAATAGTCGGGTCACATTTTCCAACGCACGCTACACATGCAATGCTGCCCGGATCGGCAGTGCAGCTCTACAGGTGTGTCCCTTCGCACGCGCTGCCCACGGGAAGCGCTTCTCATCAACACCACCGTTTCACACGCGCCTTCTCGTGGTCATCGAGTCTCTCTTCATGTCGGTCTACTTACGCCGCAGCACACCTGCTTACTTAATCAGCTCATGTTTACTACAATTCATATTGCTACCAAAGCCGCTCACCTTACTTCGTATGACATTGCTGTGTTGCTATCGCATTCATTGCTTCGCCCTTAGGGCGAAACTGTGACATTTTTTTTCGCAATAAGCGGTTTTCAAACAATATGTTATGTGCCCCATTCTCTTCTTGCACCCTTTAAATTCACTTTTTATATATTTATGTGACTCTTCTAAATATGTAGGCTTTTTTTTCTGCACATAATACTGTAAATACTTCAATATCTATCAATTTGGCTGAAAAGGCGCTTTAGACATGAAAGCGTGGAACTTGTTGGGAAATTACAAATTGTGAAGCGTGCGATTTCTCGAATACAACAATACGTGAAGCACAAATGACAAACTTAATACACAAGAGCCATACTGATTGCATTATTGAAGCCAATCACCTTAAGCAACTACAACGAGTGCCATAGCTTTAACGCTGCCACATAAGCGTACTCTAAGCGGGATCAAGAAGTTCGCTTTTAACGCGACAGCATTACACAGGACACTCACCGGTCTTCGTTGTTTGTGTCAACACAAAATAAAAGCGGGCCGATCCCGGAGTCTGAATAATCTACAAAGGCGCGGGGGTAGGCCGATTACCATGCCAGTACACGATGCGTGTCCTCGCAAGGGAGTGCGCATTGCACATAGCGCTGACCGATCACGGAGGCAGTGTTGTCAGAGGTGCGAGTGGGCTCATTCACTCAGAGCAGAAAGAGCTGTGAGCTGTTTAAAGCACGTCTGTTGGAGGACCCCTAACCAAGTCCCACTGTAAATCTTGATTTTCCACTATCGATAAATTGTGATCCACCGCAGCTCTATCTCCCATTGCTTTGACCCGACCTACCTTGTCGAATCCTGCATGGGGCCCATCTCCTCCTATTTAATGACGGACACCGTGCCATCGGCATGCATGCGCCGTGTGCAATTTCTGCAGGCGGTCCGATTTCGTGTTACTGCTTTGCCAGGAACATGGTCAAGACATAAACTGCATGCAAAGCAACAAAACCTGCGAGAGAACGTTGTTTCCAGCATTTACCTTTTCATGTTATTTCTCATTCTAAATATACGTATTAAATAATGTTTCTGTCTGGATACTTCTGCTAACAATTTGCGAGATACGGCATCATGGGTGCAGGGACTATATAGGGAGCCCGCGTGCAACAGGACTTGCACGAAGGTTCCCTACATGAACTGGGAGGCGCCATTCAGCGTCATGTTAACGAGACCAGAAGCGTCCGGCTGGCTTCAAGAAAAAAAAAAAAGCGCCTCCATTCCATCCTGTGATATTGGATGTACAGAGAAGCTGTTGCCGACGTTACACAAGCGCCACCACCATAAAGGGTCGCACCGTTGAGATCAGTGTAGCGTCCACGACCTCGTTCGCGCCCTTTCCGTTGGTGCTTCAACGCAGCAGTGCACATTCGCTGCGTCCATACGCTGGCGCGTAACCCGCCTTCACGATTCGGCAGCCATGCGCTCCAAGGATCGGGTTTCGATCGCTGTACACTGCACACGCCTAATTCATACGATACTCAGTACACAGCGCTTGCAAATGTTTGAAATAAAAGACGAGTACTATTTATTTCTTCCGATGTGAATCATGCTAATAACATTACTGGCGTGCTGAGTGCCCTTTATTTAATTGGTGCAGAAGTCAACACACTTGTCTAGAACACACCCTTGAGAGCTAAAGCAGCTACCAAAGCTTGAGCCGACCACCAGGTCGATCGATATCAATGGAAACTGTAAATGTAGTCACGCAGCCTCTCATCCAGCTGATTCTGTGCCACATGTCATCTTCAGATATCGCCAGCGCAGTCCTGAAAAAGTGGTTCGCGCGTTCTAGACAACTGAGCTGACCTCTGCACGTGCGTATACAAACGATTACTTTTTACAGCGAAGCTGTAGAGGGCTAGGTAGAAAAAAACTCTACATCTTCCAGCATCCTGACGTCAGGATCCTGGAAGATGTGGTTAAACGATTAATCGTTGTTCCCCTTTGTCTCGTGGCGTAGAGATCGCGCTAGTTCTGTTATCAGCAGTTGCCCTGTGGACTCGCTATGGGACGAACGCTCGTTTAACCACATCTTCTAGGATCCTGACGTCAGGATCCTGGAAGATGTGGTTAAACGAGTAATCGTTGTTCCCCTTTGTCTCGTGGCGTAGAGATCGCGCTAGTTCTGTTATCAGCAGTTGCCCTGTGGACTCGCTATGGGACGAACGCTCGTTTAACCACATCTTCCAGGATCCTGACGTCAGGATCCTGGAAGATGTGGTTAAACGAGTAATCGTTGTTCCCCTTTGTCTCGTGGCGTAGAGATCGCGCTATTTCTGTTATCAGCAGTTGCCCTGTGGACTCGCTATGGGACGAACGCTCGTTTAACCACATCTTCCAGGATCCTGACTTCAGGATCCTGGAAGATGTGGTTAAACGAGCGTTCGTCCCATAGCGAGTCCACAGGGCAACTGCTGATAACAGCACTAGTGCGATCTCTACGCAGTTGCCACATATTCGTTTAACCACATCTTCCAGGATCCTGACGGTACCGTGCAGTGTGCCGCGGCTATGAACGCTGTGGCTCGTATACGCTAGTCTATGACGATGGTGCGGACGTTGCGCAGCAAACGCACCATCGGCCATCGCGCCGGGCGAAAACAAGACGCCGGTGTCCTTGCTCTTTGACGAACATGCCGAAGACGCTCAGTATAGTCAATAATGATAATATATAAATTCACTATAGCAATATTCACTATAGCAGACCCACCATAGTCACAGCTTCGCAGGCTCTCATCTTCACAGTAGTGGAAGGACTCTGCATTTTTCTTTCTTAATTTTTTTCCGGTACTCGCCTCTTTCAAAAACATGTACGCAATGTTTTCTGTAGCCAATTAAAAAAAATTACTCAGCACACACACGTCAAACTAAGTCCAGGCACTTAAGGAAGGCATTGTTGTTGTGCGTGTTGAGAAAAGCAGACGCGAAGCAACTCGTGCTCCCGACCTTATTTTTGTTCCGTAGAGTTGCAAAGCGCTTAACGCCACATTTAGTTGAGGAACAGCATATTTATTATAATGACAAATTACAGTTGCTTAGGCGACAGTTACATTATAGAAATCCAGGAACGTGCAAACGCGCATAGCGAGAGACCAAACTAAATGTTTAATGAGAAAGTGCGCACAATTTCGAAATGCTTATACTGCTATAGACATCGTTCTTACGACACGCGACCGCTTCCCAAGCTCGCAGATCGCCGATACAAACCACAAAAAATACGCGTGGCTTTGTCCTTTTCATTTTCGTCTATGCATACTTACAGCGTTTAGAAAAGACCGAATTGCGGCACATAACCACGACTGAATGTTTTCCAACAGCAGCGCGCTTATTCCTGAAAAGGGCCAGCTAGCATTGAGCGGGCGTATACGTACGAAGCTTCCAAAGCTATATCGCTGCGCACGTAAGGGGGGAGAGGAAGGGAGGCGGCTGGAGACGACTGACCCCGTCAGTACAAAGAGCCGCCAGTCGGTACGTGTAACGTATATAGCGTAAGAACACAGAGTTCTCACGCTATAAATTTTTGTAAGCGAAAATTCACGCCAATCCGGAAGCTGGGCATATCATTAGCGTAAGCGAACTGCCAATGGCAAAGAACAATTACGAACAAGAAGAATTGTGAACATGGGCTCTGGTTTATCGAATGTTACCCAGCAGGAAAAAAAGCAAAGGTCGGGACATTTAGCAGTCCCGACTGGATCAAGTCGGGACTCGGGACATTTGCTCCGACTTGGTGCAGTCCTGCTGAATTCTGGACTGCTGGAAACCCTAGAGGCAACCATTTATGCAGGCAACACAAGCTGGCCATTCGTGGGGGGATCAACCCACCTAAGATCCTTCACCATTCGGACGGTTACCAGGAAAAAAAAGAAACAAATGGACCAGCTCGTACAACTCAAGATGAGGACGATCAACGAAAAGTTCCTGGATGAGCTTAAGACAGCGGGCAGAGAGGCAGGCAAGAAATGCTGGAGATATGTTCAATCCCGTCAGCCTACAGCTGACTCACACACAAGCAAGCTGAGAGATAACGCCAGTGCCGTTGACCACGAGGGTGAGGAACGCCTCCAGCTTCAAGAAGAATACATGGCTAACAAGCTTAGAATATTTTATTTCCATAATTGAACTATGGATAATTAGATGAGATTATTTCACGAACTTTTTAATTACTGAATTGAGGGCGCGAATTTTGATAGGAAAGTAATAATTGTGTTTTAAAAAAACCCGATCCAGTTGTTTTCGGTGTGATATGTCTCGCGTAATTATTTTTTTTTCGCGTTTTAAATAAAACGTGCGAAGTATGAAATTAGCCGCATGATTATGTGTCCGAGCACCGCGACACCAGGGATTCGAGGCATATTTTTCTGGCGCACCCTACATCGTCATTAAGGTCGGCGTCTGTGTCGACGTTAGTGTAGCGGGTGGAACTCAAGCTTGCCTAGTCTATAGTGTGACAACAACAAACGTAAGGCGACATGACACAAAAACCATGGTAATTTACCACAATATATCATTGCTAGGATTGTGCGAATGTTCAAAATGTTGAATACGAATCAGCAGTTTTGTTAAGGACAAAAGCACATGACTGTATAATGCGAGGCCCGATTTATAATAATATTCGATAACGACCTAATAATTATGTAAAACGGCGCTTGTTGGAGTATGCCGGCCATGGAAAAAGACTCGTGCGTTTAGTAAACGAGCTGCGTCAAATGCTTGAAGTAAGCCAACACTGTAGAAACTGTGGTGAACTTTCCCTCCCTCTCTTTTTAATGCGATTAGCATTTTTGGGGGCCTTCACCCACTTAGTTGCATGTATGTGTGTATGCATTAGACTTAAAAACTGAGACAGTTGGTACGTATTCAGCTTGCGGTTCGTGCCGCCGTATCGGCCGTGCCCACGCCATAAAGTTTATCTGTTAGTAACTGCCGTGCAATAAACTCCGTTCTTCTCCCAATCTCCCTCTTTCCGGCAGCGTCGCAAGGTCACTGTCGCTATCATCGCAGTGTCCAGCATGGAAGTACTCACGGAAAGATTTCTTGTTCATCGTCTGCTGACCACACGGCACAGCTAGGGGAAAACATTTTTTTTTTTTCACTTTTTCACTGGGCACAAAAAGCAAAGCAAAAAAGGGCGAGGGGGGTAACTATTTACCCAATCAAATGGAGCACATTGATGCAAGTCATGCGAAATTCAGCTAGGTATCACTTCATGAGTAGAAACACTCAACATACATATTATTTCATCTAGTTTGGAGAAACATTTTCTGTTTGTAACGTAGTACATATCCTTTGTTTACTGCTAAGAGAAGGCAACCTCGCCACGCGTCACATATCGCGGGACAGGGGATCCTACCTTTCCCGGGTGAAAAACGTTAGCAGGGCAGCCCTAGTAACGCGCTCTAATTCCAAATGATCCAGAGAAAAAAAAGACGCTTTGAAGGCTTCGTCAAATGCATGCCGAGTCTGTCCATGGTGACGCTCTCGAGAATTCACAATGATCCAGAAAGAAAGTTGGAAGGCGATTCAACCCCTACTTGACGTCGATCAAAGACTATGTCTTCCTGAGCGAGTTGGGGGTGAGAATTAGACGGGGCAACTGCACACGGCACTCTATCGCGTCAACCCTGGCGTGAGGGTAGTAGGGTATAGTGAGCGTAAACCGTGCTCCTTCTTTTGTCCATTTTTTTTTTATGCGCAATGATACAGGTTCATAATGGAAAACCAACAAGCCCAAGTGTGAACCCTACTGAGGCATCCGTGCATGTCTTCTCTTTGTACTCGTTTTTGTGAGGGCTGCACGAAGCACAACATGAATATGTAGATACGTATGCTGCCGCATCAACCTCTAACCGCTCTTCAATGAAAAAAAAACACATTTTAAATTTCTCCAGTGCTGAGCGTAATCAAACCCTTGTCATAAGCTAGCAGCCCAACATTCTAGCGCCATGAATGCGTGTGGGCCAGCGAGAAAATAATTCTCGGCGTTCGCACGCACTGCCACGCCACGCATCTCGGAGGCCACACTACGTGGTGGCGCCGCTAGAAGCCGCAACGTGTCCCGAGGCAGGCGCGAGAGAGGAGCTTGGCTGCAGTACACGCCTCATGCATGACGTGTTTCACCGGTGGCAATATGGTGTCGCTGCACTGCTTGATTGCCAATCGCATTTCATCGTGTGATGGGTTGTGCCGAATTTTTTTTTCTTGCTTTATTAAACTCGCATAATGAATTTAACTCTAACCAGCTAGGGCAGCGTTCGTCACGCCAAGCTTCCGGTTCCTCTTTATAGCGACAGAGTATACGCCGAATTGAGTGCGCTTATCTTAGTACGTCGTATTAATTTAGCTTTTCTCATTGGTGTCTCTTGCGTACATACATGTGTATTGAGTCATGTCACCATTTTTTCTCACTTTGCTAGCTTAAATAACCGCTGTGTAAATCAGCCAATGAATAAAAGGTCGCGTGACGTATCGAGCCAGATCGACAGCCTCACAAATACAGGGTAAATGGAGCAGCAGGTAGCCCTGGAAGCAAGTGAGATCCCAAGAGTGGTTCCACCATAGAATAAACAGTCGAAACAAACACCTTGAAAATGAGCCTGAACGTTCCGTTGTAATACGCCCACGCAACTTGGGATTCTCCGCCAGTACGTGAATTAATAATTCGATTTTAAGCTTTATTTGGTGTTTCACTAAGGCATGTCCATTCATTCTTAGTTCATTTTATTTCAAGTCAATATCGCGTTGTTTCCTGTTTATCTGTTGATGCCCGCCTGACTTCATTGCACAGCGCCACGTCTTTACGTCCTCACGTTTGTTGACTATTATCTAGCTTTTTCATTGCACATTGCACGAGACGCCCGTTTCTTGTGGCATAATCAGTTACAGTTGCGTGTACTACTTGTATTGACATAAAAAAAGGCGAAAACCATACTAGCCGACTTACAAAGTTCAACGCGTAAGCTTCTGTTTTAGCATATACCTCATATAGATGCGAAGCAAAAAAAGAAAACATGTATAAGGCACCTATAAGAAGTCTATCAAAAGGCCGAGAACTTTTGATGCATCGAAGAAACAAAAACGCACAGCCTCCCGCATTTTAGCTATATCGCGCGAGAACACTATAATATGGTCTTACATCGTCCTGAAGGGAACATCGCATTAGATGACTCTTGCACAGGATAGTGCTTAGTGCACTTGAGAGTGTCTCTGCCGGTCTCGTTGATTATCGCAGCTTAAAGGCGCTAAAATGACGCGTGATGGACGCTCGCGCGATATAGCTAAAAATGCGGGAGGCTGTACATCTGCTGCCACATATATACGAGTGGTTTGACATCATCATTTCGTCCAGGAGGTATCCCCGAAATTATTGGCACATTCGACTGGTTCCTGTACTGACTTGGCTTACAACGACGCCTCTCGACATTGCAGCCAGAGAAAGCACGTCCGAACCAAACATTGATGGTATTCCAGAGAAGTCGAAGGACCACGTCATTGGAATTCTGTCGGGTCTCGGTCTCGCTCCGAGTTCGAAGGTGAGAGCGCCTCCAAGCGCTCTGAGCTAGAGCACGGTGCTTCCTATGAACCAGGCGAATGTGTTTCGAGTGCTCGATTTCAACCATCCAAATGTAAACGGCACTGCGAGAGTGCTCTAGAGCGCTCGAAAGCGACCAGTGGAATTTATACCAGGAGGCACAACGGCCATTCGTGCTCTGCACATTAGCTGAAAGAATAAAAAATAAAAAATAATCTAGAACGTTTACTAAACTTAAGTTGTGGTCTTATAGGCGAAAAACAGATTTAAAATTAAAAAAAAGAGAAAAGAAGAATAAGAAGTGGCAGAGAACGTACTCACCGAATAAAGAAAAAAATAGCTCAGCTACATTGTGCGGCGTCAGCGCTGCTCTCACAGGCCGTTGTATATTGAAATGAATTTTGCTGTAGGAATTGGACGGTTCGTTTGTACAGATATATAGGGTTTGGATATCTGCTTCGAAAAACGAAGTTTTCAGCCCTTTCAAAGGCTTGCACTGGCCCGTGACGATAGAGAGGTCCCGATGCTACTGTGTCTGCCCTCGCACTGTGGCGTGCCCAATTGCGGCGCGCGCGGCCCATGCAGCAGCATTAAGCCGTGCTATCTTTACAGTGGTGTTCTTTTTTTTTTTTTCAGCATTCGCGCCTGCGTTCAACGCTCGTATCTGCCACGCATAACTATTTCAGTGATAAGGCGCTACCACACTGCAGACGATGTTGCTGCTGTGGCTATTGACCTTAATGGGGTCATGACACGGTCGTCGCACTGTTCTTAGTTAATCATTGTAGTTGAGATTAGAGGGCCAGCAAAGTACAATCCAGAGGTCATGGCTCCAGCTAGTGGACTCACTGGCCGTGTAGGTGGGCTTGGCGTGCAAGGAGGCAGTGGTGACACCAACGGTTCTGGAGACTGCACGTCATCAGGCGTTGGTGTTCCTTGGAATGTGGTGCTCTGTGTTCCTGAGGACGGTGTCCGAGTTCTGGCGTTGCCTACCGACATGTCTATGTCCATGTCCCCCCGCAGGGATTCTTGTCTCGCCAATTTTTCTTGTACAGCTTCGTGAGGCACAGCAGACAATTGAGATGCGTTTCACGTCGGGCCGTCCTCAAGGTGGAATGACCAACGTCCTATGCGTTTCAGGATTTTGAGTGGGGCGCCAAAACTTCGGGTGCATTTCATTCCAGGAAGAGGACGTTTGACCCGCACGTAGGCACTCACTTTGAATTTGGGCTCCCTGCGGTTGCTCTTCGCTTGTCTGAATACGCCTTGTTTCTTTGTTGGTAATCGTATACACGGCGCCGAAGTCTACGCAGTTCCCAGGCGGGGTGGGTGCCGAAGTCTGCGGTTGACTGGCCGATGACATCTAACGATGTCCTCTTGTGGCGTCCATGGAGCAACACTGGTGGGGACAGACGAGTGGCGCTGTGGGGGGTGCGCGGTAAGTGCCCAGGTATTCCGTAACGGTGGCCTTGATGGGTCGCTGCTCCAGTAGCGAGAGTTGTATATACGATTTAAGGACCCCGTTGAACCTTTCCACCGCACCATTGGCTTGAGGGTGGTAAAGTGCAGAGAAGAAATGTTTAATAACCCTGTCCTCTAGGAAACACTCGAATTCACATGACGTAAACTGTCGGCCGTGATCCGAGACCAGTTCTGTAGGGTAACCCTCTCGTGCAAAGGCATCAAGGAGGAAGTTGACCACCGTGCGGGAAGTAATGTAACTGCAGAACGCAACCTCTGGCCATCTGGAGAAGTAGTCCACCACCACGATGACAAATCGACAGTCAGTTGGTGCACGTTCAAAGGGCCCCATGATGTCTATTGACAGTTTGTCCCAGGGCCTGTCAGGCAGTGGGACAGGCTGGAGCGGTGCCTGCAGGTTCTTCGCACACTTGTCCGAGGCTTTTCAAACAGTGCAGCTTCGGATGGCGGTTTCCACTTGCTTGTCAAGACACGGCAACCAGTACTTTTCCCTGATGCGTTGCTTAGTCTTGACTATTCCCGGGTGGAACTTGTGGGCAAACTGGATGAAGGTATCAGTTAGCTTGGCAGGTACCACAACACGTTCTGTGCGCAAAACAAGCCCGTCCACTATAGAAAGCTCCTTCCATACGTCATGGTAGGGTGTCAGTTCTGTAGGAAGTGTTTTCCGGGTTGGCCATAATAAATGAAACGCGTGAACTGCTGTAGTATTTTAGCAGGGAAGAAGTTTGGCCGTGTTGGTAGGTCATTGTAATTTTAACTGGGATACCTAGCGCTAAAACGGCACAAGGACGAAGAAGAACACATGGCGAGCGCTGTGCCATCCTATGCGCGTATGCATAGCATATACGCGTATGCCATCCTAAGCGGTAGCAACCCGAAGGTCATTAGATGTACATGCGATATAACTAAATACACAACCTCTTCATCGACCCGGAAGCCACCCTCTGTTTCTGGAACAGGCAGTTGGGACAAGGCATCTGCTACTTGGTTGGGGGGTCCACTGCGGTACTGGAGAACGTTTGGCGGCATACCAAATGTGGGAGATCCTAGAGCTGCTTTTGGTGTGGCGCTTCGAAGTTGAAAACCGGGGCTCATGGCGGGAACTTCTTCATGTCCCTCCGTGGACATGTGCAGGCAGCGCAATTATTTTCCCATAATGCAAAGGTTGAGGGCTTGAACCGCATTCAGGCCGAGGAGAGATGTTCCACGTAGCGTAACATGAAATGTTATCATGACTGCTTTTCCTTTGTACCCGACTGTAGCGTGAAATGCCCCGAGAACGGGAATATTCCTGCGCGAGAAGTCCAGCAGCGTGAGGTGGGAGCTTGTCAGCTGTGCTTCGTGGCTAAACAAGCTTTGGAATAGATGCTCTCCCATAATGGACATGGCCGAGCCCGTGTCAACCAGGAACGTCATGGCATGCGCGGGTGTGGTCGCGGTAACTGGTGCAACCTTGACATCGATGTAGATGCCGGTGTAGTTTACCGTACGGACCGTCAAAATGCTAATGACACTTGCAGCATCTTCTTCCGGTACGATTTCGTGGACCTCGGCAGAGTGCCCTTCTCATGTGCGGGGGGAGCTTCGACAAGCTCTCCGGAAGTGACCGCGGCGTCCGCAGGCAAAGCATGTGCGACCGCGAGCGGACATGCTGATGGCAAGCAACTTGTTGCGCCGCAGTTTCCGCAGACAGTTGCAGTTCCGGTCCCCGGGGAAACGGCGGCGGCGTTCAGATCAGGCGCGGACGCGGTGTGCGTGTGTGAGCTGAAGCGGCGGTGACTCTGAGGCGTGTGCCGTTATCTAGGCGATCCTCTCGTCGGCCCTGTCTGGTTAGATTGTCCCGTATCTGCTGTTGAATTCGGTGTACTGGATTGGCAAAGGCCTCGTATCCGCGTTGGGTCCGCTCCCGCAGAAGTGCTATCTGGAAAGCATGGCCGAACGTCAGTTTGTCACCCTCGAGCAGCAATCTCTCCCGGAGCCGCGGGCACGTGACAACGACTACAAACTGCTCACACACGTTTTCGTCGGCTTGAGTGGCGAAATCACTAAGAGCCGCTAACTCACGAAGTGTGAGAGCGAAATCCGTGATGGGCTCCCCCTGCAGTTGGCAACGCTCACGGAATCGGTGGCGTTGCAGGTGAATGTTGCAAGGAGCGGCGAAGTGCCTTGTTAGCATCTCGCGGGCCACGTCGTACTCGTCGGGTAGGCGTATTTCTATTTGCGCCCCCGTACAGCACTCCGGGTAAGCGTGGGGCGTCTGCGGTTCCGTCGTGCGGCAGCCTTTGCGTTCCGGCAGTTGCGGCGGTTTCTGTGACGGCGGCGGCATGTGAAGTGGACGCGGCTGCGACGCTTGGTTGGTTTGCAGCGCACTCGGCGGAAGCGCGTCGAAAATTCGCTGTCCATCTCTCTCACTTTCTGTCCTTCGGTCCCAAGAGTGCAGCAAAAGAGCGCGGCGTCACTGTGCGGATAGTTCGGTAGCTCCGGACGCCAGTAGAAATATCTCAAATAGGCGTATCCAGTGGGTCCATGGCACAGCCGGCGGAGTGAGCACGCTACACCACTGTCGTCTCCATGCCGATCACAACCTTTATTCTGGCGAACGTAACTTATATACAAGAGCGCTGTGGCGCCCTCTGTCGCATGTGACCTGCGCCGACGTGGGCAGTGCCATTTGGCATGGTCATACAAAAAAAAAAAAAAAAAAAAAACTGAGCTCTGGATGCATAGCTTCGTGGGACGCTGACACAAAGGAAGTACCTATCGTTCACTGGCGCAGATCTGAGTGTACGAAATTCTGTGTACCATCGTCGACATGCAGTGCAGGTCTGGTGGAGTTGAATGACACGAAGTATGCATGTGCGTGTGGATCTAGGCGTAGCAAGTTCTCGTCGCATAAAACATGCACCTAAGAAAGCTTGCAGCGGATCCGTACAGCGTAGTGAGCATACATTGCCGATTGCAAAAATATAACTACTACGTCCAACTTATACTTAGATACTTCGTGGGAAATTTACGGATCTTTCCTGCGGTGTTCACGTCAAATTTTATTTTTAATCAACCGTAAAGTTCATATTATACATTTTACCCATCTTCTTGGCAACTCTCCCGCTGTGGGTATACAGGTGCCATAATTGTACAAGGTTGAGAAGAAGAAGAAGGATGCGGGAGGCCGCCATATAGCACCAAGAAATTATTCCTATTATATTTCACTTCTTTATGACAAAATTGCTTTATCTCAAAATTAATATTAAATATCAAATTAAGATTAAGTTTTTGTAAAATTTCTCGTAAACATAGTTGAAACCGCCTGCTTCTTGGCCAAGCCCCCGTAGTGGGTATGCGCCAAAGTTTAGGAAACGAGACAAGACAAGACACCAAGACAACTACATCTAGACAGCAATCATTTCCCAAGCATGGAGCCCGACGCCATCCTCAGCGATTCGCACTGCTACACGATGGCGCAACGAGAACACCGCGATTCCGTCCACGAAAGCGCCCAGGAGTACGGCACCCATGCGTCCACTGTGAGCCGCTCGCGGAGCTGCAAAAAGAAGGCGCGAACCAGGCGCCGTTCCAAGAAGAAGCTGAGGACGCGAGACCCTGAGCGGCCCGAGGCGGCAAGCCCCGCACAGATCAGCCCTCTCTCGCCCGCAAGCGAACATGAGCGTAAGTGCACGCGCTCATTGAAAAGTACCTTGAACCATTATTATAGCCGTGCTAGCTGTTTCTAATGTCTTACCTAAAGGTAGCGCAAATTTTAAAAAATATTTACGGAGGCAGCTTCACTGGGAATCGTACACGTCTAAGGCCATTGATACCTATAAATTATTGTGGTGCTAACCACAGGGGGTTACCGTTGTTCTGAAGGTATCCACATTAACTGCCCTCACAGTCCAATTGACCGCTCTGATATAGATAAAGCCCCGTTAGTTATATCTCGCTGTGGCAAACATTTCACGATAGATATATACCGACCACAGAAACATGCGTTGAATCGCCGCGGCTTTGGCCCTCGACTTCGTGCTTTTCGCCGCTAATGCGTTCGCGTTCCAACACTCGCCGCGGTTGCTTACCGCTTTGGTTTCACAAGGCTGAGCACAAGGTCGCGGGATCAAATCCCCGAAATGCAAAAACGCCCGTGTGCCGTGTATCGGGTGTATGCACGTTGAAGAACCCCAGGTGGTCAGAATTAATACGGAGTCTCCCACTACGGCGCGCCTCATAATCGAGATCGTGGTTTTGGCACGTGAGACTCCAGAATGTAATTTCAATTCGTGTTCCAATATGTGACACGTTGCTTCGACAAACGTCGAAGCAACGAATCAACGAAAAGCGGTCTCACTGTGTGCAGGCACGCTCTGTCCTGTGTGCTGTCGTCCGTTGTCGTTTTCGCGCATGTAAATGTCTCAAGTGTGCATAGTCAGCGGCGAGCACGGACACTGCGTCCAGTCCTGCGCTGGGCGCACTCACGCCGTGGCTATATCCTTATCGGTACGTCGGGGGAAGGATGCATCCGAAAGGAGAATATGCTGGGGATTAGATCCGCAGCCTCTGTACTTAGCTTTTGAAGGGCTCGTTTCGCTTAAGACACTATTTACAGTCTGCAGAATCCTATTTGTGATGAAAATGCAAAATTTGTTAGTTCTTAAGCATCAGTTCCTTTTCATTTCGATCTGCATCATGACATATATACTCCGTACACATTTTTATGAAGTCCCGACAAGCCCATCATGATTTCATGACAAATAATGGTTGCAAAGGGGACAGATCAGGGTTATTGTGCTCACTATTTTTATGTCTCACGTTTTATTGCGATAGCAATTATATGGACACTCCAAAGCAGATTTCTGCCGTCGGCGTCGCCGTCGCTGTTGCCGTGAGGTTCCGTATGACGTCTGTGGAGATGAAATCGTCGCCGCGCGCCGAACGCTGTATGTGCGAGTGAAAGGGGGCGAGGGACGCACGCTTTCACGGGGAGTGAACGCACGGCGAAGAAAAAAGTTGTCGCAGTTTCACCTGAAAGGCGAAGCATCAATTGCGATAGCAAATTTGTAGAGAGCTATACGGAGTAATGATAGTAGCTTTATCAGCTGTATAAACTTGGACATGCAGCAGCACCGGCAACACGCACAACTGTTGTCGACGCCGTCGGCGTTTTGCCCGCGTTCGCACAAAATGCGTGCGGCGTTGGTGACTGTTGCCGGAGCCTCTGATATAAATAGGCACTTGGTGCTGCAGCTAAACGTCGCTTCTCTTCCCTCCCCCTCCCCCCCACGGCCTTTCGTGCGTCCGAAGAAGGCGCGTTTGCTCTACATATATGGTGATTGTAAAGAAGGAAAGAGACGCCTACTTCTGCAGCCCTTAACGCACGGCGCAGAACGCGCGTTTGTTCTCCGCCGTGGGTTCACTCCCCGTGAAAGCGCGCGTCCCTCGCGCCCTTTCACTCGCACATACAGCGTTCGGCGGCGCGCGGCGACGATTTCATCTCCATTGACGTCATACGGAACCTCACGGCGACGGCGACGGCAGAAATCTGCTTTGGAGTGTCCATATAATTGCTATCGCAATAAAACGCGCGTTCTGCGCCGTGCTCCCTTAAGGGCTGCAGAAGTAGGCGTCTCTTTCCTCCTTTACCATCACCATATGTAGAACAAACGCGCCTTCTTCCGACGCGCGAAAGGCCGTGGCGGGGAGGGGGGGGGGGGGGGAGGCGACGTTTAGCTGCGGCATCAAGTGCCTATTTATATCAGAGGCTCCGGCAACAGTCACCAACGCCGTACGCATTTTGTGCGAACGCGGGCAAAACGCCGACGGCGTCGACAACAGTTCTGCGTGTTGCCGGTGCTGCTGCATGTCCAAGGTTATACACCTGATAAAGCTACTATCATTACTCCGTATAGCTCTCTACAAATTTGCTATCGCAATTGATGCTTCGCCTTTCAGGTGAAACTGCGACAACTTTTTCAATACGCGCACAAAATGCATGCTGCCGCGAGGGAAGACACCGTTTCGCCAGTCACGTAATAATAGAGTGTTTTAGCTGAGCGCTTGACCCGCCGTGGTTCCTCAGTGGCTATGATGTTGGCTGCTGAGCACGAGGTCGCGGGATCGAATCCCGGCCACGGCGGCCGCATTTCGACGGGGTCGAAATGCGAAAACACCCGTGTGCTTAGATTTAGGGGCACGTTAAAGAACCCCAGGTGGTCCAAACTTCCGGAGTCCCCCACTACGGCGTGCCTCATAATAAAATCGTAGTTTTGGCACGTAAAACCCCATAATTTATTTTTCTTAGCTGACCGCTTGCTGTGCGCTCCGCTCAGACCGGCATATGCTAGCAAAGTGCCACACAACCGCTTAGCGGGAACGATATATTGCGCTTGCGCGCAACGCTCGTACCGGTACGACGACCGCATCCCTCGCTCCGCTACAAAGCCGACTGAGCGGAGCGTGACAGCGTGTCTACTTGGCCTCTTCGTCGTTTTGCAGCCGAGTTGATAGCGTGTCGCTCGCGTCTCGGCAAGACGCGCTTATCAAATGCTAAATCTGCGCAGTTCCCTGCAGTATCTCAAAGCGTGAAATCTGAGCGGAGCGGAGCGTAAGCGGCGCTCTGCTAAAACTGTCTAATGACTTTCACGACGGGGTACGTTGTACACTGGAAGCTTTCATTAAAACTGGGAGTTACGTATATTCCGGCACTTGGACATCGCAGGAACCGTTGGCAGCGTTGGCCCTAAGCCGATGACAATGCCGCTACATGCTTTAACTGTATATCCACTCTCACTGATCATGATTTGTGCAAAAACAATAACTGATTGGTCAAATAAATTTCTGCGGAAATCCGCAGGGCGGAGAAAGTTCTCGATAGACTACAGGTAGTATACAAACTGGCAAGCACCGAGGAAATGGCTCTGTGACCTCCCTTCACGCTTTTCCGAACATTCAAAATACGCCTGCTTTAACTGCGCAATCTGAATAATGTAAACGAGTATGTAAGTTCTCCTGTAGATCAGATATCTTAGCTGTGACCATTACTAATAGCAACCCTTCCGAAAATGTCATCCTGGGCTGCGATTTTGCAACGATGCATTTCGCTCGGTTCTATGCCACTCTTATCATCCATCGTTCGCGGTCGCCATTGATAACGCAGGCAGAGCGTAGCTCTGACCACTAACGAAGCGCGAAAAGTGACAAAAGAAATGGCAAAAGAAAAGGCATCGCTACAATTTGCGGCCCCAAGTTCTTGTAATTCCTTATGTTTTCAGCATTACATCAAAGCGAAAAAATTCCGCATCCCACATAATTTACGAAAAAATACCGCAGGAACCAGATGAAAGTACGAATATCCATGAAGAACATTTTTTATTGAAGAATTGAGGGCAGTTTTTTCTCACTGCGCTTGCAGTTTTATAGTCGTTACCAGACATTCCCAAGATGACGTACATCACTTACCTGCATACACTTGAGGCGAACAACATTTAAAATAAATGAAATGTTAAATTAGCTTGAAGTGAATGTTAAACCCTGGGTCGATCCGCCTGCTCCAACCAGTTCGTATACGGCTGCGCCTTTCAAACTCCCTTCGTTGGCGGTCAGGATAGGACGATTCTTACCGCACCGTATCGCAGGTTTTGAAGCGACATTCACCAGAGGAAAAATACGAAACGACAAATCAGTGCGCAAAGGGGCACTGAAGATAAATTTAGTTGAGCTGTGTTAATATACAGTAACAAAAGAGAGACAGAGAAAGAACACTCTTACGCTGAGTGGACGCTTGGTAATCCAGGGATGCATAGGACGGGCGACGACGCCGCCTTGAAGTGCACCGCACCAGATGTATGGCCGTGTCTTCTCGCGCCCAGTTAATTTCTTTTACTGTAAAGACATAATAAAATATATACTTAAAGAACTAAAGGCTGAACCTGGCAAGATTGGAAAATTTTTACTGAGCCATAACGGCCCAAACACGAAGGAAATGCTTGAAATCCATGACGCCACACTGACGTATACCAACGTGCGCTAAGTTTTTTTAAAGATGAAGTTAAGCATTCTTTTTATTAAGTAACCAAGCTCTTTACCTCGGAATTAACGGACACAGTTCTGAAAGAAATCCTCTATATGCGTCAAAACTAATACAGTGTCTTTTAAAGACGATAGTCTTTCTTGAGCTACCTAAACGCGAAAAACTCGGTCGGTCGGTCGGTCGAGACCCGGTTTTGAGTCCTTTCAAAACCGCGTCGTCAGATACATCCATTAATCCTACTCATATGACGTAAGCGTCCTTAAGAGCAAAATCTGCACGTCGCCGCGCTACAGCCAGCCTTTGCCTCTTTCATAAGTTCTTTTACCCTAATTCACGAGCCACATCAGCCGCACGCATATCGCTGCGAACCATTACATGCGGCCACGCTCCCATACTTTTTACTTCGTCTTTTTTTCCCGCACAGCATCAGACTGGACCACGTCGCTGAAATCACTTGCCCGACATCGTACTCCGAAAATGTGTCTTTGTTGGCTGAAAAATAATCAGTTTTTTTCACGCGTCATTTTTTTTTCTTCTTTCTGTTTTTATGCACTTGCGAAATATAGCTTTCCTGTACAGCTTTTCTTAATACCTGTGTTTCTGTTGCATTATCAACTGTACCCACCCCTTAAGTAATACCCCTAGCAAAGGGAACTAAATCTGAACTGAACTGAATATATGTGCATAACCGTGATCCGCAGCGTTCATTAATTTAAGAATGCACATAGGACTGGTTATTACGTTAGTAAATGAAAAATCAACGCTTTAGAAATGGTGTCAAAGAGACGCTGCGCGTTAAAAACAAGCCGACTGAAGCCGCTGCTCTGTAGCCGGCTTTAAGCCAACAGTAATAAAAAGGTCCCAACAGATGGCGCGAGAGCAGGGCGAACGCGGGAAATTTGAATTGAATTCAGCAAAACCTCCATTGTATTCATCATGGGAGGAGTGAGAGGGGACGGGAATAGCGTGAGGGGTGGGAGGAGGAAGGAGAAGAGAGGGTGTTAGTACTCGGGGCGACAGAAGGCTACCGTCTTTCGACCTCATTTGCAGCGAAGCAAGCAGATATGCGGCCAATTTTTTCTTTAGTTTCCCTTGCACCTTTAATGACGGCAGATAAAAATACCCAACAAAAATTTTATTTGTTGTCTAAATGACACGTCAAGAATAAGCATGATCAAGAAAAATATTAAAAATTGTTTCGAGAAAATGCTTCAGCAATATCCGGGGGGAGCGGGGGGGACCCCGGCAGTAAACTGGTAGTGGGTTTCACCTGGCTCAGTTTTGAATTTTCACAGACAGCTCTCATCATATGTGACCCATAGGCGTGTATCACGTGCGTGACATTATTGCAGCCAGGGATCTTGCATCACTCTGTGTCTCCTCTGGCTGTGCTTTCAAAATAACGTGAGGTGCATGCCAATTAACGAGGTAGAATTAGCTTCTACCTCGTCCACTGTTCCTGCTCTAAACCGGCGAATATCGCTTGCTGCTTGTCACTCAATGTTGGTCGAAGACATTTAGCCAGAAACTTCGTACTCAATACCGAAGCTCAGCAAGAAAATTATTTTTCTCTTATGTTGCCTGTAGACAACATTCGTCAATGAAGGGTTGATAAGCGCATGCGACGCTAAGGAATACTCTCCTATAGGACAGCCGCTGAACCGACTTATAGCGCTCTTATACTTATAATAGCGAGTTATACCTTTTTTAAAAGCACAATTTTGATTTACAGCCTCAAATATTTTCTAAATACTGCACGAGAAATGCTGGCTTCAATAATACTGAATCACTATAGACTTGCAAGCTACCTACTCCATACTTAAAAAGGAGATATCGAATTTGTGAACTATCTCAGTGGGAAAATATGGCATAATATAGCATTGCAGGACATCGCTACATTGTTTACGGCCAGTTTTTCAAACGCTTAATTCAGAAATTAGCTGTATAATTCAGAGCATTGTTGAATAAGTTAGTTTTGTGCGCTTTAGACATCCCAACTGATATGGTTCGCAATAGTGTGGCGTCTCACGAAGTTAGCAATATGTTCAATTTGTTTATTTTCCGACAATCGGCAATTTTCGGCAGAAGAGCTAAGCCTTTGCATTGCATTTACATTTGCTATGGACCACGCCGTCGCGCGCCGGTCTTCGACATAAGAAAACCTTTGCGCAACTCCCCATAACAGCTTCGCCGCGTAAAATAACGAATTAATATATTAATAATTAAACGAAAAAGACTGCATATAAACGATTACGTCGCTGCTGAAAACACTATACCCCAGCAGCGAAGTAGAGTATACTTCAATAATAGCTCCTCTCTATAGTTAAACTCTGTACCACCAACCTGGCCGCTCATGTTTACGCCCTCGGTAGTAAAGCTGGGTTCTCGCTACGGGACGGATTGAATCAGTCCGCAGACGAGTGTGACGCTGCTGAGCTGCAACGAATCGTGTAGCAAGCAACTCGTCAGCGGCTTCCTTGTGTGAGCCGCGATTCGGCGGCACTCAACAATTTCACCCGCAGACAGAACTGCATGGCAATCTGTCCAGTCGTGTGAATCCAGCTTAACCCGATATATTCCGTAAAGAGAGGTACGTTTAATGACAAGCAGAAACAAACTCCCCTACTCTCATGTTTACGAAAGTTTTGCTCTCGGCAAAAGTGGCGCATTGGAGCACTGAGCAGTCAATTTATCCTGACCTCATGATTTTCACCCAACTTCGTTTTTGTAACAGGACACGAGAAGTGTCCGCCCCCGGCGAACGACATTTCGCCAGCTTCGGGGACCACTGCAGCTGCTGCTCCGCCGATTGCCGTTGATGTCAACGTACCGGTCATTCAGGCCCTTGCCATACTCAAGCCTCCTGAGCCGGCGCTTACCTCGGAGAAATCCTGCGAAGAAAATAAAGGAGAGGATTTAGGAGAGGAGAGGTCGAAGCGCCGCCGCGTGTCGATCAGAGGAGGAGAGAAAAGACGAGTGAGTGTGAATCACGTGATGCTTGCCTTGGAGGCACTCCTAAATTTACTTTCCCACTTTGAGCCCTATAACGTTAATATTCAGCGAACGTTGCACGCAGTATATCTAGGTACAGTTGAACCTCGATATAACGAAGTTATATTTGCAGCAAAAAACTTAGTTAAATCGCGAATTGGATTTGTGGGGATGCGCGACTCTCACGCGTCTCCTGTAATCCGGCTTCACCGCGTGGCTAAGTGCCGGCGGCGGTCGTGGTGGTTGCGGCGTATTACGAGAGATGGCGCTAGTGTCGCGATGCTAACGCCACCGAACGGCGGGGTGACTTGGGAGAAAAAGGTGAAAGGCGCATCCTCTTTGGCTTGGTATCGGCGACCAACACGCATGAGTGCGCCGGCCCGCTTCGCGGGACCGTCTCGCGAGGCTAAGAGCAGGACACCGGTATGGAAGAACACGGATCGTTCGAACGCGCCACCGTTAGCGTGACCGTACACGTGAATGACTAGGCGATGGTGTCATAGCATGGGGCGAACATATTCGCTCGCTATCCGGTCGCGGTGAGTCGGACTTCCTTGATTTGTCGCGCGCCCATCTGAATGTTCTATTGGTAGTAATTCGGCTAGCGTGCATTAGTGTATGAAAGGTGCAATAAATGGCCTTTTGATTGTTTGCACTACTGTGTTGTCGTTCCTTTGTCCCAAGAGCACATGTGAGAACCCACAGATTAATTCGAGGTTTTAAAGTCAGCAGTGAAAAATTCCCAGAGCATTCCTGATGGATAGTATCTTGTTAGTAAGCACTTATAAAGAAATCTCAAGAAAGTCGGACCATAATATCGCGGTTATCAGCGCCAGCACGTACGGTGCAGATCGTGCCGAGAGCAATGCACCGACGTGGCTCGCGGCGTCTGAGATTTGCGTGCGTATATAGTGTCGCGCGGCGCAGTAAACCGCGCACTAATCGCCTACAAATTAGAAACAGAAGTCTCAAAAGATGCGGATATTCGGCCTGAGCAAAAAAAAAAAAAAAAAGAAGTCAGGACTACACGAAGTAAGGTTCCTGGTTTTATTGGTGCCGCGCGCGCTCAGGCAAACATTACCAGATCTCATTCGATGGCCAATCTCGCTGTCGCTGTGCGAGCGAACGCTTCGCACCGTGTCTCGGAAACTTGGGATTACGCGACCGCCAACACTAGACGCGCGGGAACCCAATGCGCACCAAGTCACGAACTGTTTCGTCTCAGCGTTTGCACTTTGCCGCAGAGAGATTACCTCCAAGATTCAGCGCATTCACTCAACATCACCTTTTGTTCACTCCCTCCTCACCCCCCTTGCACAGGATGAATCGTCAGCTCTCATGTTTCTCCGAGCGCTGCCAACGAGCTTTCTCCGAGCGTTTACCAACGCGACAAATGGCGTAGCGGCGTTTCCCGCCTACCGCGTCCCGGCGCGCGCGCGCTTTGACGGCGTTTTTGCCGCTCAAACTTTTCATGCTGAAAGACGTTTGAATTAACTTTGGCCTCCGCCGACATTTTTATAGTTCTTTGATAGCCCATGAGGCGGCGCGCGCCCTTCTTTCCAACCGCGTCATCTCCCGGGATCCTTCAGAGACCCTCAGCGGCAGCACAACTAGCACGACAAAAGGACCACCGTATGACCCAGACAGAGCTCTGAGAGTAGCAGCCAACCGACGCAAGAGGAAACTCCGTGCGAGTATCCCGCCAGACCCAAACCCACTTCCCATGGGTCTTCCCAGGTCGGGGCAGGTGCTGCTGCATAGGCTTGGTTCCGTCTTCGTCCTTACACCGGACGTGCTAGAGCGGTGGCGGCAGTACCGGCCACGCAGGGAGAGACGTCCTCCTTTCCCTTCTCCTGACCCCCTTCCGTCGCAGGAACTTGGCCCCTCGACAGCCTCGGAGGACGAAGAAGCACCCCAGGAGCCGCACAGGTGTCCTGACTGCGGCGTGGCCACGCGACCATCCGCAGCCCATTTGTTTTGGGAGTGTCAGCGCTACGCTAAGCAGCGGGACCACCACCTGAGGGCGGTGCAAGTGTCGTCCTACGTGGAGTGGATTAGGCCGGCAACTGGATTGGCGGATTCCGACAGGGCCATTCTGGACTCGCTCTTGGGTTTCGCCAAGGACACGCAGCTTCTAGGACGGCTCTAATTTCTCCTTCCCTCTCCCCTTCCTATTCCACATAATAGGCCTTCGAGCCATCCTACAATAAATACATTTTCATCATCATCATCATAGTTCTTTGATAGATTTTCGAGCCATACAGACGCCAAGTACATGCTTGAAATGGCCGAAAGCTTCGTTAAATCGAAACCGTGTCACGAAATTATTTCATTAAATCTCGAAAAAAATGCACGGTTTTCAATGGAACTAAGATCAGAAAATGAATATAGTTCGTTACATCGCAAATTTCGTTACATCGAGGTTCGTTATATCGAGGTTTGACTGTATACTATACTCTGGAAGGACAACCTATGTACACTTAATAGCAGCGTAGTTAGCTTCCTCCACCTCCCGGATCTCCGCAGAGTTCATCGGCTTATTGGATGCATGTCAGCCCTAATTCAACGCAGGCAACTCGGAAGGACTTGTTTTGAATTAGCGCTAATGTGCATCCAGTAAATGGTAACGAGCTCTTCCGTGCAAAGTCTTACTGAAATATGTTTCCAAGCGAATATTTGAGAACATATTGTCACCTGTAGTAGTGGGAATAGGGCAAGCGCAGAGGCGCAAGAAGAAAGAAGTGCGCGTGCTAACCGCCCCGCTCGATAGCTGCCTCTCGCTGCCGTTTTCGCCAGAGCCCCAGCCGCTCCCAATAAACGTCGTCAGCCCCTTTTGAAGACCCGTGGCAAAGTGGTGGAGGTGCGGGGTATTTATCACTCATGCCACAGACTCCTCCTGGGAGCAGAAGCACCAGCCCTGTGTTAGTCCATACTCCCGTCCATCGGACCAGCCGCAGGATCCGGGGACTGCCCCCTGAAGACACCGTAGTGAAGCTGCTTCAGACTACCCCAACCGGTATGGAACGTGCAATGACGAACCGGTATACACTTCAGAACCCACTGGTGCCGAAGTCGTTCCATGGCGACGTCTTCGAAGACGTCGAAGACTGGATGACCGACTTCGAGCGCGTCGCCGAATACAACGAATGGGACGACGCGACTAAACGTAGTAATGTCTACTTTTGCCTCGAGGACGGCGCGCGTACATGGTTTCAAAACCGTGAGGAGCAACTGACGTCGTGGCGCGAGTTCCGCCGTCATCTACTGGACACTTACGGCAGTCCTGATCGCCGCCAACGAGCCGAACGAGCAATTCAGGTCCGCGTCCAACTTCCCAACGAAAGCGTTGCCGCGTTCGTCGAAGATATGACGCGAATCTTCAGACGAGCAGACCGTGGAATGACCGAGGACAAGAAGTTGCGTCACCTGATGCGAGGGGTGAAGGAGCAGCTCTTCGCTGGTCTGGTGCGCAATCCTCCGAAGACTGTCGCCGAATTTCTATCCGAGGCGGTCAGTATGGAGAACATGCTTCAGCAGTGCTCTAACTTTTACGAGCGGCAAGTGAACACGACTACGGACATGTCGACGGCCATCGGAAGCCACAATGACAACCTTCGAGACCTAATCCGCACCGTTGTGCGCGAAGAGATACTGAAGGTCTACGGCACCCCACAAGCCACGGTGAGCTCCATTGCGAGTGTTGTAAGAGATGAAGTGCACCAAGCGCTCCGGTCCACCGTTCCTTTTCCTAACACCGCGCCTGCACCTTCTGTACACCACCGTGCGACCTACGCAGAAGTCTTGCGACAGCCTGCTTCGTCCCCGCCGCCGTTTGTTCAGGCCGCTCATCCGGTTGCACTCCCACCAGCCCAACCGGTGCCATACATCGAGGAACGACGCACGCCTCCACCGTTTCCCCGTGCCGCTTCTCCGGTTGTGCTTCCGCAAGAGCAACCGGTGCATTACGCCGATGATCGACGCATGTCCCCTCGGAAGTCAGACGTTTGGCGCACTCCGGATCGCCGTCCTCTGTGTTTCCACTGTGGTGAGGCGGATCATTTGTACCGCCAGTGCCCATACCGACGCCTCGGGTTGCGGGGCTTTTCCACCTATTCGCCGCCACCCCGACTGGGCCAACGACCTCGGGACATTGAGGATTATCTGGCTCAGCAACGCATGCCACCACCTACCGGGCGGCAGTCACGCTCGCCGTCGCCGAGGCGATTTTCACCATCGCCCCAGCGGTATTCGAGCGGACGGTCGCCAAGTCCCCGCCGGGAATACTAACTACAGCGACCTTTGGGGGCGAGGCCGCTGGCAGTCGACGCGCTGAAGACCTCCGATGGACGCGAGTAAAGAAGGGTACCGGTCCGACATCAACTGTAGCTGAATGGAATGACCGGCTTTCGCTCGACATACCGGTGGTGATCGACGGTTACGCGTTTAGCGCTTTAGTGGATACCGGAGCGGACTATTCTATATTAAGCGGGAAGATGGCGACGTTTCTGAAGAATGTAATTACCCCTTGGCATGGCTCGCAGATTCGTACGGCTGGCGGTCACGTCGTTAATCCACTGTAATCCTGCACAAGAGTTCGAATTCGAGGATCGACATTCGTGGCGAGTTGCCTTGTCCTACGCGAATGCTCCTGCGACGTCATTCTCGGAGTTGAGTTCCTGCAGGAATACGGCGCTGTTATTGACTTACGGGGAGGTGTAGTCACCTTCTCAGCCGACCAAGCAATCGACACAAACGACGACAAACGACGTGACGACGCGCTACGTGTTTCCGCCGAAAGTGTTACGCTTCCTCCACGAGCCAGTGTTCTAGTCGAAGTGATGTGCGGTGGAATGCGCGAGGGTGGAGTGGTCGCAGAAATTAACTTAGCGCATTTACTGACGCAAGGTGTTTGTGCGGCCAGGAGTGTGCTACAGCTTCGTGATGGCCGATCTATGTTGCTAGTCACCAACTTTAGTAACGAGCATCGACACCTCTTCCGCGGTACTTCGATAGCGTTTGCCGAAGAAATAGAACACGTTGCTGAATGTTTTGCCCCTGAACCAGTGAGGCTGGCTGACAAGTCACTGGGCACCGTCGACATTAATCCCGAGTTATCTAACGACAAACAGGCAGCACTGCACGACCTCTTGCTTGAATTCAGGGCATGCTTCGCAAGCTCGTCTAAGGTACGCCAGACTTCGGTTACAAGGCACAGGATCATCACATGCGACGACGCACGCCCGATACACCAGCAGCCTTACCGCGTGTCGGCAAAGGAACGCGCAGCGATTCGTACACAAGTACAAGAGATGCTTGAAGACAGCGTGATCGAACCTTCCAACAGCTCATGGTCCTCTCCGATCGTTCTTGTCAAAAAGAAAGACGGAACGCTACGCTTTTGCGTCGACTAGCTATACCGGAAGCTCAACAACGTAACTAAAAAGGACGTGTACCCACTGCCACGTATTGACGACTCGTTAGATAGACTGCGCCGTGCCCAGTACTTTTCGTCACTCTATTTGAAAAGTGGATACTGGCAGATCAAGGTAGACGAACGAGACCGCGAGAAAACTGCCTTTGTGACTCCCGACGGCCTTTACGAATTTCGAGTGCTCCCTTTCGGTTTGTGTCAGCCCCAGCAACTTTCCAGTGAATGATGGATACTGTCCTCGCTGGATTGAAGTGGCAGACTTGCCTTGTGTATCTTTACGACGTAGTTGTCTTTTCCGAAACATTTGAGTAACATCTTCATCGCCTGCGGCATGTGCTAGAAGCGCTCCGATCGGCTGACCTCACGCTTAAACCAGAGAAGTGCCACTTCGGTTATGAAGAGCTCAAGTTTCTCGGACACG
This sequence comes from Dermacentor silvarum, assembly GCF_013339745.2. NCBI lineage: Eukaryota > Metazoa > Arthropoda > Arachnida > Ixodida > Ixodidae > Dermacentor > Dermacentor silvarum. The sequence continues at coordinate 182,488,571 of NC_051159.1, read as the reverse complement.
TCGTCAGTGCCAAAGGAGTTCGACCCGATCCCGACAAGCTTACCGCTGTAGCAGCTTTTCCTCCTCCTGCTGACAAGAAGGTCGTCCGACGCTTCCTGGGCTTGTGTGCGTATTATCGCCGCTTCATCGACAACTTCTCGAAGATTGCAGAACCCCTGACTCGCCTTACCAGGGATGACACGCCATTTGCCTGGACGAATGAGCAACAGGCGGCCTTCGCTGAGCTACGCCAACGCATGCAGTCAGCACCCGTCCTGGCCCATTTCGACGAAGAGGCTGACACCGAGGTGCATACTGACGCCAGCAACATCGGCCTTGGCGCAGTACTCGTCCAACGTCAAGACGGCATTGAACGAGTAATAGCCTATGCTAGCCGCTCGCTGTCCCGTGCCGAGGCGAACTACTCTACTACAGAAAAAGAGTGTCTCGCGGTCATCTGGGCGAACACGAAGTTTCGCCCGTATGTCTACGGCCGTCCCTTCAAAGTGGTGACAGACCACCATGCTCTATGTTGGTTGGCGAACATACGCGATCCTTCAGGACGGCTGGCACGGTGGAGCTTGCGGCTACAGGAATTCGACGTCACCATAGTTTATAAGTCTGGCCGCAAGCACGAAGACGCAGACACGTTGTCGCGTGCTCCCACCGAATCTGTCAGTCGACAGTCAGAGGACGACGACGGCTTCCTGGGCGCCCTTACGACGTCGGACTTGGTCAAATCGCAGCGTGACGACGCTGAAATTCGACCTCTCATGGACCACTTAGAGGGCCGTCAAACAACCATACCACGCCATCTACGTCGCGTCTTGACGTCCTTCTGTCTACGAGACAATGTGCTGTACAAGAAGAACGCCCGCCCGAATGATAGAGCCTACCTCCTAGTAGTTCCCAAAGACTTGCGGGACGATATTCTTTTCGCTTGCCACGACGAGCCTACATCTGGCCACCTCGGCCCCTCACGAACGCTTGCTAGAGTGCGCGAGATGTATTACTGGCACGGATTTTCGGCAAGCGTCAAGCATTATGTGAAAGGCTGCCGCGAATGTCAGCGACGAAAGTCACCACCCCTGAAGCCCGCCGGGTTATTGCAACCCATCGAACCTCCTCATAAGCCGTTCGACCAAGTCGGCTTGGACATTCTCGGGCCTTTTCCTCTGTCAACCGACGGCAACAAGTGGGTGATTGTCGCCACTGACTATTTAACCCGCTATGCCGAGACAGAGGCGCTCCCACGAGCCACGGCTTCTGAGGTAGCGCAGTTCATGTGTCACATTGTATTGCGCTGGTGCCCCAGCCACTGTTATCACAGATAGAGGAACAACGTTCATGGCACAGCTCATGGCCGAAATTTTTCAACTAAGCAACACCAGGCATCGAAAGACGACCGCTTACCATCCGCAGTCCAACGGCCTTACGGAGCGATTAAACAAGACCATCACAGACATGATCTCTATGTACGTACATCGACGTCCAGCACAAAACATGGGATCGTATCCTGCCTTATGTGACCTTCGCGTATAATACCGCCGTACAAGAAACAACGCGCTTCACACCATTTCGCCTTGTCTACGGCCGCGAAGTACAGACGATGCTGGACGCTATGCTTCCGTGCCACGACGCCGAGCACGTAACTACTGGCGCCGAAGAATTTGCTCAGCGGGCTGAGGAGGCTCGCCAGCTCGCGCGGCTGCACATCGGTGAGCAGCAACACGCAGATGCACGGCGCTATAACATCCGTCACCGGCAAGTGCGCTACAGTCCCGGAGACCAAGTGTTGGTGTGGACCCCTGTTCGCCGCCGTGGCCTTTGTGAAAAGTTGCTCAGCCGGTATTTTAGCCCCTACAAAGTGCTCCGCCGCATTAGTGACGTGAACTATGAAGTCGTTCCAGACAGTGCGGCGCAAACACGGCGTCGACAACCACCTAGTTCTGACGTAGTTCACGTCGCACGCATGAAGCCAGCCCCCTTTTGAAGACGCGTGGCAGTATTACACTTAGCAGCAAGCACCATACTTTAAGTTATATATAATGTGTGAAAGACACAGTCGCTGTTATTGAGAATGTCGACTCATCCTGAGCGTTTTCCGTTTAGGACAAGCAACTGATCGTGAGACCTCTGGAGCCAGCGTCGTCACTCGTCGAAGCACAGACAGGTACCACGCAGAAGTCATCAGTACGCTGTACGTGTACCCTATCTGCTTGGTTTGACGAGCCAATCAGTCATTTCTCTTTTCTTTTCCCGGACGCTTGCGGAATGTCTGCAAGGAACTCTAAACCGTTAAGATAAACCATTGTGACGCCGCAACCTGCTGCCAAAAGCTAGGGCCCGTACTCGCAAACCTTCTTTTCCGTAAGAGCGTGTCCTCATTGGACGGCGTTTGAGCACCCACCTCTGAATATGAGAACCTCTGTGATAACAATAATATTGCCGCAGAAATGGCCAACCGCTGGCGGCCATTACGTAAGAGCAGCTTTTTAAAATTAAATGCTGGGAGTTTACGTGCCAAAACCACGATATGATTATCAGGCACGCAGCAGCGGGTGACTCCGGATTAATTTTGGCCAGCTGAGGTTCTATAACGTGCAACACGGGCGTTTTAGAGCGCAGCTCAGGTGCCCGTTCCGGCGGCGAGCGTCGGCGTCCTACCTTGTAACCGCGCGAAGCGGGGGATGAAAAAATGCGGTGAGAGCGCGAGGGTGCAGTGGAACCATGAGGCGGACGAGAGTATGGCGAAAGAGCCTGAGAAGCAAATGGTAGTGCCGCGCACGAGGGGCTTTGCGGCGACGATGGCTACGAGATGGCACTAGAGTGGCGCGCGTCATCTGTATGGAAACATGAGCGGAAGTTGTCTGCGGCGGCTGCTGTGCTCCCACGCGACACCCACGCGCTTCCTCTCGCGATCTCCCGATCAGCGAGCCAGTCGCGCCACCCTTGGCTCCGTTTGCAACGTGCCGCACGAGACAGATAGCCCGGGTCAGCTAATATATCGCGAAATGAAAACACGTATACAGCTGCGTTCAAATTTCGCATTAGAGAGCATCGTAATTGTCTGTGAATTTTCGCATTTCGCCCCCATCGATATGCGGCCGCGGTGGCGGGTATTCGATCCCTCGGGCTTAGAACAGCGCAACGCCATATCCATACGCCACCACGGTGGGTGAGCAGTTTTGCGGCAATGGGTTCCATAGCCGGCTTCGATAAAGATCCAATTTGAAAAACTGCCGCACTGCAACGAAATGAAGTTCGCTGATATCACGCTCGAACAGCTCAGGTGATTAAACTCAATCCTGTGCCCTCCATTGGCCACGGCGCCCCTTATTTCTGGCACACAGCTCAGAAACAAGTTGAGAGTTCGACGAAAATCTGTGCAGATCCCTTGTTCACAAGGGCGGTGATTGAAATGTCTCCCTTTGTTGTTCGTTGGCTTTACGGTCTTTTGATGTCGCTGTGCGCTGTGTCGTTGTCAATGTTTTCCGATGTGAAGAGAGCGGGAAATGCAGGAAGCACTTTCAAAATGCCCTTTCATTTCAACATTATTTAGCATGATGAGCTCACCAAACTTGCCCCGGTCGGGCGTGTCATGAAGGACGGTGATGTGCTAATCAATCGTTTCGGTCTGCAGTTCTTGTTTCCGCCGATTGAAGCACGTTGCGTTCTCTTTTGCTTGAATGAAGTGTTATTCGAACTTTCCGTTTACCAGGTTATAGTTCGTCACATCCTCTGCGGAAAGTGAAAACGTGTTGAAGATTTGCCTCACGTGTCGTCGCATCACGTTAGAGTTCGCACTTGAACCTCCGGGTCTTACCTGTTGAGACCGGGGGCGGCTTGCACGAGCGTTTAATAACGAAAATAATTACGAATTTAAAAACGCGCAATAGTGCGGACCACGGTGACCGTGGTGCGGACTATAGGAGTTGTCGAGGAAACATTTAAGGACGCGTTCTTAAATTCGTTAATATTTTCGTTATTAAATGTTCGTGGAATTCGAATATCCAGGTCGGCCATTCTCACGCTAGGTCAAACTTGAATGGTTTGCCAACTTGAATCCCGACAAACTAGCTGATGCCGTTTCGGTTAACACGGATGTTTCGAGCCGGCTGAAGATGATGAGAAGGAGCAGTTTTTCGAGCAGAGCGGGATCCCACTTTTTACACCAAGCGATGGGCTCGGAGAGCGGAAAATTAGCTCCCTGGCTCATGGCGGTGGTTGAAATGTCTCTCTTTGTTGTTCGTTGGTTTTACGGTCTTCTGACGTTGCTGTGTCGTCGTCAATGTTTTCCGATGTGAAGAGAGCGGGAAATGCAGGAAGTACTTTCGAAATGCTCTGTGATATAACAGTTCTTTTATTTTTTAAAGAAAATGTCTATCTTGGCGAGTTACCGCCACCCGCCGTGGTTGCTTAATGGATATAGCATTGCCCTGCTAAACACGAGGTCACGGTGTCAAATCACGGCCACTGCGGCTGCATTTCGATGGGGGAGAAATACAGAAACGTCCGTGTACCGTGCTTTGCGTGCGCTTTAAGGAACCCCAGGTGGTCAAAATTAATCAGGGGTCCCCACTACGGCGTGTCTCATAATCAGATCGTGGATTTGGCAGCCCCAAATGTAATTTAATAGTTACCACCACTTTTCCGTAGCAGGTACGCTAGCTGTCTCTAACGTCTGTTTCTCAGCCTCTTTAATGGGCGAGGATAGCGAAGTCTAAATCAACTATAAGTACCACTGGTTATGTGCCACTGGGTATTTGATGACTATGATAATTATGGGGATTGAAGCGATGAGAAATATTATTACGATGATGACGATAACTAATTAACGGAGAGTTGGAAGGCAGTTCAACCTCTAGTTGACGTCGATCAAACGTTTTCGCTCCAGCGCGGCTCACAGAATACCAAATTAAAACCTAAATAAAGACTAAATAATAAAAATAAATGATAAAAATAAATAATAAACACTTACGCAGAAACGCCACTGGAGTTGTCTAAGTATGCGTAAGCATTATGCCACTTGCTCATCTCCACGCAGCCCGGTGTCATTATCAATCTTATATCAAACTTGATCCGACCAGTATAAACCCTTATCAACCCTTATCCGTCGTTATCAACCTTATCGCTATCGATCCAATCCTTGTCAACCTTTATTTGTCCTTGTCAATCTTCTCGGACATGATCCTATCCTTATGAAATCTTATCGGTTCTTGTCAACCTTGTCGGACTTGATTCGACCCTTATCAACCGTTATCGGTCGTTACTAACCTTATCAGAATTGTTCCGACCATAATAAGCCCTTATCGCTCTTGAGCGCCTTCTCCGTCGGCGTCAAACCATTATCAACCGTGATGAGACCCATAGAACCCCTCATCACTCCTTATCCTCCAAGTTATCATCATCAGCCTGTATTTATGTGAACTGCAGGACAAAGATCTCTGCGATCTCCAATTACCCCTGTCTTGCGCTAGCTGATTCCAACTTGCGCCTGCAAATTTCCTAACTTCATCACCCCACCTAGTTTCCTGCCGTCCTCGACTGCGCTTCCCTTCCTTGGTACCCATTCTATAACTCTAATGGTCCACCGGTTATCCATCCTATACGCACACATGGCCTGTATAGTTCCACTCATACAGTTTCTCACTATAACACCTAGAGGGTAATCTGGCGCCACCGTCTATGCGAGTTTCTTAAAGGGCGATGTGCCCTCATGGGAATGATGGGATATGTGTCTGCGAGGCTTGTGTTGGCTGGTGTTGTACGAAGCTTCGTCTAAAATATGGCTATGGCTACACAAATAACGCGTTCTTAAAATAAAATTAGAGTGTACTAGATTGGGGGAGTGGGTCCAACGGACGCCTTGGTAAGCGCCGAGGATGAAACAAAAAACTTGGAAATTGTGGCGGCGCTGCCGTCGCCTTATTCTGAATCTGGCCAATAAACGTTGGCTCCGGCTGTTTTGGCAGCGCTCATTGGCGGAAGCGAGCTCACGGATTGAGTAGCTGTCGTCTGCTCGATGCACCATCGTTGTTGCGTCGTTTGCATTCTTTCCGCCGCTGTTTTTCCATTTTATTTACAATAGATCGGCGGGGAATAATCTCAGTGTTACCGCCACCGAGTATCCGCCTGTCAAACCTCCATGCAGCTGCGGTAGGGTTTTCGACGCGACAAGCGTCCGGCCGGCGAGCGGGGCCGCTCATTCGGGAGAAAGTGATGGTGGCGCCATCTGGATTTTCAATAAAAAATGCCTTATTGCAGAAGCCTTCGTTGGATCTACTCCCCCTATCTAGTACACTCTAATGCGGGACTGGACCGATGTTCGAAGACACTCTGGCGCCGACTTGGAGAACTGGGTGCCACTCGGTCTGTGCTGTCCTTCAATGAACTTCCTTGATGCCGCTCTACAATGAGTCTTTGACGTCAACTTAGGTAACTAGGTATGTGCCACTGGGCTCTCTACAATGACGAAAGAGATCCTCTCCATTGATATAGCGGATCGAACCCATATCACAAGGGTTCCTCACGAACAGCAACCCGACGCATTGGGAGGCTGCGCCACAATGCACTGGTTATGTGCCGATTTTCCATGGGCGCCTTTCACGCCAACGCTTTAGCGAGCTGAGCCGTGAAATCACTGGGTATGTGCCGCTCTTCAAAAATTGAAGGACACTTTGTAAATTCCAAAGTGTGTTCGGCGAAAGCCTGTGCCCATTCGACTGACTACCGCCGCATGCGCATTCGCTCATTCTTCTTCTGGCGTTTGGTATCGGGGGAATCCACATTCTTGGGGCGCTTCTCCGAACCGCTTGCCGTGGAATCATCACCGGGCCGCTTGGGAGCCATCCGACTAACTCGACTGCTGCAATGAGACGTCTGACGAAGGAGCGTTGCCGCGCGCGCCGCTGTGCCATCTCGTGATTACTGAGAGAGTGTGAGGGGGAGAGGCCACAGCTGGCACCGTTCCGGGGCACGGACGGACGGACGGACGGTCGGACGCCGTGAGTATGAGCCATTAAAGGCTTTCGCCTTAATAAACCTGTCACCAACTTGCTCCACTGAGTATGTACCACCGATTGTGCGTCCAAACGAGGGCACAATTCTCAGCGTTCGCAGGCACCGACACGCCACGCCTCTCGCCTCTGAGTCCACGCGCGTACTTCTCGACAATGCCACTAGATGGCGCAGCGTGTCCAAAAAAAAAAGAAGCGCGAGAGAGGAGCCTGGTTGCCACATGAAGCGTTTCTCATCGCTAGTACGCATTGGCGTGCGATGCATGCATTTCGGAGGCCGCGTGCAAGCTTCGCTCCGGCTGCGCTAGATGGCGCCGAGTGTTCTTAGGGAAACGCGAAAGAGGAATCCCGCTGTGGGACAGGCCTCGTACATAACTCGTTTCGACGGTGGCAATCTTTCTGTCGCTATATTGATGCAATGCTAAGCGCATTACTATCTTTCCTGCACGCCGATGAAACATGAGTAAATGATTTGTATATTTGCTTATGTTCATTCGCTATCTCGTTTGTTCGTTAATTTATTCATTCATTCATCCTTTCTTTTCATTCTTTCACACTCGCAGTTGGGAAAATGCTGCGACACGAGTTTCCAATCACCACCTCGATAACCGACTTGACTATCAGGTCGCCCACGTTCTGCGCCAGCGTGTTCGTCCTCATCAGCCTATCCAGCGTGCTGCTCCTGTTCGCGCTCTTCATGCCCACTCTTAAGAAGCTGTTTGACCGCTGCTCGACCGCTGACTGCAGGCGAGCGACGGAAGAGCTTGAATTGCTCATGGACGCCGAGGTGGAACCGTGCTCAGACTTCTACCACCACGTGTGCAACAAATGGCTCGCCAAACACGCAGACGGCATGGACCTCGCCCACGTGACGCTCTCAGATAGTCTCAAAAACGCGCAACGGTTGCTCCTAGAACAAGATCGCGAAACAGACAATAATCAGTACGGCCTTTCTGCAACTTCCCAGCTTGTCGCTGTGTTCGTGCCTTGCTTCAAATTTATGACGTCATCGGCTGACATCGTAGACAGGAACCTGGTCCAGACCGCCCGCAGCAACCTAGATGTGCTGCTGTCGAGAACTGTAAATGAAGCGTTGCAGAGAGTTGTTCAACTATCCCTGCTTAGAGGAATCTCCACCTTATTCCACGTAAGCGTTGTGAGACATAATGGTGAAAATGCAACCCTGTACATATCTCAAGCGGTACCGTTAACCGAGAAGCTAAAGGAGACGACGCACAGCGCCACTCTGCCACAGTTCTTGGAAGAAATCTTGAACGCTGCCGCTCACGCCCTGCCCGATGCTATTACGGGTGATGTCAGCACCACTGCCTTGCGTCTAATTGACTTCGATAAGGATGTGTACGCCGTTGAGCCTGAAGGTATGCTTGTGAAAATGGCGGCTGTTTCAAACCGCTTGGCTAAGCTGGCTGGAGGTGACGACTTCGTTCGTCTCGTTAACTCGTTGTTGCCCGAAACGTGGAAGCTGAGTAACAACTCACTGGTCTTTTGCACCGGGCTCCACTCCATCGAGTCAGCGCTTGTCTCTTTTCGAGGACAGTACAAACTGGGACTGCTCTATATCTTTGTGCACGTCCTTGTGGAGATCGGGCAGTTCTACGATACCAAGCAGCTCCTCCAAAAGAAGCCCACAGATGCGAAGAATACCTGTCTCGAAGCAAGCAGGGATGTCATGTCACCGCGGTTGTGGTCTGCAGCTTTCAACGCTCTCACAATTCGCGGGAGCGCGGCAGAGCGGGTGGTTGACATGTTCGAACACATCCGCAGGCTGTCGTCGCTCCTGCCGTTGCTTTCGGGCATGGATGAGGAAGAAAAACGACATGTGTTGTCTGCGCTGTCAAGCGTGCAGCTACTGCACCACAACGTCTCGTCATACGCGCATTTTAATGACAGCGTGAGCGTTGGCTCCGTGAACATCTCCGCAGATTTCGGAATTTTGTACCAGCCTCTCAAAACACTCGAGTCATCGCGGCGTCTGGCCGAACCACCTTACATCGAAGACGTTCTTCAGAACCGCTATGCGATGACGAGCGACGCCACCTATCTTCGCCTGCTGAACGCGGTGGTCTTTCCTGTGGCACTGTGGCGCCCTCCCTTTGTGTACTCGGGCCAAGTACCCGTCGAGTTCGACCTGGCCACAGCGGGCACAGTGCTGACGAGAAGCGTGTTCCAGGCCAGCATGCCGTCGGCTCGAAGTGTTGTCACCTGGCGCACAGAGAACGTGGCGCACTTCGTGCACTGCGCAGAGCGCGCGTCGCACCTGCACGGCCCACTCAGAGAGCTGTCGCCAAACCAGGCGCTGGATTTGTTCGCGTGGACGCGGTCGGTCAGGATCGCGCACTGGCTCATGACAGACCACTACGAGGTGCTGCGGAACACGACGACGTCCGAGTATGACCGGGACCTGGCGCAACGGACGTTTTTTCGGAGGTTCTGCTTGTCCACCTGCAATGCCGTCGGCAATAATGACAGCGACGTTGACGCAAGATTACGCTGCCTGTTTCCCATATTAAGCATGCCGGAATTCTTTAGTTCCTTCAGCTGCGTTTTTCCAGAGGCTGAAAACCTACGTCGTTGTCTTGATTTTGAACATCACTAGCATTTATAGCACACCCGAACGCACTAGTGCACCCAATTTTTTTACGCACCCAAGTTTTTTACGCACCGAGTACGCTAAAAGCTAAACCAGGAATGACGTGTTCATGGCACATTGCTGGTTTCGAACTAGTTGTGTTGTGTGCCTGTTATCTTCTAAATCAAGGCTTAAGCTGATAAATTTCTCCTACACTCCGTGCCAATTGTGGAGACTCGTAATCATGTGCTATAGCCTTATAAGAAGGCATTAAGCAAAATGGACGAACAAGTTTATCATCACTTCCTCTTCCAGGGGTCAGGAATTATCCCTGTCCTGTGTCACCGTCTATTTCAAAGCGAACCTGCTGCTTTTCTTTTTTTTTTTTTCTTTTTTTCTTTTACAGCGAAAGCTGTATATGGCTAGGCGAAACGAAAAACCGTTCGTCCCATGTTTCGCTAAACGTCCCCATTGGCTGCGCCGTCAGTTACGTCGTTCTCTACGTCGCACCCAAGCGCGCGCGCCATTGGCAGCACCGTTAGTGACGTCGTTAGCGAACGCGTTCCCGCCATTGCCACGTTGACGCTGCTCTGCCCGCAACACCTCCTCCTCGGCTCGCCGTTGTCGCATGCGTTCGATATCTCGAGTTTGCTCGGCTGGAGTGTACTAGAATATTACACTCTAGCTCGGCGTCGTGGTTAGCAGCATCCGCCCGCCATTGGCGCTTGCGTTCCACTTCGCAATTTCATTGTGGACGTTTCGTCGCAGCCGAAGTACAGTACGCTGTAGCCGAAGCCAAAGTGCCGCCCGAGAAACTCCCGCTGAAAGCGGGCATTGGCCCCGGCGAACGCGTTCCCGCCATTGCCACGTTGACGCTGCTCTGCCCTAAACACCGCTTTCTCGGCTCGCCTTTGTCGCATGCGTTCGATGTCTCGAGTTAGCTCGGCGTCGTGGTTAGCAGCATCCGCCCGCCATTGGCGCTTGCGTTCCACTAGACACACAAATATGTAACCAATAATTGAGAAACGCTTCAACACAGCGTCGGGATTAACCCGCTGCTAAACACCGGGGCCGCACGTTTCAGCTTCGCTGGTTAACCATCGGTACGGAGTGCTTGGGCGGTGTGGTTTTTTTTTTTTTTTTTTGCTATTGCTTTTTTCTCTTGCTTTTAGCTGCTGCTGCTGCTGTCTTGCCAAATAGCGCAGACTTAAAGAAAATCGAATTTCGTGCCCCGATCGTCCCCCAGCACAGCCGCCCGATGCTCTAACCATTCGGCCACAGTCACTTATTTTTTACAGCGAAGCTGTTAAGGGCTCACTCTTCGATGGTCGCGTCCAACAATATAAAAAAACACTCTCATTGGTCGTATGCTATATATGCGAGTGAAAGCGCGCGAGGGCGAGGGACGAGCGCTTTCACGAGGAGCGAACGCACGGCGGAGAGCAAACGCGACGTCCCAGTGGAAGGGGAGCGGCGGGCGAGGAGGGCATAGAGGCACCCTAGACTGTGCGTGTGCGTGCCCGCTCTCCCACTGCGGCCCATGCGCGCTGCCCTGCCGGCCTCTGCCGCCTGAGCCGCCAACTCTCTCTGGGTACCAGCCACTGTACTCTGGGCTCTCGCCCGCCTCTCCCCTAACAATGTCGACAACGGCGTTTAGCCGGTTCCATCAAGTAGCCAGCGTTTTGAAAGTGGTTGTGTGTGGTCACACAAACAACACGCACAACTGCTGTCGACGACGTCGGTGTTTTGCCCGCGTTCGCACCGAACGCGCGCGGCGTTGATGACGTGTTTATGAAGAACGTGCCAACCTTTGCCGTGCAGCCTATGGCGGTGTACCGCAGCGGCCATGGTCCCTGTGGTCAATATATAAATGAAAACCACCGGATCATATATATTTCTCATTCTTTAATAGTTCAAATAAACAATTACACCATCACATTTTAATAGTCATATAGCGAAATACATAATTCCCACCATAGTACAGCTTCGTTGGTCTTTCATCTCCACCCCAGTGGAAGGGCTGACAGTTATTCTTGGTATTTAACTTTTACACGAAAATTTACGTGCCTAAAGTATACGGGGTGATCGTTTTTAGGTTTTACGTAATTTTCAAAAATCACCTGTAGCAGATAGCATAATTCTTATCTTTCAGCTGGATTATTCGAAGAGACGGACCTAATTAATTAGCACGAGAAATCGTAACACATACTCACGAAATTTTTAAAAAATCGCTGATTAACTTAATCTTGCGGCGCATATTGGAATTTACGAATTGTAGCCGGTGACCTTGCAAGACGTACCCACTTGAAATTATTTCCAGGATGACACCAGTTTCGAGATATTATTTCACAAAGTGTGGGACGAAATGATGGGCGTTTTAGATACTTTTGTGGTTCAATGCATAAAAGAGCGTTTTGGTAAAAAAAGTGGAACAGTGCATTTTTACGGCGAGTTTAATGACGCATATCTCCAAACTGGTGTCATTCTGGAAATTCATTCCAAGTGAATACGTCTTGCAAACTCATCGGCTCCAATTCGTAAAGTGCCATATCTGCTGTATTGTAATTAATTTTAAAATGATTAGTGATTTCTTTCAATTCGATGACTATGTCGTCCGTCTTCTGGTGCAAGTATAGTCCGCCTTTTTTTTTTTTTTTTTTTTGTCGGTGTGGTTCCGCCCTTGGTGTCATGCGCAGTACTGCCTGTGGCAAGGTGTAAATATGGTCACATTCTTCTCGCAATAAATTGTTGATAGTTTGCGCTTCGTGTGCGTAAAACGTGTTCCTCCTTTTGCCCATGCTGTTTGCGGGCAATGCTACACGTTCTTATGGAAAACCAACAAGCCCAAGTGGAAACCCTACTATATATAGACAGCCTCTCCGAATAAGACTGTAATTATGTAATCTGCAACAGGCGATTTTTAAATATTCCGAAAAACTTAAAAATGATCACCCCGTATGCACGGGGGCCAGAATAGCCGGAGCCACGTCTGCAAGTACAGAACAACCACTTCACCGTGTAATTAGCAAAGGAAACAGTTCTCCAGAACAAGGGCAAGCAGATGCACTTCATAAAAAGAACATATCAGTCCGGTGAGAAGTCTCCTCGATCAGTTGAAATACTTTTAAGATTATGCCTCAATCGCACGAATACTTCTGTTGTGCCAACGCCAATTAGCTCTCGCCGAGTGTTGATGATGACGATGATGATTTCCATAATACGGTAAAGCCCCTGGAGTTTTTTTTTTTTTTTTCGGGGGCTTTAAACTACGGCACATATCGATCCACCCTGAGGACTGGCCAATAATAAGCGGGCTGTGCAGTTAAAATTAAAAAGAAATTAAGAAATACAGGCCACCGTAAGAGTTGTCACATTGCGTATAGCACCGTGCACGGTTGCTCGAGAGCACGCGCGCCAGTACGCCAAAGACGCAAGAATAAAATGGGCAAATTTATAGCATATATACGAGTAAGCGCTTCACGAAAGCCTTCACATAGATTTCCGAAATGTGCGGTGGAATTTTTTACATACAAGGAGATTCTCAATTTCGGATTTCATTTTTTTTACAAATCAAAAATATTCTAATTGAAAAAAGAAAGGTTGTCAAACTCGCATAAGGGGGATGGTAGGCACATACGGGACGTCAGATATTTTTGCAATTCTCTTAAGTTTCTATACACAACTTTTTTCAATTACAGGCGCTTTGCAAAGGCATTCCTCATTGTGCATACCAAGTTCTATCTAAAAAAGAAAATATTGGGAAAGGTTATCTTATACCTATACATTTTTGTATGTATTTCAAGGAACATTGAAAATATAACTAATGCGATTAGTGAGTTGAAACTTCTGTCAACTATTGCGCACAAGCAGCACTTTTCGTGAACTAAAATAATAACATTCCTATTGTAATTCGCTTCAAAATATAATTTTAAAGATTGACATGGGGATATAGGGACAATTTGGCAAGAAACATCTTTTCATTAAAGAAATCTAATCAAGGTAACATAATGTTTTAGTTCAGTAAATACATTAGGTATATTACAACAATCGGCCAAAATCTCGCGCTGAAATGTTTATTTAGTTGCGGAGGTAATGTTCCGTTTGTCAGCAAAAACACTGTTTTCTAGAAATCGCGTTTAAATTTTCGGTTGTGAACAACAAAGCCCACAACTCACCAGGAACATAATTCCTCGGACCATTTACCAGTCATTCTTTTGCAATATCCTTCCTGGCAATGAATGGATGGATGCAAAACTTTAATAAAAGTCCTGAGGTACGCGGCTCAGCGCGCAGCTGGCCGCTGCCACGTTGGGACAGTCAGGCCATGCCTGACCGCCGTAGCTGCTTGGATTGCTTAGGAGGAATTGAGCTTGACACCATGGGCCTCGCCCTCATGAGCGCAGCTTGACCATGTTGTTGACGCAGGGTATAGCATAGCGGTTTCCGCAAAATATTTACTCTTTCTTCGTGTATGATGAAAAATGAGGCATTCCTGTCTTCTATGTCGCATGTGAACACGACAATTATGTTTGTATTAAAACTTTAATGGCGGATGCACAAACAAGCGCGCTGCTGCCAACGGTCAGCAATGCCATTTTCGGTGAATGTTCAAAGCTCTGAAAATCTGAGATCAATTACAAATCCACCAATCTTTATTGCAAAAGCAAAAAGACAACTTTCTTTTTCATCTTTCTAGCTCTTTTGAAGAAGAAATAGTTGTGTCGAATCGCGATGAAACCCAGCCGATTTTTATAGGGGCGTGCACGGTAACATTGGTGACAATCTGAAAACACTTTTAATTCTCGTTCCGGCATGAAATTTGAGAATGTCATCGTCAGCCAATTTTTATATCCACTGCAGGACGAAGGCCTCTCCCAGTGATCTCAAATAACCCCTGTCTTGTGCTGGCTGATACAAACTTGAGCCTGCAAATTTCCTAATTTTATCACTCCACCTAATCTTCTGCCGTCTTTGACTGCACGTCCCTTCCGTTGGCACCCATTCTGTAACCCTATAATGGTCCACCGATTATCTGCCCTAGCATTATATGGTCTGCTCAGCTCCATTTTTTTACGCGCAAGCGTACATGCCTCATTTCTCAATTCGGTGAAATTATGTTAGTCGCCGCGAGGGAAGCGAGCGCAGGAGGCACGTGCCTGGAGGTGAAGAGAATCGCGGCGGAGCGCGCTAGGTTGACTTCCTCTAGCATTTGCTACGGGTTCTGTGTGCGCTATGGACGTACCGAGTTTGTTTCGTGATAACATCGCCCCGCGCCGTGATCTGTATGTGCGAGTGAAAGTGTGCGGTCAGCCAATCTCGCGCGCGCGAGGGAGGAAAGCGGGGAGAAAACGCGCCGTCTTCTGTCGCAAGCAAGGCACCAGGGGGCGTTCTACTTCGGCGGCTGCATAAAGAACATATATATATACATATAACATATATACATATAAGAACAATGATGACAGAAAAATTTAAAGAACGAAACATAGCATGTGCTCAATCAGGTGAGGATGGACTAGTCAGTGCAGTGGCTCCACTGGCACAAAGCAAGTGGGAAAGGGCAGAGAAGAGGGTTCCTAGTAGCACGTCGACAGGTCCTGATGGCATCCCAATTATGTTGATAAAGACATTGGGCCCAAAATCTAAGAAAGCATTAAGAGAGGCAGTGAGCAAAATGATAATGGACGGTAAAGCCCCTGACGGGTGGAGACTGAGCAGGATGAGCATGATATATAAGGGAAAGGGGGACAAAGCCGACATAAACAACTACCGTCCCATAACAGTGACGTCAGTGGTTTACAGGGTGGTGATGCAGATTATAAAGGACAGACTGCAGGCATGGGTGGAGAGCGAGGAGGTGCTGGGGGAACTACAAAATGGGTTCCGAAAACAAAGAAGGTTAGAAGATAATCTGTTCTCATTGACACAGTGTATTGAAATAGCAGAAAGGGAACACAGGCCCCTATGGCTTGCCTTTCTGGATATCAAGGGAGCCTATGACAGTGTAATCCAAAAGGATTTGTGGGACATACTGGGCACTCTAGAGGTGGAAGATGGAGTAAGAAATCTTTTAAAAGATATCTATAAAAGTAACAGGGTGCTTATAAAATGGGAAAACAAGGTATCTGGGCCTATAGAGATACAGCAGGGGCTTAGGCAGGGGTGCCCTCTGTCACCTCTGTTGTTCATGCTGTATTTACAAGGATTAGAGAAAAAATTAGAGAGGAGCGGACTTGGCTTCAACCTTTCCTATTTCAAGCAGGGAGAATGGATTAAACAGTCTTTACCAGGACTGAGGTATGCAGATGACATTGTACTTATGGCTGACAGCAAGGAAGACTTGCAGAGATTAATGGACATCTGTGGTAAAGAGGGAGATAGCTTAGGTTTGAAGTTTAGTAAAGAAAAATCGGCAGTCATGACTTTTAATGATAATCAAGGCAGCGAGCATAGGATACAGGAGGTTACGCTGGAGGTGGTGGATAAGTACAAATATCTTGGAGTGTGGATAAACAATGGGGCTGAGTACCTAACGGAACATGAAAAATATGTGACGGCTAAAGGTAGCAGAAATGCAGCTGTGATGAAAAATAGGGCACTGTGGAATTACAATAGGTACGAAGTGGTGAGAGGGATTTAGAAAGGGGTGATGGTCCCTAGTTTGACTTTCGGCAATGCGGTCCTGTGCATGAGATCAGAGGTTCGAGCAAGGTTGGAAGTTAAGCAGCGAGGGGTAGGTAGACTGGCTCTGGGAGCACACGGAAATACACCAAATCAGGGGGTACAGGGTGACATGGGATGGACGTCATTCGAGGGCAGGGAAGCCAGCAGCAAGATAGAATTTGAGGAGCGATTGAGAGAGATGGCAGAAAAGCGGTGGGCAAGGAGAGTTTTCAGTTATTTGTACATGAGGAATGTTGATACAAAATGGAGGAAGCTGACCAGAAAACTGTCAATCAAATATTTGGACTGCAGGAGGGGTGCAAACCAGGAACCAGCGGTTAAGAAAAAGGTTAAGGAATCAGAGAGGGGGCTGTGGAAAACAGGGATGCAGACGAAATCAGCACTGGGAACATACCGAACTTTCAAGCAAGAAATTGCCAAAGAAAATATCTACGATAATTCTAGGGGAAGCTCTTTGTTGTTTGAAGCCAGGACGGGAGTATTGCGGACTAAGATGTACCGAGTCAAGAACCAAGGTATAGACACGTTGTGCTGTGCGTGTGGAGAAGAGGAAACGGCTGAACACCTCATACTTTTCTGTAAAGGGCTTAACCCTACAGTGCAAGGCAACGGGGCTGATTTTTTCAAAGCATTGGGGTTTAGGGACAGTGAAGGCAAAATAGACTTTAAGCGGGTAGAAATAACCAAACAGAGGTTATCTGATTGGTGAATAAAATTAAGGCAGGGGTGAAATTTCACCCACCACAAAGTACAAATTATGTTAATAGTCATGGCTAGGTGGCGTATGCCACCGCCCGATTTAAAGGGTTCAGCCTCATCCATCCATCCATCCATGCATGACTACCTACTTCGGCGGCTAAATAGGTTAATAGTATAGTGTTCTAGAATAGGGGTAGTGGGCTCAGATGACGGCGACGCTTGAGGCCCTTGATGTCGCCTCCGAGAGATGGCGCTACAAACATTCTCACCTGAAACGTTTTGCAGTCTGGCGCGTACGCTATGCGGGTTATTTCACTGCATAGCGTAAATCTAAATAAGTTCTTGCTATCTGTATTACCGGAAAGGCGTCAATTCGCATTTTGTGCTATATATATAACTTTGCCATTGTGACTGCGACGGCTCGGGAGGTGTTATCGATGACCTCGCGAGTGCATGAATTTGGGCGCTCGTTCGCCACTAAAGTGGGCAGCTTGCGGTAGTTTGTAGCCGTTACTGTGACGATAATGTGAGCGCGATGATTCGTTTACAGTACTAGTTATCACCGTGTAATCGTCCACTGCGGTCCACTAAGGC
Source organism: Dermacentor silvarum (assembly GCF_013339745.2). NCBI lineage: Eukaryota > Metazoa > Arthropoda > Arachnida > Ixodida > Ixodidae > Dermacentor > Dermacentor silvarum. The sequence continues at coordinate 182,471,009 of NC_051159.1, read as the reverse complement.
CAGCGTCGAGCTAGCGCCGCTCTCATTAGCAGTGGACCGTTGCCCAAGCTGACCGCACTTGGTCAAGTTGCGGACAGTTTTCTTGCATCATAAATGCATATACACGACGTGTGGGTACACATCGCCGGAAAGAAAAACACGGCGCATCTATTTATGAAAAATTGTTTTCCTTAAACTATCAAACAAGCTTATTTCTAATTGTATACAATAATTCGAGCAATCATTTTAGCGAGCAGGCGGCAGTGCTCATTGAGCGCATAAAATTGCTTTTATTTTCGAATGCACTTTCAAGTTCATACATTTTATTAGGAACAGCATCGAAACAAAAACGATGTAAAATATTGTTGCAGCAGTGAAAAATAGGCAAAAAGGAGCCCAACCGAAGAATACTCGAACAACTGCACAGATTCCAAAAATATTACAAAGCTCCCTGTTAGTGCATGCAGGAAATATTTCTGTTTACAACAATAACAATGTATACAAAAAAAAAAAAACTTTTTTTTTTCACAGAGCACACACTAGATCACTTTAAGAGCAAGCTTAAGAATATGCAGTACGGCGAAATGAAAAAAAAAAAAAAAAAAAAAAAAAAAAGCTCTTTGCCGTGAACGACGTGAACGAAGTCCCTGATTATGTAACGCGGTTCAAAGTGCAATTCGCACACGGCACATGTTTGGTCAAGCTTCTTTTCTTCACAGTGTAAGTTCCTTTCCCACTGTTGTCTCCTTGTGGGACGCTGAAAAGAGACGCCGAACCTTCGGCGAGCCTGCCCGGCACCCTGGTGCAAAACAATAATTGCGCCGGCGACTAGGCAGTTTCTTAGCGCACCGTAGAACGAGCACAAAGGATGTCCGAGGACGTTGCAGAGACAAGTCGACGAACGTTGCACTTTACAAAAACAATCAAAATCAAGTCGATTCGCGTCCTCGTGTGCAGACTGCAGCAAGCAAATGGCAGTGACAGGAGCGCACGCGCTGGCACGGGTCTTCAGGTGGAACTAGCTCCAGCGCCCCTAGCGGCCTCCGGCTCCGGCGACATACGCGGCTTCAGCTGGAAGCGTGCGCCGCATAGGGCAGAGAGCACACTACCCAATATTCTAGCACACTGTAGTTAATAGTCATGCTAGGTGGCGTATGCCACCGCCCGGTTTAAAGGGTTCAGCCTCATTCATCCATCCATCCATGCTGCGTATGGCGCGGCCGCGCGAGCCCTATCTTGAAAGCGATCTGCGATGAATGCAACTTTTCCCAGTCAAAGGACCCCCTTCCAGCCAACCGGAACGCCCATGCATTTCGTCGGACACTTTGAAAATTAATATCTCGGAAATGGTTCTGTCCTGAGAATTCGTTCGAAGTGGGTAGACCTTGTGAACTCAGTGGCTATAATTCGTAGATTGGCTATAATTCGTAGATTGAAAGATGCGCCGTAAAATAATTAATTGAAAAGATAATTAGCATAATTGTGTTAATTATTCAATTAGGCGTTTTGATTTCTCGTAGAAGTAATGGCCGCCTCATCGAGTAATTTAGATCAAGAATTATAATTGTGCTGTCCACCACAGGCAATTTTTAAATTTGGTGCAGCTAAAATGAAACGCGGTGCTCGGCAAACCGTGCGGAAACCGTAGCGGAAACGTCTGCACTTGTCGCTTACGATGGCAGCGCCGTCATTGCATTATTATTGGTATGAAAAATTCTGCGGTATCTAGTAGCAATGAAATTAGCGTTACTGTCGCTGTGTGTTGGGGCAAATATCAAAAATGTTTCCTATATAGCTGCTATAACTCTTTTCTAGGCGCCACAACACTCTTGACGATCATCATCGATTTGATCGTGAAGGCTGTTAGGACTCAACGCGCCGAGTTCAGGACCGCATCGAGTTTCGAAAATTGACGATCGTGATGGCCAAGCGGCCCTTATACTGGGTGCGCTGCTGTGTGCCCGGCTGCAACAAAGGAGCATTGCAGAGGGAGCAAGGACGGCCTCTGTCCGTGTTCCGAGTGCCTCGAGATGCTGCGGCCAGGGAGGTGTGGGAGCGGCGGCTCGAACTGGTACCTGGGTCACTGCGGCCTGACAGCCAGCTGTGCGAGATGCACTTTGAGCCCGGCCAGATCTGTCGCGACTACGTGCACGTCATTGGCGGAAAGGAGGTGAGAGGAGAAAAATTATTACCCGCGTCACACGCCACACTTTCGACCGCGGTCGAAATTCTGAATCGCGATCGACTCCCTTCCGGAGCTTGCGCGAATGAGCCAATCGCGATCGAGAATTTCAATCGCGATTGCCTTCCTTGCACAAGCTGAGGAGCTATTCGTGATCGGTGCTCGATCGCGAACGAAAGTGGCCGTGCGACACTCGCCCACGATTTTGTCATAACGCAATTGTGTCGTCACATTCCAGTACGACTACAAAGTACTACTGCTTTCTTGCTTTCCTTTTTGTACAAACTTCGGGTGTGTATAAAGATGGGTAAACACTTTCACTTTCACTTTAATTTTGTACAATAGCGCTTAAGGAAGCACAGTGGACGAGAGAGAAAGCACCATTATACTTACTCTGGCATTAGGAGTACGTACACAACAGTTCTATCGTGCTTCTGCGCAGCAACGACTGTGGAACAGCGTGCGGTTTTGGAGGCTACCAGGTTTATTGCCACGAGTCAACCTCCAATAAACTTGTCGTGTGTGCAGGTCTTCACTTGAACTGTGCTGCAGTGTACTGGAAAAAAGTGAACACAGTAAAATCATCATTAAAAATGTGGAGCTACACAGATTGCGAGAACTTGCGGTCATGAAATATTTCAGTTAGTTCCCAGTCAAATGGGCACATTTAGAAATGAAAGATCATACACCATTGCTGCAGCTACATTTTGACGGGGGTGAAATACAAAAACGCTTGTGTTTCTGTATATAGGTGCACATTAAAGAATCCCAGAGTAATCAGAATTAATCTGGAATTGCCCATTATGATGTGCCTCATAATCAGATCGTGGTTTTGGCACGTTAGGACCCCCCCAAATTTTATTTTAATTTTTTTGCATACACTATTTCCTCCTCGTAGGCGATATTAGGAACTTAATATGAAAACTGTCGGCGAGATCAACTGCGGCTTGGTATCATAAAAAGGTCAAAAAGGTCAGACGATGTACATATGTCAAGTTGCCATCAAGTGTACAAACACTGTTTCGCTACTTTCACCATGGAGTTGCCTGCGCTAATTACTTTCTTTTTAAAATTCATCAGGTGATTAGTGCACGTGGTGAGGTGGTCGAGGATGTAGTACACATGTTGCTGGATTGCCCCCTTTATGCCCAGCATAGGCAGCAGCTATACTACTGACTTCTGCCTCTGGGCAACCACCTATTGGGCAGTACTTGGATCATGACCAGTTACTGGCCTTGAAAGGACAGCTTTCATTGCCGTGCAAGGATTCTTTATTAGCACGGATGTTTTTATGTAGGGAGTCATGTTCATTGTTCTCAATTTGTTTCCTTGCCTTTTTCGCAAGTATGTGTTAGCGTTTGCAAGTGTCCCATTTATCATTTTTAAGCAAATTTCTTTTCAATAGGTGAAATGAAGTAGGCAGAAGCTTGCTTCTTCCAATCTTTCCAGTTACACTGCAATTAATCCTGCCTTACCTATGTACAACACTAGCAGATTAGCCTACTCATGTAACAATCCAAAGCAAACTAGAGCATGGCTTGTCTTGCCACAAGTAAATGGAAGTAGGTAATGTTGCATTTGTGTCAGTGCCTTGTGAAAACATTTGTGAAGTCACAGGATTTATGTGAAGTTGACATTGATGTAATCTTGCATTGTGTATGGAGTGTGGACATATTATTTACCTAGGTGAGGATCCCACGTGGCAGGGCAGCATTGCTACCTGACACTGTACCACTGGCACCTAGTAAACACTGTGAAGAGTGCCCTGATCCCAAAAGGGTTCAGCTAGGCGATGACCCGAACCCCATGGATGAGGATGTGGACAAGCTTTTAGCCCTTCGCCTGCCCTCCAAATACTGGTCCTGCCTACGCTTCCACAACTTCGAAGGAGCTGTGTTTGTCACATCGTCGTTTAATCCTGCCACAGCTGACTTGGTCACCGAGAAGATGGTGGTTGTGCAGTGGACTGCTGATGAGAAGCAAGAAGCAGTGGTGTGTGAGACGTTGGTACGGGGACGTCGCTTGGGGGACGTGGTTGTGGGTGACCTGTGTGCTATCCAACAGGCACTCTGTGTGGTGGACGCATTGCAGCTCTGTGCAGGCGTGGGTAGCGTCAAGTATGTGCTGGAGCAGTTGGGTGGCCGTCTGACGGCTCACTTGGAGCGCAGTCTAGTGGTACATGGAGACACCTACTTCAGCAATGCCTGTGTGGCCACTGTGGAAGCCGTGGGTATGTGTACACGCTGACATGCCATTTGCCATACAGTCAAACACCTTTATAACGAAGCACTTGGGAATTTTGAAATCCTTCATATACACATCACTTTGTTGTAAAGATGGCACACAGTACTGCTTGTAATAGAGCACGTGAAGGAAAGTCAGCTGAAGTAAAAGTTTTTTAACAAGCTTTCAAGCTAAACTTAGTGAAAAAAGTTACTAATTATCTTGTGCACACTTTGTCCGACGTAATGTGTGACCACAGATGAGCTCATGGCATTGAGGTTTGTGACATGCTAGTTCTGCTTATCAATGTGTTCAGCCTGCTGGCTCCTTTTCTTTTTTTTTTTTTTTTTTGCATCAAGGTTGAGATGGAGGGTGAGGGCTACCACAGCTACTGCAGTCTGGACTCTCCTGCAGAGTGTTTGTTGTGGTACTGACCAGCGCTATGCGCAGGCAGCGCTACTACATGTGTTCATAATGAAGCAACTAAATCAGATCTCGGGGACACCTAAATTTCTTCATCGTACAGGCGAATTCAAGAGTGATCTTCCCTGTTGAGACTTTCACAATGCATATAAAATGTAGGAATTCGGTTGGGAGATACAAAGTCCTTGTTATACAGGCCATTTCATTGTAGAGGCATTTGACTGTATGCATCAGTAGCGCACCCAGGATTTGTGCCGGGGGGGAGCAAGCACTTTGCATAATATGCAATTTCCTTGCTTTAGCCAGAGGAATCCAACAGCAAATAAAAAGCCTAATGATTATAATAATAATGACACCAAGGATGGTGACGATGTTTATTTCTTTAGCATTTCACTCAAAGTAATTTAAAAGTAAATGGATAAATACAAGACAATGATAGAGTTTTTGTTAATCAGGAAAATTGGACCTCAAGCCACCTCCTAAATTGTAATGACAATGTGAACAGAGCAATGTGAACAGAGAACAGAGCATTGAAGGTACACGTTAGACTGGTGGGGCTGGACGCGTGGTGTGTGTGTGGGGGGGGGGGGGGGGGTTTACAACCCCCAAAACCCCTCCTGTCGGTGTGCCACTGGTGTGCATCTAATGTAGTATGTCATCTACCGATGTCATGCGAGCAGGTTTGCATCAGCAGCTGCATATCTGACAACTCTACTGACTCTTAGGAGCAGAATTTTGTTTTAGGGCCTTAAACATCTTACAGAAATATTGAAAAAGGGGTAAATAATAAAAGATTATGCATAACATCTGTAACTTTAACCCCACAACAAAAACATACATCACATTTTCGTATTAACTTACATTTTGCATAAAATCATTAAATTGTTTACGTGAGTCTTGAAAAAGTTGTATGTACAATTCAAAGTGATGCAAAACATACCTTCTGACATATATATATAGCTGACACAGTTTACAGTATTTCAATATCCGTTTTCATTAAGATGTTACTAAGATACAAACTAAGAGCATTCAAATAGCAAAATTTCCGAATGAAATACGAATATTTGAGAAAAAAATTACCTTCAAATATAGAATATTTTCTCATGTCTAAACTAAGTGAAATATAAAGTTTGTGTGGAGCTGGCCTGGTAAAAGAACACAAGGCCTAGTTACATTATTTGACACATTCATGCAGTACCGTTTGGAACTCAACGTCCAGTCAGCTGAGGACATTGTAAATGAAAAAAACTCTTAACCTTGCATTCGGCCGCGCAACGCATGAAACAGCGAAGCTGGGCGATCGTGGCCCAGCATTTAGCGGGCCACGCTAAATGTGTTGCGCGAACTTTTCATCTTATTACTCATGATGATGATCATTTCTTTTCGTGCGTCTCGGACTTGCGACCGTCACTGCGCGTTGTACAGCGCAGCTTGCAACACCGACACTGCGTTCCAAGAGACCCGCACCGTGAATGCGTCTCTCTCTCTCTCGCTCTCATAGGTCGCAAAACCTCTTCACCTCGCAGAGCACGAGCGTACGAACGAGCCAGCTGTGGACGAAGATGACGACGCTCGAACACAATCATATGGTTCGCATAAATGCATGTTCTGCAAGCGTGGCTGGCAAGCGTGGCCTAGTGGTTACGATGCTCTCTTTGGGACTGGGGGTTCGCGGGTTCGAATTCCGCCTCGGCAAGGAAAGTTTATTTTATTTTCTTTCTTAGTAGTTTCTTGATACACACCACAAAATACGGCTGGTTAAACAGCTTCGCTGGTAAAACTGCTTTCAATTACCTGATGCACCACGACAATGACAATAATAAATCAGCTCAGTCTCTTCATGTGCACGCAGATCGCTGTGTTTCTTGAAGGAGGGAAGTATGATACTAGAGCCCCACATGTTGTTTTAAAGGGGTGTAAATATGGTGAGACGGGTTAAATAATAAATTGCTTAACCAAAACTGACACAAATTTGTACACAGGCAGCCTAAAAGTGAGGAATTCTTATAGAATAACTGAAAATCATCGAGCTCTGCCTCGTGTATTCATCCAGTACCTGGTGCACACATTGTTTGAACGCTTTCAGGTGCCGATTAATTCTGTTGATTAAAACATATTTTCGCCACATTTCTTGCATATTCAGATTCATAAAAAGTGTACAGCTGTAGAATAGATTAAAAATTTTCAATTCTTTAAGGAGTTTTATCAAGTTTACGTAACACGGACTCCATGCAAAAACTCGCCACAGGAACATCAAGTATGATAACATGAATTATTTCATGTCCAGCAGGCCTGAAAAACACCTATCCAGCCACTTGAAAATAATGCCTGATATAAAACATTATGAAAAACGAAAGAAGTGAACCTGCTACATACGGGGGGACATACTCACACCGAGCAAGAACACCCAATCACATACCGTCACACTCTCTTTGATAAAACATTTTGCACATCTTATTCAAACTTGCACCACTATTTCAACGAGAAGCGTTTCAAGCTGTATGCAACACATTTTAAATTTCATAACCATCTTGGTGCACACAACTGTGTACACAGCACCTGAAACGGTTAAAGGGGTTTAAATATGGTGAAGCTGGTTAAATAATGCTTAGCTGAAATTGACACAAATTTGTATATAGGCAGCCTAAAAGCAAACAATTCTTATTGAATGACTGGAAATTATCAAGCCCAGCCCTGTGTGTTCGTTCAGTAGCTGGTGCCTGTGTGCAACAACCGCAGCTTTTCTGCAGAACTATTTGGAAGAGTCTTTGCATGGCATTAAACTCTCTCTCTCTCAAGTCTACGGTGGATGCTATCCCATACATTTAGGCAGAAACAAATATTCAACAATTTCAAAGAGGTAATTCTTGAATCAAATAGCAGGACTATTTGATTTGTTCGAATATTTGCAGACCCTTATTAAAAATATTTTCTTTTAATTTCCAATTTTTGTGAATGTGTAAAAATTAGATTATCTTCTATCTATATAATGTTTAGGATGAAAAATCTTTTGCTCTTATTCTCCCTTTAAAAGCGTGTGCCTCTGATGTTTGCAGGTGCATCATGTGGTCCTTGCAAGCTGGCCAGGAAGGCTGTTTTGACGAAGAAGTCAGCGCTGCTCAGGAAGAATTTTCTTGTGTCATATGTGGACAGCTCTAGAGACACTAAGTGACGCAGAGATGAGAGACTGTTGAGGCCATGCCTGCAGCAGCAAAGTCATGGACAAGACCTGCCTCATGGTTGCCTTTGCTTGTCATTCTCTCTGCCACCTGCCCAACTGGAGTGGACTGTGAAGTCATGAACAAGAGTGCACGATTTTTGTGTGCTTTGTAAAAAAGATAAAATTGAGTGCTTTGAGAATGTGCGTATTGTTTCTTATATATCGACAGAATACACACCTAATTATTTTCCTGTATTGGTCTGCTTTGAGGTTCACAGATGTCATTACAGGACATTGAAAAAGGCACTTGCAGAGTTATTTTCATCACTGAATGGAGTATTTATGAACACTAATGATGTGTTTAGCTGGCACTGAAAGAAAACTAGTAGTAAACTGTTTTACCTTCGGCCCTGCCTGCAGTTGCACGCGGGAAACAGAAGTGCTTTTCTTATAATGGGTAACCACTGGACCAATTTGAAGTTTGTCACCTTTAACGGAACAGGTTAAATTCTAGTGACTGCTAGGGGCAAATCTTTTTTCTTTTGGGTTCTCAACTGCTTTACAAAAATTGTTGAAATAGGAAAATTTCGAGCAAATAAAAGATTAAGACACTGGCCAAGTTATACCAATATTTTGTGAATACCACTCCAGAAAGGCTTTGGTGAAGATGTGATTGTACATAAACTATAAACTAGTACATTATATTTGTCCAGTTTAGATCCAACAGATGGGGCTTACAGTACTGCAACATCTATGTCTTGAGCCATCCAGTCTCTTGTAACCAACAGGATCAAGCTCCAATTGTCAAGCAAATGTGAATGCCCTGTGCTTGATCACAACAGAAAAAAGACAGGCATTTGAGAAGCACATCAATGGCATGTCTGCCGCCTGTATCTCGCCCACATGCGCAGCTTTGTTCCTTGCCATCACAGAAGGAGCCAAACGTGTTCCCACCAGGTAACTGCTTAAAGGGAATCAGTTTATATTGGTAAAGTACTCCTGAAGAACTACACTTTCGTTGATGTCGCAGTACTAATAGGCTGATTATTGAAGAGAAAATGACATTCAGAGTTTCATTTCTGAATTTTGCACCAAAACCTCGGGCCAGCATGCAAGTGTGATGTCACGGAGTGCAAGGTATTTTTTTGCATATCTGCTATTAACGTTCAGTAAAAGATCTTGAAATTTCTCAAGCTTAAATCTTGCACTTTCATCCTTTAAAACATGATTTAGTATATCTCACCGATAAAAGTTCAACTAGGTCCGAGCAGATGGTGTCAAAATCCACGTCATGGTGAGTGCAGGAATCTCGAGGCAGTGTTGCCACCTGCCTTTCATTCTTGCATCATTTCTGGCTTAAGCGTCTCCTTGCGGTAAGAGTGGCTTTTTTGGAATTGTGAAAAAATGATTTACTAACAGAGCTCGCATAATATTTCTCTTTGGTGGTTCTTTAAGATTAAGTGATCGATTTTAATGCCACAAAGGCAGCACTGGGCCTATCAGAGACTCTACTAGGTCCCATTGTAAACTTCGGTTATATGCTGGAAGTTGTAGAACGCCATTTAGGGATAATTGTACTAAAATAATTTTTCATATGGTTTATTGTTGGAGAATAAAGAAGAAATTGAATGCCCTATTGCCATACTGCCAGGAGGCGAGTGCAACTGCCAACAGAGACACTCTCTCCCTTTGCCTCTGCTAGCCTCGGCATTCGGCGATTTTTCCCTGCCTTCTATACCAGAGCCGAGGGACCATGTCACGTGATGGAACCTCACCTCCCCTTTTCTATATATATATATATATATATATATTTGCTCTGCAGCATATTTCCAGTGGAGGCATGCATGTACCGCATTGGATGAATAATTGCAGCCACGTATCATGGTGAGTGACGTTGCTAGCAGTGCATTTTAAGTAGAGGTATTTGTGTGTGTGACTCTGGCTGGGAATGAAGCTTTCCTGTGAGGGAAGGTGCACAGCATTTGCTCAAAAATTTAAGCTGTTTTTGCAGCACGCAATGTTGTAATACTTTGCATACACAATCGTCAGCGCGAGGTGTATATTCTGTGCTTGTCTCTTTAATACAGCCAAATCTGGTGAGGGGTCCTTTAAGGGCTCAGAATCAATTTCGACCAGCTTAGGTTTCTTAACATGCACCAAACACTCGATGCATATGCATTCTTGCATTTCACCCCCATTGAAATGTGGCTGCTGCAGCCATGAATCTAACTCATGACCTCATGAGAATGCGACAACTGAGCCACTGCTGTGGGTAAGACTCAATGAAAGCAGGCCTCCCTTAGGGTTGCCAGGTCGTTGCTCATTTTGGCTTCGCCCTTGCACCAGATATAATAGCTCATCGACACAAGCAGTGCGTAAAAGTCGAGGGGGGGAGGGCTCAGCCCCCCCTCGGCAAGTCAACGGTAGCACTGCGGCACCCAATGCGGCACCCAAGCGTTGCAGGTGATTTTATTACCAGTAGTGCCTTGTGCGGGGCAATTTTATATCTCCAATGTTTCAATTAAAGATTTAATCGCGATTAATTGGTTGTGTGGCATGAGCAAAAACAGGGAAGTAGGTATTTCATACATTTCCCCGAGGCAGTGCACATGATGGCGGTCACCACCCTTGTCTGACAAGTAATTTTTGCACAGCATCTGTTTCATGAGTCACCTGAATGTAACGCTACCTGCTTGTGAATTAGTGAAGGTTCACGTTGGTTTCTTTAGTTTACCAGTTAATTTCCATTTCTTTAGTTGTGCATTATGAGTGTTTGCTATGTTATACCAAAGACTCGATAAGGAGGAGGGATGTGCAGTCATAGGAGGGGGGAGGAGGGAGTCAGGTGAGCTGCGTATCAAACTCAATCGGAGCTGCCGCTGCGCGCGGTCCGTTTGAGCATGGCCGCTCGTGCCCTGTCCTGTCCTGTTCTCGCGCGCCTAGTGTAGAAAGTCGCGTAATCTCAAGTCCGGGGACATGTTAAAGCTAGAAGCAGCTTGAAGCGTTTGTTCGTCGCTGCTGCCGCTTTTCTTCATGCCATTGTTCCGACAGCGAGATTCCGTGGTAATCGAGTAAGATGCGTTTGTTTGCCTGTGCGCGCAACACCATCCTTGGCAATTTATTTAGTAAGCGAATGTTTAATGAAATTTATACGGCCTATAAAACTGCTAACCTTACTTTTTATACCTTGAAATAATGTAGGTTTGGGCATGTTGGTGCTCTATTACTGCATCTAGCACACAACAGCAAGACAAGGACAGAGTTTAAAACCGTTTAGGTCGTGCAACGCTCGCGTAATACGGAGGTTGTAGGTTTGGATCCCTCCAGCGGCATGTTACCTTTTCCTCCACATTCATTTCCCCTTCTTTGTTCTATTCTAGATATCAATTTCAACCACGGCAGCTGATTTCATCTACACTTTCCTTGGCCTCATTGTCTCTTGGATTTTTATGGCCGCGATTAACAAGATTCGAGCCCCTCGGTTTCTCTTCCTCTCGTGCATATATATATGTAAAACGCACGAAAGATACCTTTACGACGTTTCGGCAGGTGGTCCTGCCTTCATCAGAGTAATCACTCTTCTGACGAAGGCAGCACCATCATAAGCACGTCTAGGGCAAAGAATAGAAGCACGTAAGAAGAATACCAGGATGTTACTGACCTTCTGCCGGTGCCCAGCCTAAGCGTCAGTAAAATCCTGGTATCATGTGATTCAGCGCTTCACTGATGTGTATATGTGTGTGTGTATATATATATATATATATATTGTTCAAAAAATAGATATCATCACTCTTGATGAAGGCGGGACCCCGGCCGAAACGTCAGTAAAGTCCTGTTATGGTTTTCCTACGTGCTTCTATTTTTTGAACTACTTCTGTGCCGGCTCCTGTGATTCTTTGCTTCACTGATATATATATATATAAACACAGGGTGTCCCAGCTATCACGCAGCATGATTTTAAAAAATGAGGAATGGCCGCTCGAGGCACTTTGCGCGGGCTTCTTTCACGCTCGGAAAAACACATTTGTGTAGCACGTATTGAACAACAGAAAGCTGTATTGGGAGTTTTCCATGTTGTTCTACAATTTTCTCATTGACACTTTGATAATTAGGACAGTACTTCTTGAGTTAGATAATTACAATTACCTAATTAAATCTCAGTAACGAAAAAATTACTGGTGGCTTCACCACTGTACTGGAAACAATGCGCACGTTTGCTTCGCGTAACGCCGTTCCTCATTTTTTAAATCGTGCTGCATCTGGACACCCTGTATATATGAACAAGAAGAGAGAGAACTGAGGGGCCCGATTTTTATTAATCATATCGTAAGAAGTCAAAAAACACAGACAGCAAGGACAACATAGGGGAAATCGCATGTACTTACTAATTGAATTATATAAATTCTTGGAAAGAAATGTGGTTGAAAAAAAACTTGCCGCAGGTGGGGAACGATCCCACGTCTTTGCATACGCATGCGATGCTCTTACCATATATATATATATATATATATATATATATAGTGGGTGGGCGCTGCACTGGTTGCCGCCCTATGAGGGCCCCCCCTCCCCTGAAGGGAGGCTTTATGGGCCCATTAACATTTGCGACTAGGTGAGGTCGCGTGACCAAGTTAGTCGCAAAGCGACCAGTCGCAAGTAGTCGCAAATGGTCGCTTTTCTCGAAATGCGATCGTTTTGGGCCAGTCGCTCACTGCTCGATTTTTCAGTCGCGTGACTGCAGTCACAGAACAGCTCAACCAATCAGATGCGAAATAACAGGACGTCCATATACGCTGACGCTTATTTTACGCGGCGATGACATATAAAGCAGAAGTGAACAGCATATCGCGAGACATTTCGGTTTAGCGACTTGTCCGTCGCATTTGTCTGTGTGAACATCGTTCGTCTTGAGTAGCTTTCTGGTCGCCAGTCGCAATTGGTCACGCGACCTCGCCTAGTCGCAAGTGTGAATGGGCCCTATGTCCTGGACACAAGTGAAAGACGATGGCGGGCATGACACAAACAATCCACTAGCCGAGCCTGTGACCAATTGTCCCTCCTGACAAGGCCCTGCGAATAACCTTTTTGTACCAGAACAGCAGACACCAGAAGTATGCAGCAGCACCGTCACTGAATGAGAGGATTGTACTGCAAATAGAGGCTTGGGAATGTATGGCCCTCACTATATTGCGGAAAAAAGTGGAATCCTCTTAATGGCCTGATACTGCTTTGCCAGGTTCTCCCTTCCTGCTCGCCTAGTGGCTCTTTCCTCATATTGTATCTCTTTCTGATTACTACCCCTTTCTCACTTAGGCCAATAAGCAAGCCATCCTTGAGTGGTTTATTTGTTCATTAAAAACTTACCACACTGGCTTGGGGGGGGTGATAGTGATCTGTTACTGAGCAGCAAGAGGTTGTGGGTTCGATTCCCAGCGACAGTGGCCACATTCCAACGGGGGCAGAAAATAAGAATGCACTCATTTCACCAATCTTTTGGGCACACATTAAAGTACCCCAGTTGTTCAAGCACTATCCAGAGCCCCCCACCTATTGGATTCCTTACAGCCTGCGAGTTGCTTTCAGAAATTAAACCCCAAAGTTTAATTTCTCAATTTCACAGATATTTGAATAAAATAATTGGCGTTGATCCTGTGCTAGAGCTTCCGCTGGTGGCTGCACAACAAATTTTCTGCAGCATCGTTGTGACTGACATGCCTTACATTTTAACATTACTTCCTTTGCAAAAAAACAAATTAATACAGGCTTCCTTTCATCAAGCAGAGAATTCTACTGGGTGAACAGGCACACACTTAGCTAATTAAAAGTGCTTTTTTTGACTAGTCCTAGTTGACTGAACAGAGAAGCCTTCCAGTAATAACACAGCTTCCTATCATGCCACCTTTATTCCTCCCCGGGTAAAAAATATATTGCCCTTGAAAAACAGTGCAATTTCAACTGACAAAGCTTCATTATTCAATTTTAAAATTAACTTAGGAAACATGTTGAAGTTACAGAATTAAAGCTGGACACTTTTCAGTCGGTTTATTTAGCATAAATCAAGACTATACTCCATTTCATGCATTGTGTGCCATGCTGTGGATGCTGCCAAAACATTTTGCATTGCTGCATTTGCCAGCAATTATGTGAAATCGTTGTTTAATTAGGCTCAGTAGTGAACGAATGAAAAAAAAAAGTTCGACGCCAGTAATGGGCTGCTTCAGATCACTTTGCTATACATTGCTTTTTTTTTTTCATAAGTGCAAGCATAGGCTGTTAGTATGCAGCGAAGCATATACAGGCCGAGAGCTGCACCTGTTTTGCGGCATCACATGCAATTTACAGCAGAAGTGACAGTTGGGCGAGTTGATGCGACGCATTCATAGTGAAATATGTAGCGCGCACAATAGACAAGGACGCAGGTGGACGCACAAGCGCTCGTGTGTCCACCTTCAATGTGTCCTTGTCTATTATGCGCGCTACATATTTCACTATGAACATGTAATCTAATAAATTCGGTATGACATTCAGAAGATGCCACACAAAGTTCATGTGAGGCGAATTTTGAATTAGCAATAAAAAAATTAATGAAATATTTCAGGGCAAGGTGTCATACCCTTTTGATTCAGAGCTGCATGCTTAAACCCCTTGACCACGAAATACTAAAAGCGATATATTTTGATAAATGAACTTCATGAGTAGCTTTCACAGCATTGTACGCTACATATGAAATGGAGTGCTCGAGACATCTGTTCTCAAAATGTGTTATGTAGTAACTGAGTTGCATCCAAAGGTTTGCGAGGGAGGCTTGTTGTGAATATTTTAACTGGGGCTAGTCTAAGTGCATATTTGAATGTAAAGCTCCTGGAGCTTATTTAATGAACCTGATCATAAGAACTATGTTTTGCTGATGTCAATACTGATCAGCTAAAGATTGATGTATGCTGGCTGTAGCGATTCTGGCTGTGCTGCTCGCTTGAAGTCAGTGCAGCATTCCCATCATTCTTGCTTACCACACAAGCAGCACTACAGCGAAATTAGCAACATTGCTTCTGCAATATATATCTCTACACACAGAACTTATAACGCAGCTAGTATCTCGCTCCTTCAGGCGCTTACACTATGTCGTACGAACTTCATACGTTAATAGACAGTGCATTTATCTTGCTCCACACTGCAGGCACATAGTACAATGGGAACGTCCCCTTCTCAGAGATATGGAACAAATATTTTACTCCCACCAACTCGTGGTGTACGTGGGAGCAGCAAGTTTTCGGTACATTCAAATCAAGAGTAGCACCAGAGAGAACACCCCCTGCTGCCACTCGCAGACGGAGCAGGCTTTAGCCTTCTTCTTCCTCGTCACTTTCTTCAGCCAACACCTGCTCGTCGCGCGGCAACTGCGACGTGAACTCATCCAGCGGCGGCCGTGTCAACCCCAGCAGGAACGCCCGGTGACGTTTGCTGGTGTCCGTGCCTTGTCGCGGTGGTCTACGCTCGTGCAACGGCGGCGCAGCGCTACTTGCCAAAGGCCGGCCACCGCCGGCCAGTGTAGCAGCAACGTAAATCGCCTCGAGACCCGGCACACCGTCCAGACGTCCCACCAAAGGCATGCCCGGCTCGTCGAGTTGCAGCCGTACCGTTAGGCCTTCGTAATATCCTAGCGCCGCACGCAGACCACGTAGGCATACTGTCAGTTCGGTAACGTCACCGCTACACTGCAAGTCGTCTAGTTCAGCAGCTTGGACGCTGACGCTAGTGCGAACAGAACGCTGCGTGTCGGCTCCCTCCAAATGCGTGAAGACGTCGAGCCGATCAGGTGATAGCCTCAGCGTCACTTCAGGCACGTTGATGGGAAAGTTGCCCAGCACGTCGGACAGCAGCTTGGCTTGGCCGCACACGCTTCTCGCATACGAGTCGGCGCGGAACGAGAACTGCAGTTCCTCGTACTCAACCAGCGGCAGCCAGAAGCGCTTGGTAAGACCGCGCCGATAGCGCAGAGCTATCAATGCCTGATCGCCCGTCAACTCGACTACGCATTCTTCTACTGTCCGGTCGAGCGACTGCACGGACCGGAAGGCCAGTAGGCTTGAGCGCGCGCTCAGTTTGCCCCGGTAGCCCTCGCTCCTAAATTCGCTGGTGCCGAAGAAACTCTGTTCAAAGCTGAAGCACATATACGAGCTCCGAGAGGCGCTGAACGCTTTCAATGACAGCGTCCTGTCGTCGGCGATCACATACACTTCGTCGCCGATCTTGGTCAACGTCTGCACGGCGCGGCCGAACAACTTCACATTTGGTCCCGGAATGGTGTACTTCATGGCGTGAAAACTCTACGGTGGTGCTGTCCTGCCTTTGTTGTTGCTTGACCCGATCGTCGTGTGTTTATCCCGTGTCATAATAACTAGTTGAAACTAATTAAACTTCCCGAAAGCCATCCTAAGCGCGGCCAGGCGCTGGCGCAAGTAGGCGCAAGGCATGCAGTTTCGAGTTCCCGCGCTATGATCGACTTCGGCTTGAGTTGGATGGTGTTCTCATCGCAACTTGAAAGAAACTTATTATATTTACAGAAAAGACGTGCTACACGCCATAAAATGGCCCTTCAAGAGTGATGCGGCTTAAAAGAATAATAAGTGAACGCGTCTTTAGTAAGACATTTCATTGGTTTAGAGTTTTGACGTAACCAACGACCAAAGGCCATCATCTGGACGGCAAAAGTTCGTTCTTTATTCTATGTGGACGGGGCTCCTCAACGGGAATGGCTAGGGGGCCCGACCGCGTTGGCAGTAAGCGAAAGCGCGACTTGAATTAAACTTCGATGTGGCAAGATTTATGGCGGGGGCTGCCAAACTTGTATCAAAGCAAGCTCCGTAAGATATTTTATGTCTTGACGTAAAGGCGCCAGCAGCCAGGCGGCCGACGGGCGCCAGCTGCAGACTTCTGTCGATGTTCTAAAATTTCTTACGTTCTACGAGCTCTTTTCAGTGACGATGTGTGCTTTTTAATGACTTACTGTGATTATCGGCAAAAGCGGAGTGCAGTACATCCACTTGAAGTCGAGTGTCACCGCCAAAAATGTTTACGCGCGCAGCGAAGGAACTTCTACGCAACACTATCAGCAGTGTCGACCACCACAACAGGGTAAGCTTGAAGTCAACGTATGTGCTGAGCACGACCTGAGAGATGATCAATCAGACGGTTAGACAAATGTGGGCACCCGACTGCGCGTAGTCCACCAGAATGGCGGAGAAGAATGTAATACGTTGTCTGGCGACGTCGTCAATGTGTTGATGTCAAGACGCTTGTCTGCGAATCCAACAAGGCTTGCTTAAACGCTCGGTCTTGTATATCGCATGGTAGTAGTACGCCACGAGTCATTACCCGCTATAACTACCATAACCTACAGGTGTCTCGGCTTCTCAGAATCTAAATTCAGATTGCGTTTAGCCACAAAAACGCCGGCCCGTATTCATTTACAGAAGGCAGCCTTTCGAACTATACGTGCTGAAAATGACACTCACTGCCGTGTATGTTTGTCTCAAATTGAACCAGCGAAGGTTGTGGATTGACCACTAAGCCCTTTCCGGCCCATCCAGCGCATATATAGCAATACAATTATCTTGTAGGTTGTGACAGCAGCTTGTAATCACACACCCTTGAAACAGTTGTACTTATTCGCAACGCGGAGTGCAAGCTATTTGCACAGGTGACACTGTAAAAGTTCGCATTAATGATTAAAAAAAAAATCACTGAAACTACACTTAACTACAGCATGTGTACAGCTCGTTTTTATAAAGATACAAAACAGTCAAGTGAAATATGAAGCATTCACTGACGACTGTTCCATTATAATTTCAGATAGTTTCAGGCATATTTCAGTGACCTAAACTATAGTGCCTAGAATATACTGGCACTATATACTGGCCAGTATATTCTAGGCACTATACCTAAACAGTTATGTGAGAAAAGGTATTCATTTCTGCACTCATGCTATGAGCGAGACAAATTGCATGATTATACAGCTTGGTGCTTCTAGGTTAAGAAACTGTTAAACTTTCCTGCATGCTTAACCGGCTTAACTTACCTTACTGAGCTCAGTGGCTATGGTGTTGGGCTGCTGAACACGAGGTCGCGGGATCGAATCTCGGCCACGGCGGCCGCATTTCGATGGGGGCGAAATGCGAAAACACCCGTGTATTTAGATTTAGGTGCACGTTAAAGAACCCGAGGTGGTCCAAATTTCCGGAGTCCCCCACTACGGCGTGCCTCATAATCAGAACTGGTTTTGGCACGTAAAACCCCATAATTTAATTTAATTTTTAACTTTCCTCACTCAATGTCATAAATCAGGTGAGGTGATGCCGTACAAGCACTTACTGTGTCGTAAAAGAACGTTCCTAGTACTGAATGTTGCCTCATACTGAAATCATTCACGTGATTTTTTTTTTCTTTTTGTATAGAGCGCAATGAAACACCCGTGAGGGATTTTAGATGACTCCATTCAACTGGAATGTTTTTCAAGTGAAGTTCTAGTGGACATGTTTCTTGATTTGGCTGCACATTGTACGGAAACAGAAGAAATAGAACTCAATGGTTATCTTCAGTGTCTACTTTCTTTGCATATATATTTGTTGCACTAGATGAACATGGCTTTGTGGTGCACAGGTTCTAGAAGAACAGGAGATGTGGCGTCAATGGGAGCTGGAGAAGGGCCTCACCATGATGGTGTCAGACGAGACTCTGCGTGCACGACAGCATCACAGGCGATCCCCCAAGCAGTCCTCGAAGCGTCGCCGGTCCCCCCAGCAGCCACTGCCAGCTGTTAGCAGTAGCTCTCAAGATAGGTCAGTCTGCTTGGCCAGGCCCACTGGGGAAGTGTGCACTGACATGTTTTGGAAAAGCATTGTGCAGTTTTATGAAACTTTATGGCATTTCTTCCCGGCTAAAGTTTGGTGCTTAAGTTTTCGCATAGCTTGTGGCCACCTGTATTGCTGCTGGTGTTGGACACAGCTTGAACCATTGACCCTGAGTGCATAAACTAATGTAGACTTGAAATGTCTACGCAACTTGTATAATGCAAGTATCTTGTTAAGTGGCATGTTTCTGTGCCAAATAAACTGGAAACCAGCATCATCGGGTGCTCATCGAGTGTGCAGTGCACAGATAAGCCACCTACCGATGTTCACTCAAGTAAATGTAAGTTTTCTTTTGTTGAAATTGCTGGTTAAGGTTTCTCTTAGGGCATGACCAACTAATACCGTGTTGTGTTGCAGTTCATTTTAGGTGGGCCTGATTTGCATAACTATACTTATGTACGAAAAATCTTAGGACTAACGTTAAGAGACAGGAAGAGAGCGGTGTGGATCAGAGAACAAACGGGGATAGCCGATATTCTAGTTGACATTAAGCGGAAGAAATGGAGCTGGGCAGGCCATGTAATGCGTAGGATGGATAACCGGTGGACCATTAGGGTTACAGAATGGATACCAAGAGAAGGGAAGCGCAGTCGAGGTCGGCAGAAAACCAGATGGGATGATGAAGTTAGGAAATTTGCAGGCGCAAGTTGGAATACGCTAGCGCAAGACAGGGGTAATTGGAGATCGCAGGGAGAGGCCTTCGTCCTGCAGTGGACATAAAATATAGGCTGATGATGATGATGATGACTTATGTACACATGTGTTAGAGTTAATGCCTTTACAGGTAATCCCTTTACAGAATACCGGAAAATTGGAACTGTGAATGGCAGTAGCATTGCTGGTCACGACATCTTTTGTCACTTTGTCCATCTAGAATGTCCGTGTCAATGCATTTTAAATGTTTTTGTTATGCGAGTGTTCTCATTGAAGGAAAATTATAAAGAACTGCATGTTGACAATTATGTCACTACCAATACTTTACACCAGCAGTAAATGGTGTTAGCTTTGTGTGCTACCAATGGCGGCGCTGCAAACGGCGCTCCCATGACATCAGAGGGAGGACTCGCCTTTGTCGTCTGCTATGCTCCAGCTAGAATAGCTTCATTTTTATGCGTTTGCTCGTACTCTGGCTGTGTGCTCGCGTAGCACGGCGCTCTCCAATCACCATCTGTATTTTTTCCTAGTGTTAGTTTTATTTTTGCCAGCATTATGAGGACAACAAACCTTGTAAATTAAATGTATCTTCCATATAACCGCCCAATGTGATCGCCCAGTGGCTCTGACGTAGTGCTGCTTAGCTCGAGGTCGCTGATTCGACCTCTTCCGTGGCGGCTGCATTTAAATGGGAGCGAACTGCAAACACGCTCGTGTGTACTTAGATTTATATGCACAGTAAAGAACCCCAGGTGGTCAAAATGAATCCTGAGTCCTACAATACGTGCCTGATAATCACATGGTGGTTTTGGCCCGTAAAATGAGAATTTTTGACGTATATTTTTATAGTTCATATAACCACATATGAACTCGTGAATCAGTCGTAAAACATTGCGCTGAGCCAGTAAATGAGAGTCTACGCAGCTTTCGAAATGAAGCACGATCGCAGGGCTTATGCGCAAAATGTTGCATTGACAAAGCAGCATTCTAGAAGAATGTAACTTGGGGTTGCAAATGTAAAGCTTTTCCTGAGAACAAAAGTCTCGTTATATTACTGAGAAACAGTTTACCTTGAACATTAGTGGGGCACTACACGCTATCGTTCTCAATTGCCGGGCATGCTTTGCAGTATTTTCTTGCATATAAATCTGATTACCACTAATGTAGAAAAAAAAGATGTTTGTATAAGTTAGCATAATAGTATTTTTGATCAATGCACTTTCCAACTACCAGAGATAGATTATTTTATAAGCGTAATAATAAAAGTATTATGTTAAAAAAACGCAGAAAAGCTTGTAAACTTTTCGCTTTTTATATGCCCCCCCTCCTCCTCTGTTCTTCTTTTTTTTTTGTATGTTTAGTGGTTTAGCAATGTATTCGGTATAGTTCCCAGCAAACCTAAACTTATAAATTTTCTTGTTTTAGTTTTGAATAAGTATGACCCACTTACAGAGCAAAATATATTGGAAACGGTGATCTAAGAAAAAATTGTCACCTTTGTTACGCGGTAGCATTAGTTATCATCGCTGGACGAATCTAGCCCGGGGAATGTGCATGCTACCCACGGTAGGAGGACTAACATGCAGGGGTGAGCTATGTCACGGTGGAAGTTAATCCTTTGAAATTAAAAATTGTACTGCAGCACAAGACTACGTAATTCTGTTTTGCTCACTAATTTTGGCCGCCCTGGTATCAGACATTCCAGGTTACATTTTACTGCAATGCCGCTAAAGCAGTGCATGCATTAACGTACTGCAGTGACCACCTAATTTCTTGAGAATGGCATAAAACTTCTTTCATTATATGCTTAATGCGTTGGGCAGCAACAAAATCTGAATGTCCATGGCAAACACATTGGGCGACCGAACACGCAGCACACACTGAACAGACACACCATAACAGCGCAGGCACCGTAGCTGAAGGCCAAATCCTGCAGTTCATTGTCAAAAAATGACCGACAAATCATTATGAGTGCACCATGAAAATGGAACAGCAATGACAATAAGCCGTGTGCATACATGCATACGCACGTATGCACACGGAGACTAGCAGATGCCAGGAGCAATCCACACAGAGTGGTGACGACTATTCGGCTCGGTTTCATAGGGAGTCGTGTCCTGGAACATTCCGTACATACTGGTCAAAAAACCTGCAGGCTCTCTTTTCAAAAACTCGAGCAGAGCACGACGGCCGATAGCTTCAAGTTGCCTTCACGTAGCGAGAGTGCGGCACGGCAGCGGAGTCCCCCATTGACGTCACACATGAGAGGGCGCCACTCGAAGATCTCGGGGCAAATATAACTTGGTGTCCTCTCTGCTTAAACTCTGTGCACAAGGTGGAGCTACCAGAGTTGTTGCTGCTGTCCACCTTTGTGCTAACCTGGTTACCTCGTACTCCGCAAAGGGTCTCACGTTTACAGACACGCTCTCTACTTATTGAAACAGGTGAATATATTTTCTGAGAAGCTTTGTTGATTAGATAATTTCACCCTTGTGTTCACACAGTCCAATGAATTGTTTTGTTGACAGTCAGTTGACATTGTGATCTGAAAATAAGCCACTTAGTACTTCTTTGTGACTGTCTGTGTTTTCCTTCCTGTCTGGTCTTATGTTTGTGTGGCACATAGTGCAAGAAAAATGAACTTGCAATATGCACTCAATGTTCTGAAGTGAGCTGCACCAACTGTAAACAAAGGAAAGACGTAAACCATAGTTTGTCATGTACTGCCATGGTGCAGGTGGGGCCACAGTGGCTATCGGGAGCTCTACCCTGAAGAATTCAGCCCCCCAAGACACAAGCGGCATAGACGGTGAGCACCGCTTTTAACTTAGCTGCAAAAAACTGCTGCTTAATGGTAATCAAGGGAACAAGTGTTCCGGCAAATTTATCGATGGACATGAAGTGCCGATCAGTTTAGGCTGATTTCAAAACACTGTTTTCTATTTGACGGGGGGGGGGGGGGGGGGGAGGCCGATTATAGGTAGACAAAATGAGTGTCAAACTTAAGGCTATCTGAATTTTGTGCCCAATCATGATGTCGGCAATGCCAATGGGCCATCAAAGATTACTTACTATTTTTACATATTTTATTTACTTTCTTGCACACATACCTGTTTTGCTGTAGAATGAATTATGCTTGCCCCCAAGCAGGCACTGTGAAAATGTGTGATGTCACTGGGTGCAGGAATTTCAAGGCTGTCACCAACCTCCCTTTGCCTTTTGTATCCTTTCTGATACAGCGAGCCTCGTGTAATGGCAAGACAGTGCAATATGGTAGATATGCTCCACCTATCTACACGCTAAACTGGGCGAAGACAGAGAAAGAAGACAACAAACACACAGTACCATGTGTGTGTTGTTTTCTTTCTCTGTCTGCGTCCAGTTGTGCCGCACATGGTAATAACTTATCAGTAGGCATAAATGTTGACACCAACATAAGCTATAGTAAATATAGTAAATGTATTTCTGGCTTTCTATTTTTCGAAGTGTTGTACATTTCTTAACATTATAGTCTAATGCAATATCATCAGATGTCACCATCAGTGTTGCTGTTTCCACCTATGCTTTGTTAAAGCACATTATAGGCCGACTGTAACGAAATTTCACTTTGGCTAAATTGGTTATGAATGAGTCTATACACCATTGAAGCAACCTTGGTCAAGCCTTAGGGCTGGTAGTTGTACATTTTCTTTATTAGCAGCCTCTAAACAGGACCTAAGCTGACAAAGCATGCACCTGGTGGTTAGGGGCCATGATGCAAGTACCAGCATGTCACCTTTGAGATTAGGCAGCGAGGACATGCCAAGAAACCACGTGTTCTAGGTTATGCATCACTTCTGGCATGCGGTAGTGTCGGAATTTTTTTTTTTCTTTGTTAAGTTTCATTGTCAAGAATGACTATTTTTTTAAAGCTTTTCATGAGGCTAGCTCATATTTCTCATATTTCAAACGGAAAATTTTGCACGAAGGCTCTCTATACCTACACTATCTGAAACTGGATTTATGCAGCCAGAAATTTCTCCGCATCTGGCCTTTAATTTGGCCCATAGCATTTGTGACAGCCTAACTGTGCCCTGGCGTGCAGGTCCTCCAGCCACCACAAGAGGAAGTCGAGTCACCGGAAGTCACACCACAAGAAAGCCTCCTGCCAGGAAGGTCGTCGCAGTCGGTCACGCCATCGTCACCAGCGTAGAGACTCCTCAACCAGCAGTAGCAGTAGTAGCAACAGCAGTAACAAGTCTGACTCCTCAGACAGTGCAAGCAGTAGTGATGCTGAACTGGTGTGGGAAGAACGCAAGACTTGAACTACTCTGGCGTGGCAAAAGGATACGCGTGTAACTGCTACACATGTGGCTCTATATTGCTGTGGCTTGCAAGATGATGCCAGTGCAAGGCTTAGCAAGCCCAGTGGTCTGTGTGGCTTGCTGTGGGCCTGCAGAGTGCAACCAGGTTTTCTTCATTGTTCATGAGAAACAGTGTGCTGTCCCTTCTCTTGAAAGCCCTTCAAGTTTGCCGTTTTTGTTCTCCCTGTGATCGAGGATAACAGCAATAAAAAAAATAATAATAAATGTGCCGTACAAGGTTTGGTTGAGGATGACATAAGCAGGGCCGGTATAATGTAAAACTATTCCAATCTTGTTTTATTCACGTATGCGGCAGCCTATCACCGATGGTTCGTCGCAGAAAAGGCAAAACTCAACAGCCTCATTAGGCGAATACATAAACAAGCACTAGGATTGCCGCAACACGCCAGCACAGACCTCCAGGCTCCTTCTCAAACTGGGATTACACAATACCCTCGAGGCACAACAAATATCACAATACGAGCGATTGGCCAAAACTAAGCCAGGCCGCCAGATACTCGAGAATCTCGGCATCTCTTACCACACCCAACACGGCGACAAACATGACATACCACGCGATATCCGAACTAAACTCACAGTTCCACCGATACCCAAGAACATGCACCCCGAACACAACGAGGGCAGACGCGTCAGTAGAGCCAAAGCTATGACTAAGATTTTTGGTCACAACGAGGAAGCGGTCTTTGTCGATGCAGCACGCTATCGGGACCGTCACCGCTTCGTAGCTGCGGTCGTAGACCACACACACCAATGCAAAGCAAGCGCATCAATCGCCACAAGACACATAGAAAAGGCGGAGGAAGTGGCTATCGCGCTGGCGATAGCTCACACCAATGCCTTGTATATCATCAGCGACTCTCAAACGGCCGTGCGAAACTACGCCAACGGCAGAATCTCCCCTGAGGCATTGCGGATCCTTAATACAGGCAAAACTTATGAGGCAGACAAATGCGTACAAATCCTCTGGATCCCAGCCCACACACCTCTAGATCAACCGGAGTTCAGTCCAAACGAGGTGGCGCACAACGTGGTTCGAGGTCTCGCGTTCCGAGCCGCGTTCGAAGAAGCAGCCACCCGAACGGACACCTCCGCGGTGGTGTGGGAATGGGACGATCGGCTCACTAAATTCTGTGACATTACTCAACATTATCGAATGCAAAGGCGTGAGTATCCACCACCTCACCCCAAGCTCAATCGGGCCCAGTCTGTTCAATGGCTGCAGCTACAAACACGAACATACACGAACCCTGTAATCATGAACCATATATACCCCGAATTATATGCAACCAATCTATGCCAGTATTGTAACACCAGAGCCACACTAGATCACATTCTATGGGCATGTCCAGCATTAATCAGCAATACTGGGGTTGCGGCCTCCAATGAGGGCCTTCGGGCACGTTGAAGACTGCGCTGCTCAGTTCAGGCCTGGACCAGCAACTGTGGGCTATCCAGCAGGCCGAGGAAGCTGCCGGGAGACACGGTCTCTCTGCTGGCTCCTAGGTGGGAACCCAGCCCAGCAATCTGCCAGAAATCAATAAAGTTCTTCTCTCTCTCTCTTACTTTATTCCAAATCGGCCATTAGCCCTCCGTGATAGGTCAAAGCCGTTTTGACTGTTTGATAGCCGTTTGACCAATCACGGAGGGCTAATGGCCGATTTGGAATAAAAAGATTAGAATAGTTTTACGTTATACCGGCCCTGTATGCATATCGCTACATGTGTGGAAGGACCACAACACTGCGGTTAGCGAACTACGCTAACCTAACCTAAACATAACCCATTGACTCTATCTTCCCATTTGATACCGTTTAGACTTGTGTAAGCACCGCACTTTTTTTCTTCACAATTTCGACAAGGTGTGGCCCTTACACGGGGCCAAACCTTTTAGCTTGATCCCGTGTAAAGGCCGCTACTAGATGGCTACAGATACTAGATGCCACTACTAGTTGGGAGTGTGACCCTTACATGAGTCTATATGGGCATGTCAAGTGATCAACAGCGGTAGAACAAGGAAAGTCACTGGAGTCAACGTTTTGGCGAGGTGACTTGTCTTCGTCACGGCTCTGGCGAAGACAGGTCCCCTTGTCTAAACATTGACTACAGTGACATTTCTTGTTCTGTTAGTGTAAAATCCCTTCAAGCCTCCATCTTTCTTTGTTTGTCTTATGTGCATTTGCTATTCTGTCATGTTCCTACATCTTGCACTGCATTTAGTTGAGACAATCATAAATTTAGCGTTTCAAAAGAAATCCGAAGTTTATTGCATGAATGTGCTGTTCATACAGTAAATGACATGCATATCACATGCATCATCATGATGTGTGCATCCACTTGTATTGGAGCCATCATTAGCCACAAAAATGGAAGACGAGTAGCAATGCTGGCTTGAGATTTCTGCGCCAGCTCCCAATGATGCCATCAAACGATTGCACCGCATTCCAAGTAAGTGAACTAAACTCGACAATTTATATATATATATATAAAAACAGTAGTAATAAAAAAGAAAATACTGACCACCTTCTCTGCTTAACAAATGCAACTAGAATTTTTACAAAATCTCTGTCTAGACTGATTTAGCGTTTTTAAGGTACCGCGATACGATGCACATGCTAAATTCTAAGTCCCTGTAATAGTTCCATACTTGCACTACTAAAGAGAAATCTAGTACGTACCTAGCGCCTGTGTGTGCCACAAGAATGGCTGTTTACCTAGCACAGAAATAATAGTCATTGCATGGATTTGCCTAAATTTGCTGTGTGGCCACAATTAGTCTCATGAGTTCTACCATTCCATGGCTTGTTTTGATCAGTGCAAGCAAAACAATTATGCGCGGTGAGCATTACTGTACCAAACATCATCTAGATTTGGTGTCATACTTTCTGAAGTGCTGTTATTTATGCAATGAAATGAATTGATCATGAATTTAAAACACTTAAATGTTACCAAGAAACGTTGAGAGGCTAGCATGCAATACATATGAGCCCCGAAAGAACGAGCTACAATATCGCAGCCATTCCACTCTGTGAAAGTGGGCTACCAGCGGAGCTGTTAAGAAACCATACAAAGATCACTGTGCGAGTAAATAGAAAAATGAACGTTTATTGACAGCGCACAACTCTGCGAACACGCACAATCGCTACTAATAGCGACTCGACCTGTCGAGGTGTCCAAATTGAAGGGTACCAAACGTCTCGAGATGCTGGCTTGCCCACAACAAATTCTTTAGGGTGCTGCTTGTCGATGCATGAATCCGTGACGTAATGGTTTTGATGTAGGCCGCTTCTGTGTTAGAGGTCCTGTGCTTGAACCTTGCCAGCGGATGATTTTAATAATGTTTATGTAATTATTTATTACAAAATACTTTGTTGAAAATGACGAATTTACAAAGTTGCAGAGACATTTCAAGCCAGAAGGACGAACTTAAGGCAAATCCATGTACTTCCCATAATTCCCATGCTGGCTGAATTGCAGCTCCCGTAGACACTAGCGCCAGAGTTGCTTCTAGTAATTATTGTGTGTGTATTGGCTAGTTTCTTAGCTTTCCTCTTGCTACGCCAGGTGTCAGAACATGTCTTACTGGTTTGTATTGCCTCTGCATAGAAGGCGCGGACATTGAAAAATCTATGGGAGGGTAGTCATATACAGCTCTGCTGTAAAAAGCTACAATATGCTTTTTAATGAATGTACTCCAAATCCCCCCCAAAAATTCCATGCCCTACCTAACTCCCGTTATGGCTTAACCATAGAAGCCTATCTGGCTCTCTTTTAAGTAATCTTGGTATAAAATTTCATAACCCATGGACATCGGTAAATCAGTTCTGTGGAAACTCGTAGAACTGAGCTACATTAAGTATCAATAGTTTGGGTTAAATTATATTCAGTTTTACAAGCTGGCAGGACAGTTTTATAAGTTGGCAGAAGATGAATAAAATTTATTTACATCATAAGATTGATAACTGTTTTTTCTGTGCATCTTCTGTGTCAGCGATAAGAGCACTCAAGGAAGTCTCCAAGTTGCCTTTAAATGGCTTAAAAGGTGCGACTTCCTGCGACGTAAAACTGAACTTGAATGTACAGCTCGCACACGAACACCTGGTACAAATGTGCTTGTTTAAGCCATAGGTGTGTTGCCTGCATGGAATGTGACATTTTAATGGCAACAGCCTTTATACAAATCACTCGCAGCTGATTGCATAGGTTTTTCCACGGTTATAGGAAAAATGGGTCTATAAACAAACGCTTGATTCTAGAAGGTTCGAACTTGCGACTTTAGTTGTCAGCCTGGTATCCCAACCACAGCACCATGGCAGTACCATTGAAGTTGATTGATGGTTATATAGTTGGAACACCTTTTGCAGCTGACTCGTGTGGCAAGGCAATGAGATGTGCCACTTTATAATTGCTTTGTGGAAGACTAGAGCATGGCACTACAAGCACTAGAACACTATGTGCGACAGTCAGAAGGCAGATGTGTGCTTTCATGTTTCACACAGGACTAGTGTCTGGTGTTGTAAGCACTGGACTTGTATATGTGACATTGAACAAACAAGGTATAGAATGCGCAACAGTGAGAAGGCAAATTTTTTTGTGTGTGCAGCAAGATCTCTTGTGCGATGAATAATAAATATAAAAGTCAGTGAATCAGGCGTTTCTGTACATCGTAATATGATACCAAATGATACCAAATGCATTGTGAATACTGCATTGTCGAGTGCTCGTATACTTGGAGGAACTGTGGTGGGTGCACCTTGGCTGTTGCCGGTCCATACAGCTAGCTCTCAAAAGCGAAGTCTCATTGCTTATCGTCATCTGTACTCGGTATGTGCTAACTGTACTATTTTAAATAGCCTTCTCATTTAAGTATTTGTAAAGGGGAAATCTCGACTGTCACAACTGAATTATAAGGTTTTTTTCTGCATAAATGCTATGTTGTAATATAGCGACATACTATTGCAGCCATTTTACAAAAAAAATAAAAAATCAATGTATACAAAAATTTTAAAAAACATTATCAGTATGGTATAGAGCACACACAGAGGAATGCCAAGAGACAAATCTTGGAAGAAAAAATATGTAGTATTGAACATACAATGAAGCACCTTATTTTCTGTGTATCACAATGCAGAGAAATTAATTATAAAAAAGATGAGCATATAATGAGCATGCAGCGCAATCAACAAATACACGGCTGAAAGTACATTGCAGAAAAATAAAAAGACTGAGAAGATCCAAAGAAGTAATGAAAGTAAAACCATTACAATAGTAGCCATTCACTCAATGAACTAAGTTTGTGCTGATGCACGTCAAGATTGCATCGTAAAAACAACAGTATAAAAAATCATAACAAATTAACACGATGCCTAGCCTAACTATGATGCATGCGCACTGCTGAAGGTTTGGCTCACCTCACCGTTCTTGAAGACAGCTCAGGACACTGAACACTTCGGAGGTCCGCAGCTGCTTCACAGAAGTAACAGGTGTACTTCTAACCATGATACAGATTGCGCACAAGTGTAGATGTGCATGCAGAATGGCCAGTGCACAGCCTTGACATCGACTTTTGCTCTCAATCTGCTGAACACCAGCGCCGCATCCGCACTAGGCAACAGCACGGACACTCAGTTTAAGCAGCATACGTGCATTACAGAGAAATAAGATGTGCACCATGAAATGTAACGCTAACTGAACTGACCAAACAACCAAATTTGGGGCTTGTCGTTGATCATGCTTGCTTCTCGTGCTAGTGCTGCTTGACCAAACAGCTTTAGGAGCAGTACGCAACGCACCAGGCAGGAAGTGAGGCGGAAGCAGGCGCCGTATGTCAAGACTGAGCTGTAGCTGCTGGGGCTGCTACAGCTGCAGGCGTCTATGTAAAGCTCCTATGTGTGTGAGAGGGAATGGGAAAGTGCAGTGTAGGTGCAAGCGTTGTGCTGCTGATAACGCATCGGCCGCGTGGTTCCGTGCTATTTTTTGTAGTGAGAGCTACATTGGCCGCATTGTTACCGTTTCGCTGTGGCCGCATTGCGAGCTGAGCCGTTGCCTAGCAACTGCCGTGGCGTTTGTGCTTTGCCGGCATTGCATCGTATACTATATAGAGGGGTGGCTTGGTGGATTCGTCGGCAGATATGGAAAGTGAGTTGGAGAGACTGAAAGAAGCCAGGCTTCGTCGTCGGAACAAAACCAAGAGGAGGCAGCGAGCTGAGGAGATGGAGGAAGAAAGAGCCGCACGCCTCGAGAAGCGTCGTAAGTACAATGCGGTCAGGCGAGTGCATTCAGATGAGGATGGTTCGTCGTCTAGTTCGGCATCTCGGGCCAGGGCCACGGATCAACGACGGAATGAAACACCAAGCTAAACAATAACATTAACCGTATCTCTCGCTATGCACACCTAGGCATAACTGAGTTAAGCCACAGCCAATTTTTTTACCCTCTTGATACAGCCGTTTAAGTACGGTGCACGCCGCTTGGAGAGCTGCTATTGCCGTGATTTTAGCAATAGCCCTTTTCAAAATTAACCATACAATTGGCAAAACAATCAGAATCACTTGGACTCAATCGCAAAATTTATTTTTTTGCATAAGGCTCACAGAAATTCACTCGCCAAAATTATACTCAGCTGGAGTCAATCAGCCTGACTCACTCAGTCTCAGACTCGCAGGTCAGTCTGAGTGTGAGTCGAGTCATGAGTCAGTTTGCCGACCTATGCTTCTCAATTCCTGGCTGTGTGCCTAGACTTGCCTAGACTAAGAATTTTTTTCATGTCTCTGATGCTTTGGGAATTTCTCTTGGTTGTGTAAATTTGGGCTTGTTGGTTTATGATCTTTGGGTTGTATAGCGCAGACAAAACGACCACAAAAAGAAGAACAAGACGACACACAAAGTGCAATTGTGCTTTGTGTGTCGTCTTGTCCTTTTTGTATCCGCCGTGGTTGCTCAGTGGCTATGGTGTTGGGCTGCTGAGCACGAGGTCGCGGGATCGAATCCCGGCCACGCAGCCGCATTTCGATGGGGGCGAAATGTGAAAACATTCGTGTACTTAGATTTAGGTGCACGTTAAAGAACCCCAGGTGGTCCAAATTTCTGGAGTCCCTCACTACGGGGTGCCTCATAATCAGATCGTGGTTTTGGCACGTAAAACCCCACAATATTTTTTTTTCCTTTTTGTGGTTGTTTCGTCTGCGCTATACAACCCAAATTTCTCTTAGTCCTTCCACAACTGCAAGAGAAGTTCATTTTACCATAATGCATCCGCACACGAGTTGAAGCTCTGCAACTTCACCAACATTCCACCTATGTGGCAGTACAGTGTGTCTGCTGAACCGGTTGCTGTGCACCACCCATACTTGTTGGCAATTATTGCTCTAATGTTTCACAGTCTTGCAGTTTGTTATAAGGCATATTTTTTAGCAACTTCTCAGTGTAGGAATTGCTAAGGAGTTACTGAAGTGCAGTAGCTATTACAGTCAAGGGTGTTACTGTGTTCCATTTGGCAAACACAAGGTATGTATGTGTAAATAATCTTGTGTATCCTGCTCACCCTGCTTGGACTTCTTGTCCACGGTATTTTTAAAATAAATAAATAAATAATGCATCAAGGTAGTGCATCAAGATGAAGCTTGTTTGATTGCTGGGGCCCAATCAAGAGGTGCTGTAGTGGAGGGTTTTGGATTAATTCCGACCAACCAGGGTTTCGTTACGGTAATCCAAGATATGGTAACAAGCATCTTTTAAATGCGAAGCATTTCTTGCCGGCGGCGTCCACACCCGCACTGCGCATCCTCCTCCCCTTCCTCTCCTTGTCTCATCTCCTATCGGCATCCCTCCTCCCCATCCTCTCCTTGTCTCATCTCCTCTCCTCTCGGCATTCCTCCTCTCCTCTCCGGATTGCCTAACGAATGGCAACACCTGCGGCTCCGGCGCGATAATGCGAAGCACCTTAAAGTCAGCTTAGGTTAGAGGCGCGACGGTAGGCGCTGCATACTCCGCTGGGGGGCGCCACTGTAGCTCGTGGTATAATGACGCGCGCGCTCTCCGCTCCTCTCGTTCTCCTCCCGCAACGCCGCGATGAGTGCCACGGACAGCTCCAGCATCAACGCCAGTGTCAGCGCCGTGGTCGACCCCATGGCTGCTTCGCATACTACTCAGGGTTTCCCTACGGGAATATGGTGTAATTTTTTTCTCATGTTCCCAATGAAGTATAGCGGCAGTAGTGGCCAGGGATTGAATCCAGAAGCAGAAGGACACGGCCACCACGGCAGGTGAGGCTCACTAGTGAACATGGGAATTGTGTTCACAAACATGCGAAAGCAGACAAAATAGAGTTGCAGATGTGCGGGTCTTTAATACAATGATTCCAAAAGTCGCCACAGGTCCCAGGTTACAAAAAGATCATTCAGGCTGATCACATTGATTCAGTTAATTGGACAGTTTAATTGCATAACCATAGTAACACAACCAAAGTGGCAACTCCTACCAGCTCACACGCTACAGATCTGGGTCTGCTATTTACAGATTCATATACTAGCTTATTATACACAAACTGATGTACCGCCTGTTTGTTGGGTTGTTTACTCAGGCTTATCCCACAGATAAGAGATTAAGTAGCAATTGTTCACTTCTCCAGCTGACCTTCTTGTGTAGTTACAAGGCAGTAATGTGCTAATTAACATCAAAATGGCATTTCTACAAGTTGACGCCATCAACTGGCTCAAAAACTGCGAACTATAGTGAATTCTATCTCACTATACTGCAAACCGATAAATTTGACATGTGTAAATATATTTCGCCACATATGAGGCACTGACCACGGTGAACTCTGATGTTTCAATGAAAACCAGCAGGAAGGTAAAATCCCAAAGGCAACAGCTCCCTTGCATCATGTTTATTTCTTGCACTATCATATTCAAATATTGAAACCTTAACCTTTTCAGCATTGGGAGAAAAAAAAGTCAGGAACATTAAAAAATCCCAATTGATATTATTGATGGATACTGTTTGTACACGAAGATGAGGAAACTTTCAACTGCATAGTGTCGATTGATCAATTTTAATATTTTACTGATCTGTCAAAAGTGGACTGTGCTGTGCCTTATGAAACTGTCAAAAAAAGAGTTGAGGATTGGGCATTCTTGAAAAATGGCATAGTCTACGCTTATGAAGATGGCATTTCTAAGCCTAAATTTTGTTAACCTTTCCCATATTGTAGGAAAGGTTGCCACGCGACTAGCTGCTTGAGGCACTTTGCGTGTATTCGCGGGCTTCTTTCACACTCGGAAAAACACTTTTATGTAGCACGTATTGAGTAACAGAAAGCTGTATCGGGAGTTTTTTGTGTTGCTTTACAATTTTCTCATTGACACTTTGATAATTAGGACAGTACTTCTCGAGTCAGATAATTAATTACAATTACCTAATTAAATTTCAGTAACGAAAAAATTACTGGCGGCTACTCCACTGTACTGGAAACAATACGCATTAGGTTTGCTTCGTGTAATGCCGTCCCTCTTTGTTTAAATCGTGCTGCATGATAGCTGGGACACCCTGTATGTATTTATGTGTATATATATATAGTTAAAAAAATAGAAGCATGTAGAATAAACATAACAAGACTTTACTGACGTTTCGGCCGGGGTCCGTCCTTCATCAAGAGTGATGAAGGCCGGCCGAAACGTCAGTAAAGTCTTATGTTTTTCCTACGTGCTTCTATTTTTTGAACTACTTCTGTGCCGGCTCCGGTTACTCTTTACTTCACTGATATATATATATATATATATATATATATATGATACACATAGAACTACTCCTTCAAACTTAATAGAATAAAAAAAAAAGAAATATTGCGTATTTATGCAGAATCTGTGTCATATCTACCAATGAAATATATAGTAACCACAACTCTGGAAATAATTTTCATGAATTTTTTAAAAATTATGTATAGTGCCAACTTGTCACACAACAAACAAAAAGTTAACACATAAATTGACAGGCTATTTTGACAATTTGGACACTGAAAATCAGCGCACAAAAATACCAAGCTGTCCGACTGCTCTTCACTGGCCCACTTTAATGCTTTAAACGAGAAATACATTTGTGTTGTCTGCAAGGAAACCATTCATTTCTCTATCATACGTATGACGTATGCAGGTATGGGTCGTATTGTGGATCAGGGCAGATATTTGTTTCTTTGCGAGATAACTAATTTAGTGGCTGTTGTGAACAGAGGAAGAAGTGCACTATAACCACGCGCACAGGCCAGGGAAACGGGGTTCATCAAAGTAGTCGCACTGAACAAACGTAACCGGCGGACGCGCAGTTGCTTGCGTTCCTTACAGTGGCTAAATAAAATGCTTTTACAGGTGACTGTTTTTAGTGCCATTATTATCATGACAATAAAAATTTAAGCAGTGTCGCAATAAATATTATAGCAAGGGGTCTGCTCTCTTTCAAGAGATAGTGACAACAGTGGCAACAAAGAACTCGCGGAAGATAATGAAGGAGGCATTCTTCTGGCTTGCGCCAATCTGTGTAGGTTTGATAAACACTATGTGAAGCAAAGAATAAAATAAAAACAAATACTCAAAAGGTTCTGGGCTAGGTATTGACGTTACCAATTAGTCAATCGAGGGTGATGAAATGAAATTTCGAGGGAACTTGTAGTAGATGAAACTGCAAGGAAATGCACTCAAGCGGTACAACAAAGTATCAACTTTTTTCAATAGCTCATAACTTTTCGTAGCTTTTCTGGAATTAAAAACGCCCTTCTATATGGTCACAAAGTACACCCGCACTGCACGGTGTATCATATATGATGTGTGCGAACTTTTGCTTACAAAATTGCAACTATGGTTTTCATAGAAAACTGATGTTTGTTTGGGCACATCTAACCTAAGCAAAAGTTAGATTTTTTTTTTACAAGGAAATATGAATTCATGCAGTAAGGGGTTAAGAAATTATGCTGTCCTTCTGGCACCACGAAAAGGCGCTTGGAAAAACAAAGTGCGTGAAATGTGAAATGCTGACAAAATAAACAGGTGTAGCTGTGTTTCTCATTTCCAACAGATGCCGCTACTGTCAAACATATCAGATGAAGATTCCTTCGTCTTGGATTGTTGGCGCATTTTATGTCACACCAATCACAGCACAACATTTCTGTCACTAAATGTTGTGCATTGAATTTCGATCAGACAGGCTGAACACTTTTGTATGCATCTGTTGGAAATGCAGAACTCTGGAAAATCCATGGAAGCAAAACGACAATGATAATGCAATGTGAACTGATGCTTCAACTATGATGGAAAACTGCAAAAGCTGCAGCAGGCATGACTAGCTGTAAACCAACACTCAGTAGCACTGGGGGAGGGAAAAAAAAATGCAGCTGTTGTCTTGCAGGGTCGCCTTCTCTGCCAAACGATGTAGTTCAGGTTACCCACATGACAGTGCATAGCAGGTGGCAGCTCATACAAAAGCAGACTTCCAACCCTAGTCCTTTTGGAAGCGCAACACCGCGTTTGGTGAAATTATGAGTGCTGCATTCTGCTGGCCACAATAACAGCGATGTACAGTAAGAATTGCCAGTAATATTGGTACAATTTAGGTTTATTTTCATTGTGAGAGAAGGGTGCGAGTACTGTACTAGAATTTGAAATATCACTGAATGAGCAATAATATTTTAGAAGGTATTTCCTCTGTCATTTCTTGCAAACCCCAGAAAAAAAGAAGTATGACACCATTCAAGGACAAAAGTTTAAACACCAGCACATCCAGCATCCAGAAGTGTATGGCTCGATTCTGACTTCACAATGCAGCATCAAGTGGACGTATTAAGCTTCTCGAGCCACATGTTAAGGACTAATCTACTCATGTTTTTAAAAAACATGCCCTTGACGAGTAAGGTTTGCGGCAACAACCTTCATGAAAATATTAAAAAAATCTATCTTGTCTTCAGTACAGAAAGGGTTAAGGTTTGTACAAGGCACCGAGGCATGAAACTTCACACAATAATCACTCGGAGGAAGTCTGTTGCTACTGTGCAGGCAAGCACAAATGTGGCTTGTATAGTGGGGACTCCTCCAAGTATCCCCATGACTTCCTTTTTGAAAGCTGAATTTTTATCATCAATATACAGCAATGATTAAGCCTGTAATGCCCAACATAACATATATACTGTATGCTATACTAAGCCTCAAAAACCTTATTTAAGTGCAGGAGACTTATTTAGCACAAAGCCCATAGCTGTGTTTTTGATATGATGGAGTGAAGTTTCATCTGTGAATAGTTAAACCAAATATGAATTACTATGCTTATGAAGCAACAACTCAAATAACATTTAATTTTTTGTACCATAAATAAAAGGGAACAATCTGTTCCAATTTTCTTTATGTAGAACTGTGTTTGGGCATAATAGGGTTACCATCCAAATGCCATCATTTGACTGTTTTCAAAGCTTCTTGGTGAATAAACATGCAGAATATCTTAAATGACTTGCAACAGTAAGTTCATTACTGCTAAAACATAATCCAATTTCATGTTAACTCGAGATACTCTTCTAAATGTGAACCATTAACTGCCAAAAGGAAATGGGCTGTGATTTAACCAGGCAACAAAACTGAATGCAGCGGAAAGCTTTAGCTCCATCAAACTTCAAGATTTTTCTTTTCAAGTACACGTGAAGTGCAGAAGTATTCTCTTCAGATATTTTCGCAGAGCATTTTAGCAGAAACCATGCAGATGCACCCCAATGCCCCCCAATGCTCTGCTCAATTAGGGCAGCTAGAATTCTATGTACCACTTATGGTATGAGCATTGTGTGCTCGCACCCTAGTGCTTCTGCTCAGTGGCTATGTGCAAATTGTTAGGATACAGTGGTCTTAGCGGAGCAGATCTAAAACACTATGCTAAATATGTTTGCTACAGAACTGCTGAACAGATCTGATGAACATTAGTGCCATTTATGAGAGAAAGCTGAATTCTACCCACTATTGGAAGCAGAATTCTTTATTTAGGGTCTCGTATGTCTTACAATGTTTCAAAAGATTGAAATACCTATTTGAAAAGAGTCAAAGCATCAATTGTACAACTCAAACTGTGTACAGAAAAAAAAAAAGAAATAAAGAAAAATGTTGCAATTCTGTAAACTTTATTATTAAGCACTACATTTCATACACAGCAGGCAACGCTTGCATTTGCGACAAAAAAGTGCATCCTATTTGAATGAAATATATGGGTGTGCATCATGTAATTTGATGTAATGTTAAGTCTCATACTTTTTATGTCACAAAATATGACAAAATTATTACATGGAAAGTGTTGTATATCTGAACATATTTACCACCAAATGATGGAGTGACAAGTTTTCGTGACCAGCAGCCACAGCACACGGCTTGCGTTTATGACCAAAACTTAGCATGTCACACACTGGAAGCGCCAAGGTGCACAAATACGTGACCCCTCGGCCACAAGTTGTAGTTGTAATATATATGACATATCTATTCCGTAAAAAGCTCTGCAGATCAAAAACAACCACGCTGCGAAACGCGTGGAGCCTTCTATGAACACACTACTTGCATAGCTTCTGCAGCATTGCCTGCCAAGTATGAAACGGAGTACTATAGTGTTTTTAAAGCTGAGAAATACGACATACTGGCTTGCAGTTTATGTGAAATAATTGCGCTGTTTACACTAGGCTTTAACATGTCATACTATTTATAAATATTCATATAACTCGAAGGAATGCACATTTTTTCTGTTTTGAACATTTGATGCAAGTTACACAAGCTGTTTGTGCTGCGGAGCTATAACTGTTAACTTAATGCTTCAATTCTGAAAAATTTCAATTTTCGGTAGAGAAAGTGAAGGTCTAAATAAAAAAAATTTGCGTCTAACAGTCTGTAGACAAGCTTTTTATTTTAAAAGCAACAAACTTCATAGTAATTGTTTCAGTGGATAACTAGCAAGTGATTTCTCCACTCCCATATACAGGAGCACTCGTGGTTAGGCTACCTACCTCATAAAAAAATTTTAAAAAGAATAATACAAAGCACCAATGTGCTTTCAAGCAAGCCTCTGGCCAAGTCAAATAAAATACATTCACTGTACGTAACTCCAGTGGGGTGGTTGAACAGTGCCAAACTGCCCTCCAATAATTACCTGTGTGAAGCTCTATGCTTCCAGCCAGTCTGGGTTTCCACATTTACCAAAGAACGCAGCCTTGCTGGTCATATAGTTTGCGGAGCCCTGCTTAAGAGCTCATGACCAGGTATTTTGCCAACGGGAGACCACCCCGTTTGATGCACGGCCAACTGGTTTATTTGCTGTCATTAAATTAAAGAGAGAGAGCAGACACATATAAAAAAAAAAATAAGAAGAACTATGTACAGCAGCAGTGGGGTGTCAGTGCCCTTTCCCCTCCTCTGGGCAAGGTATCTACAACTGGCGAAGGGGCGGGCATGCAGTAGGCACTTGTGCTTTTCAAAAATAGACGGGCTGCGCCTGAGCTGGCTGCGGTTCATCATGCGGGAGCTCGTCCTCTGCATCCAGGTCGGTGGTCGGACAGTGGCAGACTGCCTCTTCCAGTGTCTGCACAGCGGCCTCGCGACAGCACTCGGCAGCCATGTCGTCATTGGCCACTGCAATCACACCTGCATAGTGCACCAATTAGCAGGCGCATCAGGGAGTGCAGTTTCAGACTTAAGATTGCAATAGTGAGAACAGCTTGTAGAGACTTCAAACAGCTCCGTCTGTGCTGCACTACACAAAGACAGTGTGGTCACCAGGCTTTGGCACAAGGTCTCGTAGAGAACATGGCCTCATCATCTTCCAAAGGCAAATGAAATGCGTACCTCCATCCTCCTCCTCTGTGCATGGCACCGGCTGTCGGGCATCTTGCAAGCGTGACAGCTCCAGGCGCAACCGCTGTCTCTCTTGCTCCAGCTCAGCAAGGCTTGGCTGCACACAGGCACAGTCTAATCACTCTACAGGCACGATCGTACTGTCACTGTTAGCGCTAGAACAGAGAGTACGGGTGAAAAACTGGCTCACACATTTCATTCCATCCCTGCAAGTTCTACACTTATTGTCTGGCACCACTGCAGGTGAAGCATATACTTCTGATTTATCTTTGACGAAACAGGCAAATAATACCACCCAAATGTAAACTAAGTGACAAAAATTTGATCGGAAATGAGAAATTGGTTTAAAAGAGTCGTGCATACCTGGTCAGCTTCTCTAGCCTTAGTCCCATGTCTGCGCTGTTTGCCATATCGTGTTGTCACGCCAACAAGCCCACTTAACAACCATATTGCAGTGTGCATGTTGCATTCTGCAAGCACAGTAGCCATCACCCTACATATCTGCTTATGCTGCATGTTAACTAGATTTCTGAAACAATGTCAAGCA
Organism: Dermacentor silvarum; assembly: GCF_013339745.2. Taxonomy (NCBI): domain Eukaryota; kingdom Metazoa; phylum Arthropoda; class Arachnida; order Ixodida; family Ixodidae; genus Dermacentor; species Dermacentor silvarum. Next base: position 182,431,722 of record NC_051159.1, on the reverse strand, counting down.
TACCTTATGATGTGCCTAAGAGTTTAATTCAGCTCAAGAATTATTTTTGTAAACTTTCGCTTAATTAAAATGACCCCATGAGAAATAATCGACGGATCTCACGCATATGTGGGAATCGGTTAGAAGCGAAGCTTTCTTTCGTGTTTACTTGTTCACTTCTCTGTAGCTCAACATTCCTCACTCAATGCACACTCTGGTCACATTTTGTTTCTTTGCACTGGGTTGCTTTTCAATCAATGAATCAATCAAATAAATTTTACTTTCCCGCATACATGGTGGATGTTGCGCTAAAAGGTACATAAGTAGATTGACGTGTCCCAAAAGACCCCACAAGGCAAAAGCAATCAAAGAGTGTATGCATAGTACAGCACAATAGTAACTAATACTCGGCAGCCATGAGGTACGGTTCATGCCGACTCCTCTGTTGCCTTCCTGCCTCTTGTCTATTCAGGCACATACCCGGTAGCCCGAGCTGTATAACTGGCAAGACAGCAGCCGCCACCAGCCACAAAGTTGAGGGGAACAGGCAAATATTAAGCAGATTTTTTATCGTGTACTGTAATAATGGCTTCTAATTAGACAGTGTCAGTGGTCCTGGTGACTCTAGAATTATTATACTGTAGGGACGACATCTCTACAGCCACCCTTTACATCAATCCAATATATTGATCTGGAGCTGTGGCCTCTGTAGCCGATTTTAATCCAGGTTGATCACTTTTGGGAATAGTACAGTCCCCCCCCCCCCCCCCCCCCGAACCCGGTTCTGCGAATCAGTAGTTCATTATACGTGAATTCGCCCTTCAAAATGCGCAAACAATAATGACACTAAAGCTGGCGTCAGCAGTTACAATCCAAAGACCACATTGGTCTGAAAATCGGATTTTCAGTTATCTTCATTATTGTGCCTGGCACTTTGCTGCATCTATCTGCAAGTTTCATTGAACACATCACCTAAAGATTGAAATGTGGCATGCTAGTAGCTCTTTTAAGGGGAGATGTAGGCCTTTGAGCAAAGATTTTTTAAAATCTTTATTCTTTGAGGTATAGCACTGGAAACTCATATGTATATGTAATTCTTTGTGCTTATTTCAAATATGAGGTCCATTTTTGTTTATCTCCTTTGGTTCCAACTTTATAATAGTGTCCTTTAAATATTTTCTGCACAGATTTGCAAAATATCTTATGCTTATATTTCTCAAAATAGGGTATCAATGAATTTTGTATGATTCAAGGAATGCCGTAAGACCAACCTTATTGCTCTACCTTACCTAGAACATGAGTTGTGTGGCTTTGAAGTTGAAACTCGAAGTGTTTTTATGGTGTTTAACTTTGGAGTCTTGCAACTCGTGTTCTAGTTAAGGCAGAGCAATAAGGTTGGTCTTACGGCACTCCTTGAATCATACAGAAGCCATTGATACCCTATTTTGAGAAATCTAAGCATAAGATATTTTGCAAACCTACGCAAAAAATTATTTCAAAGAAGCTCCTATAAAACTAGAACCAGAGGAGATAACCAAAAATGGACTACATATTCAACATAAGCACACATCATTGCATATATGTACAATTTTTCAGCACCATATCTTGAAGAGTAACTTGAAGAGAAACCCACTTCCCCCCTTAAAACGGTGCCTGACTGGTTCGATTGATCACCTGCTATTCCGAAACTACAAGTGCAACTGCTGTCATTTTTTCTTCGAGAGCTTGTGATATATATTTGACTATCATGGGGACACAAATGGATTCTGCAAACAACATCTGAGCATTCTAGTCGGACGGAAGCGGGAACTACAGTGGCATGCTGGCATTTTGCAAAGATCTTGCCGTTACAGCTGCAGCATCAGCCACACACACACCGAGAGCAGTGAAGTTGCATTTGTTATGTCACTTTGGCCAAAAAAAGTAAGAAATTCGAAAGCTATAACATCATCATGAACCGTTATTAGCAATAATGTAAACGAAGTGTAAACAAACTGTGATCTCTTGATAATGAGGTAGTAACCGCTGACTCTCTGCAATTTTGTGTGGCAGTGATGTGTTGTGCCATGCTCACAAAGACTTAGGCTGCAAGAATATCGACGGCAGCGATAAGATGGCAATGCTTGAGAGTCCAATTCGTGGTCCAAGTTGTCCAAACAGGCGGAGTACATGCACTGCCGCACGTGCAGTGCCGTGCACCCGGTTTAGATGCGCTTCTGTGCTTCAGAACTTTGCCTGCTCCCACCTTTTACAGCGACCGGGTTTGAAGTGTTCATTGTAACAGTGCAGCTCTCCTGAAAATTTTCTTTATATCGGCAGGGTTGGAAAATAGTAAATGTAGTGAAATGTAGTCATTATAACCAATAGATTGTTATATCTGGAACCGTTATAAGTGGGTTCGTTCGACTGTACTTTCATTTTTGAGAAATGCCCGGCATGAAAACGACAGTAGTGGGATGTGTGCCATTCATTTTAGCACATTCGGTTCATCATCTTCTTTCTGGGGTTTTATGAGCCAAAACCAGTTCTGATTATGAGGCGCACCATAGTGGAGGGCTCCGGATTAATTTTGACCACCTGGGTATCTATAACGTGCACTACAATGCAAGCACACGGGTGTTTTTGCATTTCGCTTCATCGAAATGCGGCCAGCGAAATGCTGCCACCGCGTCCGGGATTCGATCCTGCGATCTCGTGCTCAGCAGCACAACGCCTTAGCTGACTGAGCCACCACGGCGGCTGACATTCGGTTCAGCTGAACTTATCTAATGAATGTGCACCAAAAGTGATAGACAGATACTACATAGACAGACTACAGCTAGAGTGTACTAGATTGGGGGAGTGGGTCCAACGAGGGCTCTGCGCTGAGGCATTTTTAATGGAAAATCCAGGTGGCGCCACTGTCACTTTCTTCCGAATGAGCGGCCCCGCTCGCTGGCCGGACGCTTGTCGCGTCGGAGACCCTACCGCAGCTGCATGGAGCTTTGACAGGCGGATACTCGGTGGCGGTAACACTGAGATTATTCCCCACCGATCTATTGTAAATAAAACGGAAAAAGAGCGGCGGAAAGAACGCAAACGACGCAACAACCACGGTGCGTCGAGCAGACGACAGCTACTCAACCTGCGAACTCGCCTCAGCCAATGAGCGCTGCCAAAACAGCCGGAGCCAACGTTTATTGGCCGAAGATACAGAAGAAGGTGACGGCAGCGCTGCCACATTTTCCGTGTTTTTTGCTTCACCCTCGCCGCTTGCTAAGGCGTCCGCTGGACCCACTCCCCCATTCTAGTACACTCTACTACAGCTCTTGGTCAGGCACAACTTCAGCTTAGGTGCTTTCAGCTGAGGTTTGAAAGCAATAGTTTCCTTCTACTTCCCTAAGGTTTCGTGGTTGGCAGATGGTGATCTAACACCGCAGAGGTTAACAAGAGTTAGGAGGAACAGAGTAAAGAGTGCAGCAATGGTTCGGAGGAAGAGAGGAAGGCATGTGATTGGTTGGCACAGGCAATGATGTCACACACATGAAAGCAGGAGAAAGAGGTGCCACAACCTCTCCACAACGAGGCCACAACCTCTCCACATGAGAAACGCAGCAGGCTAACTGGAAAACCATTGCTGACTTTGAAAATCATCTTCTACAGATTCTGCCAGAATATTTAACTGAGCAAAGCACTCACAGCGAGCAGACTGAGGTAACGCAGCAGTGGTTGTACAGAGGACAGCAGGCGGTGAGGGCATACCCCTGGACGACGAGCTGCACCTACAGGAAGACAATGACCTCAACACAGAGGAACAGGAAGCAACCAAGAAACGAACGGCATGACATCACATTCTATTGAGCATGCCGATACATGAGAATGGTGGCTGTGACTAATAGCATGTTACGGTTCAAAGCACATGGTATGCTAAAGAAAATGGTGTGTTTCGTTTACTAGAGTGCTACTTTTCCCTCTGTTTTTACAGAAAACTATGAGAATACAGTAAATACTTGAAAATTTGGATTTCACAGGACCGGAAAACATGTATGGATTAACTGAATGTCGAATTATCAAGGGTATCAATAAAACAATAAGCAAATGCTTAATACATGAACTATTTACTGAATGAATCAACAAAATGCTGTTTGTTTTTTGCACAAAAGCAGTTCGGAAGCTGCAATTCTTGTCATCTCATGAATGATTAGCGCTTGCAGCAGCCAAGGCCTTCACAATACGGCCACAGCTTGAGCCGAGACAGGCTTTTTGCTACCGCATGCACCTGCCGATTATTTTTTCATCAGTGAGCTGGTCACCAACAGATCGTCCGTCCATCACGATGTAGCCGGTGCGTTTCATCCTCGACAGCTTCGGCCGTGTTTGTGACACTGTGCGTAAAGCCAAACGAAACTACCATTTGCTGCAACCGCTGCGGACGAAACCGCAACCGCTATTGACGCCATCATGGACGGCGAACATTCAGTTCAGAAGGGACGCGGCCGTTACACACACTGAGTTAAAATGAAAGTACTACGTATTTGCCAGAATCGCTCTGGATGAAACTATAGTCGCTATTGACATGATCATGGATGGCAACTACGCAGTTGTGAGGACACGAGGTCGGCGCAGCGTTACGCATGCCATTAAGCGCAAGAATAAAGGCTATAAAGGCACAAATAAGCACAAAGCATTCAAGCGTTCCTGCTGTTAACGTAAGATTTCCACTGATGACTATTGCGATGAGGACTGTGTCGCTTCATTTCGGTTGGACACTAGCACCATTTTTCCTCATCTGTGTCGCACATTTGTGGTGCTCCGAGAGTTGTCCAAATGAACCGATGTGCGGCCAAATGCGTCCGAATTAGCAACAGTTTGATTGCATTAAGTAATGCATGCGCCTGCCAGTACCAGAGCACATGACTGAATGATCCGATTTTCCGAATTAACAATGTTTTATCGTACTTTCATTTTACACGCTGACCCTGACCGTTCAACCTGTCCCAATCCCATGGCTCATTGATTGCATGTCTAGACGCTGCAGTATGACAGACACTGCTGTAGATATATTTCACTGCAATATGTGCTATAATAGATAACAACCAAAACTGTACCATAATCATGGTATGGAATCCATTCGCTGTTCCTCAAACAACAAGGAATGGAAGTACAAGACTTAGTGCAGTCTAATTTGAAGGTACATCGAGCAAGATTTGATGGTACATTGAGCCTGTAGCCACATCATTTTTGCTACTTTCACATTTATGAAAGTACTTTTCACAAAGGTGGCTATATCCTGTTATTTTTAGAAACTCTGGATGCTTCTGTGTGCGCCCTGCGCAATCAAGAAATAAACTCTCCTGTAAGCCACCCTACTTTTTCAACCATGGCAAGTTGAGTGATAGGGAGCAGTATATGTAGCTATCCCAGCGCTACACTGCGTGGTGAAATGTGTTACTTGATACCCTGCGAAGAAGAGGATTCCCAAACAATTGTGTGCCTACTTTCCATATGTACGGTGACAAGCTACACACCCTGAAAGAGGCACTACATTGGAGCAATTGCCTACAAGGCCAATCCTGCCTGTTTCAACATCATCATCCCCAGTACCTTGTCATTCCCACATTGCGCTGGCAGCCGCCAGATTAACAATGATCAATCATACATGCCAGGCTACCAACCTTCAGGGCTTGAGGCAGCAGCAACGGCATCCTCCTCTGTGACGTTCATTGCCTCATTGATCAGCACCGGCAGTTGGTTCGCTGCACCAGACAGATGCAGAACACAATCATCAGTCAGCCTCCAACAAAATATTCTTACACATGTGGCTCGCATAAGACTGAAGACAAGTTACAACTTCTCCGATTCCCAACAATGTCAAAGCTCAAAAGAAGACATCTTTCCAAGTCAACAATTTCATTAATACTAAAATGATTTTATGAGTGCTCAGGTGGCAATTTCACATTTATCTTTGTGCGAATACAGCATGCACTCTCATATTGTGCCCAAATAAATTTCTTTTTCCGCAAGAGCAGATGCCAAATTAACTGGCAACCAGAAGTGCAAACAGAATTGTTGGCCCAACCCCCCTTCCGCCTTCCTCACAGGCAGGAGACACCAAAGAATCTGAGTGAATATATAGATGAACAGTCCGAAAAGGTGAATTACCTAGGGGTGTGTGAATATAAAATTTTCAATTTCGAAGTGAATTCAAATAATGAAAACCAAGTGCAAATCAAATTGAATATTTTTCAAATACGAATACTATTGGTTTTGCAAGAATGCAATTTTTTTCACCACCCAGAGGTACACAAAAATTTGCAAGTTTATAGCACAGTAACTAATATAAAGAAAAATAATGCTTTGCAGTCAACAAAATTGTCTAGTACAACACTTTTGCTTAACAATATCACAACTGCAGTTGCTTAATGTTGTGATGAAGGAAGGACAGCTGCTTGACATGTTTGGGAAGCAGCAACCACCCTCCTGCACATCACAATTCCTTCAGACACCGAAAATAGCCGTTCAATGGACACACTAGTGTCTGGTATTGGCAGGTATCTCTTTCCAAGTTGAGCCAACAGTGGGCAACATGCTTACACCGCCACTCACACGAATCTTCTTTTTGGCCCAACATTTTATCATGCACATACCTTTCAACCTGTCCTTGTGGCATTGAAAATTGCTGCTGGTTTATGAGCATATCAAAGTCTTTCCACAGTGCTCACGTGGAAGAAGCTTTTTCAGGAGCTTTCGTTGTTGAGGACATGTCTCGGTTGCTTGGTGTCTGTGGTACTCAACTACTGTAGTGCGAGTGTCTAAAAACATTGCCAAGCTTGCTACTCGGTCAAATTTGTAGTTTCGAAACGGTCCTTTTAGGCCATTAGCCAGATTAGTAGCAGATGCAGAGGCCTCCACCTGACGGCTGGTGTCCAAATGCATGAAGAGGCACTATTGTGTCGGGTAGCCATAAGCACCAGAAGTGGTGCCCCCCTTTCGACAAGCTTCATTGCATGACAAATAATATTTACCGAAATACAGTCTGCATTCTTCGCCACATGACACGGTGCCGTGTCATGTGGCGCAAAATCTTCGCGATTACGTTTAAACCGCAATTACACATTGGTGTGTACAGTTAAACCTGTAAAAAACGAAATTGACAAATTCCCGAAAAACTTCGTTATAAAGAGGAGTTCGTTATATGCAGGTTCGACACGAAAATTCAAAAAAAAAAAAAAAAAAAAAAGCTTACCGTATTTACTCGATTCTAATGCGCCCTCAATTGTAACACGCACCCGTTTTCCGTTCTCGTTGAAGCACTCATCCTTGGAATGTCACACCAAGTACCGGATGCGTGGACGCGTGTCGTTTCGCACAAGCGCGAGGCATCAGAAACTAAGAGCGAGCGTCACGATGGCGTGTATAGTGTTACAGTAGAACCTCGCTGTTACGTTCCCGGGGGCTGCGTTTTCCCGGCTGTTACGTCAATTTCGGCCGGTCCCGGCACAGCTCCCATAGAACCCAATGCATCGGTAACCCCGCTGTTGCGTCACAACTGTGGGACCGTTCCCGCATCATACGTTGCGAACTGCCATCCCGCGCCGGACCGAGCGGCCATTTTGACTTTTCATGTCACTTGGCTTGGTTGCTTGACGATGGCATTGGCCGCCCAAAGTGCCAGGGGCGACACTTATGGCGTATTTTCAGTTTCCGCCAGCAAAAGTATGGCCCTTGAGATCCGTATTTCCTATCTAAAGATGATGTCTAATGACGCGTTGTGGCCCTAAAATTGGTTTTGGCTCATAGATGTTCCGTGTAAAGTCCAAAGGCGATAACGCCGTCGCCGTGCGCCGTATGCTGTATGTGCGAGTGAAAGCGTGCGAGGGGAGCCGACGACCGCGTCTAAATCTCGCCCGTGAAAGAAAGAAAAGCAGGGAGGAAGCGCGCCTTCTTCCGTTGCGCTCGAGGCACCGGCGAGAAAGCGAGGGAGGAGGGATAGCGGGCAGCGTTGTGCTCTTAACTGCGTACTGCATGGCAGCACGTGGTCACATGGACCGTATCTTGAAAGCGATCTGTGTTGGGGGCAGAGTCTACGCAGTGTAGGTGCGTCGGCTGCTCGTAGCTTTGTGTGTACCGTGTGTTCTCGGCGCTCAGTTTGCATTGAAGCGATAGACAACAGCACGAAGGTCACTTAGCTCGCTTCTCCAGCGGTGCTTAAATTCCTCACGCCAGCGTTTGAGAGCGCGTGTCCACGCTCATCGAGTGTGATGTATTCATGTTTGCCTGTGGGCGCTGACACCATGCTTGTTAATATAGTTAATAAGCGAATGTTTACAAGTGTATACGGACGATAAAACTACTATTTTTACTTTGTATAGCTGTCTACTAATTTTCTATCGCAATAGATACTTCGGCTGTCAGGCGAAACTACGACTTTTTTTCACACATAAGAATTAAAATAATATTGTGTGCAGTTCAACACTACTCCCCATTTCTCAATTTTTCCTGTTTCCCGGCTCTTGCGTTTCCCGGCTCTTACGTTTTTTTTTTACGGTCCCGTGAAAAACGTATCAGCGGGGTTCTACTGTATCCTTACTTCGTATAGCTGTGCACTAATTTGCTTTCCCAATCGCTGCTTCACCTTTCGGGCGAAACTGCTACTTATTTTCTGGCCAAAAATTTGTAAGCATTAAGTTTTGTTAATGCTTTTCTGATATTTGATATTCAATTAGGCATTCCACTTTGTTTTCTTGATTTGATTCGATAGTCTATTCGAAATCTACTATTCGATATTCACACACCTCTAGCTTTTACTAGGGTCATGACACATCCAGATGACGACAAGCAACATAAACCATTTATAGTGCGACCTCCCTGACATGTATGTCCATGGCCCGTGCACCATGACGAAAAAGAGGAGAAAAAATTCGACACTTAGGGTTCACCTTTATGACTGGAACACGATAGCGTTCAAAGATCCCTGACTGGTTCTCATGCTTCCTGGCAACTCCAGCTTATGTAACCGCAATGTTTACCTGCAAATGCTGGCAGCGAACGCTATGCACGCAGGCAAGCTTTCTCGTTCTTTTTTTTTCCCCCGCACGACAGGCGCAGCCGCTGCCGCGGATGTGAGCACCATCTGGATGGTGTTGCAAGGTACCGAGCAGGGGGCGCCTCTCCCACTACAAAAGAGCTCAAACGTCAGCTAGAAAAGGCGTTTGTGTTTGAGTTCCCACGATACAGAATTTGGTTTTCAAATATGGTCAAATTACAATCAGACGATATCATGTCTGCAGGTTGTGTTTAAGTCGTACTTTGGGAAATTTTCTGAAGCATTTGACTTTGAGAAGCTCAATTAGTTCAGTAACGCATATGCGCCATGCGGGGCCCGCACTGTTAAGGATGATTTTTCTCTAACAGACGCCGCCGTCGACACCGGATTTTCTGTGACACGGGTCCTTAACGCTATCGTGTTAAAAGATGTGGCACAACAACAGCCCTTTGAGTGAAACTCTCTGTCCCCTCTCCTCCCCCTATTATGAAGGACTTTTAAAAAGTTGCACCTCACTCCATCTGTCATTAAACCCATGATGAAGGAACCGAGTGGTTCCGCAACAGGCCTAATAAATCCTCTTCTTGGTTGCAGTCACTCTAAATTCCTAACCTGGGGGTAGCATTACTGTGTGAGTTGGTAAGGACCCAGTGCTATGTTAGGTGGCACAGGATCAAGAAGCAGTTTACACGGGAGGCTCTCACCATGATAAGTGACTTGCAGCAGAAGCTCCATGAGGCCCTTCTCAGCATTCATCTCTTCGGAGATCTGCAAGGTGTGAAGACAACGCCATTATACGTTAGCATAGCACAAGGCACTCTGGTGATCATGCCATGAAACACAGCAAATTTGTAGCAAACCATCTTGACAGTCTTGAGAAGCATAATAGACTTTTATAATGTTGCTGGATCATGTGGTGCGTGCTACACATTTTTAGTCTTAACTCTCTTTTTGTGCCCTTCGCTTACCTGTGCAAGGTGGTAGCCAACCTGGGCTGCCTCTGGTTACCTTCCCTGCCTTTCTAAACGTACTGTCTCTCTCTCTTGCCCAGCGTTTATTTTAAACTTTGCAAGTATGGGCTGCACTAATGGTGCCGACTTGCGCATTAAGCAAAAAGCTTTTTCGACCATTGACAAAATCCGGGCATTGAATAGAAATGAACAAAAACTATGCGTCAGTAACAAGAAGATAAACCACGCTCTTAATGGACAAACCTTCTTAGCGTGGGCTCTCTTCTTGTGTGAGAGGATGTAATGCCCAAGTGTCCAAGGATGTTAAGAGAGAGGAGTTCTAAGACTCAACTTCTCATTTAAAAAAAAGCAGGCAGATCCCACGCCCTGTGGGAATCGATGTTATGCGAAGTAGTGCGGGGAGCCTACCAAGTTAACAAAACGACCATGAGAGCCCCAATACGTAGGCGGCTCTTTCATGATCTACATGGCACGCATGTCATGAGTCCCTTTAGCTACACCTAAGACACCTTAAGGCGAAAGCCTTAGTCATACTAATGACTATGACTTCTACCATCATCCTTTAGTGTTTCCTTCACTTAGTGACCACGCCCGAACCCATTTCAGTGGTTCTTGAGTGTTAATCTTTTTTTGCTGAATCAGTCATTTTTGCTCAGTCATGCTCATGACTATGATTTCTACCATCATGCTTTAGTGTTTCCTTCACTTAGTGCTTACGTCCGAAGCCATTCCAGTGGTTTTTGAGTGTTAAATCTTTTTTCGCTGAGTCATTGTCATTTTTGCAGAGTCATGCTCATGAATATGACTTCTATCATCATCCTTTAGAGTTTCTTTCACTTAGTACCCAAGTCAGAAACCATTTAAGTGGTTCTTGAGTGTTCATGTTTTTTCACCGAGTCATTGTCATTTATGCTGAGTCATGCTTAAGACAATAATTTCTACCATCATCCTTTAGTGTTTCCTTTACTTAGTGCCCATGTCCGAACCGATTCCAGTGGTTTTTGAGTGTTGATCTTTTTTCGCTAAGTCACTGTCATTTTTGCTGAGTCATGCTCATGACTATGATTTCTATCAGCATCCTTTAGTGTTTCCTTCACTTAGTACCCATGTCCGAACCCATTTCAGTGGTTTTTGAGTGGTAATATTTTTTGCTGGGTCATTGTCATGACCTACATGACAAGCATGTCATGACGTTTATGTCATGACCTATCACTTATATTCCTCATACACTCCTGTCATACTATGCCAATTTTGGTACCTACCAAGTTAACGAAACGACCATGAGAGCACCAAGACGTAGGTGGCTGTTTCATGACCTACATGCCACGCATGTCATGACATTCATTCATGTCGTGACATATAATTTATGTTCGTCATATACTCTTGTCATAGTATGCCAATTTTGGTACATACAAAGTTAACGAAACGACCATGAGGGCACAAAGACGTAGGCGGCTAGATAGATAGATACTGTTAAAGTAGCAAATGTTCGCCAAGAAATGCTTCGCATTTAACATGACACCCATATACAGTAGAATCTCCGAGATACGAACCAGGATACTCACTCAGAAGTCGATATGCACTCGTTAATATTTTTTTTTCGAGTTATGTACTCACTCACACCACTGTTAACTCACACTCAGCGACACTCACTCAGGTTCCTATTCGTGCCCACACATACTTGCCATTACTCACCTGTATTCATATTCGTTTTGATTCACACTTACCAGCACCCGCTAATACTCACACTCACAGGCATGCACTCATGTCCACTCACACTTGCAGGCACTCCCTCATGTTCCTGCTGGCACCCACACAAACTCACTGTACTTGACTTTCATTAATCCTCAGGTTAACACTTTCATTGATCCTCAGGTTAAGCGGCACTCACTGCTCATACCCACTCACCAGCACTCATTCCCACTGGCACCCATGTCCAACCACACCATTCATCATCCACTGACTTGATCCCAGGTATGTGAAACCAGCGCGCAAAGAGTATGAGTCCATGTACTCATGAGTGAGTATGCTGATCTATGTAGGCTTAGATCCCCAAATTATGCCAAATAGGTTTGCAAATATAGTACAATCAATGACCAATTTTTCAGATGTCATATTTTTCAGACATTCCCGACAATTCAAGTGCCTTCGTGGCACTGTCCCATATCCCGTATAGCCAACGTATAAGGACACCTGAAAGTTCTAACACTGAAACCCTTTGGTGTCAAAATTTTCTGACTTTTTGCCATGACTGCAGATCCAAAATGTTTTTGTCATTGAAAGGAGTTGCTGCTGTCAGCACTGGCGCCGACTTTGCCTTCGTTATCCTTGCTGATGGATTCGAAACGCAGAAAGCACTACCGTAGGTTGACGACGAAAAAGAATGTCGTCATCATCAAGCAAGTTGAGCGCGACCGGTCAGAAGCAGACGTGAGCAAGATGTTCAGCATTGCCAAGCATACGATTTGAGATTTCCTCAAAATGAAGGTGAAGGTAGAGGCAAAAGTTACAATGTTGATCTCAACTCTGCTGTTGACATCCTTTCAAACACATGGAAAGTGGTGACAAGACAAGCTTTGCAACTGTTTTCGCCATGCGGGCTTCATGCTCTGCACTGAGACGGCGACGTCATTCGAAGGTAACGACAGCTTGCCGGCCAGTTCTCTTCCATGGACTTTGTGATCGACTACCTATATGCCGCTGGTGTTGACATTCCCACCGAGATAATATTTGAACGATTCTGCGATGCTGACAATGAGCTCGACCTCTGTGCAGAATTAACCAACGATAAAATCTGTCGATCACTTGTTTGAGACGATCCCGAAAGTTAAAATGAAGAATCAGTGCCTGTGCTGCCAAGGAGCTTTGAATTAATGGAAGCGGTGATGATGCTGCTAACGGTGTACAGTAATGACATGACCCTGGCCAAACTTAAAGCAGATATTATTACACGTGAGTGAAACACTGTGCGAATTGAATTTTTCAACCGACTAGGGCAGTAAGAGGCAGCGTTCTGACTGCAGCTGAAGACTCTAGTTGAAGAGTGCCAGCTACTTTGAACGGCACCCTTCATCAGCATTTGTTTTCCTTTTCTTTTTATCAATGGCAATTTTCAGAGCCATCTCAACGATGCATTGACAGAGCTGCAGTGGTGTGCTACTCAGTCCTTGAGCCTCTCCGTACGGGAAATACCCATGAAATAGTGTTTTTTCTGCATGCATTAGCTTTCTCAGATGTTTTTGTTATCCTTAGGCAGTCTGTAAAATTTGGCATTGACTGTACCAGCCAACACAACAAAAGAGAGAGACCGATGCCCTTCACAAAATATTGTGCGTGTATAAATTCATCCAACAAGGAAAGCAATTATGGAGGTTTGCCATTTGCACTGTTACAGCTGGACTGATATGCGAACTTATCCAGTGGCTAGTTTAAATGTAAATGCTAAAATCGAGCTTCAGAAATGATGCCACAATGAAGAACCACACGGTCCTTTGTCTGCAAAAAAGACAAGAAAACATGCCGCTTGCCTCAGCCATGTGAACATAGTCTTCACTGGGAATTCGCAGAATCTCTGCAAGCAGTGCCTGCTTCTCGGCCAGCGCTGAGAGCACCTGTTGATCCTGGCGCCGAAGTCGCTCTGGAGCAACAAAGGAGTGACCATGGTCGATCAAACACATCAACTGAGATAACATACCTGCACCGAGCATGCAATAACAGCGGCCCAGTTAAAATTTTATTAAACCCCTCCAATGCAAAATTAGTAGAAGTGTGTTTAGGACAGTAGAGCAAACAGTCGTTTTACACTAATTCTTTAAAGTAGTTTACATAATCATTAGTTGACGAGCACTTATAGAAGTGTGATAATGCAAGTGGGAACACTTCTTGTTATCAGCAGTCCCTTGTCATAATGTGATTACCATATTCATCATCACAATAATGCACAGGTTCTGCACATGCCTGAAAAAGACGCTATCCATGTGCTGCTGCAAGACTCCAGTTTTATACTTACATGGATGTAAATGCACAGCTGTGCTTTCCCGGTAAGCAACAGTGGGGGGCAAAAAAGAAACACACACACACAAAGGAAACAGAGAATGGAAGGCAATCTTCAATTTTTGGTGCAGCGCTATGAGGATACCATAATGAATGCTATGTACACAATAACAACTCCTTAGTGCAGGGCAAGTGCTGATATTACTTAGTAATATCAGCCTTGCAGTTGAAGAAAAATTCGTCCTGGTCTGGGACGAATTTTTCTTCAACTGCGAGGCTTTCTTTCGAGGAACCTGGTTGGGTTTCCATTGTAGCAAATTGCTACATTTGGGTGGATGTCTCAGTTTCCCTTTAACGTATGCTCTTTGCACATCTGATGCAGTGTTGGATATGCATAATGCACAAAAATGCAGACCCACCAATGGGAGTGAGCACAGGTGTGGCCGTTTCGCAGGGAGCACTGGGCACTACAACCACTTCTTGGAAATCAACAAGGGACAGGCCACCCTGGGCCACCGAGGGTGTTGCCACTGGAGCACCGGCTAGCACCCCTTGTTCTTTGTCAGGGCCCTCCTCCTTGGCAGGTTCCTCCTTGTCGCCCCTCTCCGACTGTTCTGCCACCGAGGCTGGGGGTGTCGTCTCCTCCTCCTCTCTGCTGCCTCCTTCTTCCTTGTCCGTAGGCACCTCTTCTTCCTCATCCTCATGGCCTGTCGCACCAGTGCTGGAAAAAGACAAGCGGTCACAGCAGAACAACTAGGGTTAAACAAAGGGGCCACTGGTAGTATGTAGCACATCGTCAAGAATTATAATGCAGACTTTTTCACAAGCAAGAGCTTGGATACAGGAAACCCCCCCAAGCTGTCAAATGTATATTACATGACAACATGCTACAGTCGAATCTCGACAATTCGAACTCGAAGGGGCCCGAAAATTTGTTTGAATTAAAGGAAGGACGTATTTTTGAAGTATTCGAGCACCATAGCACGATGCACGAACAGTGCGAGTCGTGAAATATCACGGCGCGCAAGCGCATAGCGAGCGCAACCGCCCACGCTGGCCAACGCTCGGTTCCCGATAACGGCAGAAAACGAAACTTCTGGGAGCGGACGGTGCTGGCATGGCGACGGGCGGGCGCACGGAGACCGTCGAAGGTGAGGGAGGAGGGTGGCAGGGAAGCGGATTTGGCCTCGGCAACTCCACCACTTCGGTGGCTCCCCTCGCCCTCTCTCTCAACCCCTTTGCAGCTCCCTCACCTTCGACTGTCTCCGTGTGTGCGCGCCCGCCGCCGTGCCGGCACCTATGGTACAGTCGGTCCGGCGCAGATTAGCCCGCTCCCTGAAGTTTCGTGTTCTGCCGTTATAGGGAAGTGAGCGTCGGAGCAATGTGTCGGAGCAATGCCGGTCGGAGGTGCCGCCGCGTTATTTGATGCGCTGCTGAGAGCATTGTCGGTCGGCGGTATGTTTGAATTAACCGTAGCAAATCCTTTGGCGTTCGAATTACCGAGCGTTTTCACCCATTGAAATACACATAACTTTAATGGGACCACAGCGTCAGTTCGAATAAACCGGCAGTTCGAATTAAGCGTGTTCGAATTAACGAGATTCGACTGTATATGGCAAGTCAAATGCCACAGCCTGTGTGTAACCTTCCATCAACAGTGGCAAATAGTGCCAGTCTGTTCATGGGCTAATGCCACCACAGCAAATAATGCGCCACATCGAATGGCACACTGAATCAATGAAAGATTGGCAGTTACAGGTTGCAGACTGTGTGTGGCCACTCAAGTGCTTGTGCAGCATGTCCCTGTGATTGTTAACGGACAGGTGCTGTCACGGCAGATGGCAGGCTGCTGCAACTGTCACCCAGACCACTTCGAGATCAAAGGCTTGTGGACTGTCTACACACAGCTAGTTACATTTGTGCCCGTCAGCATACACTAAGGCCTGTCCGCATTAAATGCGACTTACTGCACTGGCATTGCAGATCATTTTCTGCAATTTCAAGTCTAAAGGTCCATTTCAAACCATGTTAGGAACCATGACTAAACATCATGCAGGGATGTGAACTCCAGGCTTCATGCGATTAAACCTTATCATGCAGTCAAGATACAATATGGTTCTGTACAGCAACTTTGGCAAGGGTTCAACTTTTCCCTGCAGTAAGCATCAAGACGTTTGCTGTGCATGAAAGGATGCATGTACTGAGTATTTTCTTTACAGTGACAGGCAATATGTAGCCAGAACAAGGTGTCATGTAGCCTGTGCGCTACCATGAGTCTCCCTATCTTTGGTACAAAAGATGAGTGCAGCAGGCAGAAAACAAGAGAAAGAAATTATGCATGAAAGAGAAAACCCCCATACTAGCACAGCCCACACACCAACGTGACGTGGTCTGTTTCTTACATGCTCTCGTGCTTTTATGTTTTTTCCAGTGCAGATAAGCCATTCTCACAAGAGACTTACTCAAGCACTGTGGGTGTGTCATCCGAAGGTGTCTCAGGAGCGTGCTTGCTTTCGTCATCGCCAGGGGGCACATGTGCACGTGTGGCAGCGACGATGTGCTCTAGCCACCCACGTTTCTCAACGGCCGACGCGGCAGCGAACTCCCACATGGCACGCTGCTCAGGTTCGGTGTCGAGGAGGAAGAATGCACGTGGGTCAGTGGCAACGTCACGGGCATGCAGGTGCCGCAGCCGCATGACGGGGCACTGTAGCATGCGGTCCTCTGCCGTGGCTGTTGGCAGGCTCACGGAGTAGAAGCGCAGTGCCAGCCGCTCACTGCCGTCTTGGCGCTGAAGAACCAGCAATAGATCCTCTAGCAGCACCAGCTGGACATCAAGTGGCTTCTGACGTGGCAGCCGCATTGTTAGTGCACCCTCATGCACCAGTCGGTGCCGCTTGAGGTCAAGATGCCTGTAAACTGGGCTCAGAGGGTGGTTCTCCACCTAAAAGGGATCCAAGGGTGCTTTCCTCAACATACAGTAAACACTCATTAACTCTGATATCTCAAAATATTGATTAAATCGAAATTTTATTCTGGCACAGTGTCAAATGCATGTGTTTTTCACCCCTTGCCTCGAAAAGCTTTTGCGGCAGACAATGGATATCTCAAAATTTCAACTGAGAAAATACGAAGAAATAATTATTACCAAAAGATTTTCACACTTTGTGCACAGCAGAGATATTGCCAAAAAACTGAAAACAGGGCCCTCGATCTTGTGGTGGTGCCTTCCGCTAGATTCTGTGCCACTTTTATCATCCACCGTTCACTGCTGGCCGATCCAAGTGATAAGGCGAGCGCAGTGTCGCTCTGACCACACAGCACAAAAGCGCAGAAAGGAATAGCATCATAAAAGGCATCGCTACAAAATCGCAACCCTGAATTCCGCTGCTACAGCAACTTCCGATTAACTTCCGATTGATCAAGGTTCCACTGTATTTCGTTTAATATGGTAGCTGTAAATTTTCGTTTCAGAAACCTGCCCGATTTGCACATAATGTCACTCTAAAGAACAAAATCCAGCATCATAGTTCTTCCAAAACGTCGCCTCATTCTAATCACCCAGCAATTTGGAAACTGTGAGGACAGCCGCCATTCTTCTTCAAGAGCTTGTGTGATTATTTTACAATCGGTGGGACTTGAATTCTTGAATTCTGGGTACGAGAACGAAGCATTCTAACAACACCTCATAGACAAGTTTTCTACGAGGTGTTGATTCCAGTTGACTGGAAGTGTAAACTAATGCAGTATACATGCTTATACCATTGAAGGGTAGAAAGCACGGGCTTCACAGAGGTGGGCAATTTAGGCGGCATAACAATAAAAGGAATCCATGCACTGAAATGTATGCTAGCCGCAGTGAGAGTTTCACGACAAATTTTCCAGAGGTGGTAGGCATAACTTACCTGTCTAATTAATTCTGTGCACTACTATGAGTCAAAGCTATGTCGTTTAAGCCAATCAAGAGGTATAGCAAGAGAAAGGGCTAGTCCACTAGCTGCTGCTAAACTCCCGAGCGCACTGCCCCAGATTAGCAGAGCACGATGCGTGAGCCTTTTATCTTTCTCCGAGATGCATAGCTGATACACTTTGGCTTACAGAATTCATGGCTGTTTTTTCATGGCTGTTGTTGCATTAGACAAAGTGCGCAAGGCGTAGTATAGGTGCAGAATGCTTCTGCATTAGCAACGGAAGGCCCAACTGTCAGCAAAGTGAACAAGACCTTGTCCAAGGCGCTCTTGTCCAGGCGCCGCTGAAGCTCAGCCAAGCGGTGGGTGTTCTCAGCCTCGCGCACGGCCTGGTTGACGTGTGCCAGGATACGCTTGGAGCACTGCAGGGCACGCTGCAGCTGGGCATGCTCAGTTGAGCCCAGGGCACTGTGCTTGGCCACGTTCTCAATGAGCAGTGGGTACTTGGTCAGCCGCTGGAAGCCTGCCGCAACCAAGTCTTTCAGCTGCAGCCGCCGACACAGCGGGTGCATCTCTGCATCCTGCATGCAAGTAGTCGCCATGTGCCGTGTTGTTCATCAGGGTGGAATGAAAATTATACAGTGCACCAGTACGTAAGGAACAAGCCACAGAAAACAATCAAAGGCCTTGAACTGCCTGATCAAACCAAGGGACATTATCCTTACACACGATACTCACACCTGGACTGATCCTGCCGCAGCCTAGCTAAAGGTCAAGAATACCATGTGGGGACCTATGCAGTACTTACCTTGTCCCTTTGGTCATGGAACTAAAGGGGCACCTAAAAGGAATGTTAAGATGTATTAGTAAATTATGGTTCTAGAATGCTGAAAACCTCATTCATAATGTGAGTATAAAGGCTTGGTAAGCCAGAAAATATACAACAAAATACAAGCAGTGAGGCCCTTTTAAAGTTCTTATACCAGCAGCTTCTTGTGACATCATGAATATTGCAAGCATCACTCCTTGTTTAACCCTTTCCCTACCATAGACGAGCTGGGCTTGTCCACGCTGAAACAAGCGCTTGCGCACAGCTGCCTTCAAGCTACCCTGATAAATTTTGCTTAGTTCTCTTTGGCTTCAACAGATGGCGCAGTAAAAAAATAAAAACACGCTCAAAGCTTGCATATTGGTTGAAAAACGTTTGGATTCTGGCAACGGGGATTTAAAAATGGCGTACTCTGTGCATGCATGTGTCTACAATGGCTCCGCTCCGGAAAAAATGGGGGAACAAAACGTTTGTTTGTGGACGTTTTGTTGGACTCGGACAGTGAAGAAGAAGTTTGGTTCTCCTCCGAGAGTGGCAGCGACGATACTGAACAGCATATCTTCTCGTAATCATCGGATTCTGACGACGACAGCGTCTCGACGTGTGGGCAGTGGACGCCGATAGATGTAAAGAAACCCCCATTGCCGCCTCCTAGAACCGTTTTCACGGCCGCGCCTGGCATAAAGGTACCCGTGACAGAGGATGGAAACTGTGCGTGGTATTACTACAGAAAGTCGGACAATCTCCGCTTTGCAGTGTAGTCAAGCCAACCCTCTCTGCATATCAAAAAATATATATATATTTTGCGTGTATCTTACAAATAAAGTGTCTTTAGGGATATATTTTGGTTGTTTCACGATACGTAAAATTAATTAGGCAAATAAGAAAAATCGGTATTATTGTATTATTTTTGACCAAATATCTCGGTAGGTAAAGGGTTAAATAATTGCTTCTTGAACAAGGAGGACTCCAGAAAATGTCGCAGTTTCGCCCGAAAGGTGAAGCATCAATTGCGATAGCAAATTAGTAGAGAGCTATAAGCAGTAGGGATAGCAGTTTTATCGGCTGCATGAACTTGACACATTCGCTTATTAACTGAATTAACATGCACACGCACGCACAAGCAAACATGAAAAGACTCGATGACCGCAGACAACCACTGTCAAAACGCGGGCGTGGGGAAGAGCGGCCGCCGCAGCGAGTGAAGGTTTGTCAAATTTTTCCCCCGCTGTGCGTTCGCTCTCCGTGAAGGCTTTCTTTCACTCGCACATACGGCGCGCGGCAACAATTTTATCGCCCTTGGACTTTATACGGAACCTCACGGCGACGACGATGGCAGAAATCCATTTGAAGTGTCCATATAATTGCTATCGCCATAAAAGAAAACATACGTATACACCTACATGTACGCACACCCACACACACTAACACAGTAGACTTAAAAAAATATTAGGCTTTCTTGGTCAATTTGATCTTGACCAAAGGTCCCAGCTAGCACCCATACATTTCTATGGGCCAAGACTGATTATTCCGATCCTGAAATTAGCCCTCACTGGATAATTTGAACTTACTGGTCATCATGCACATAGCTATAATCAGTGCTGGCATGCCTAATTGCTGTTCCCTTTATTAAGAGTACACCATACTGTACACCTTGATTCCTAGGCACCCGAGTTAAAGATAGCTTGCTACATTCTCGTTATGCAATGCTAAAAGACTTCCGAGCATGTGCAGCACCTAATTTTCTTGGCAAAAATTTGTAAGCATTAAATTTTGTGAAAATTTTCTCATATTCAATTCGACATGTGTCTTTTATTTCTTCATTCAATTCGATTCGAAATGAACTATTCGGTATTCACACTCCCTTAGTTTATTATAAAGTGCAAGTGCGAGAAGATCCTATCGCACCTCGTGCCCTGTATGCTTTAAGTGCACTCGTGCGCTGTATGCTTTAAGTGCAAGTGAGAAGAGTGCAAGGGTTAGCAGAGAAGGATGGTAGCTTGCTGAGCACAGTGGCACAGCTCGTGGTAATGCAATCAAGCACGTGCAAAAACAATGTGGGGGGGGGGGGGGGGGGCATATTGCCGCGTCTCCTTTTATAGTGTGGCCGTGGCTACGCATAGGCTATCAGTATGGCAGAGAGCATACGCAGTTTGCATGCCCTGTTTTAGAGGTAATCTGCCGTGTTTGCAAGGAGTGGGTGAGCTGAGATGGTGTATGTGGCATTGTGTGCTGTAGTCTTGTGCGTTTACTAATACTGAAGGTTGCATAATCTCAAATTTTGGAGACACTGTGAAGCGAGAAGCAGACAAAGAATTTGCTCCCTGCTGCCAGCGCTTTTCATGATAGGGTCGTCCCACTGCAGACAACAATATCAGTTGTGGGGGCAGACAGGACCTGAAAGCGCCACTGGCTTTGCTCCGCACAGCCGATACGAATATATTGTCAACACAGGATTAAACCGTACCTCTCATTGCAGACTCTCAAATTCAATAAAATGACTTTTTTCTTCCTCATTAAAATTTTCTTTTTTTCCGATTTCCCAATAATTAAGAAAATTTTGCGGCCCAATCCATCAGCGGCTGTACTTATTTTCATAAAAGATTAAAATTTAATATAACGAAATTTTGATATAATGAAGCAAATTGCCGATTTTATTGACTGTTAATATCCAGGTTTAACTGTATCTCTAAATGTGATCACTCAAGAATACCGCCTTGTGTGCTTGGCATCTGGGGCTAATAAAGTGCAAATGGCGACGATGATGCACCACTTTCAATGTGACAGCTCATTTGGGAAAGGAAGTACCTCTTTTATGAAAATTCTTCAGGTCTCGTTTTCTCTGATCGTGATCGTGGTAAAATACTGCAGTTCTCTTTTATAAATTGGGCGCACAGTACATTCACGTGCACTTCTATTTTATTACTTTAAAGGGGCCCTGAAACACTTTTTGAACACAGTAAGAACATGTTGCTGATCAGTTGTAGAGGCTGCTGGGAACATGTAAGCCAAATTTACCGCACTGCATACAGCATGGGATCTGTAATCGTCAAACACAGTGAAAAATCACTGGCTCTCACTTCCGCAATGTTATCATGCAGCATCATCGAAGAAAGCAGCTGGACCCCCCAACGGTATTGGATGATTTCATGATCGTATGAGCATTCTCAGCAATGCATAATTGGCAATTCTGAGTTAAATCAATGAGAATTATATAGCATATATTCCGGTGTATAAGTCGTGGTTCTTTTCTGAATTTTGCGTCGGTGCGTTTTATAGAACGGTGTAACATGTATTTTTTTTCTCCCCCCTCCCCCCCTTCCGAGCACTACGAACCCTTTCGCCGCTGCAACACTCAACTTTAGGCTGGGCCTTTACCCTCTTGGCTTCTCTGCTGTGTAGCTTCCAGCTCGCTAGCGGAGATGAAAAGATAGAAACCGGGGTATCGGTGCAATACCTCCATTTATACTAGTTGAAAGATTCGAAAAAATTTTGCAGCATGACATTCATGAGACCATGTCCTCATAGTGAGGCCATTATGTGATTAGTTATAAAAGTGTTTCAGGGCCCCTTAAGGTCTGTGAAAATTGGGTGCACATTAGATTCGTGGGCACATTAAAATTGTGCAAATACGGCAAGTGACTGACCTAACACTATCGGCTTTGGACCAATGTCACCATTTGTGATCGTCGCTTTAGGGCCAACTTCATCGCATGGCCGCTGTGGCTTGCCAGTGTGAATAAGCCCTTAAAGCAACAGCTGCGCTGTATGTATCGGTTATTCTGCCCTCTAATCACATGGCTACTGGTTCAAATGTTCTGCAATGCTGATGCAAAATGGCTCATACTACTCACAACAAGGAACTGCGCCAGCTTTTGGTCTTTCTTCTGCCTCGCCTTCAGGGCCTCCAGGGCTAGAGACTGGTGCTGGCAAAAGGTAGCCACTGCCTGCTGGAGTCGCTCGCCAGATTCACCATCCAGCTGTGTGGGTACAGAAGGGTACCATTCATCACCACACAGTTGCTCACTAAAAAGGCACACATACAAGGCCTCTCTCAACACACCAAAGTGACTTCCATAACATCCTAAGCCGTCATTCCCAGTGCCAGCAGACACAATTCACCAGAAAAAAAGGGTATGTGATGTCTCTGTGTAATAGCAGACAAGAGCTCATTAGCCGACTGCTCAGAATAGCTTTTGAATAACCAATAGCCAACATGCTTTGTAAAGGTTTGCCTACAACATGTGCTTGCCACTCTATGATGGCATACAAAAGCTTTCGTAAGACACAAACACAAGTAGAAAGTAAGATCTGACTCGTGGCCACTGAAAGCTGTCCCTTTTAGGGGCGAAGCTCCTTAGGGTGTGGGTCTGTCCCTCCTCTGTAGTATGTAGTAGTAGTAGTAGTAGTAGTAGTAGTAGTCGTCGTCGTCGTAGTAGGTAGCCACGTCTACTTTTATGAAAAAAATTTAAAAATTCCGAAAGTTGTGTCCGTAGCGCGGAATCGAACCAGGGACCCCTCGCTTCCGAACGTGCGGCGCTAACCACTACGCCACGAAGCGCACATGGACACATGCACCACGATGACAATAAATACCCAACATTAACGAAAGACAGCGCGTTTCTAACGCGTTTGTGCTAGCGCGTTACGGCCCGTGTAAGAAGCTGGTGTAAGACGCTGTGTCTCCGCCTTACCCCTGTATTCATAAACGCTCCTCGACTTGAACTTGACTTGTCACCGCCCTGGGCAGCGCGTTCGAAACGCGTTGAAGGCAGTGGCAAGTGAAGTTCAAGTCGAGGAGCGTTTATGAATATGGGGGTTATACTCTCTCAGCAGTCATGTGATGGCGTCGGCAAACGCGGTGCACGTTCCGGCATGTGTAAACAGCTGCGTAAGACGCTGTGGCCTCTCCCCCTTACTAGAGAGTACTGCACGTTTCTAACGCGTTTGTGCTAGCGTCCCCTTAAGCGGGAGATGGTGCAATTATAATGAAGGGCGCTGTTATAAAATAGGAATGACGTCACATATGGCGCGTTTCATTAGTGGAAGTCAATCGTTCGATTTAGTGCGGCGAGACTGGGCGAATTACACGGAAGATTCACGGTTTACCGATGATTCCCTCCGGAGCTTCGCCCACTCATCATCATTCACCCCGTGGATATGCGGTGTTTTCTTTTGCATGTGTAGCCTGAGGCACAATGCCCTGAAGAAGATTTTTGCAAGGATGGGCAATTTCACAATGTAATTTGTGAATTATCATTTAATGAAACGTGATGGAGTGACGTTTTGAGTTATTACAGTAGTCTATTAAAACTGACTACTACTGAAAAATTTTAACAAGCTCACTACTGACTTGCGAGTAAACATCTCATGTGGAGATGGCTATCTTGCAGTTCATTTTGTAGATTTTACCCTTTAATGGTCATTGTCATACATGTACAGCGGTGAACAAACGTTAACATGCCTTCTTGGAATGAAGTGCCGTATAAACATGCTGCGGAAGTGCAGCAGCCTTCTGTGACTTCTATAAAAAATTGGCATTGTGGTGCTGCCTTTCGGCATCTATCAAATTGAAAACTGATTTTTTTTGCGTCTCTTTATAGTGTCTGCCACCATGATAGTTTGGGAGTATTCCCACTTCACTCAACGTACTGCTGCATGCCCACCCGCCACTTGTGCACTTCGTAATCTGCATTCTTGTGCAGGTCGTTTCAAGTTAAGGACGTCGGCAAAATCGATTTCTATCTCATTTAGCATCACTCAGCGCGCCACTGCAAAATGCTTGCCCACATGGCTCTCCCGGCAAGCGTAAGATTACTTTGTTTACAGGTGGCTGCTCGCAGACCAGCAATGCTACCACATATGCATCTCTTTTTGCGAGGAGTGAGAGTAGGCATGTGCAAACATTCAATGTTTTCGAATATTCGACTGAATTTTACTCTATTCAATATTCACTTCGGTTCGAATTGTAATATTAGAACTGAACGAATATACAGTAGAATTGCGCTAATTCGAACTCCAAGAGGAGCGGAAATTTACTCGAATAAAACTAGAGTTTTAACTAGGGAGACTCTCCTTTAAATATAGTGCCCGATCAGTTGTGTGGCACATACGGTGTGCAAAACCAAAACCGTGACTGGGATCGCATAGGAAAAGTCTTATGTTTCCTCCATCAGTCCTTGATGACATCTGCTGGAAGAAGCCTAGGTTCTGCAATAAGTCCAAGTGCAATGAGATGGCGCCAATGCAATAAACGCGTGCGGGTGAGCCGAGAGAAATGGTGGCTTGATGCGCGCCGCACTCACGCGTGCCCAGTGTTGGAGGTGCTCACATGGCAGGCCTCGCTGTCGCTATAGGTCCCTGGGGCCTATCATTCTCTAATGATCCCCGTCATTTTTCATTGTTATGGCCCTTGGTTCGAACATGAACTGGAAGCTTCCGCACCGCTGTCTTTGCTGGGATGGCAGTCTCCGTGCGATACATGATAAATATTGAAAATGAAATGGCACGTTTCAAAACATGGGCCCTAGTTGTGTCAAACTCATTTTTAAAACATAAACATAAGTTGTGTGAATATTATAACATTTGTAAAAAATCAATTATGCTAGTTTAGGCATGCATACAACAATAAAACTAGCCCCCCCCCCCCTCCCCCTATATATTTACAAATTTTATAAAAAAAACTTGTCGCTTTAGTGTCAACTAAAAAATTATTTCTTCTGTTTCTGCAGAAGAGGTCGCCACAAACAAGCAGCCATCTACAAAGCCCCGAAATGTCGCTTAAATAAAGCTGTTTCCCTCCTCCTCCTCAAAATAAGTCACTCTGAAGAATTTAAATATGCAATAAAAGAAATATGACTCTGGGGGGATGCTTTTGTTTTGAGAAAATGTGACCCTTCAAAGGGTTAAAGATAGTGCAGGTGATGAACTCGCACAGCACGTTCATCCAGCAGGAATGAGTTTCCTGTTTTCGAAGGACCTCACCCATGAAAGAGCAAACGCAGCCGGCTTGTGAACTTGTCTCACTACTTGACCATGAAACTATGGTGCCACTGCTGTGTTGCTTCGTTTAGGAAATGTCTATACTAGGCCACTCAGTGTGCTTAACTAGCTTTATCAATGGTTCAGCCCATAGTTGACAGCAGTTTTGCATTTCTAACAGATGCAGTAGGCAGGCACTTAATGCAATCACATTAGTACACAAAGAAGACTGCAATGTTTAGTGTCCATCGAACAACTGAGTGGCAACAAACAAATTGAAAACAAAAAAGTAAGTTCCAAAGTTGTTGGTCAAGGTCATGGTGAATTCACTGCTACGCTTTAAAATCCATCTTTACAAACTGCCCTTTTGCTGCCACATCATATCAGTCGAGTGGTTGCCCCATATGGTACATACATTCTGCCCTGTAATCCCAGTTAGGACACAACTTCATGTGCACAGAGACTTTGTCCAAAGCATCGCCCAGTAAAGCACAGGGGAGGGAACCAACCATGGCAAGCATCATCGGGCCAATGTCGCCGATGAGCGGCTCCTGTGCTCGCCGCCGCTTCATGAGGGTGCTGAAGCCCTGGTGAATGCGCAGCAGCTCATCCAGGTTGGGGAACAGCCGCTGCAGCAGCTCGGGGGCCAGCAGCTCCTGCTGCTGCAAGGGTCGCCGAAAGATGCGCTCAAGCACTTTCAGCGTGCGCACGTGCGACCGTTCTGTGTGGAAGAGCTCATTGAGCACGTCCTGCCGCTTTTTCTCCTTGGGCTTGAGCTGCCGCAGCGCTTCGCGGCCCAGAGCAGCCTGCCAGTCTGGTGGCTCCAGGTCCCACTCCAGGTCAGAGTCATCCAGGGGACCCAGCGGGGGTACCTCCCCACGATGCACCGCCTCCCAGGACTGGCTTGGGCTCTCCAAGCTCCTGCTGGCAGAGGCGGCACCCTTGTCAGTCAAGCAGTAATGCATGTTTGGGCTAGGTGGTAGCAGTGTTAGTAACTCAGCAAAAAAGTAACCAATTTTAGCTAACTTAATCACCTTAACGACAACAGTGCCTTCTTGGAGTCTTAGCAACTTTGTTAAATTTCCTCACAGGACTTTGGCTAAGTTCAGTGCCTCGTTCCAATTTTATACCAAAGAAGATAGATGCCATTTGTCATTACTTCTAGAGACTTACCAATGAGCTTATTAGGAAGAGATCTGTGCACATCAAAGCTGCTTTTCTATACAAAGCGCAACCTTGAGATCTGATTCAGTTCTAAGAAATTGGAGGAGATGTTCCCCTCCTTTTCACATTTCAACCATTGACTTCGAGTGATTGGGTGTAAGACCCCTGAATAAGCTAAAGGGAGCAACATTCCCCCTCTCCTGGCCTCTCCTTTTTGCAGTGGTCAATCGCACATAGCAGTCCAATTGGCACGATCATGAGCAACTATCATGGCATTGGTATGGGTAATGGCGTGGACGCTCATGCACGTTTCCGCAGAAATGGCGGAAAATGGCGCCAGCATAACCACGTGGCTCCACTCCACCAACAGGAAGGCGTCGATAAGCCACAGATGTCCTTGCCTGCCCTCACTCACAGCTTGGACAGCAAGATAAAAGAACGTCCCTATCTTCAGTTTTATTCAGGGGGCTAAACTTGGTGCATCTATTCGTACCCCTTGACATGAAATTTACTTTTACAAGTACTCCGAGACCAAGGACACAATGCCCAGCACTGCACCGGCGATCTTCCGCTGACGCCTGCCAAAGCCAAAGTTGCCAATCTGGCACAGCATGGCACAATTTCGTTCATTTTTCCGCTTTAGACGGAATTTGGCAGAGCAACTTGATTGAGTTACAAAATTGTGCATTCGGCGCAGGATTCCCACTCCTGCATTAAGAGCCTTGAATGAAATGACTAACACTTCCCAGGATTCACAAAAGAATATGCTTAGAGCTATTGCTCTGCACTTGATACTGCTGGAGCATATAAATCGAAACTTTGCCACACATCTCCTGCTGACTTGATTGTTGTAACAGTACTAGGCAAAGAAGGCCCTGAGGTTAACACAGGTGCATTAGAATGACATTCTAATATAGCAGCAACTAGCAGCATCAGTGTGTGGTGTGTGGAGTGCACGACACGGTGCAGTGGATGGAGATGACAAGGAGCAGACGACAAGCAGTGCGTGTGCGGAGGCGAATTCCATGCTGGATGGAAAACGACAACGTCGAAGACCGTCCGGCATGTGAACACGCGGCGCAAGAGGAAAAAATGAAAGAAAAAAAGGCATCCAATCGCAAGAGACCACGAAGCTTCGCACGGCCAATGAGCAAACGACGAATCGGCCAGAGCGGCAGAAAAGCGAGGCGCGCTGGCAGAAGAGAGGGGGAGTTCCATCCAGAAAGCGACGCCAGGAGAAGGTCGGCCACCGGACCGGGAGTTGAAGACGGGCCGTCGGGTTCCATACCCGAGCCACCAGGACTTCACCCGACCGGGGCCTCCTGCCAATGCGTTCCTGGGCGTCTCCACTCAACCCGATCGTGAACTGATGCCCGAGGCTGGCGAGCTTCTGCGCCGGTGGGCAGAACGCGAGCAGTTGGGCTTCGGGCCCGAGTTCCACGCCCAGCTGCCTGGACAGAACGCCGCCGCCGTCTATCCATGCTGCCAAGCCACGCTCTGATCGTCTGTTCAACAGTCCAACATACCGACCTTTGGTGAGACCGACGCCGCTTCTCTCGTTGTCTCGTTTCCGTTTCTCCGCATCGCGACTGTAGTACGCACTCACACATGCGGTGTTGCATCCCGAATTGGCAGGGCGCATTCTTTGGTTGTTTCCATTGAGGCAGGCCCTTTCATCAGCGTCGCCCAGACAGCGACAGTGCCCGACACCGACGGTGACGGACAAACAAGCGTCTAAGCATTCTTTGGGTGCTTCCCCCACTGCCACCCCTTCCTCAGCGGCCGCCTACCTGGCGACGCGGCCCGACACCGGCTGAGACGCGATGACAAAGAAGCTCACCTAGAAGCGAGCACAACCACCAACTTCGTGGAATTACTACCGTGGGAACGGCGACGATCTCGGTTTCCCAGATGGCCACGTAGTTGCGGCAAATGCGAAGGCGAGGGTGCAACATTAGAGGCGGAGTTTAGTGAACAATACGACCGCTATGATTGGCCGCATCAAGGTCATCCGATTCCCTAGTCGAGTCAACTAGGGAAGACGACTGTTTTATAAGCGGACACCTTGGGTGCAGTGGAGTGTCCTGACGTGCTCTGATATGTGCTCAGACATGTAGTGAGCCGAGACTTTCAAAGTTCTCCCCCATGAAGTGGGCTTCCATATTTGGAGGCACTGCAAATATGTAGAATAACCCCTTTTTTTCTCGCTATTACTCCCGGACGTACTCATCCCTTTGGCTGAAGGATCACCGGCCTAAACGCTACCCGAGTCCCAACAGCGGCCTGCCTGAACTTGCCTGCTATCATTAGCGTTCTAGCTCTGAGTGTGTTTCTTCTTGCGAGTTTTTCATTGAGTGTTTGTTTTATGGTTTTCTTTTCGTTTTTAGTTATATTAAAAGTTTTGTGTGTGCGTTCTACAACAAACGGCTTTGTCCTCGATGGGGTTCTCGGAGGCTCCACCTAAGCCATTAAATAAAAGAACCTGCATCACAAATTGCCTTGCCACGGCATAAATCTCTGCCATGAATCAGGGATCATAGCACTGCTCACAGGATCCAGAAAGCTGCAATTGTCAACAGCATATCACAGATAGTAAGCAAGAAGGGTAGGGCCCTCACCTGGTGGACAGGCTGGAGTTGGAGGAGCTGCCCGAGTTGTTGAGGTTGGTTGGCTTGTCATCAACGTCCACATCGCTGCATAAAGACACACACACACACTGTGGCCAGACTCCAAACAACTAATCAGTCTGCATGAAATAAAATGCAACTGTCACTATGTGACTGCTTTTATGATGTCAGCATATAAAGAGGTGATTGACATGCTGTGGCCATGCAGCTCACGATTTAACACAAACAATGCTGGTAATTCTCAATCATTGGTCTAAACAGAACAGACTACACAAGCGGTAGCCTGCAGTTTTAAACGCACCTCCTTTTTAGTAAATTGTATCCGTAACTGCTAATGTTTTCGAAGCACAGAATCACAGAAAGAAAAAACTTGACCACAGCCAATGCATCCCTCAAAAGATTCAGGGGATGCTTTGCCATTCAAATCGCTCCAAATTTTTGGTCACAAGCAAATTGAACTTTCTGCAAGTGTCCCACTTTTGCTATCAACTGTACAGGCAGGAACAAAATAATACAGGATCTGCGAGCACCTGACAAATGGCACTCTTGTGCCAATTCATGCTTGTGTGCCTGTCCATACGCTAACTTTTTGCCAGCTTGGTGTAGGAATCATGATGATTGCAGAAGATTACGCTAGGAAAGCGCTGTCCTTTTCAGTATGCAGAGTGTGCAATGCATTGTTGCACGTCACAACGGCTGAAACAAACCCTGTTCGCCTGGCGTTATGTTCTCCAATCATTGCAATTCCTACAGCAGGCTAGCAAAAAGTCAGCGTACGGACTGGCGCATAAACATGAAAGGACACGCGTATGCAATGCGATGTCTTGACAGAAGTTGCTTGCTTCCTTGCATGAGTGCAGTTTGACACACGCTCGCAAATCCCATATTATATTGTCGCCGCCTATACACGCACAAGGTTCTTGCAGGTTGGTTCACCTTTCTTAGTTTATTTCATCATTCCATTTTTCTTGCATTAACGCCTTTTCATACAATAAGGGATTCAACATATGTACACAGCTTACCATATATATATATTTTTTTCTATTCCCATATCTACAGTCACCCAGAGGGCACATAACACAACATGTATTTTTGGCATAACAAAAGTGCAAGAAATACAAAATATGACAAAAAGACGGTCATATGTGAACCAAGTTTCCTAGTTACTGTAAGTTCTTTGTCACTGAAGGGCCCCCCCCCCCCCCCCCCTATTCATTTAACTACAATTAAAAATGTCCAAAGTAACATTTTCCACATTTTATTATACATTATTATCTGTTCCTTGAGCTTTCTCTCATGCAAGATCCCCATGTACCCCTTCTTTCTCAAACTAAACACAGTCCACACAAAAGGTCAAAAGTAACACTACATACTGTACAATGTTCTAGAAAACACATGATATGCGTTCAAGTTTCCACCAGCGGTTGTGCTGTTACATTTGAGATGGCGTACAGTGGTTTAAGAGCAAAGCAAATGCAGAGCAAACCAAGTTCATCAAGAATAAAACAGTGGCATGCACACTTACCTCTTAGACCTTGGGATGTTGGGGTCACTGCGCTTGCGATAAGATGGCCGTGTTTCCCTCTGTGCAAAACAGGATAAGATGCCGTTAGCTAAAACCCCATTTGATGTCGTCAAGACTTTTACAAGCCTGCTCAGCAACTGCTGTGAAATGTGTCTGCAGCTCACTAACAGCACCAAAATTTCTAGACTGCAATCCTGCCAACCCGTGAATTTCGAAGTTCATAAAAATCTGGTACACACGACACCTATGGAGGGAGGGAGGGGGGCAGGTATTACATATGGTTTATTAGTTTGCCTTAAGACTAAGAGGCAGCTTTAGCTTGGGGGCTCCCATCTAAATAAAAAATATCTTGGTATCCATATTACAACAAACTTATCATGGAAGACGCATACAACATGTTACAGCAAAAGCATCTAGCACACTTGGTTACCTAAAACGAAACCTACGTGAAACCCCTTCAACCACTCGTGAAATAGCGTACAGAACCTTTGTTCGTCCTAAGCTCGAATGCTCGATATGATCGTCATAGTTTGGCTGCACTCAAAACACTTTGGCTAAGTGGATCCTCATTCACACATTTAAACTGATTGTGTATAAAATGTTGATGTGTTTGCTTTACCCTTGTGTACATAAAACTGTTGATACATAGTTGTGCAAATTTTTTCTACACATGTATATTTACACATCTTTGTTAGTGTATGCTTGTCTTTCAGTAGTAATGTTTATTACAACCTGCTGTATAACTTGTTCATTTCTTTCACTATGTTCCCTTTTCTGCCCCTCCTGCTTGGTCTTCGGACTGCAATATGTAATAAATAAAAATAAAATAACTCAGGAATATTTAATAAATTCTCTCGAATCTGTTCAAGACTGTGCCGCATGTTTCATCGCGAAAGATTACAGTAGGCATTCTAGTGTTACTGCTATAAAGAAATCGCTATCACTCCCATCTCTTGAATCAAGAAGGACGATAGCTCTGCTTTGCTTACTGCAGAAAATCACTCACAGTCAACACACAACTACATTACCCCTTCCCGACCATTTCGCACATCTCGCCACTTAATAACGCACACAGTTTCCCATGTGTGTTTGGCCACACAAATGCATTTAATAAATCTGCATTATCTCTGCCAATAGCAGCTTGGAACAAACTTCCAAGCCACATTGTTGAAATGAATAATCTCGAATCATTTAGAGAAAGATTTAAAAAAAAATTATTGCATAGTCATGCACACACGTTGTTTCATTTGTACCATGTGACTTAACTGTCGTCATCCTCGCTTCTTGCAAGCAGTTTATAGGTATACGTGTGTTTGCAGTTCTTTGCCAGGATTTTGATGAGCCATGCGCGTTTCTGATCGTCCATAGTGTTGTTGTTCATTCGCTTGATGTTAAACGGTGTCTTTTTTCAGTAGTTTGATTTGTTAGCTATGTTCTCCTGTTTTCACTACATGTTTCTCTTACCCCCCTCACGCAATACTCCAGTTGGAGCCTGTGAGGTATGTGTATAAAAATAAATAAAAATACATGGGAAAGGAGAAATGGTTTTTCTCGGCAACCATTGCACCAAATTTGATAAGGTTTGTTGCATTTAAAAGAAAAGTTATAATCTAGTGACTGTTGGAGGCTGTCAATTTTTGAATGGACATTGTTGTAAATTGCTAATTTTTAAAAAACAAAACTGTCAAGTTGACAACTCATAACTCAGCAATGAAAAACGATATCACAATTATGTAAACTGCATTTAATAGTACACCTAAGCGGACAAAATTGATTTATTATACATGGCTCTCAAATAGACCACTAATATGCGAGTAGGACTTTGCAAAATCCTTGTAAACAATGTAACAAATTCACGTAACATATAAATTAATATATCACATTTATGCATCACATTTGTCCGCTTTGGATGCTCTAACAGATGAAGTTTGCAGAACGGCAGAGCTACGAATTTGTAAACTTTGTGCTTCCATTTTTTTTTTAAACTTATCAATTTTTGAAGCTCCTTTTAAAAATTTGGGCCCTAAATAAAAATCTTGCTTCCAATGATCACTAGAATTTAACTTTCTCTCGCAAGTGCAACAAATTTTACTAAAATTGGCTTAGTGGTTACCTCAGGAATGTGTTTCTGCGTTTTACATGTATTTGAATAGGCGGCATCAGAGTTGGGCCCGAGCTAAAGCTTCCTCTAAACACACATCTTGCATAGGATACATACACACTTTGTTTATGCTTTACCTTTAGATGTAGACCACAAGGAGAAAAAGCTTGAAATAGAGTGACAAGCAACACACTGTTTATAAATCACAGTGACCTTTTCAGCAATTCTGCTGTTGGCTATTTAACCTTCAATAACTTGTCTGAATAAACGTTCTCAAAGCAAGAACCCCTATGGTGCCCTTACATCATCAGAATACTTCCAAGGGTATGTGTGGTCAGAAACAAGCAAAATGTTGAGCGGGTCTTGTGTGCAGTACTAAATATCCGTCTGCAATCATTACTGTGAGGAATTGATGATGATATTTGGTGTTTTTTTGGCGCAAGGGCCAAATGTGGCCAAAGAGCGCCAAGACAATGAATGGTATGTTTGCCATGATCAGTGGGTTCCGATGGTAGGATGCTATGTGGCTGTAAAGGGGCCTAAGAGCAAATCGCGGTATATAAGCGTAAAACATATATCGAATAGAATTATGGCAGTGACGTGTGGAGTGATCTGTGGGTCGTGAATGTATGAGAAGTGGTCATGGTGCTAAAATTAAGGATATAAAAGCAGCACAACGCCTACCGAAGGCCTTTGTGAACAAAGACAATGAGGCACGTGCTTTCTTTAATAAATTACCGCAGCAGTGGCCTCTGCAGAGAGGCCGTGCTACACTGTCACCTGGATAGATAACACGGAAATTATGTATGTCTTTTAAAAACGCGAGAAGTGATTCATATTTAAAAAGAGGTTCATTGCCCAAAAACATAGAAGGATGTAATGGGAGATATTGCCGTGATGGTAATGGAAAATGTTTTTTCCTCCGAGGCTCCAGTTCAGGGCACTGTAAGAGGACATGAAGTACACTGAGTGGCTTGCCACATTCATCACAGACAGGCGGATCGCCACCGGACAATAAGTAAGCATGTGTACTGTATGTGTGTCCTATCCTGAGTCTGCAAAGTGTAACCTGTGTGCGGCGTGTCTTCAATTCTGGTGGCCAATGAGCGAGATGAGGCTTGATAGTGTGTAATTTGTTGCCCGTTTCTCTGTCCCACAGACGTTGCCAGTAGGTCCTGACCTTTTTCTTGATAAAGGGCTTTAGGTCCATTACAGGGACGGCTATGGGTGAAGTGGCAGCGTCTGTATGAATTACTGTGAGGAATTAATCACTGCAGCATTATCACTGTGATCCTGTGGAACCTCAGCAATACATCTACACCTCAAATTTTTTCCTACTTGTACCCGCTGTACGTTGGGTTTCATATTTTTTTCAATATGTCCAACCAAAGGTTTTTGCATAGATATTTTGCAATTTTACAAATATGTTTTTGCAAACAAAATTTATTTTTGATGGAGCATTATTAACACTGCAGAATCCCCAAGTTCGTCAAATTTATGGAAAAATTGAGCAAGTTGGCAATTCACTTGTAGCACAGCAGCCCGCTACCACTAGCCACTAACATCCCCATGAAATCAACAGTGTACTTGAATATCACCACTGTTTAGCACTCAAGGAAATCGGAGTATGAACTATTGCACAGATTAGATATGTAAAGTTGTTTATGGTGTCGCACACAATATTTAATCTAAATGTACAAGCCTTGGCCTTAGTTGTTTTGTCCTGTCATCTGGATAAAAACTTCAAAATGGGAACGATTGGGCATTTACAAAATACAATATCGCTCGATTGTTTTGAAAATGGTTTCCAGGCATAGTCTATGACGAGCAGTCAGGGAGTGCAATTTTGCATTACTAGAACAAATACAATACAGTTAAACCTGGATATAACAAAATTGACAAATTCCGCAAAAACTTTGTTATAAAGAGGATTTCGTTATATGCAGGTTCAGCAAGAAAATTTGAAAAAGAAACGCTTACTGTTTTTACTCGATTCTAACACGCCCTCGATTGTAACACGCACTCATTTTCCGTTTTCGTCGAAGCACTCATCCTTGAAATGCCACACCAGGTACTGGATGCGTGGACGCGTGTCGTTTCGCACAAGCGAAAGGCGTCGGAAACAAAGAGCGCGCGACACGATGGCGTTGTAGCGTCGTATAGTGTCACCTAGTGTCAGGCTAGTGAAGTGAAGCGCAGAGACTTGCGCAGTAACCAAAGAGTGGCGCTGCCAGCGCGTAAAAAAAAAAAAAAAAAGAGAGAGAGAGAACGTTTTTTTTTTTTTCCTTCGGCTACATCAACTGCAAAAGGAGAGTGCCGGCTTGGCGGTCTAGGCCAGCTGCAGCAAGCGGCGGGATCAGGTTTGAATGAAGGGAGGGGGAAAGGTCACGCCCGCGGCGGCAAGATCGCCGGGTCGAGGGATGAAGGCCTGCCTCGCGCACACGTGCGCTCACTCTCGCCTCGCAGTCGCCGTGAATTCGAGCGCACCAAGCGCGCCGCCACCGTTTTGCATTCCGTCGCAGCGGAGAAGGTGCTTCCGGTTGCTGCTCACGCAAAAATGACAAAATTTTGGGCGAAATCTCTACGTTGTCGGCAGGGGCAATTCATTATTTCGAGGGGGTCTCCCGCTGCCACTTCGTTACGTAGAGGTCTCAAATACATGTGCTTCTGTGGAGTAATGGCGGGGAAAAGAAAAACTTTGTTATATCCAGGCATTCATTATATGGAGGTTCGTTATAAGCAGGTTTAACTGTATTATGAATATTTCTGAAGTTAGATGCAAGCTGTCAAGAGATTTATCTCCAAACCACAGAAAAAGAGCATAAGAAAGTTCACGCTGCACACTTTGGTTTTTATACTCCTCTATGTGCGAGTTACATTTGTAATAAGACCACTATACACGCAGGAAAGGATGCTGCTGAATCCCTGCTTTTCAAGCACACACCCTTTAATTATGAAACAGACCCCAAAAGAAAGTCCATATATGACCACAAATCCCAAGGCATACAAATTATGAAGAGTAAATATTGTTGATCAGCTCAAACCATCGCTTGTTTTGGCACAAACTCACACCTCTAATTGTGCGCTGTGACAATGCTCTCCACAGGCGACAGAAAAGCCACTGAGTTATCATGCACATGTGAGAGAGAGAGAGCATTAAGGTGACCTGTTGGTTTGAATTTTCAATCATGAAAGCAAAAATTTCGATGTTTACAAAATCACATAACTGAAAGACCTCTCTAACGGAAAAAGAGAAGACACTAGGGTCAAAAGAGAAACATTGATCCAGTGAGCTGCCATATTCATTCCTTCTTTAACTTGATGTACCACATGGTAGTATCATGCATCATTCTCCTCCAGTGGTGATGGACAACACATGCAGAGAGTGTGTGTGCATACATAATGCCCTAGGCTTCCTTATGAATCCACAAATGAATTCTGGTGTTTTTACATGCCAAATCAGGATTTGATTACGAGGCACGCCATAGTGGATGATTGATACTGACCACCAGGGGATCGTTAGCGTGCCCCCAATGCACGAGGCATGGGACACGGGTGCTCTTGCATTTCACCCCCATCGAAACACACAACCTCATGCTTAGCAGTGCAACACCATGGCCTTAGCACTAAGCCACCACGGCAGGTCTTTACCTGTCCGTTTTATGAAACCAGGCACTTATTAAATAGGGATTACAGCATCCCAGTTGTATTACCTTTGCCTAACACTAAAGAAAGACAAGGAATACATCAAATGCTGCAAAGCATAAGGACTGCAATTTTGTAGCAATGCCTACCACTCAATTCTATGCCACTTTTATCATCCAACATTCGCCGCCGACTGTTCTTGTTGATAACGCGGGCGGGACATCGCTCTGCCCACACACACACATACAGAAAAAAGCTGTGATTTGCTGAGGCTGCTCCAACATTAGGCACAACCCTCTCACGTGATGGGAGGTATTATTCTATGGCGCCACTCGCGGATGACGGTCATGCCAGTGCGTGGGAACACGCGCGCGGCTGAGAATGCCCCAAACCCCCCGGTTTCGAACCCCCAATGTGGCCCGCACACTGTGCTGGAAGGTGAAGGCAGTCACTGCCGGGTCGGCTTTACCTTGTTGTGCCTGGTGTCGGAGAGGACGCGTCGGCCAGCGGGTGGCCGCTCGGCGCGTCGCGACGGCATCGCGGGACTGGAGCCGCCGCGGACCCGCCATGCGAACCCAAGGTCGCGCCCCAAATAGCGCGCCCTGGACGCGGGCCAGCGGCCCCGCTTCTTTCGCCAGGTTCGGCTGCGCAGCAGCACGACAGTGCATGGAAAAGTGCACGGTGCTGCCGCCCTGGCGCGCGGACCTACGGGGGCAGCGCGCGACAACGTCGCAGTTCTTCCAAGCCCTCTCGCCCGATAATCTCAGGAATCGCTGGAGAAGGCACACCAGGGAGAATATCTCGGGCGCGGTGACGCTGTCCAAAGCACCGTTTCAGGGGACGAAAGATGATTGTGATCGGTGATCCGTCGATCTGCGCAATGTGCGTTCGTGGGGTGGTAGAGACGCTCGCGCGGGGAAACGCCGGCACGCGTTACGGCGACCACCAGACACGCAGGATGGAATAGGCACTGCGGTTTTGACAGCTCAAGTGGGTAGGCCCTCGTGATCAGAGAGTTGCGTATAGTATGAAACGCGATTATCTGCACACCGATAATTGCTACGACACTACGTCAAGACCTGCCGGCCTGTTTAAAGTCCCTATATAAGAAAAGTACCGCCATCCTTTGATCAACGCCGCTTCGCTCTCTCCTCCGATTGGACGATGATAGCGCGCGCTTTGACTTCTTTATATTTTGTTTTTCTTTCCGCCTCAGAGCCATGTTGCAAGTCGCTCTGCGCAGCCGCAGTCTACGGCGGCGGCGCGCGCCCGGCCTTAAAGTTTCAACGTGGACTTTCTAGGGCCGCCACCGTCGACCTGCTTTCGCAAGCAAAAAATAAAGAAAAAAGCAAGCGCTTTAAGAGAGGAGACGGCGGAGGAAAGAGTAGATGGCGGTACTTTTACTATATAGGGACTTTAGGCCTGTTGACGCCCTTGAGCCCTCTGGCATGTAACAGAGATCGTGACGTCGCCGTTAAGATCGACGGCGCCAAATGCTTAACGGCCTCCAGCGCTTACGTCACCGTCTGGCAGTCTAGACAGCAATGCAAAAAGAAGCCATCTCGGCGCGATACACCGTTTGCTGCGCGCCCCATCATCGCCGCGCTAAGGAGTGTCGGCGCCAGGTCAAGGATTGTCGGCGCCAAAGGTCAAGAATAAAAAATCTTGTGTTTTACTTGCCAAAAACCACAACCTGATTATGAGGCACGCCGGGGTGGGGGACACTGGATTAATTTTGCCGTGCACCTAAATCCACGCACACGATCGTTTTTGCATTTCGCCCCCATCGAAATGCGGCCGCCGGGGCCGGGATCAAAGCCGCGATCTCGAGCTCAGCAGCGAAACTCCACATATCCACTGGGCTACCGCGGCGGGTAACGCGAAAGCTCACCGTAATCCAAGGCCCACTTTAGTGACAAACGATTCTACTTGTTTGATGTCACCTTAAAAATCGTATAGAGCGCAGTCCGTTATGGGTACTATAGAGTATGGCGGAGCGTATGGTTCGTAGAGCATATATTTGCTCGGTAATGTGTCTCCGCCCAAATGCCGCTAACCACCTTATAAGTATATTCGGTGCACTGCTCCAATACGCGCACTTTGTTGATAGGCGCAAACACAGAAAGGAGAGCCAGGACGCCTTATTTAATACCCCCCGTTTCACCAACCGCATTACCATTCCGAGTCGATGCTAAAAGCGAAGAGGGCAAAGAAAGTGCGTGTTAAAAAAAATCGAATTTAAAAATAATATGGAATGAAAATTGCTATTAACGATTAGTATTGACTTAATATCTCATTCTTAAATTAGAAAATCCTATTTAAGTATTCTTCCCGTTTATACCCACTGCCGCCCGATCGCCCGTAGTGCCGCAATATGCACAAGGAAGGGTCGCCCACCAGAGGCGGAAGAGACGAGAGTTGTGCCGTGTTTACACGCGAACCTGCCCGCATACACACCGTAAGAATTACGCTGTAATGTACTTATATAAACGCAAATTTTGAATGAATGCGCAAAACGGTCGATTTGTTTTTCGCAGCTGGTTTTCTAGCATTTCGTGAAAGTCAAATTGCCCTAACGTGCCCAAAATTTTTTTTTCCGCTCAAAATATTTTGGGAAAATACTGTGCCAGTAATGATTATATATGTATAATTTTTCGGTTTTTTTTTTAGGAGAAATAATTTTTCTCGAGCGCCAAGTTGGCGTGGATTGACCCTACACAAAGTATATGGAACGTGGCGATGCGCCGGGTCAATTATACGTCCCCGATGCTTCGGCGCGAGGACTACGCATCCGCGCTGTTTCCGCGAGACACAGCGCCACATTACGTTAGTTGCCGCAGAGCCGCCGTTACAACCTCGGTCGGCCCGCTGGAGGGCGAAACCGGCGCGGAAACGACCGTACCGAGGGCATCCGTGGCGATTGCCGAGCTCCCGCGGTGGCACTACGGCACACACATCGAGGCAAGCCACGGCGAAAAGCTGCAGCGGCCGGCGACGCGGTTTATTCACGACGAGCCCGCGGGGTTCCGCCCCTAATGGCGTGCAGGGAGGACACGCCCTCCGCGGACGACATCACGGCGGGCGAACACGTTACAACAGAGGAAGGAGAGACGTAAACAGGCCGGCCATGGCGCCAGATTAATTCTGAACGCCGAGTTCCATACAAAAATTACACGATGACAGCGTGGCACTGTAATCCCACTGCGGGACGAGCCTGGCCTCGTGTATCACACACAGCAACAGAACGTGGCTGCAAAAAGACCTGAGAACCGATTTAATTCATCGTGCACTTGAACAAATTGGCGTTTGTTACAGCAACTGCGGGTACTCTGATTGCGACCGCGTATTCGAAACTGCGGACAGCGTTCCGAAGGATTACGAACCTCCGTCCTCGCGGCAGTCAAAGCTCCCGATTTCCCTCCAGTGTGCGTGCAACTCAACGCATTCGAAGGTACCTTCGTAACGTACCCCGGTGGGTACGGCGCAGAGGCGGGATAATGGGTAGCACTGACAGGAGACGAGAACCGGAGCATCTTCAGCCGTGCACCACCTAAGGTTCTGAATAAAGGAAGCGGTTTGACACATCGGCCGTCATCAATAGTTCCTCTCCCGTAGCAACTTTGCTAGAATAAATTCACTTCGAAAAGGAAGGCAGTCCGTGCTGCGAGGCCTTCATTCTTTCAATGAAAAGCTCATGATGATGATGAAATAAACTGTATTAACGAGATAGAGCCGGCGAACATGTGTGTGTCGCCCTCAGGTGAGTGGCTTCCTTAGCCCGAGATGCCAAGGCCCTCGGCTGTTCGCTTCGCTCGGTCGACCAGTCGTCGCTGGTCCGCAGGTTCTCCCACCGCTATACAGTTGACGCTCTATTCAATGGAACCTCCATGACACCGTTGCACTGCCTAACCATATGATATAGCGTATTGTGTATACCGCAGAACTTACAGTTGTATTCGTATAGTGTGAGATTTATCTTGCGCAATAAAGTGGCGTGTGGGAAGGAATTAGTTGGGAGTCTTCGGAGCTGCATGGCCTCCTCCTTACTAAGCGCCGGTTGATATGGTGGGTATTTCCTTCTGTCTAATCTGGAAGTGTTCTAGAATGTGCCTGTGTCGTTCTGGGACAGGCGTTGGCGTACGATCACCTCTCGGGGATGCCTGGTCGGTGTAACCTCAGGCAGCAGGATCATCCGCTATGTTTCCCACAAGGGAATCGTGTCCACACGATATGTATGTCTGGTGGGTAGCGTAGCTTGAGTGGTATATTGAGTGCCACGGTGGAGATACAACCTTTCTGAACATTCCTGCATGCTGCCTGCAAGTCTGTAAAGACTAATTTGTCCCTCATAGGTTGTTGTCTGCCTATTCTGGCCAGTCGACGTCGCTCACTCAGTATTACAATGTTGCTGCAGTGAGCTTTTTTCTTTTTCCTTTTTTTCTGTTCTTTCTGTGACGCTCACTGCGTGCGCCGTCTTGCTCCGACGTATATCGCGCGCTATCTTTCTCATTTATTATCGCGTCTTCCCGCGCTTCCGACGCCGGGCAACGACACTTCAGAAACCCATTTAGGGCTCGCACTACCGCGAGAAACAATGAGAAGACGTTGTGTTTTGCGGACTCGGCCTTTTAAAGATAGCCGATCTCATCGGCCTACATGTGGTCCTGGAAAATGCAAACGTGAAGACCAGACATCCGTGGACGATGGCGTGCCACGGCTTCGGAAAAAGCGGAAAGTATGTATACATGTTAATAAAAGGACTGTGGCCGGCACTTGCCGTTAGCCCCGAAATCAGCTGCACGGTGCATTCGGCTCCCGTGGCGGTTGCTATTAGTCCAAAAGGCAGACGTCTCTGGCGTCGTGAAAAGGTATTGCTCGTGCCCCTACTTGAACGTGTCACGACAAATGAGCCACACATGGGCAAACCGAACAACCGGCAGCTAAATCGCGCGTTAGTGCTATGCGATGGCGGTGTCAGTTCCGTGCGCGTCTGCCGTGCCGTGCCGTGTGAACGGTCCGCGCTTTACATGTCCGCTTTCAACGAAAGGACAGCGGGTGGAGGCGGTTCGGGAAGTTGTAAATCTTTCGCAAAGATCAATAAACAATTTCGCTGTGTATTCCGTGAGTGCGCAAGCCCATAAAGTCATGCGTAGTGCAAGAAAACATTGCGTGGGCGCACCGCCCAATTTTTACTGCCTGCGCACGCACGGTCCTCTCAAGGCTCCGCCGTTTTCGAAAGCGCGCGCTATCGTTTATTGATACGTCCGTCAAAACAAGAAAGCCAAATAACTAACCCAATCGACCTATGCAGCATTGTTCTGTGTGTGCCATCAAACACACCGAAATATTCTGCCGCTGTTTTCAACCTATACACGAAATACTATTGAAAGTTCCGTTTGTTTCCAGCTCGGACAATGTCCGAGTGTTCTGGCGCGCTTTACTTTCAGTATTGTGTTGGCCTGGCATTCAGACATCATCTGCAGTAGTAACTTCCTCAGCAACACTACGTGGCTGCTGAACGACATCCTTTCTTAACTCTTTCGTGGAAATGCCAGCCGAGCTATCTATAAATTCTGACCTCTTACTTTCTAGAGCGTTTCCTTTCCTGTTTATTACAATCACGCTAGTTTTTTTTTTTTTTTTTTCCCACAGTGTGATTGTACCGTGATGTTGGGGGAAAAGCTGCCGGACAGAGCGCACACGCCTGAGCGACACAGGAGAAATTGTGGATTGCGTCATAGATTATATCCAACGTTCTATAGCTACACCGATGTACAATATACAAATTCTTAAGCCTACCGACTTCGACCTGTATTTACTGATGGAACCGAAACCGCGTACAGACAAATTGCTCAGTTCCGTCTGGGCACTCCCTCAGCGCCAGGAATAGAGGACGACTAGAGGACGTCGCACAGTCGACGACTGTCCCGGCTGTGCCCCTTTAGCCCGGCCGTGTGACTGCTCACGGGGGACCCTCATGAGAAGGAAATTCACAGAAGAATAAAATTGGGTTGGAGTGCTTACGGCAGGCATGGCCAAATCATGAATGGGAGCTTACCACTGTCGTTGAAAAGAAAAGTGTACAATCATTGCATTCTACCGGTATTGACATATGGGGCAGAAACTTGGAATTAAGTTAAAGAAGAAGCTCGAAAACAAGTTAAGGACAGCAGAAAGAGCAATGGAACGAAAAATGTAAGGCGTAACGTTAAGATACAGGAAGAGAGCGGTGTGGATCAGAGAGCAAACGGGGATAACCAATATTCTAATTCACATTAAGAGGAAAAAAATGGAGCTGGGCAGGCCATGTAATGCGTAGGGTAGATAACCGATGGACTATTAGAGTTACAGAATGGGTGCCATGAGAAGGGAAGCGCAGTCGAGGACGGCAGAAAACTAGGTGGAGTGATTAAATTAGGAAATTTGCTGGGAGAGGCCTTCGTCGTGGGGTGGACATAAAAACAGGCTGATGATGATGATGCTACTGCATACGGTGGACACTGGCAAGCTTACACCGCAACGGAAAATGGAAAGCCTCGACCGACCGCATGCTGCACGGTGGTGGCAATTATATATATATATATATATATATATATATATATATATATATATATATATACATATACAGACAGCGAGTTTAACATACCTGACCTGACCAACGTAGAAGTGCACACATCTCTGCGGCACACGAACATACTGGTTAATCAACACTGAGTCAAGTCAGGTTTGAATACTGCGGATACAAACTCGATTGAAATGCAGCAAGCGCAGAGCGCGAACATGCCGAAATTCAACGGCGGGAGAGAGCGGAGCACAACACTGATACGATCTACACAGGGAATGCTGGGCACTGTGAAGGATCGGATGCCAGTATAGTACTATTTCCTTTCTAAGAGGTTTTGGTACACAAAAAACAATACGGTGACCGCGCGGAGAGTGAACATGTGTAGGAATCACGTTGAAATCCTTGGTCTCGGTGGACGCAACGACGGCGTCACGTCGGTCACACGTCATTCTTGAACGCGCGCTATGTTTGGCGCACTTTCGTCAGGACGATATTCTGACAGCGTCGTGTCGGTAAGACAGAGCCGCTGTAAAGAAACGCCGCGCGCGTTGCCTCGCCGACCACGAAGATCTGCCAAGCTCGCTGCCTTATCCGCTGCAACGATATTAGATGATCGGAAAGATACACCTCACGCAAAGAAAGCTCATGACAATAGACGACAGACGAAATCAGGCCACGGCATGCACTTGCG
Organism: Dermacentor silvarum; assembly: GCF_013339745.2. Classification (NCBI taxonomy): domain Eukaryota; kingdom Metazoa; phylum Arthropoda; class Arachnida; order Ixodida; family Ixodidae; genus Dermacentor; species Dermacentor silvarum. Next base: position 182,387,718 of record NC_051159.1, on the reverse strand, counting down.
GACTCCGCGACGAACGTGTGCCCCTAATGCTCACCGCTGAGTTGTTACCTTGACTAACAAGTACAGGTAACCGGTTTACGGGCATGATCTATTGCTTCGCGCCGCACATATACGTACACTCCCAAAGACAGACACGTATACACCCTAACGCGACAGTTGCGATCTCGATTTCCAGAATTTCCAGCGCGAAGTGTTGAAAGCACCGCTGCAGAAGTACCACTCTTGCTAGCAAGAACGAAGAGGAACGTGCTGCTTTCCACTGAACAATGGGCACGTTTTGGTCCTACTGAGAATGTACGAAGCACACTAAAAGCAAGGCGCACAGTTGGGACCGGAGTGTGTTGTCACACGATCCTACTATTTACCCTCCGTTTCACATGTCGGATTTTGACCAATTCCTTATGGCGAATGTTTCCGTGTATTATGCTTCGTTTCGCTAAAACCATTCAGCCTGTTGCGAGCTGTATGAATGACCTGCGTCAGTTTTTCAAGAGCCGAATTTAACGAGTCGTTCGCACGGTGTCGGGTGCGGTGGCTAACCACGACAGCCAAGGCAGAGGACAGCTATACGAACCGTTTATCGTGTCAAAATAGTTTTTCTTATTCGTTTTCTGATTAGCTGTCACGGCTCTGACCTCCATGACGCTGCGCGATTTTAGTGACGTGGAGCGCACATGCAGTCTTTGTCAAAAGTTTGAAGCCACTGCGTTCGAGACCGGACCCATACCGTCGGAACACATGCCGACGCCCACCATGGACCCTCGACGGTTGAGAGAGGCAGTGCTGTAGAATGTTGATTAGTACACACGTTACTAATGTGACAGAACAACAGTGAGACATGCTGCTGCACACTCCCGTGGGCCGTGCTTCGGAGCGCGGGCTGGAGCGTTGCGACAGCACCGCGGCGACGGACCTTGCCACTCGTGAAGCGACTTCGAAACGTTTTTTACAAGGGCTGTACGCAATACAGCACACTGCGCCGGCGGCGTGGTGGTATCGGTGCTCACCAGGCTGAGCGTCCGGCGCATGGCGACCCGGCGCAGCGTCTCCGGCTCCCCGACCGGCATCGTGGCGGCGGTCCCTAAGAGCGGCAGGCACACGCAATCACTGAGGAGCACCTTCCCTCACTGGTTGGAAGTCGTCGCCCGGGGAGACCGCGAGCGATCTATAGCGCCCGCCGCGCCACCGCCGTAGGGAAGACCTCCCCCATTCGCCCCGCTCATCCTGCCACAACGGAAAGCACCACCTCTCGCAAGCACTTCCAACGGTGGGCGGAGGCTCACGGATAAGCCGCGTCCCCCCAAAAAAACCACTTCGCAGACCTTCCGATTTTGTTTATGCGATGGTCTACTAGCAGCGGTATTCTCGAACCCCGTGTGACCACGTGCACTCCTCCCACATGAGGTTTTCTTGCCCAACGCGAGCAGGGCCATTCGCTAGTCAGTTTGAGTGAGCCCAACCTGAGCGCTTACGTGAAGTCGCTTCTGGCACGGCCAGGTTTAAGCTGTTAAACTGTTTCGGCACGCTGCTTCGACGCGAATCAACAGTGTGCGAGCAGAACACCGGTCCAAATTGACAGCGCGCGTTGACTCAACGTGACCGGACGCTCGTTTAGCCAGACCCACTAGAGTTTGCGTAATTAAACTCGACCCGATTTTCTCTGATATTGCGAAATCCAGGGTTCTTCTGCGAGTACTCGCGGAATCCATATCCAGTGTCCGTGTGTAGCCGTGCGGCTTTTACCTATAGCCACGGGGGAGATACAGAAGCGCATGGCAACAAAAACATTCCGACAGGAGTTGCCTCCCCAGCCATTTCGGTGACATGCTGTAGTCTACACGCTTCGCAATCAGCTGCCCACATTTCGGAACGCTTGGTAGCACTTTCGACGCACTTGTGACAGCAACTCAAAAGCACGATGCGTATGATGGCTCCATAATGCTGCAGTGTTCTGAACGTGCCAGACAAAGCTTATCCGCGACTACGGCTTACGAACCACGACGAACACGGAAGTAAGCAACATGCGTCAAGCTCGCACTTGAATCGCGAGGCGAATGCCTTCTCACCACCATGCACGATCGCATTCAGTAAAGGCACCCCCTTTACTGCTCAATTTTATTATTTCCCAAACGAAAACGTAGTCGACGCATGCATAGTGTATAGGCTCGCCTAAAAAGGCGCATCTTGCATTTCCGGCATTATTTAAGCGCTTAATTCTATGAGAAATGTTTTGTTGCCGCTCCGGTAGTAACAAGGTTTGTCATGCACCTGACCCTGTGGCGGCAGCGCTGTGCCCCACCCGGCGTTCCCAAGCTCGGGGAAGGGAGGAGCTGTCTCTTCAATCTCTGACAGTGATCAACCAGTGTATGCTTCTCACGAGAGCATGCGGCTCTTTTAACAAAGGTAGCGTGAAGAAAAAAATTAATAAAAACGATGCATAGAAAAGCGTTTTAGATTGAAAAGTAAGCTGACGTTGCCAACAATAACCATCATCAATCTCGCGTGCATTTTTTAAAAGGACATTAAAGAGGGGGAAAAAAGTCATCGACGATTACGATACTCCCTAGCATGAAATTGGGGTGACGCGTGGAGTGGGTGACGCGCGGGCGTTCACAGCAGCCGCCGCAGGCAGACTTCCCAAACGACGCGCGCTACTCTGGCGCCATCTCGTAGTCGTCGTCGCCGCACTGCGCTTCGCACGCTATCGCCATACCCTCCCCACCTCCGTTTTCCTTCTCGCGTCTTTCATGCCGCTCCGCGTTCGTTCTTTCATCCTTCGTTGTGCTCGTTCGCTCGGTTACGCCGACGCTCGCGGCAGGAACGCCACGTATACCTGTATTAATAAAAATTATTTTTCTACGATACCAAGAACGCCACTCTTAGCGCGTGAATACGCTTGGTAAGCCAGAAAGGCGCAAGAAGAAAAGACGACTGGCGCCGCTGCCGCCATCAAGTTTCCACACCGAATCGCCTGATGTTACGTATTTTGACGGGCGTCAGCTAACGCCTAGGTAATTTATACGGGGTGATCCTTTTAACGCGACAGCGTTAAGGGCCCCATGTCACAGAAAATGCGGCGTCGGCGTAAGCGCCGGCGTTCGCGGCGGAGAAAATAATTCCGAACCAACCCAACCACGCAGGCCCTCCGCATGGCGCAGAGGCGTTAGTGAACTAATTGAATTTCTCAAAGTATAATACGTCAAAAAAATCGTAAAGTATGACTTTACCACAACCTACAGGCATGATGGCGTCGGATTGTAATTTGAATATACGAGAAAACGTAATTCTGTTACGAGGAAACACAAAAAAACAAACCCCTTTTCCAGCATTTCTATCATTCATACAGCCGCGTGCCCCGGTATGTTACTTGCAGAAACACCATCCAGATGGCGCTTGCCTCCTCAGCAGCGTAAAACGGCAGCGGCGCGCAGAGCGGAAGACAGAGAAAAAAGAAAGCTACAGTTGCCGGGAAGCCTGAAAAGCATTCAGGGATCTTTGAATGCTATCGCGTTCCACTCTTAATTAAAAACATCCTCCAAATTTTTTAAGTTTGCCGGAATTTTTAAAAATCGCCTTTTACAGATAACACAGCTGAATTATTTAGAGCCGGACATGCTCGAGAAATCGAAACACATATTACTAGTATAAACAAATTCGCTAATTAACTTCTTAATCATTTTACGGTAGATATTGAAATTTACGAATTATAGCCGGTGAGATTGCAAGGCATATCCACTTGGAATGAATTTTCAAGATGACGCCAGTTTGGAAATATGCACCACCAAACTCGCCGTAAGAATGCACTGTTCAACTTCTTTAACAAAACGCTTTTTATGCATTGAAGCACAAAAGTAACTAGAACTCCCACGCATTTCGTCCCACACGTTGGGAAATACCTTGAAACTGGTGTCATCCTGGAGATTCATTTTAAGTGGACACGTCTTACAAGGTCACCGGCTACAATTCGTAAATTGCATTATGTGCCGTAAAGTAATTAATTGGAAGGTAATTAGGGATTTTTCATTAATTAGTTGCAAGTGTTTTGATGTCTCATCCTAGTAACGTCCGCTTATTCGAGTAATCCAGCTCGGGGACAAGAATTATGTTATCTGCCATGGGCGATTTTTAAAAATTCCGCAAAACTTAATCGGTATGGGAGGACTACATTGTGTTCTAAAGGGGCCAAAGAAGTTTCGAGAACATTTACCGAGTCAACACAGCCAAAATAGGAAAAAGATACTTTGAAATCCGTGGCGTCTCACTGACATAAATCTGCGTTGGGATTTCCGCGCGAATTTCAAAGAATGGAACTTCGACCTTTATTTTCTCGCCAACAAGCCCAGCTGGTTACTCGAATAATCAACTTCGCGAAATTGATAAAAAGAGTTTTCACAGAATACTTTATCAGTTTAAACTTATTTAGGGTCTCTTTAATGGTGCGCTTCCGGTACTTCCTGGTCACCAAGGGCAAGCGTGAATATATATGTAGGTAACAATCTTACAGGCCCTCGCATGTGCAACCTCCGCAGCTTGACAAGCTCCGAATCTTTTCAAGCCAAGGACGCACCAAGAGCAGTTTCGACGACGCCCGTACAGACTACTTTCAATTGTATACGACACCATATTCTGTCCTGCAGCCGGTTCGCATGTGGACCAGAACGCTGTCGCAGCGGCGTGTAACTATTAGGCGTGTCATACAACAGGCAACTGACGTCAGAGATCGCGTGTCCTTGGCGCAGCCGCGGTACTCAGCCTCGTAGGTGACGGGCGGATGCCGGCTCAAAACATTTCCCCACCAGTCAGTTCACGCCAGCGGCCTTCGACGGCGCGCAAACTGCAGGCGACTGCGCCATCTGGGAGTTTCCGGGAGACCCAACGTGGTGCCAGACTTTTAGGAAGCGACAACCGCAGCCCCGCTTCCATTCAACGCTAAAGCCACCACTAAAATATGAGGGCCATTCTGCACCATACTCTCGCCTCGGAAGAGTGCCCTAACTGCGCCAGCGTGGCAGCGGTGGGAGAAGCCGTACGTACCGCTTTAAAAGCACGACGTACCGTGTTGACGCGAATACAAGAGTCATGCAATTCTAACAGCTGACACATCTTCTGACGACTGCGTTTCCGTTAAATGTAGACCGAATGTGTGCACTCAATGTAATACCAAGCTAGTTTATCTGTAATAGCCAAGGCGAGCCTGGTGTTTTAACAAAAATCGGTTCAAGAACCAGATACATGGGATGCGACGGACCTTGGACACGAGTCACCGACGTCCGAACTGAAGCTACAATATATTTTCGTTCCATGAAAACAAATCATAGAAAGCTGTTCTGCCTGTAAATGTGAGCGTGACCGTAAAAGAGCCGCGCCCTATAGTTTCCAGTGTGTAAGAGTGGGAAAGAAAAGGGAACCCCCTTCCGTTTTCTTTCCCATCCCCATGTGATGGTGCTTGTAGCTGCGTCAGTACGGTACCCGACGGCGAGCGGACAAGGAAACGCGGTGCTGTCCCACAGATGAAGGGAAAGGAGTACAGATAGGGAGAGTTTTTTTTTTTTTTTTTCGTCCAGGCACGTCGTCCCCCATCGACGGGCGACCCGATCAATGGCGCACGTCACGGGCCCGCCGCTGTGGCCTACTACTGCCGGCCGCAGCAGCCGCCGGTGCTTGCGCAATCCGGAGCGCATAGCGCCCCCAGCAGCAGGCGGAATCGTGCTATTGTGCCACGCACGCGCGACGGCTTCCACCCACGTAGGCACGGCCGGCCTCACGCTGCTTCGGCGTGGCTTCCCCGCCATGGCGGCCTCTGAATTCGTTTCAGGGAGAGGGCTGCGCACACGAAATGTTCAGCAGATGGAGGCAACAGCGAAGACGCGACGAGAAACTATAAAGCCTTCGGGATTGGCGAGACTGCTCGGTTAAACCCTCCCCTCCCCCCTTTTCTTTCCGTCTTCGGTCATTACAGGCCTGATGGAAGGCCACCTAATGAAGTATGAAGGGAGTACCAACCATAGTCTGCCCACATGTCAAACAATGAGGGCTCGAGAGGTCAGCTAAGCCCTCCTCCGTGCGTATTTTTCCTTGTCATTACGAGCCCGCCTTTATTGGAAACCGAGTGCCGGCTCGTCTTCTCTCTCTTCTGTCATTATGGCGGCATTCCACAGAAGATGTAGCGGTCGATTGCAGCAAGAACGCGAAGGGAAAAGAGGGACAGGCGGCGCAAGAAATCTAGAAAGTGTTCACCAAGAGAGGTTTTTTCTTACATAATTTACCTCAGTAGGAGGAGGCCATATACATCACAGAAAAATGACTGTCTAAAATTTTAAGAAAATTTGTTCGCTCCATATGATGCTGACAATGAAACCTCAACTGCCAAAAATTTAGACAGAGGAGATGAAGAAAGTCATTTTTACCTTTAAAATTTCAATGTTGCACCCCCACCAGGAGCAAATCAACTGCATAAAGTGTGACAAAATTACTATAGTATTCAAGAGGATTCCTATTGGCCGTCATGCTAAGGTGCACTGCCCGGAAATTTGTATACCCTTGTCAAACGGGCAAACTTAGCGTCACTTTGAGAGAATTACACTTGGCGTTAGTGTTTACCGGAGTCATACGCAAATTTAATGACACTTTGAACCAGTGCACTTTGCCGTAGCGAATATAACTTTGGTGGCGTGCTGCTGGGTGAAAGAGGAAAGTGTAAGGGATAAATGTATAGCAAGCCAGCAGCTTAGCAACGACAATAAGGCGTTTCTTGAATGCACCAATTTAATGAGAGTAGGTGTGTTGCTAATTGAAAATGCAGGGAAAGCAAGGGAACAGCACAAGTAGCCACCTGAAATGAGGCTTGTGTCGGAGGTGCTTCCGTTTGAAATGACGCCCGTGCAATACGTTCGCGTGGTCCCGGCGGAATTCAATGAGTCGGGTGCTTACGGGTTCTGACACATTTCGAAAGAAACCGAGAACGCAAGTCGTACGCACATCTGGGTGACCCATGCTAGGGAGTGACAATGCCCGAGTGGTGGCGGCTACTGCGCGTTCCCTTTTTTTTTTTTTTTTTCAGAATGTGCAGAAAGGTAGCCACTGTTGGACACTACAGGTTTTCTGTCTTTGTCGACCTGTTGGAGTTTGACGTGGCTGAAAGAAGACAGTTGTCACCAAATGCGAGGGAAAATAGGCAGTGCGTGAACCTCCCGATTACCATGGGTTGTCCAGTGTTGTTTCTTTGTGCATGTGCCTTGTTACGATTCACTTTGAGCAGCCATGCCCAGAACAAGTGCAACCGCATGGGAAATGGCGTGCCTAACGATCTCGCTCGTCAATATGAACAGACGTATCCGTCGCGTGGGTCCGAGGAATTTGCGAAACCTGCCGTGCCGCCTTGCAACCAGCTCACCCCGCTACGACCACCAACCCCCGCTACGGCAACCAACACCCGCTACGGCAACCAACCCTCACTACTTCGTCTGGTTTGCCCTGACGTGTCCTAACAAGGCCCTCTGCAGTGGGGGCACGAGAGGAGAGACTCTGCCCCAACGCAGATAGCTTTCAGGATACGACCCGCGCGCCCGCCGCCGCGCAGTACGCAGTTGATGCCAAAGCACAATACAACGCCGCCCGCTATCCCATACCTGCCAACCTCAAGACTTTCAAATTCGTAAACTCGCGACCGGGGGGGGGGGGGGGGGGGGGTGCACGGGAATTCTGCCGAGGAGTACGACTTCAAACACACTTGGAAGTACTGATAGTATCTAGTACTGACGAGGCTTCGAGCACGCCATCACACTTCGCAGCCTCTACGGCTACAAAACACCGGAGTGCCGGAGTCGCACTGCGCCCGATGCAGCAGCACGTCGCACAAAAAAGCGAGGCCCACAAAACAGGTCATACAGTAAAAGTTCGTTAATTCGGATTTCACGGGACCGAAACAAATGTCCGAATTAACCGAATGTCGAATTATCGAGGGTATCAAGAAAACAATAAACAAATGCTTACTACGTCAACACGCTCTTATTTGCAGTATGAATCAGCAAATTCTGTTTCTATTTTGCATACACGCAATGCGGAAGCTGCAATTCTCTCGTCATCTCGCGACTGATTAGAGCTCGCAGCGGCGAAGGTTTCGCGACTTCCTTCACATTGCGGCCGCGGCGCGCGTCTTCATCGGAGACGGGCTTTTCACTAGCGCGCGCACATCCCGTTTATTTTTTCGCCAATGTCGCCGGGTCGCCGCCCATCGCGATGTAGACGGTGCGCCTCTTCCTCTTCCCAACCGCAATCCCTCTCTCTTCATCCTCGACAGCTTTACACTGAGTAAAAACGAAACTATTGCTTACCGCAACCGCTGTCAACGTGATCATGCACGGCGACCTTGCGGTTCTGAAGGCGCGCGGCCGACGCACGCATAGTCAAACCGAAACTACCGTTTGCTGCAACTGCGGACGAAACCGCTGTCGATATCGACGCGATCATGCATGGCGACTACCGAGTTATGAAGGCACGCGGCCGACGTGCGTACCGAGTCAAAACGAAACTACTGTTTGCCACAACCGCAGCGGACGGAATCGCGGCAGCTATCAAGACGATCATGGTTGGTAACTACGCAGTCATGAAGGCACGCGGCCAACGCGGTAAACGCAAGCTAGGCACGAATAGGAACAAATAGGCACGAAGCCTCCCGGCGTTGTTGTCATTCCAGTACTCCGTCGCTTCGTTTCGGTGGACGCACCCGCCGTGGTTGCTCAGTGGCTATGGTGTTGGGCTGCTGAGCACGAGGTCGCGGGATCGAATCCCGGCCACGGCGGCCGCATTTCGATGGGGGCGAAATGCGAAAACACCCGTGTACTTAGATTTAGGTGCACGTTAAAGAACCCCAGGTGGTCCAAATTTCCGGAGTCCCCCACTACGGCGTGCCTCATAATCAGATCGTAGTTTTGGCACGTAAAACCCCATAATTTCATTTTTTCGGTGGACGCTAACGTTGTTTTGGCGCGGTCCATTCATGTTTCGGAGGGTGGCGTGGCTTAGAGCTATGGGCGCGGACCATTCGTGTTCGGAGGGGCGGAAGGGCAACGGGACAGAGGCACGCGAGGCTGGCGATGCGGAGAAGGATGGAAAACAACGCGCGGCGGCGTGGAATGGCTCAAATTTCTTTCTTTCTTTCTTTTTTTTTTTTTTTTGTCTTTTCACGGAGTTCGTATTCCATTCCCTGACGGCACGGACACTGAGTGAAAACTAGAGTGTACTAGTGAAAACGAAACTACTTTTTGCCGCAACCGCTGCGGATGAAACCGCGGCCGCTATCAACGCGATCACGGATGGCGACTACGCAGTTTTGAAGGCACGCGGCCAACGCGGTGCTATGCGCGCCGGCAAACGCAAGAATAAAAGCTTTAAAGGCTCAAATAGGCACGAAGCGTCCTGGCGTTGCTGTCATTCCCGTACGATTTGAACTCCGTCGCTTCGTTTCGGTGGACGCTAATGCCGTTATGGTAGAGTACACTCTAGTTATAGCTCGTTTGCGTCGCACATTTGCGGCGCTCCGCGCTCGCCGAGCACCAAGAGTTGTCCGAATTAACCGATGTGCGGCCAAATAAGTCCGAATTAACGAGAGTTTCATTGCATTAAATAATGCAAACGCCTGCCGGGACCAAAGGACGTGTCCGAATTAACGAGCTTTTACTGTACTCGCGAAAAAAGCCTAGCGAAGGTGACAGGCAAGACGACTAGCCACAGAGGCTCCCATACCGAAACTAGTGTGTACTAGAAGCTTCTAGTACACTCTACCGAAACTGTGCTTGCCGCATCGACCCGAAATCGCCGTCGTCTCTGGGGGCGCCACTTACGTACAGGTGGACCTCTATGTTGAGAGTAACGACAACCAGTGACTTCCAGCCGTCGTCAGGTAGTCCAACAATCCGATGACGAAGGCAACGTCACAGATTGAAAAATCTCCTTACTCTGCAGACAATAAAGATTACGGCGCATACCTCCATCTCTATGCGCCCCTACGTAAGTGGCGCCCCTACCCACCAGCAACGGTGTGAATTTATTAAAAATTTAAAAAACTATTTCGCGAATATAACCACTTTTCCGTAAAAATTGAGCCGACATTCGTAAAATCGTATCCCTACCCCCTCGCTCCCTCGCCGGTGCCTCGAGCGCAACGGAAGAAGGCGCGCTTCCTCCTTGCTTTTCTTTCTTGCACGCGCGAGATTTAGACGCGGTCGTCGGCTCCCCTCGCACGTTTTCACTCGCACATACAGCATACGGCGCGCGGCGACGGCGTTATCACCCTTGGACTTTATAGGGAACATCTATGAGCCAAAACCTACACTGCCAAGCCTCTGCCCCAACGCAGATCGCTTTCAGGATACGGCCCGCGCGCCCGCCGCCGCGCAGTACGCAGTTGATGCCAAAGCACAATACAACGCCGCCCGCTATCCCTACCCCCTCGCTCCCTCGCCGGTGCCTCGAGCGCAACGGAAGAAGGCGCGCTTCCTCCTTGCTTTTCTTTCTTGCACGCGCGAGATTTAGACGCGGTCGTCGGCTCCCCTCGCACGTTTTCACTCGCACATACAGCATACGGCGCGCGGCGACGGCGTTATCACCCTTGGACTTTATAGGGAACATCTATGAGCCAAAACCTACACTGCCAAGCCTCTGCCCCAACGCAGATCGCTTTCAAGATACGACCGCGCGCCCGCCGCCGCGCAGTAGGTAGTTGATGCCAGAGCACAGTACAACGCCGCCCGCTATCCCTACCCCCTCGCTCACTCGCCGGTGCCTCGAGCGCAACGGAAGAAGGCGCGCTTCCTCCCTGCTTTTCTTTCTTGCGCGCGCGAGATTTAGACGCGGTCGTCGGCTCCCCTCGAACGGATCTCAAGGGCTATACTTTTGCTGGCGGAAACCGAAAATACGTTATAGTTGTCGCCCCCGCCCCTTAGGGCGGCCAATGCCATCGTCAATCCACCAAGCCAAGCGACATGAAAAGTCAAAATGGCCGCTCGGGCCGGCGCGGGGTTACAGTGTACTAGAAGGGGGCAGTGGGCTTACTCAGCCGCTCCTCTGACGCAGTCAGCGTCGCATCCAAGAGGTGGCGCCACTGGCAACTTCAATGGAAGCCTTGCTTGCAGACGCTTTGATTTTCCTTGCGTTTCTGGCGGTTCAGTTCGAAGCAGTTCACACTCTTATTTGTTTTTAGTTTTGGCGTACTTGACAGTCTTTACATATCTTGAGCAAGCACTATATTTGTTTAGGCCACATGATATTTGCCATATTAGAACCTTGTGGAAAAGGAAGACGGCAACTCTTGGGCAATTCTCTGCCTATCCTAACTCTTAGACGTTTTGTGCAAAGAGCTCGTCGCTGACGGATGTTGCTTATGCGGAAGGGGCCTTCGAATTTTTCGAATTATCGGGCAATCGTAAAAAAAAATTGAAAACGGTTTCATGCCGTGTCGACCTAATGTAAAATTTTGTCAGACAGAAAACAGTGCGTGCATACTTCCCAGCTGGGCTCAAAAAAAAAAAATCAGGCATGCTAATTAGGTTTGTGCCTTTGCTTAGCCAAAATGAATATGTATATATGGCTTAAATATTTCATTGTCCCACTTTAGTTGTTCCATGCTTCACAGTAGCCTTCTGCATTTATTATTAACCATCATTACGCCGGCACACATTTGTTAAATCAAATCAGGTTTGTTTTTTCCATAAAGAAATGGAGGGAGGCCTGAACAAAAAGTGAAAACTAGTTCACGTGACAAAGGCTCCGGCCTATGCTCATGTACAGTTATATAAGGGTAAGCAAAATGAAGTTAACAGGGCTGTTGCTGACACAAAACTTTTATTTGCAAGAAGTACAGCAAGCCATTGTTTCATGCACTTCAACTCATGTGCAATGGTTCAACTTCAGTTGCTTGGCCCTCTGCCGCTTTCCTGCCTTGTCACAGTTAATTCCTTTCACATAAGAATGCAGACGTGTGACAATGTAAAAACTAATTATTTTAGCTGTGAGGCTAAGAGCGTGCACATTGCAGCCAACTTCGAGGGAAAGCTTACTCTTAACAACTTCCAGCATATCCATAACGCTGTCAGAGTGTAGCTCACTCTGAGAGAAGCCTTCTGTGAAAAGATCCTCTAGAATTTTCACAAAGCCGTACAGCTGACTGGAGGGATAAAGGAGAGGCCTCCTTGGTCACAGAAGTTTGTTAGCCGGGCAAGTTGAAAACTTTCGCCTGGTGGCGTCATAGTGAGCAGCTTTCTGCATTCTTGGCATTTTGTGCTGGAAAGGACAATACACTTCCGCGCAACATAGCCCGCAATGTGGTAAGTGAGCCTCGAGTCGCTTCTGGCCACGTGCTGGTTATGGTCCTTTGAAACCCGCAGGCCTGTGCAATGCTGGGGTACCACGTTTGTGTGGCCTCTGTGGCAGTAGCGCTAGCAGCAGTTTGACTGCACTCATTTCTGTGACCTGATGCTTTGAGAGAGTCAACTTCCAGTAAGGAGGCCAGTGTACCTTCTTCGCAGTTTCCTTCACTAACTGACCTAACTAGACCATAAAAAGAAAAACAATTCACAGTGATCAGGAACTACGTTGGAGTTGAGCACAAAACGTGGCTCGTAATGGAGCTCGCATACTGCGCTCGTGTCGTCCAGGGGAGGTTCTATGGAGATTCTTTTCCCGCTCTTTCCGCCTATTTTTATTCTTCGGGACGCCAAACAAGGACAACTTCGGCCCATCCTTCACATAAACATAGCCTGTTTGGCACCCAGGCGCGTAACAGTGGTTTTGTCGATGCCGCGGCATGGCTCAGTTACTGCAAGGCATACTAATCTCGTGCAGGTTATGTGCGAAAAAAACACTGAAGGAAAAAAAAAAAAAAAAACCCACGCGACACGTCCACAGGAAAAAACAACGCAGCTCAGCAACTCCAACTAATATGATCGGGCACTGGGCGGGCACTAGGCAGCTGCGCCGTCGCACCCACGTTCCATTGAAACCGACGCCAGCGCCGCCGCTCGGGCTATTGGAGAAGCTCATATTTGTGACATTCGTGGAGCCGCCGCATCGCATAGCCTCCGCCAGAGAGTAAGTCCACTGCCCCCTTCTAGTACACTGTGGCGGGGTGGCAGTTCGCAACGTATGATGCGGGTACGGTCCCACAGTTGCGACGCAACAGCGTGTTTACCAATGCATTGGGTTCTATGGTAGCTGTGCCGGGACCGGCCGAAAACGACGTAACAGCGGCGTTTTACTGTAACACTATACGACGCCATCGTGAAGCTCGCTCTTCGTTTCCGATGCCTCGCGCTTGTGCGAAACGACACGCGTCCACGCATCCAGTAGCTGGTGTGACATTCCAATGATGAGTGCTTCGACGAAAACGGAAAGCGGGTGCGCGTTACAATCGAGGGCGCGTTAGAATCGAGTAAATACGGCAAGCGTTTCTTTTTCGAATTTTCGTGCCGAACCTGCATATAACAACATCCTCTTTATAACGAAGTTTTTCGGGAATTTGTCAATTTCGTTATATCCAGGTTTAACTGTATATATGGCGATTGTAAAGGAGGAAGAAGACGCTTAATTCTGCAGCCCTTCAGGGAGCACGGCGCGTTCTGCGCCGTGCTCCCTCGCGCACTTTCACTCGCACCTACAGCATACGTCGCCGCTGACGTCAGCATTTCATCGCCGCTGACGTCATACAGAACCTCACGGCGACGGCAGAAATTCGCTTTGAGTGTCCATATAATTGCTATCGCAATAAAATGTGCAGCATGCTCCACTTTAGCTTGCTGTGCATATGGATGGCTCACGCAAACTGTGACCGTTCGTTACTGGCAAAAGCAGATCGCTACTGTGCTTCAAGAATGCGAAAGGCCTTCCAGTCTGATATGCCTTCCACAAGAAAGTATTGATGACACTCGATCATTTCACTGAGTGGCGCTGCGCATGGGATGCTGAACTGGAGATGCTGTGCCGCTGGGTTTATCTTCTCGAACACAAAGGCTTCCCGCAAATGACCTTTTAGGATTCTGCGAGCGGCCAAAATGAATCTGACCCAAGCCTCCACTTGGACAGATCTTTACATCAGTATGAATTTACCAAAACCACCGCATGCCACATCTGCATTTCGCGGAAAGAGCCACTGCGGCAACGGCGCACAAGACTCGTTGCTGTGTGATTTGCAGCTACTCTCTGAACGTGTTTCATTCATGCATGTACAGTTACATGCCAGTGTGAACGGCCTTGAATGTTCTGAAAAGCTGAACAGCACTTTCGCAACTAACAGCGTGTATGTAGTGTCGGCACTCACCAATACAGAGGCCAGAGGGGAAGGGTCGAGAACGAAGGGAATATGTATCGGCTGCGAGGCGTACGTACGTTGAGTCGTTGCTGTGTGATTTGCAGCTCCTCTCTGAACGAGTTTCATTCGTGCACGTACAGTTACATGCCAGTGTGAACGGCCTTGAATGTTCTGAAAAGCTGAACAGCACTTTTGAAACTAACAGTGTATACGTAGTGTCGGCACTCACCAATACAGAGGCCAGAGGGGAAGGGTCGAGAATGAAGGGAATATGTATCGGCCGCGAGGCGTACGTACGTTGAGTGCTGAGTGGCACGCAGGAGAATGGCGGACTTTTTAGGACAGTCAAAAAGCAAGGACAACTGGTCCCAAGAGAAAGTTTGTTCCGAAACCCGCCACACCAGTCCACCTCTCGTTGCCCACATATGACGATCAGCCGTTTAAATGGCACATATTGTAAAGGACACGTGGCCAGGCACGTTCACGCGCGATTTGCAGTACAAGTGCGCTGATGGCGGCACAGTGTATATCCATAGAGGCTTGTTTGCATCTATTTCTACCTTTTTCAAATAAAACGTGCAACATGCACTTAGACGCTTGCAAGGCAAACCACGGTCTCCTGTCTGGGTGATGCGGGCTTTTAGGGTTAGCATTGCGAAAACCTTTCCGCAGCGCGAGCGACTTGCAACATTCGTGAGCAAAAAATAAGCCTACATTTGTGCAGTCGACATGGTCTTGGAGAAGCAAATGGGTAAGTTCCGGCTTTTCATGATCTCAGGAAACTGTCAGAGAAGTGCGGAGATCTCAGATAAGCTTCACATGTTTATATTTTATATTTTGAATTATCAATATATCGAACTATTTCGCGATTCCCGTCGAGTTCTATATATCCGGGATCGTCTGTATCACTGAATCGAATAGTGAATGCTCGAATTAATTTGATTTGCAAATTGAATATCTACTACTAGATTTTTTGAATATTCATAAATTCAGTGTCGAGACCCTTGCAGTGCCACATGTTGCGTGTGGCGTGGAGCCCTTTGTGCTTATGCCGCTGTCATGAGTCGGACGTCGGCGGTATATGAAAAAGACGACGACGAAGATCGCGGAGCGTTCCGAATGGCACGAGCGCTCGAGGCATGCGAACCGAGGCGTGGTCGAGGCAGAAGCGAGGCGAAGCAGCATTATCGACGTGGCGCTTGGGCTGGAAGGTCACTTCGTCAGCTATGCGCTGGCGACGGGAGAGCGGAAGACCCGGCCACGAAGCTCGTGACGCTGGCAAGGCCCAGGCGCAGCTGTAGTCCTCGGAGACGTCCGGGCGAAGCTCCTAGGACCAGCTGCTGCTGCTCACGGTGGTTCCAGTCTTCTTCCCGAGAATCCCTCTTTGTCGGCCAAGCCCGTTCAACCGATAATCACCGTGAAACCGGGTCGCCATGCCGATCGACATAAGGCGGAGAACGCTTCGCGAAGCCTAACCCGGCGAGTGACAGCCGCCCAAGTGAGCGTTTAACTTGGTTTTCGTCATGAAAGAAGTTCTGAGCACACCATGGACAGGCTGCACTGGCTGACAAAGTAGCGGATTTCGTCACTGCGAGTGTGCCTTGAAGTTGGCCCGATGAGGGGATTGCACACGCAGTGGCCGAACACCGCAAATTGTATGGCGGTACCGCATCGGCTGGGTCTGCCTTTGTCGGTAACAAGGTTTTTCTTCGCGTTGACAGGACCTATCGAAATGGTAACGCGACTTAGACAGGAAACGGCAACAAAAGCAGTGTGTATTTCGTAAAGTGCAAAAGCATGTGCAAAGATTGGGCTGATTAGCCACCAACAGGCATACAGATCATGTTGGATATGCGGCGATAAACATCACCACTGCTTAAACAGC
Source organism: Dermacentor silvarum (assembly GCF_013339745.2). Classification (NCBI taxonomy): domain Eukaryota; kingdom Metazoa; phylum Arthropoda; class Arachnida; order Ixodida; family Ixodidae; genus Dermacentor; species Dermacentor silvarum. The sequence continues at coordinate 182,371,531 of NC_051159.1, read as the reverse complement.
CGTCAATCTAAACCAGAACGTGTGATCTCGGGACAGATCGCTGATTAGCCACCAGTACAAACATACTAGCGGCAAGCAGTCCGCGATGGCTTGCTGCCCACTACCACATCAGTCAGTGGTGAATTTTCATCACGGCAACACTGGCTAATTAGGCCTAATCGGCTCACCTTCGTCAAGGCCGTTTCACATGATGCGATTTTCATCGCACCGGAAGTGCGATTTCCGTCGCATGCCACGAAAATCGCAGTCGCAGTGCCAACTCGGCGATTTTCGGCTGCGACCAAAGCGTCGCAACGTCACAGCGATCGCTACAATTTTCCGTCATAATTGAGCCAAGAGCTATTTCGCGGTCTGTTTTGGAAAATGGCGTCTCGCTTAACAAATGTGACGCGCGCGGAGGTGGATTGCTGAATCTGGTACGTACAAGAAGAGAGAATAAAAAGCTTGTGCCGCAGATTCCATTCTCCCATTTCTATGCATTCGTTGACGCGCTACGTAGCAAACAAAGTGCATTTTCACCTTTGCTTCGTATGCTGTAGACACACCTATGCAAGTTCCCCATACTACAAGGTGTTCGATCCCCACGAGATGACATAGCCTTTTGGGTCGTCACAATTTTAATTTGTTGAGTAGCATACAAAAATTGCAAGTGCAGAGCAGTTTAAATAACTGCAACCTCTGCAAGGGCAAATGACAAGGCAACAAAGTACCCGAAGTTTCAACATTGCGCTGAATGCGCGACTGTTTAGCTGCATTCTTTTCCTGTCGGTTTTCCACACGTGTAAACTTCCCGATGCATCTTGAAAGATTATCTTGCCTCACTTGCTTATTAAATTTGACATGCCAAGCGTGCAGGCTATCATAATGAATTTTCTACGACAGCATATTTAACTCCATGGCTTGAATAAACAGAGTCAATTTGTTTTCAAATACTCCATGCACGTTAAGTTGTATCTTCTCTGATGGAGAATTCTTTTTTTCCTACGCAGAAACCAATAAACCTTGAATATATTGCGGACATTTTGTCCCATTCAGCCCGAGCGACACATAGAAGGCACATGAGAGAACACACAGCATTGAACAACCAGCTCCGAACAGCTGTTTACGTACGTCATGCATAGGAACCGCCGTTGCGCACTCCAAAACAAATTCAACTTCAAAACATTTTATTGCGATAGCAATTATATGGACACTCCAAAGCGGATTTCTGCCATCGGCGTCGCGGTCGCCGTGAGGTTCCGTATGACGTCAATGGCGATGAAATCATCGCCGCACTCCGGACGCTGTATGTCCGAATGAAAGGCGCGAGGGACGCGCGCTTTCACGGGGAGCAAACGCACGTCGGAGAGCAAACGCGCGTTCTGCGCCGTGCTCCCTGAAGGGCTGCAGAATTAAGCGTCTCTTTCCTCCTTTACAATCACCATATATAGAGAGGAAACGCGACATTTTCCGTCCCGTGACAGGCCGTGGGGGGATGGGAGGGAGCCTCCCTCTTTGTTCAATAAAAGTTTTCACCACCACCACCCCCAGAGGCATCGGCAACAGTCACCAACGCCGCGCGCATTCGGTGCAAACGCGGGCAAAACGCCGACGGTGTTGACAACAGTTCTGCGCGTTGCTGGTGCTGCTGCATGTCCATGTTTATACAGCAGATCAAAATACTATCCTTACTCCGTATAGCTCTCTACTAATTTGCTATCGCAATTGATGCTTCGCCTTTCGGGGGAAACTGCGACAATTTTTTAAAATTACAAAACACACATATTATTTCGTCCTAATAAAGAGAGGTCAATTATCGTATAACACGCACGTCTTTTTCATTACATTAAAAGAATTAAGCGGCATGTGAAGCAAAGCCTGGCAGCAAGCAACCCTGGGCGTCACATCAGCTGCATTGCTGAAATCACAATCATGTGAATTGAGCCCTCAAAAAATCACATTGCGACGCGTGTGACCGCACCAATTTTTTTTCGCTCCAGTCGCAGCATGTGAAACAGCCTTCAGGCGTCGATGACTTAAGTTACCGTTTGGTGCCAAATTAACCCAGATCTATTAACAAGAGCTGTGTGACACTCTGAAAGCCAACAAACCACCTCGCAAAAGAAAGCGAGTGCACGGAATGACAACAAAGTTGTTCACGGCGGTCATCTTTGCAGCACACCTTACGGCGGCCTCTTATTCCTGATGCCGTTCGTAGACGCACATTGGTTTCTTTTGTAGCTTTGAGCAACCCGCCGCAAGACTAGCTTTGGATTTACACAGCGGGTGTGAAAGTTTCATGGCCAGTTGCATGCATCTACATGGACAGCAGATGAACAAGGGAGGGCGGTGGGGGCAAGCGTCGTGCGTACTTGCCATGAGCCTCCAGATTTCAGAATCTTTGACAGGTGGCAAATCACGCCGAACTAGACAATGAAATGGCGCGGATGGCAGCTTCTATTTAACATCGGTGCTGGCTATGGGTGGAGCAGTGACAGAGTCTAATGATACGCGGTTCTTTCGTCTTTCGTGCAGATTGGCATTACGGTAACCTAGCTGCCATAAAGACAGGAAAGCCCCTGAGTATTTTGAAACAAAACTGTAAAGCAAAGCTTTCTATGCAATAAATAAAAGATTGCTGCAACACACAGGTCCACTATTAAACTGAGAACCTCATTGATATTCAGTACAACAGAAGGTCACTAATTCATTAGTTTCAGAGAAAAAAAAATCACTTGAGCCTATTTAACAAAAATTGTATTGCTAAAAAAATTTTTTAAATATTTTCAATAGTTGCAGATACTTGACCTGAGCTGTAATCAGCATTGGCATGAGCATTGGCAGAAGAAGGCACCCTGCTCCCCTTGCACGCAAGGGAAGTCTGCACGCTTCCTCCTCACTTTCCTCCCTCGTGCGCGCGAGACTAAGCCACCGTCATCATCGGCTCACCCTTGCAAGCTTTCACTCGCACATACAGCATATGGCATGCGGCGACAATGTTATCGCCCTTGGACTTTATGCGGAACATCACAGCGATGGCAGAAATGCACCTGGACCTGAAGTGTCCATATAATTGCTATAGCAATAATAAATGTAGACCGTACTGTATATCTTGGTTTCTATATACCTAAGTTGCTGATAGCTTGCTATATTCTTGTTATGCAATGCTAAGAGACTCACAAGCATGTGAAGCACTGTATTTTCTTGCCTGAAAGTTGTGATGATGATGATGATGATGTAGAGTGTTTACTGGCGCAAGGGCCAAGTATTTGTAAGCAGTAAATTTTGTGGAGAATTTTGTTTTGAATAATAAATTTAATATTCCGGGGTTTTTTTGTTTTTTTCCGTCACTTGATTCGATATTCGATCCATAATCTACTACAGTCAAACGCCTTTGTAACAAAGTGTTCGGGTCATCTGAATTCCTTCGTTATACAGGTCCTTTGTTGTAAAGGTTGCGACTTGTACTGCTCACAATAGAGTAAGTTAAAGAAGCTTAATAAAAGAAAACCTTTATTTAACATAAATTCAAAAGAGACTTAGTGAAATAAGTCGCTCATTTTATTGTGTGCACTTTGTCCAATAGAATGTGTGACTGCAGCCAACCTTACTACATCAAGGTTCTCAACATGTTCTACGGCGAAACGTAGGAAATGCCAAGGTCCTTTTCGCTCTAGCTGGCTTTGAAGACCTCTTTGGTAGTCACTTACAATTACATTATCATATCATCGTCATTCGCAACACACAGTGATTCCTGGAGTAGTGTGACAGGGCTACTTCTGATATTGACAAGCTCGACAAAATGCATCACTAGTGCTATTGCTATTGCACCGAGGTGCTATTGCTTGCACAAAGCGCACCTCGGTGTCGTCTGCGAAGGGCAGTGGTGGCACCTCTACATGGCGTTCATTCTAAAGCAACAAATGACCCGTCGGGGACGCCTCAATTCCTTCGTTGTACAGGAGTTCACCATGCATATGAAACATAGGAATTCGACCAGGACATAATCGATCCTTCATTATACAAGTAATTTCGCTGCAGAGGCATTCGACTGTATTCGGTATTAACGCACCCCTAGTTTTTTTGCTTAAAGGGACACTAAAGGCAAATACTAAGTCAAGCTAAAGTGATGTATTAGTGCACGAGTATCTCTAAAGCGTCAATATTATCGTGAGTAGAGCCTTAGTAATAGAGAAATTAAGGTAAATGCAGGACACGATTAGCGACTCCCGCGGGACATTCAAGTACTCGCCCGATGACGAAGGCACTCCTCATTTAAATTCTGTCACTAGTACCCAACCACTCGTTATAAAAACATCATTGTACTGTATTATAAGAAGAAAAAAAATACTACTTCACCAGTTCTATTACACTTTTACAAAAAAGAACTAACTGACATTACACAGTTGACAACGACGCGGGTGGTGAAAAGGCTTCGTGTTCGCTCGACTCTGCGCCGCCCGCACTTTTGCGTTTCAGTTTTTCTGTTATCGTGTAGTGTTGCGTTTGTTTGTCTGGCTCGCGAACCTCGCACTAACTGCAAGTAGCAGAGAATTCCACTTCCATGCGACGTCGCGGAATGCCTGAACGGTCTATGCCACTTTACCAAAATCAGCTGCAGCGGCGCACCGTACCGCCATCTGTCGGGCGCCGTTACACTCACCAACGGCAGAAAATGGCGTATGCAACGACACCACTCCTCGGTTGGCGTGGCGAGTGATTTGAATTGCAATAAAGGTATTTGGACCCTTCAGATCCAAGTTTCTCGTAAACTAAGTCTTTTCTTTGCACGAGACAAGCATTTTCAGGTTTCTGGAAAGGTATTTAAACAGTCCACGTCAACTTAGTATTTGCCTTTAGTGTCCCTTTAAGTTGGGTGATCCTGACAATAATAGCCGCCTGTTGCCCAAACAAATGTCAAAAGGGCATAAAAATAGAAAACCCACTGAATTGACAAAATAAGGGACGGGTGTGTGTTGTTGAACAACTAGGTTTCTCCAGCTTGTGATAGGCTCCAAGTCACTTCAAGCATTACCATCCATATTCACAAATGGCTCTGGAATCGAAAAGATCTTCCTCAATACAACCAAGCGAAGTGCAGTGCTGCCCTTTGACTGAGGAGAACTGCTGCTCAACAACATCTTTCAGCAACTCTTTTGAGAAACAGTCCTCCACTCAGGTGACCCTGTCATTCCATTCATTTTAGCTGAGTACAGTAAAACCCCGGTGATACGAACCCGGCTGGTACGAATTTCGGTGTGATACGAATTCGTAACATTCCCCGGCCGAAATACATTGCTCACAATATGAAAAAAATCGGCTGTTCCGAACGTGTTGCTGCGCCGCTACGGATCATACAAACGCATGAGCAACAGCGGCGGTGGCCGAGCCAGCGTGGCCACCGGCACAGACAAGCCGGCACAGCGGGATCTGGGCGGGATCCATAGTCGCCAAGCAACCGACTACATCACGCGGCTGCGCAATCTCTCATTGGTCCCCACGTCGAGCGGACCGGACCATATCGCAGTCTAGCCGATGCTTAGCGAGAAATTAGACGAGGACCAATGCTGCAACGACGACCGCGGCGCAGCCCCGACGGCCAAAATGCTCCCTGCACTCGACTTGCTCAGGCGTTCAGTGACGTGCGAAAACATTCCCAAGATCACGTGCGCGCACTTATATGCCTTTCAGAAGGGGATCGTTGAGGATTTGGATAAGAAGAAAGCATCCCGTTGATACGTTTTTCAAGGGACCGAGAAAAAAAAAAAGAAAAAAAAAGAAGAAAAAAAGCCGCAGTTTCGCCCGAAAGGTGAAGCAACGGAAACGCAGCAGCAGCAGCGAGCGAATTGACCTTTGCGCTGTCTCTCGCTTCAACGCGAACTAAACGTCAAAGGCACAGCGCACACGAAGCTACTGGCACTACGCGCACTTTGTCAACATCGCAGGTCATTTTGAGTCCGCGCGGGCGCGCACTATGCGCACGTCGCAGATCGCTTTCAGGATACGGCAGTAACGGCACCCGCGCGGGTGCGTCGTATCTGCAACGTGCCGGTCGCTTGTTGCAATACGTGACCGCCACATTCAAACGCAACGTAACATGCCGGTACATTATATATTGGCGAAGTATCACGGGGAACGCCCGGTTATTCGAATGCGACAGCGACGACACCCGCCAGAGAGCAAACGCTTCCCCTCAACGCCGCGCGGAGAAAAAAAAAGGGATCCGCGGCGTCACGCCAAGGTCGCCGTTTCTGCGTGGCGCTGCAACACGTGTGTACGTGCCAACGTCTCAGACAACGCTGCGGCTGCAGCGCAGAGGAAAACAACGGCGGAGGCCCAGTTCGGCCAACGCTCGCTTCGACGGCAGAAACCGAAACTTCAGGGAGCGGGCTAAGCGGCGCCGGGCCGGTGGGAGCGGCGGACGCGCACGGAGACAGTCGAAGGTGAGGGGGCTATGAGGGTGTTGAGTGGAAGGGAGAGGGGAGCCACCGAAGCGACAGAGTTGCCGAGGCCAAATCGGCTTCCCTGCCGCCCTCCTCCCTCACCTGCGACAGTCCGACGCTCCTCGCGCGCGCCCGTCGCCGTGTCGCCTCTTCCTCTTCACAACCACAATCTCTCTCTCTTGCCGTGCCTGCGCCGCCCGCTCCCTGAAGTTTCGTTTTCTGCCGTCATCGCGAAGCGAGCGCGGGCAGTTTCGTGGCCTTCGCTTGATATGTGCTTGCGCGCCGCGATATTTCAAAAATAAGTCCTTCTTTTAATTCGAACAAATTTTTGGGCCCCTTCGAGTTCGAATTATTGAGATTCGACTATACATGGAAGTTAATGGGATTTAGGTCGGGACCGCGAAACGCGACGTAGCAGCCGCGAAAACGCAGCAGCGAGGAAGGTATCAATGGGATTCCACTAGTATTAGAAATCTTTTCTGGTAAAAATAAATTCATTTTTCTTGATATTGTGTATGTTTTGATGATACGAATTTTGGGTGATACGAATATTTCACGCGACCCCGCGAGATTCGTATCACCGAGGTTTTACTGTAATTGCTAAAGAACATCCCTACCATCCACTTTCTTGGGTTGAGGCGAAGTGTTGAGGGGAGGAACATTCTAGACTATGTGGCAGTCCTCCAGTGTGTTATCTTTATGGACTGAACAAACTCTAAGTACTCACCCTTTGGCGAAAGCTCTCCGAGCGCCCTACAGCAGTGGCAGAGTTCTTGCGGGACGCCCTGCACAACACCAACACAAGCACCTCAGGACCGACAGGACCGACAAATGGATTTAAGGGACCTCCCATCTTTTATGAAAGGTGTGGAATGTGTTTGGTACTAAATGAGAGCTATCTAAAAAAATTTTTTTGAAGTGCATATTCAGCACACATGTTGTAATCGATCTCATGCAAAGCTTTCATAAAGTAGTTTATTAAACGCTATGCAGTGAAATCTTGTTACTATGAACTTCATATTAAAATTTTTTTTTGTAGAATAACGAATGTTGGAAAGTTCTCCAGCCAAAAGCCAATTGCCTTAATGTAAAAATGTTTCCGTACTGAGAATTTCAAAACACCGAATCTCATTTGAAATAAGTGAAATATACTTTTTCTGTGCTAGCAGCAGCTCAAAATAATTTTGTAACAGAAAATATTGTGTGAATTTGCGTCATACGAGGCCATTACACATTTTGCATGCCATTAGTACCACCATAATCATCAGCATTACCAGCCTTATTGTTATCACCTGCAATAAGGCTGGTAATGCGTATGTACCATGAGTATGTACCATATTTGTACTGTCTCACACATTCTTTTTCGCGCGCGCTCAAGTCTTTATGTAACAGCATATAACATAGGGGCCCCTTCCACAACTCCTGCGAGAGTTATAGGGCCCCACCTTTATATCATACCCAATGTACAAATCTTCATGTGATTAATAAACTCAATTCAATTCAATAATAGCTGCTTCACTAAACACAAACTGACACATCAACGCTGTGAAGACAGGGATTATACCTATTGCATCATTCACAATAGCAACAATTCAACTGTAGTTCTTTCTATCTAATGAAAATGTTTTGATGTCTGTATCCTCTGCTTTTTTTTTGCAACCCAGTTATAACAATTATCGGTTCTAACAATAGAATTTCCTTGGCACATGGATATTGTTATAAGTAAGTTCAACTGCATATCCTCCGAGAAAGGCAGCGTGAGGAAGGTTGTGTCATGATCTTGATGATGGCCTATGCAAAAACTCAGTGTGATGTAGTTGCTCACTGTACACAGCTTTGATTACAGTTTCAACAATGAAAAGCTCTTGTGGAGGTGACAAGCTGCATTTTTTTGCCCTTAGGCCATTGTTCAAAAAGACTATGTAACATGCACACTCATAAAATGTGTTGCAAGACCCCTTAACCCTTTCGGTGTTAATCTTTTTTCGAAGGGGACGCACCCCCAGTGTCATGTTTTTTTCAGATTCAGTGAAACCTCGATATGACAAAGTTGGTAAAATCAGCAATTTGGTTCGTTAAACCGAAATTGCTTTACACTGAAATTTGACCTTTTGTGCAAATAAGTAGGGGTGTGCGAATATCACTGAATCAAATCGAATAGTGAGACCTTCGTGCTTGATGCCGCCCATGCAAGCGTTTTACTTAGCTTTCGGTACAAAAGGAGTGCCGGACTTATTCTCTGCAAGCACACCCCTACGTCGGCCTGACCTACACCACCTAGATAGCACGGGCCTACGCACTCCGATCTATGACGTCATCTACCTGGCCCGAAATTTCCATTGCCAAGGCTGGTGTGACGAAAGCGATGACGTCAAAATCACTGTTGCTTACACGGGAGCATCCGCATTAGATTCTATGGCAGCCGGGCCAGTTAGCATGACGTCATGGATCGGAGTGCATAGGCCTTGTGCTATCTAGGTGGTGTTGGCCTGACGCAGAGATTGCGCCCACACGGCGCGGCGCCGCGTCAGCCGAGGCTGCCTCTGTCGGTACAAGATTCAGCCGGATCGACAGGACCAATTGAAATGATTTTGTGACAGAGACAGAGGGCCTGGCAAAAAAAAAAAACGGCCCGTATCTCGTAAGGTGCAAAAGCATGCGCTAAGGTCGGGCTGATTAGCCGCCGATAGGCAAGCAGATCGTGTTGGATAAGCGGTGACAAACTTCACATCGCTTCAACAGTGGTCGATCAAACCTGCACGCGTTTTCTTGGGTACCATCACTGATGAGTCACCTTTATTAACATATTTGCGGCAAGCATTCCGCGACGCCTTGCGGCCCATTACCACATCGTGAAACGACAAATTTTTTGTCACAGCCGCACTGCCTAGGCCATTAGGCCTAGTCGGCGCTGCTTCATTGGGCACTAGCTACTAAAGTTAAGGTTTAGTGCCGAATCAACGCAGATTTATCTGCCTTAGCCGCGCGACATTCAGAAAGCCAACAAACTGTCTCGCAAACGAAAGCGAGAGGCGGCATAAATATGAGACGGGAGAGAGAGAGTGAAAGCCGCGGCCGCTGTCGAAGCAATCGTGGATGACGATTACGCAATTATGAAAGCCCATGGTCAACGCAGTATTACGCACAGCGGTAAACGGAACAATACAGGCTTTAAATACACAAATAGGCACGAAGCGTTCCAGCGTTGTTGTCATTCACGTACGATTTCAGCTGATGACCATGGCGATGCAGACTCCACCACTTCGTTTAAGTTGGATGCTAGCGCCGTTCTTGCGCTTTTGACACACTCCTCGAGCGCCGAGCTCCGAAAGTTGTCCGAATTAACCGATGTGGGGCCAAATAAGTCCGAATTAACAAGAATTTGATTGCATTGAATAATGCATATGCCGGCCGGGACCAGAGGACAAGTCCGAATTAACCGATTTTCAGAATTCACAAGGGTCGAATTAACGAGGTTTTACTGTAATGCAATGCAAGGAGACCCCCAAGCATGTGCAGCACCGTATTTTCTTGCCAAAAATTTGTAAGCATTAAATTTTGTGAAAAGCTGTTGGATATTCGATTCGATATCTGGTAAGTTACTGATAGCTTGTAACATTCTCGTTATGTAATGCAAGGAGACCCCCAGGCATGTGCAGTACCATATTTTCTTGCCAAAGATTTGTAAGCATAAATTTTGTGAAAATCTGTTGGATATTCGATTTAATATCTGGCTTTCTTTTTTCTTGATTCGATTCGAACTCTACGATTCGGTATTCGCACAACCCTACTGAAATAAGTAAAGTCACCGATAGATTTTTCTTACACGAAAGGGTCCGAAAAATTTTCTGAATTATAGTGCAATCGGAAAAAGCAAATTTAAATGAGGAAAAAATTAATTTCATTGAATTTGGGAATCAGCAACGAAAGAGTTTCATGCCGTGTTGACGATATCTTCACATTGGCGGTACAATCTGAGAGTATAGCCCACAGTGGGTCAATACAGCTTGTGTTGCAACAGTGCTTAAGGCCTGGAATTCAGGCTAGCAGTACTCTATAAATAAAAAATTTAAAAGAACACTACCATGAAAAATTCTGGCAGCGGCAAGTCAATGCTTTGTCTGTGTCTCACTTCAACGCGTCTCCAAAACCCGCAGATAACGCAACCTCGAGTACTAAACGCATGGGAAGACAGCGCACACGATACCACGCTGTCTTGGCGCGTCCCCTCCTTGCACATGTGGCAGATCACATCTAAAACAGGGCGTGTGGGCTGCGTATGCACACAGCCACACTGACAGTCATGCACCGCCACAGCTGCACAACCTGCGAAAACATGCATATCTTGGCTACTTACCCCTTGTCGAGCAGCTCTGCAGCACCACCCACCACGGCAGCTTCGCACTCATCACCGGTTTCTGGACGACTCCGATCTGCACCAATTGTGGTACCTTGCATCAGCCCCTCCACAGGTACCATGGGGAAACGATTAGGGAACACATTTTGTCCCAAGATAGAGTCAATTATGGCATTCTGTCCCATGTCTAAAATTATTTGTAAGCATGAAATAATTCTCAATTTATGCACTCCTGTGTTGCTATAGTAATAAAGTAGAACCTTGTTAATTCGAACTCCAAGGTGAGTACGCGCACGGAGCGCTTTCCTGCTCTTCTAAAGGGGGGAGCCCTGAACCACCTCTCAGGCTCTGTGAAATAACATAGACCACGGGTAGCATATGCTGCAGTGGAAATCTCAGCCAAATTTCGCTGCCGTACGCGGTGTGTGGAGCTCGCAAGCGGAGCGCAAATTCACCTTTCTCTCAAACGCTCTCATTTCAACAGAAGCCATGATCCTCACTCTCTTCTGTGTGTTTTATTACGTAATAAAGCATATTCCAAAAGGCGGCTGCTATTGGTCGCTGTGGTCGGCTACACCGCGGGGTGCCACCACGAGTCCACTGCCTGCTCACTGTGGACAACCGCGTTTGGCTTACGTTTAGCGCGTTATAGGCACCAAAATCGGAAGTCGTGACATCTACGTTAACTCACTGAGGACAACCGCGTTTGGCTTACGTTTAGTGCGTTATAGGCACCAAAATCGGAAGTCGTGACATCTACGTTAACTCACTGAGGACAACCGCGTCTGGCTTACGTTTAACGTGTCATAGGCACCAAAATTGGAAGTCGTGGCATCTACATTAACATCCAAAATGAAATTTGAACTGCGCACCTCGGTGACATTTCGAAGGCGGAGCGTTGTGGCCCCGCCCCGCTCCACTGTAGCCTTCACAGTGCAAGGCATTGAGGAAGGAAGGGGAGTAGAGTGGAGGCCGTGTTTATTGCCAATAAGTCCGCTTCTGATGAACGCATTGAAGTACTTTTTGCGGCAAAGTATTTCTGAAATAGCCTATTTTCACTTCAAATATCTTTCTCCACTTCGATAAAACTTGGTTCAGGGCCCCTTCAACCTGGATGGGAGAGGAGGGCGCGCAAGATTCCCACGAGTCATTTTTACAGCCGGTAGCTAGCAACACATCACACCTTTGCCTTTGCAAGCAGTTCATGGGAGTGAGATATTTTGTATGAAATAACTGTTGCATGGCTTTTGGAGTACGAATTCACTGGAGTTTTTCTCTATTCAAATACACAGGACTATGCCAGGACTAACAGAGCAGTCTTAATTATCCGTCAATTTGAAATAAGAAATTTTGATTTACTGGCATTTCACTGTATTACAGTAGAACCCCGCTGTTACGTTTTTCACGGGACCGTAAAAAAAAAAAACGTAAGAGCCGGGAAACGCAAGAGCCGGGAAACAGGAAAAATTGAGAAATGGGAGTAGTGTTGAACTGCACACAATATTATTTTAATTCTTCCGTGCGACAAAAAGTAGTTTCGCCCGACAGCCGAAGTATCGATTGCGATCAGCTATACAAAGTAAGAATAGTAGTTTTATCGTCTGTATAAACATTTAACATTCGGTTATTAACTAATTAACAAACATGGTGTCAGCGCCCACAGGCAAACATGAACACATTACACTCGATGAGCGCGGACACGCGCAGTTAAGTGCCGCTGCCGAAGCGAGCGAAGTGCTGTTGTCTATCGCTTCAACCCAAACTGAGCGCTGAGAACATGCAGCACGCACAAAGCCACGAGCCGCCGACGCACCTACACTGCGTAGAATCTGCCCCCACGCAAATCGCTTTCAAGATACGGCCCGCGGGACGGCGCGCCGCCGCGCAGTATGATGTCAGAGCACAACGCTGCCCGCTATCCTCCCCCCCCCGTCGCTGGTGCCTCGAGCGCAACGGAAGGAGGCGCGCTTCCTCCCTGCTTTTCTTTCGCGCGCGAGACGCGGTCGTCGGCTCCCCTCGCACGCTTTCACTCGCACATTCAGCATACGGCCGCGCGGCTTCCCTCGCACGCTTTCACTCGCACATACAGCATACGGCGCGCGGCAACGTATGCTGTATGCGCGAGTGAAAGCGTGCGAGGGGAGCCGACGACTGTGTCTCGCGCGCGAAAGAAAGCATACGGCGCGCGGCGACGGCGTTATCACCCTTGGACTTTATACGGAACATCTATGAGCCAAAACCAATTTTAGGGCCGCAACGCATCATAGACATCTTTAGATAGCAAAAGCGGATATCAAAGGCCATACTTTTGCTGGCGGAAACCGAAAATACTTAATAAATGTCGCCCCCAGCACTTTGGGCGGCCAGTGCCATCGTCAAGCAACCAAGCCAAGCGACATGAAAAGTCAAAATGGCCGCTCGGGCCGGCGCGGTGTGGCAGTTCGCAACGTATGATGCGGGAACGGTCCCACAGTTGCGACGTAACAGCGGGGTTACCAATGCATTGGGTTCTATGGGAGCTGCGCCGGGACCGGCCGAAAACAACGTAACAGCCGGGAAAACGCAGCACCCGGGAACGTAACAGCGGGGTTCTACTGTATTATATTGAGTGCCCAGTGCATTCTATTGTTCTGATCTGTGTACAAGAACAAACTATGAAGAGGCAGACTAAACGTGTTGTTCCCACCTGACTATGTTGTGCCCACCAGCAACATTGAATTTATTCTGAATTTACTGACAACTTTGAGGTCTGAGAGTACTAAATTATTGATTCGGCATTATGCTGCCATCTGCTAGCCTCTTAATTAGCTCAGATCGTATAGCGACTACACAGAGAAAGCGTTGGCCCAAGCTTTAATCACTAGTGATATCTTTTCACTTTTTTTTTCTCAATGCCAAGTTTACTCTTCAAAGTCATTGAATTGCCTTTATTCGTAGCACTCCGCTAGAGTCGGGCAGATGGCAATTTTCCCATACCTGGAACTTAATCCACCTTGCAGGTCTCCGCAGAAACTGTCGTATTTACTTAGCTCTGTACAATTATATAGAGAATATGGTGTCCTCAGGTGCCTATGAGTTAATGCGAGTAGAGTATAAAGTCAAAATGAAAATCTGCGAGCATGCTTCTCAGGCTAGGTCTTAGCAAATCATACAGGCAGTGTGCTCACCTGGGTCCAGGGGTAGCACGGCCGGGTCAAGGGAGCCGGTCCAGTCCTCCACGGAGTGCTGGGTGCCCCGGCGAGCATTTGGGCGGCGTGCCTTGGTCTTGATGCCCTCCATGAGGTTCAGACCAGACATGCGATGGTTCTTCTTGGCCTTCTTGTGCCGCAGTGACCCGATGCACTGCTCCTCCACCACCCGCACGCATGTCTTGTGGATATTCATCTCGCAGTCTGCAAATCAGAACCACAACAGCCCCTTTCCGTGTCAGTAGGCACAACTGTCACTGCTCAAGACACACAAAAATCAAGAGTTGGGTGAGCAGTAGGTTTTGGGAACCTAGGGACAAGGCATGCAAGACACAAAATATAGTAGTGCAGTAATAGGCATGCGTGGCTAGCAACTTAGGCATGCCATATAAAAAAAATGCAGACTTGAGCACAAGTGGAGCATCAATCATTTTGCATGATGCTGAGGTTTTGTACTTTGATGGTGGATCAACAGGCTGCACTTTTGTTCGTTTCATTTGCATCACCTGGCACATGCGTTTTCTTCCTGTATACAAACTAGATGCTTTCCCAGCAAAATGGAGCTGCGAATCAAAGTCAATGTTGTGTTTTCCCCCATCCTTTGTCTATTGTGCTCTGCCACTAGGTTCCCAAGTGACAGTGCTTACTAGAAAGTAAATTCTACAGACTAAGTTTAAGGTCCTAGTTAACCAAATTTCTACAGACTACATGTAAGAAACTTGTGAAAGAAATTTCGGCTTTAAGGAGCACTCGAATAGAAGATGGAACTGCATAAAACTATTAAAACAAAAGCTAAAGCTTTGAAACAGGAGGTCAAAATTCATCTGGAGCTATCATAGCCCCTGAGTTTCTCAAACTAGGTGACATATATAGAGAAGAAAAGCACAGTTGAAAGAAGGGCCCATAAGGACGTAAAACTTCCTGTCAAGCAGCAATGGAGAGAGAGAGAGGGAAGGCAGATTGGTACAAATGCTTACTGGTGCACTGGTAGCCCTGGTCACCGACCCCCCAGATAATGTGCTGGCAGTGGTTGCAGTAGGTGACGCAGTGGTACTGCTGTGACTGGAAGTGGTGGCCTCGCGTGTGGATCGTCTGAAACGCAAACTGCCACAGAAGAGAGCTAATTGCAAGCTTCAAGTTGATTTTTCATTACAAAGCAGACACCACTATAGCAGAAGTCTCATTTCAAAATTTTGCAGCATTATGAAACATGTCCCATTAATTCCTGCCCTCCTACATAACCTATTCAAGAGAAACATTGGTTGCAACAGTGACCTATCCTTGGAATTTCAATATTGCTGAATGCTTCATTGTGATGAAAGGCTCTTGCGACAAGCAAATGCTAGCAAGTATAAGCACCCAATCCAAGGCTCATACTGTCCTAGCGTGAAGCTGCAGCTCTGCTCTACCTGTTGGACTTTACGTGCCCATGCGTTATTAAGATGGGTACAGTTAAACCTCGATATGTAACGAACTTCAATACAACAAAATTTTCAATAATAATGAAGAATTTAACATTTTATAAGTTCTTGTTCATAGAACACCATGTATTCTTAACTTCAATAAAAGAAAGCGTGTTTATACATGATTTTAATAAAATAGACTTCTGTTATTTTGACTTCGGTTAATCCAATTTTCGGTTAAATAGATTTTGAACGAAGGTCTCAGCCGGCACCCATGCATTTCTGAGCCCAAACTTGCGTTATTTCGATGCTAAAATTGACCTGCATGGGATAATTTGAATTAGATGAGTCAGCACACATGCACCTGACCCTTATGGTGACTCCAACAGCGATCCCTTAGGTGGTAGCATCTGCTTTGGCATAGCTTAGGGAACAGTGAATGCATTAAACACACGTCATCTCCCATCGGAAATGCTTCATTCCGGCCTGCTCAAGGACGATTTTCAAGCAATAACTGTGGCTCACAATATATGACTACGGTATTTACCAGGTTCTAATGCGAGCCTTTCTTGGGGGGGGAGGGGCGAAAATTGTCTGCTACGAAGATTGTATGCCTTACTGCATAACACGGAACTACTGCGGCAAAGATACCTTTAGGAAACCAACCACCATGGTGCAACACATATTTATTTGGTACCTGCATCGCCTTTGCAGGCATTACAGCAGGGGGGTATACAAATTGCGACGAAAATTGTTTTTCAATTTAAACACACAAAGCGCGGTAAAATTCATCATTAGATTCTACACCTACAATATTTGACGGAAGAGCGTTCCAGTCCCTCGTAGTTCGACAAAAAAATGAGTATCGCAAGGCATCACCTTTAAAAGGAAGTTCGTAAAGTTTCAAGTTATGGTCCCTTCCGCGTGAAATATACGATGGTGGCCTAATATACTTTTCTCTTTCAATGCCTGTTTTAGAATAATATATATTATGAAAAAATTTAAGTCTAAGGTTTTTCTTCTGTCCTTTAAATCCTGCCACTGAAGTTTACGCTTGCTTTCAGTGATACTGAGGTTATTATTGTAATTTCCCAATACAAATCGGACTGCCCTATTCTGGATTTTTTAAATTAACTGACTCACCAGTATAAGGGTCCCAACAAACACACGCGTATTCAAGTACCGTACGTATGTGGGTAAAATATAGTCGTTTTTTCAGTGTACTAGATAAGTGGCCAAAATTTCGACGTAGGAAGCCCAACTTACGTGCCGCCTTTCTTCTAATCTCCTGTACATGCCTGTTCCATCTTAAATCTGAGGTAAACAAAACACCTAAGTATTTGCATTCACTAACCCTGCGTAGGGTAACGCCATTTACTTTGTACTCATAAGACTTATGTGAATGTTTCCTTGTAAAGGTGATGTTTAAACATTTAGAAATGTTAAGTGACATTTTCCATTTGGCACACCAAGACGAAACGCTATCCAAGTAACTCTGAAGAGAAGAAAATTAGACTCTTATTAGACTCTTATTAGACATATTAGACTCTTGCCCATTTTTCTTGCAAGAAAATCGGGTGTGCGTTAGATTTCTACTTTGTTTAGGAGCTGTACCATTATTTAGCTCTATGTTAGTTTTGTACTTCGGACACACAGAAAGCAGGCGGCCTGGTAATACATAAAATTTTATAGCCCCCCTTCCGCATAACAAAAATGTGTTGCCAAGAGTACTTATTTGCATAAAAGGTTGAGTTTCAATATAGGAAAATTTCATACAAAATAAATGCCAATTTTACCGACTTCATTATATCGAAGTGTAATTGTATTACATCTACACAATATGCAGGTACAGCAATTCGCAGGAAAGCTCTAGCAGAAGCACAGACAACACAAGGAACTATGCAAAAACCTTTCTGCACATAATGGTGCCAACCTGATACAAGGCAGTCCACGTCTAACGATACCACATATAATGATATATCGGTTATAACGATGAGTCGACCTAAGAGTATCAACTTCTGCATTAGGGCTCTGAGAAAAAAAAAACCATATAATATAACGATATATTATTCACCGCATATCGGATATAACGTTGAACCTTCTGAGCAGCGTTTTGCAAGGAGAATAATCGTGAAATTTGGGTTCCTAAGTTGCCTGTTCCTAAGACGAGACGAAAGTTTACGCGAGTTTGTATTTGCCGCTATTACTGTGCAGCGCATCTCGCCCGCGCGCCAATTGCGAACGAAACCACGGAGAGCATCGCAAACTGGCGCAGCGTGCACAAGATGGCGCCAGCTGCTTCGCATCCGCGTCGCCGGCGGTCGCGCGAGCGGTCAGAGGAGAGGAGAGGGGGGGAAGAAAATGATAAGCGAGCAGCGCCTGCGAGGCCTACACTGCCTTTACAATCTCCCTCCCTCAACGAGTGCCGCGGAAGGAGTGGCAGGTGCGCCGACAAAGCGCCAAGCTGAGTCTCTCGAGAAGAAGCTGCAAATTTAGCAATAGTCGAAGAAGTACGAGCTCGCGCAGTCGATGATATCGACTAATATGAAAACCGGGAGCACCACCCACGATCATGAAGGCTAGAAGCAGTGGACTATGCCGATCAATGGAAAAACGGGCTTTGTGCGCCAGGACAAAACCCTCATGGGTGAAACTAACACGGTGGAAGCCGCTGACATTACTGAATTCTGGGAGCACGTCGCTACTGACGATGAAATAGGTGGTGCTTCGATGGAGGAGTTTCTAAGTGCAGGTAGTGCTGACTCGCTCTGCGAAGAGATCTCCGCCGAGGCGATCGTTGTCCCGACAGACGGCGGCGTTGTGCGACAGAGGCTGACGACAGCAGCGGCAGTGACGACGAGATTGACAATGGCCCGTGATTGACACCTGACCCCGATGTTCAACCAAAGTGCAATGTCGTCGATCGAGTCGCTCATTGATTTCACGCACGCTAAATTATAGCAGCCAGTGTTCGCGCAGCAGCTGGACGCGATGCACACGGAGGTTGTGAATCCGAAACTTCTGCAAAAGCAAGCGCAGACTTCTATTTCAACGCGTCTAACGATTGAAAGCTATTTAGAGGTATAAATAAACGTTTTGTTTTCCCCCAGCTTCTTTCTACAACGTCGATTTTTTTTACCGCAAGTGGCAAATTTGGTTCCGGGACTTCAAAAATATTTTCGTTTTTTTTTAACGGCAATCCAGATATAGCGATGATCGGTTATAATGATTGGATTTTTCGTTCTTCTTGATATCGTTATAAGTGGACTGCACTGTATACGTACATTGGAACCTTGTTGATACAGTCCTGTTTCGTACAATTTCCCCAGCGCCAACTTTCACGATCGAGAATGCAAAAAATGAGCCCAATACAGTTACGCTTCTTTTATACCAATTAATATGTTCCCAGAAAACACTTGATCGGCACCAATGTTCAGTATATCACCAAACTGCGATTGTATGATACGTGTTCCAGCCATTAGATCCCACGTGAACAAGAAAAGTGTGATGCACGCGCGATCAAGAGCAGTAGGCGTGCGCAACGGCAGCTTCCCCACGGTGCTCGTTCGCCCGTATCACGGGAAAATGTTGCCACACACTCGGCTTCCTGTTCTAATGC
The DNA here is from genome assembly GCF_013339745.2 of Dermacentor silvarum. Classification (NCBI taxonomy): domain Eukaryota; kingdom Metazoa; phylum Arthropoda; class Arachnida; order Ixodida; family Ixodidae; genus Dermacentor; species Dermacentor silvarum. Next base: position 182,352,542 of record NC_051159.1, on the reverse strand, counting down.
CAGCAGATCCCCCTGTGAATCGTCGCACGTCGCCATTTACTGCTATCGTCTCCAACCCTATTGCCATAAGCATCTCCACCTATATGTTTCACTGCGTGTATGGCGTAGGAAGCATACTGCAAGCTTTTAATAGACCAGTAACCCAAACTGCTGCAGGTGGCATGAAGTGAGCGTCATGTTTTGCTCTGGCAGCATCGCATTCCGGCATTGCCCATCAGCTGAATTTCCTTTCAGTTTCGCATCACAAAGCTAATGACAACACGCGTCGCTCAGGCCCCGCCAGCTCCACACTGTGCCTGGGCGCCTTGTGCTGCAACGATTCTTGCCGAGCTTCCTGCCAAAATGCCCTGCCTGAAAATGCTGCTGGCCCAGGCTGCAGTTTATTGCCGCGTGACTGGCCACTCGAGGCACTTTGCGTGTATTCGCGGGCTTCTTTCACGCTCGGAAAAACAGTTTTACGTAGCACGTATGAAGCAACAGAAAGCTGTATCGGGAGTTTTCGTGTTGCTCTACCAATTTTCTCTTCGACACTTTTTATCTAATAATATTTGAGAAGTTCATTATTAATTAAGACTAATTATGTAGTAGTCAGGCGGAATGCAAAAAAATAATCTGAGTATCTCCAAGCAACGGCGAACAACATTACCTTAGTTCTGTCCAGCTACATGGCATTTGCATATTTTCAAATCTTGGTGCATGATAGTTGGGACACCCTGTATACCTTTAATATTCAATGAGCTACCAAATCATGAGTATACTGTAATTTTGCATAGCCTCATTTCAGCTGCTGTTATCTGTGTTAATATTGGATGTGTTTGATCCAACAATATTTCTTACATAAGCCCTTTTTCTAAACTTCTGACCAAATAACTTTGCTGTCAGTCATTAACACACAAGCCTTTTAGAGACTTTCAAGCACTCATTTTTTTTCTGTGTAAATTGTGACCAAATAAATACTACTAATGTTGTTTTTATTATAGTTTATATTAAAACTGGAGAATCACCGAATGCACCCCATGACCCACCTTCTTGTTGCGAGGGAAGAACTTCAGGCGTGACTTTTCACGGGCTACAAAGGTGGGAAACCGCTCAATGAGGGTCACTGCGTTAGGCGTCTTGACGCCAAAGCTCTTTAGAACTGTGGCCAAGGCAGATGCTAGTGCGGACTTGTAGTCTGACAGATTCTCTGGGTCCTCTTTCCTGCAAGAGTACAATCAACATTTATCGCAGCAGCTGCTGGATGGCATGAACAAAGCCTCTTGAGTGCAAGCATTATGTCATGAGGCCCCATTATGTGCAGTCACACCAGAACTCGGGTACGACAAGTCTTAGAAAACAAATACGAAACATGTGATGAATTACATAATGCCATTAAATCAGTAACTCAAGAAAAACAAACATTGACAAAATGTGACAGGCACCTTTTCTTGGTTGTTCTTTTTTCCTTAAATGCGCATCTCTCAGCTATCTCAAAGGATTCGTAGATTACCATTTAACAAATCAGAATTGACTACAAGGCAAAAGCTTTGCTGCCACTAATACCTGTGACCTTTCATTCTATGGTTGCTTCTAATGAAGATTCATGAAAACAAAATAGCACTAAGCTGGCCACAATAAAGCTAGCAGTTCAGCAGAGCATCAACAGGAGTGCCATTGCTGACCGCTGCAGTGAATATAGAACATCTGTGGGCAAATTTGGCGCACCAGAGCTTCAGGTCACAAGTGGTCCAAGTAAACAAGAGAGCCTCACCCTAGCGTCTCCAGTTCGGTGAGCAGCAGGGACTCAACTATGTGGAGTTCAGCGTTCTTGTCCCGTAGTGAGTCGTCCAGCGTCACGTCATTTGGCATGTACAGCCCCGACAGCCCTGCGGCAAACATAGATAGTGGGATACACAGTGCACACAAGTAACCTCCAATCTAACAAACTATGAAAGCCTGCACTGTATGGTTTCCTGTCCACTTTGAGAGGAAAGAAATCGACAAGCAAAGAGCTGCTTGCGCGAGGAATTACCGTAAAAATCTGCGTAGAATATGAGATTTTTTTTCCTGTTATTAGCGTCCCAAACTTCCGCCTCGTACTATATGCGGATCCAAATGAAACTTTCAGTAAAAAAGTTGGGCTCGAAGTTCTGGTTTAATTATCGCTGTGTGGCTATGGCTTGGCTTTGTTATTGCTGTGACTACAGCTTGGCTTCATTATTGCTGCCTGGCTACGGCATCGTTTCTTTATTGTTGAGTTGAATTTTGCAAAGGCTGCCCGAATCGTTTAAAGAGCTGCTTGTGGATTTCCAGTGCCACATTATTTCGTTGCGAAAGTCGAAGAACTTTCAGCTAGGACAAATCAGCAATGCTGACCAAACACCAGTTTATCTGGACATGCCATCACACCTCACCGTGCACGAAAAGGGCTCTAGACAAGTTATGTCCGGTCCCCTGGGAACGAGAAGACACGAGTTACCGTCATGTTGTTGTGCACGGCAGACGGCCGCAAGCTTCAAGCGCAAGACAATGCCGTCTTCAAGCGCAAGACAATGCCGAAAGGCGAAGAGCTGCCGAAAAATGCCATTGTGAGATGCCATGAGAAAGGGTGGATGAACGAGAGTCTCGTGCTCGACTGGGTAAAGTCCATGTGTTGTAGGCGGCCCGGCGCACTGTTGTCGTTCCCGTCCATCCTCGTGCTGGACATGTTTCTTGGCTATTTGGCCAATTCAGTGAGGAGGCTGTTGCGTGATTCTGGCACTGAACCTGTACCGGGATGACGTCTCAGCTGCAGCTGCAGATGTTTGCGTCAACAAGCCCTTCAAGGACGCGGTGAAGCGGTGCTACGCAGAATGGATGCGGTCAGGTGAACCTGCAGTGACGCCGACTGGGCGGCTGAAGCGGGCATCGCCAGCCACGCTGTGCAAGTGGATCGTGGATGCATGGGCGAGCATCCCAGAAGACCTTGCGCGTCGCGCTGAAATTTCAAGAAGTGCGGGATCTCAAACACGCTCGATGGTACAGAGGATGAGTACCTTGGAAAGATTTGTCGGACAAAGAATTGTCCGACGAAAGCGCAGCTGAGGACAACAGTGATTGAACTGCAGAGTCCGATTTAAATAAATGTTTTCCCCGAGTTTTTCTCACTCGGGTAAAACTTTTCGCATCCCAGAAATTTCACCTCGTATTATATTCAGGTTCGTATTATACGCGGGTTTTTACGGTAAGTGGGTGGCATGACCTCTGGTCCCGTCCAGTTTTATTTCGTGCTAATGCCCCTTCATTAGTTCTCTTGCTGAACAATATTGTATTTATTCAATTATAAGGTAGCCACGATTACAAGGCGAGGGCGCAGTTCGGAGACCCAAGAAAAAAAAAACATATATGCATACTAATATAAGGTGACATAGAGCAGCCGACGAATTGTTCAGACTTGGCAGGGATTGCTTGTAATGCTGCATTACTAACACAGCCAGAACGCAAAATGGCGACCATGACATAGGGGGAAAGGGAGCTTCACCACGCGGAGTGCAAGTTATCAGCAAATTCTACCTTTAGGTATGCCTTCATGGCATAGCGGCACGCCCTGCCATAAAGCCACACTAAGAAGAAATTTGCAATGCAGTGAAGCCACACCGACAGGCAAAATTCACGTATATGGCGGGAGGTGACCAAGGTTAAGGATTCTGGGGAAAAAATCTCGCCTTCTATTTGAATAAATGCGGTATACAGTCCAACCTCAACGTAATGAACACGAATACAATGGATTATCAGATGTAATGTAGTAAATCTAAAATGTTTATTTCAGCACGTAACAGATATGCACAAAACGAATATTAGATATAATGAAAATTTTGTGTCAGGTGCAACATCCTACCAAGGTTCAACGTTATTAACTCATGCATTAAAATACCTACCAATGGGGAAGCTTGAGCACTGATTTCCTGCCTAAATATTTCAAAACACACGTACACTGGCTTATGCAAAACCATGATATAAAGGACAAAAAAGGACATACAGTGACAAAGGTAGGGAAGCAAGCAACAACCAACTGCTGATCTCCATTTTAGCACCACTTTCACAGGCACTTCTATCATTTCCGTGGTAATCCTGACACTCACATTGCATACACATTTTCGTAGCATACACGGTGACCACATCATGCAATTAATTCGGGACTACACGCTGTATAGCAGATGCAGCGCTATTAATGTAATCTGTGTGTTCCAGGCCACGCTATGCTTCAATCTTTGTAATTGAAGAGTGAATGCTTGTAACAAGAAGGTGCCCTAAACTAAATCTGACCATGCACAAAAAGGCTTTACGCACACACCAACATCTCAGCACATGCGTGCATGCTGCAACTGAAGGAGACTAACCGATGGTGCGGGTGTTTCGGAAGTCGACAAGCAGGCGCTTGAGCTGCTCCATGGCCTTCTCGCGTGCCTTGAGGAAGATGTCCTTGAGTTCCTCTTCCTCCTGGCCCTGCTGTTCCTGGCTGGTCTGCAGAACCTTGTCTGCAAGGTGGACCACAGGCCACTCTGGTTCTTCACCTGAGGTGGCGCTTCAGCCTTCATTACCATTCACACGTATACAGTCGCCAACCAATAATTTGGAAATGCCTGATTATTCGGACAGCTTTGCAGCACCGCCATTGGCTAACTTGTATAAGGATGGCCGAAATCGTGGACACCTTACAGCAGGCCATTCAATAATTACAGCACGCCAACAAGTTGAGCAAGAAAAGCAATATTTTTGCTTTGATAAGTCGCCAGCCTGAACTAGTGAAGCCTAGTCGATGCAGTAGTTTCCAACCGTCACGAAAAACTACTCGGCGAGTTAAGCTAAGCCAATAAGTTCTAAAGGCTGCATTTGCAGTTTGTTGTGAGAGTACAGCGCATCCAGCTTTGTTTACCCTATTAGTATTTATGCTTTGCATAGCAACACTGTCCTGGGCGACTTTCATTACTATTTTGAATTTTTGGCACTCAGTATCATCAAGCAGCTTCAAGTAGCTTGATGCTTGATGCTTCATGCTTGATGTCTGTGCCGACAAGGGTGACGATTAAGGGAGGGGAAGCAATTAATGTTGTGAATAAATCAGTGATTATTCGTTGCAGTGAGGTCAACTGCTGTTATGTTACCTCGGGACTGAGAGATAATGTGTATGCATTGACCATACTTTTGTCTATCTGTAGTAACATGACTACAGTGAAAATATGGACTAACCAGGTTACAGGCAACGTATGTGCATGCAGAAACGCACACGTTGGCAAGCTTTGTTGGCCACTTTTGAATGAAGTCACTTATTTTCTTGCAAATCTGATATTTCAGACGTTCGATTATTCTGACATGCAGGAAGTCCTCGGCGGTCAAGTCTGAATTATTGGTCAGTGACTGTAGTACTACTCATATAGTGCCTTACGAGGTTTCCTAACATTTATAAGCTTATTAATTACCAAAACAAGCACCTCTGGCTTTACTGAGTGGCTACAGCCACTAACAGAACTGTTGAAACCAAGGCGCATGTCATCACAAGCCATTGAATTATGCAAGCTACTTTACAAAGGCCCAGAACTCAACTGCTTCTGTACGGCAACAACCTTGTCCACTCTATGTCAACGAGTTTCTTGAACTCATCCATTCACTTCAGCGTTATTAGGCAACATATGCTATTCCCCTTACTGTGGTATATGCCGTATTACATCAGCAGCTTTCTCACTATTTGTTGTAAATATCACATGTTCTGCATTAATTTAGGTCTAGTTTCTTTTAACATCAGCTGACATGTCATTAGTAAACATTCGTATTCATGCAGTACATTTGTGCGTGCTGTGTAATGTACCTTCCAATTAAAGCATGCATGAAGGCAGCCATGTGACGCAACAGCCAGCCTTTACAAAAGTCTCCTACACATACAAGACGGAATAATAAAAAATTATGCACAGCTACAGCAGGCCACATGAGGTGCTGCCTATCACATTTACAGCATGTGCACGATGGAAACCTTGGTTTTGCTTCTAGCAGACCAACCAACATACCAATTTCCTTCAGGATGGTCTCGTCGATGTTCTCGATACCAAGAGGCTGCAAACAAAATAAAAGCGGCATAAATCTCACAATTACCTTCCTTGGATCCCATTCCTGCTCTTTAATTAGCAGTGCTGTTGCTGGACTCAGGTTTCAATAAGACTAGGCCTGCTTAATCAAAATTTTGATTCAGTGCCACCTGTTATGGCAAGTCGAGAAGCCATTCTCTACAAACTTGCTACTAGCAAAAGCTTTACACATTCAGATTTCAGCCCAACAAATGTGCAGACTTCAGAAATGAAACTCAACTTCACAACATTAATATTTCAGCACTTCTGTCATCATTCCCGGAAGTTGTCAGACTTTCACCCATGTGTGCTCAAATGTAGCGCAAGCTGCAAACATGGAACAAACAATGCTTAAAAACTGACACTATTTAGTGGTTTTCTTTACAATGCAGCAACACAATGCTACACTCCACTTAACACTCCAATGTTACGATGTTCAAAGCAAGCTGGTATCACATGGTGACTCAGTAGCCAATGGCATTGTCATCACACTCTCCATACCAGCCAAGCATGGTGCCAGGACTTTGTGCTTTGCACAATCTCATGGCACACGTGCATATCCCCCTTCATGCCTTCCCGCATTAACATGCTATATCTAGGGGTGAGCAAATATTCGAAGTTACGAATATGAATAGGAATAGCAAGTGTGTAATATTCGATTCAAATTCGAAAATGAACTATTCAACATATTCAAATACTCCAAACTAACAAGTAATTCACAACAACCAACTGTTTAAGCCTAGTTACTGTTCTCCATCTGCTAAACAAAGGATCGCTAATGTTCAGAAGAGTGACAATGACAAATGTTTTCAAAGAAACGCAGAAATAAAATGGGTAATACACCCTATGTTTAGGGTTTCACAATGGAGGCTTACATCACAGGCTGTAATTTTTGCTTGTGCTCTGTCATTTAGTGTTTTTGGAAGTATAGCTCTGTATATGTTTGATATTTTACGCTACAACCAGTGATGTTTTCCTTGCAACAAGCCTTTTAACATGTGTCTACAGTAGAAAAGCCCTTCAGTAGAGTGTCTTTTTTCGCAATTTCTAATCTTTTTTTTTTTTTTTTGGCAACCAGTCTTTTTGGAAAGCTAGTCATAGAACAGCCATTTTTTTCGGAGTGCTTGTTTGCAACCAGTCTCTATTGAGAGGCTTCTCGCCTATTTTTTAAAAGAAAATCGGTGATCTTGAGTTTAAAATGATCCTTTGTTTCTGATAGTTCTGATAGTTAGCGGTCCTTTTTACACAAGTCAGTACAGGCATGGTATCGAATAATGCTGAAAAACATATTCCTGCTGTAAATATATGCATCTGCGTCTGACTATTCTATATTCGATACCAACTATTTCTGTTTATTTCATATTAAAAAAAAAGTGATATCTGCCCACCTCAAGTTATAACATGTAAATGACCCTTCCCTTGAGCCATATCCAGCATGTCTGAGCAGGGTGCAAATTTTGCCTTGGCAACTAACATTCTATTGCAACAAAGAACCCTGACCATTACAATGATAGCCTAAACCTGAGATTCACTGCAGTCAACTGTCCCTGAACGCTGTCATGCCAACCAACATGCCGAAACAAATAACCCCTTTCTACACCAGGCACGCCCAACTGCCACATGGCAACCCTGATTGCCAATTTTGGAAAGCTGTAGATGTGTAATCATGTCATTTAAACACTTCTCCGAGGATGCTATGAACAGTGTGGCTCATCCCTGTGTTGAGAAACACGGTCGAGCTCTGTGTTGAGCCATGTGCAACCGCTCTATCTCTTTTAACAGCGAAGCTGTTTAAGCCAGCCGTAATTTGTGGTGCGTAGCAAGAAACTACCAAAAAAATAAACTTTCTTGCCGAGGCAGGATTCGAACCCACGTACCCTGCGGTCCCAAAGCGAGCGTTGTAACCACTAGGCTACACAGCCACGCCTGCAGAGCATGCATTTATCCGACTCATATGATTGCGTTCAAGCGCCGTCGTCTTCGTCCACAGCTGGCGCATTCGTACGCTCGTGCTCTGTAAGGTGAAGAGGTTTTGAGCGCTATGACAGCGACAGAGAGACGCATTCACGGAGCAGTTCTCCTGGAACGTGGTGTCGGTGTTGCAAGCTGCGCTATGAAACGCGCAGTGACGACCGTAAGTCCGAGACGTGCGAAAAGACAGTAACAAGATGAAAAGTTCGCGCGCACTTCCTGAAAATGCTGGGCTACGATCGCCCAGCTTTGCTGTTTCAAGCATTGCGCGGCCGAGTGCAAGGTTAAGCATTTCTTTTCTACTATTCTTGTCTCCGTCTTTTCAATTATTTCTCTTTAGTTTATATGTATCTGTATGTCTTTACATATGTAGATCCGTATATGTATAGTTTATGTGTATTGGGCCCTGTAACATTTAAACGCAGTCATTGTCTTTCGCTTTATTTTGCTCCACGCATTGTCTTTATCATGCTTTTTTGTGCTGCTACTTACACCATTCAATTTGTACTGTGTTACACCACACTAAAGGCACCAAGCTGCTTGTGGCCACATATTAAATAAATAAATAAATAAATAAATAAATAAATAAATAAATAAATAAATAAATAAATAAATAAATAAATAAAGTGTCAAAGTGCACAAGTGCACTGTGGGACTTGTAGCACTTTCATGTTCCCTGTTATAAATTTACACCCTTATATTGGTGACAAGATGTTCCTAAAAAATGGTTTTCTCTGTCCATGGTAGCACAAAAGCTCTGCAAGCCATGTCCAGAATGCAGTGGTTTTCGCAATTCGGAGAATGATGCCTCACCGCATTCTGCACTAGGAAGGTAGAGGTGATCTCGTAGGCCCATTTCTTCATTTCCTTGCCAGTGCCCAGCTTGTACAGGTTCGTGATTATCAAAAACAGCTGCACAAAGACACACACACAAAGAGAATCAATACACATTATGACAAAAATAATGCATAGTCTACACTTCCTTTACAAAGTTTTGCATGGGACTACAGACTCCACTAGTTCTTTAACACTAACAATTGGCTATTAAGATTCTCCCTGCTTTACTCACGCTGCTTTATCTGCACTTCCATGTCCAAACATAAGAAGCAAAAACAAACTGCTCTGCACCACTGGCTGAACAGCATAGTTGGCAAACCGAGATGACTAGTGGAAAAAAACAAAAAGAAAGAGGAAAAGGAACAGTAGAAACATAGCACATTACAAGTGCTAAGTTATGACTGAAGGAGTCTGTGAAAACATTCCAATACCCATTTCTTGAGTGAGGTGATAACCATTCAAGATTTTCAAAAGCCACAAAGTGCTCATCAGTTTTTGAACTGCTGTATTTTGTGCTTGTAGACTTTAAAAGGTGGGCTACAAGGAGCAAACTTTCACAGTGAACTTCGCACGGCAGAATTAGACATGGTGGCATGACGCAGATTGTTGACTGGCTCGGCTACATGGAGCGAAAAAGAGGCACACGTGTTCGCCGCCTCTTTGTTAGTGTTGCCAGACTCTATAAACGCGTTATTGTAAAACAAAAAAATGAAAGAAAATATTTTCATTCTATTATCGGTTGTTAACGGTTAAGCAATTTGAGAAACAAGTTTCATACATGTGTTTACAAACGATTGCTACACAAACTGCTCATTATATGCATTACAAGTGACTGACTACTGCGCTATGCAAGGCGCAGTGACGGCCGTAAGTCCGAGACGCGCGAAAAGAAATTACCATAATCATGAGTAATGAGATGAAAAGTTAGGACGTGGAATTCCAGCAGGTATATTATTCCAGATTTTATTTCACTATGCACGTTAACATTCTCACATATTTCATCAAGTAAATAGGCGAAGAGCACAAAAATTACGAAGAGAAAAAAAAAAAAGGAGACGTCCGTCTCCCTTTTTTTCTTTTGTTTCTTGAGCTGCTTCGCCGATTGCACGTGTCAGTTAAGTTCGTTCTCTGTCCGTTGTAATTCTTTTTATCTTTGCAATGCTTCACCATTCTTAATGTTTTAGAAACTAGCCCAATTTTCAGTCATAATCCATTTCACCACAGCAAAGCGCAACAAGAACCGCTGGTGGTGGCAAGTATGAACTGCATTCGCTGTCAATGCACAGCAAACAGTCATGCGCCGTCCACAACCAGAGTTGGGAATCACGAGGAAGAAAAATATACCCTAAAGGAAAGACTGGTACACTGACAAGACGGCAAAATGATGACTACAAATCTGAGTGTTTGCATTAGGTGCTCAAGCTCCAAAGCCGTTACACTTGTGAAGGCAAAGACAGGTGATTCACATGGGAGACGAAGCTCTTGCATATGAACGGCTCCTTTATTAATACTAGAACGACTAGACCATAGCAAAGCAAAGTTGGAAATGTACAGTGCTCAGCGATTGAAACGTGATACTCGGAACACGCGGCTGCCACCGTTCTTTTTTTGCGCCACAAGTGAGCGGTAGGTGATCGCCGTGGGGCTAAATACAGTCACAATGCATCACAAAGGTTTTTGGTTTCACTGTACAATGCATCAGCTCGGTTTCCCTAGCACTTATAGTCGGTGCAAAAAGCACCGACGACCATGTGCTTCGAGTATCGCCTTTCAATTGCTGAGCACTGTATGTACTCTTGCCTACAGATTTTCTCTCAATTCAACAAAATGAATTTTTTAGAGCGAAGCTGTATATGACTCGAATCCCGGGATTCCTTGTTTCCATTGACAGAACATTCGACAGAAAACCATTCCTTGAATTGAAGTGAAAAGTGCCTATCTCCATTGAAAGTATGTGCAAGACACATCCCAGTATTCGTTTAAATAAAGAAAAGCAGAAACACGTGTCAAAACCACATGATAGATGATAAGGCGCGTTCGAACAATTTGAAGCACGTAGCGTTGGCCGTATGCGTTTCCTGGTAAATATTACGGTTGCATAAGCTGCAGTTGCCGGGAAGCGGCAATTGTAGCATACGAAGCAGGGAGCGGTGTCACTACACTTTCATATGAAAAAGAACCCGCATAGCAACTGATTTCATTTGTGTTGTGATAGCGCTACGGGAAGGCCACGCATAATTAGGACTCCCAAAGAGCAGCATGAACACGATGAGCAGCAACGGCAACAGCAACATCAATCTGCACAACAGCATCGTGCTCAGGCTCGGCAGGACGCAGCGGTTCCTGCCCAAGAGGCTCAGCGCAAGCGCCAAGCGTGGCAAGACCAATGCAGCTTTTGCTGTCAATAATTTCATGTAGTGCATTGCTCAATCATTGTCACATTGGTCTATTGGATCACAGCTTCTATGACCAACAACCTTAACAGCATGGATTGGAGCCCAATTTTCTTTTTCTCATTCAAGTTTGCTTTTTCTAACGGCCCAATCATGCGGAAAATTTTGCTGCCCCTTCTGTGTAAGAAAAATCCATTGCCGACTGTACTTATTCGCAAGCGCCGATTTTACAGTCTTCGTTATATCAAGGTTTAACTGTACCTAAATCTTGCATAAAACACCAACTGGTCTACATGACTGATATATATCCCGTTAAAGAAAGTTGTGAGTTTGGAAACAAGCAAACTACCCTGTTTCAACAACACCATTAAACTATCAAAAAGGACTGGCCCCCTCGGACTAGGACGATGCGCGAAAGCGGGACCCCTCGGACTGCACAGGCAGCGTATCATCTTACACCAAGGCTAGGAGCTGCTTCCCCGGCTGAAGCGTGCCATCGAGCACATTCTTGAATACTGTGCTGTCTGGTGCCCATCAGCAACCACCACGTTTTTGAGCACAAGAATAAAAAGTTTTCTTAGAAAGATGGGTTAATGTGTCTTTTGGCTAAACAAGTGGCTCTCACAGGCTCAAATATCAGACACAAGTGACATTTCAGAGCATATACAATCATGTTATATACAGCAGACTTCCGTTAATTCAACTCTGCTTAATTCGATTCCCGACCGAAGGCCCTGGCTGGCACCCATGCATTTCTATGGGCCCAAACTTTTGTTATATTGATCTCAAAATTGGCCTCCACCAAATAATTCGAACTAAACTGATCAACTTCGCCGCAATTCAGCCGTGTTATGTGGTGAGGCATAAAGATATTATTGCAGTGAAGCATACCAAGAATGGAAAGGGGCCACTGTCACGCGACATAGTACACATTTCTTAATTATACAGGCAAGCATGCATTGTCTCCAGTCACAGTACGAGCACCTAGACGCCTAATAAGCATACTGGCAGCCTGACCACTTTCTTGATAGGTAACTTTCTACTTTTCTTGCAGAGAACCATTGTAGCTGTGGAACCTTTGTAGATATTTCCGAAGATATTCATGTATGCCTCCTGAACTACTTGATTATGCAATACCTCTATGACTACTGGTATTTCTACTGAATCAAATGCCTTTTCATAATCTATGAAAGCCATATAGAGAGGTTTATTGTACTCCGCAGATTTCTTGATTACCTGATTGATGACAAAGATGTGATCCATCGGCAAGTGTCAGAGCACCCTAAATAGTTTGCTATTATTACTTTTTGCTACAAACCAGTTCTATTTTTGCACTTGGGAGGTGGATGTGTCGTGATGTCATGATACACCAGCTTGCTTCATTCCTGCGATTGTTGTGACTGCCATATGGGAGCATAGAAAGAAATGTGCGCAGCTCTCTTGTTTACTTTTTATAAGCAACATCATCATATCTATTGTTATTGTTACACAACATGAAAAATTTTATTCTGTGTCATGACCTCACAGTAATGTCGCTTGTGCCAGGACTAGCATTTTCAGTAAAGCTGAGGGGACATTTAAAGCCAACAAAAAAGCGGGGGTCTTTCTAAACGTCCAAAGGCCTGATGGTAAACTAATTAGGCATCTCAGTGCTCATACTCTGACCGGAGACGGCGCATGTGCGTGTGTAAATTAAGGAACACATGCTAAGTCTTGTAACAATGGCACCTTTTCCCGTGTGGTATGCTTCACCACATAAGAAGGCTGTATTGCGGCGAAGCTAACTTTATAGGAACCCTCACCAGGTTGGGCCATTTTGAGCTGACAAGCGCAGTGCATACAATGCGCACTCACGATCGTGTCTGCTACGAATTACAGCACTACGCACCGTGGAAAAAGCTCAAATTTCAAACCAAATGCCGTTTGCCCTTCTCCTCACGGGCGTGCTCTAAGACAGGGAGATGCCGTATACTATAAGCAAGTGCACCTATGTACATGTCTATGCTGTGACATTGCTCATAGTGCCACGCGACACTTAGAGAATTATTCAAGGAAACATCTGTTATTTGTGTAATCTGTTACTTCAATAGACGAATGAATGTTTACAGAAATAATAAAACACAAATGAAATGTCTGCGTGTTTTTGTTTTACTTCGCACAGCAGCGAGAGAGATGTACAGTCAATCCTCATTAATACGTAGTCGGCCGGGAACGACGTCTAGGCATGCACTAAACAATGTACGAATTAACCTCCAATGCCAGTTTAGTGGCTACTTACCGGCCGAAAAAGAACTATGTCACGACGCTCTCAAACACATACAATCAGACAGGCTTCATTTGCGGGTAGGCAGCAAAAAATCGGTGATCTTCACTTGCCGCCGTGGTGGCCTTGCCATGACGCAGCATCTTTGAACTCCATAAGGCCACGAGCCAGTTTGTCCATGAGGCTCCACTTACTAAATTAACAAGCACGGTGTAATGCCGTGTTCAGGTAAACATTGTGGGAATGCGCGACTCTGCGTCCCCTGATGTTGTTTTCCCCACATAGCTCGCGTCTAGCACCGGCGGTGGTCGTAGTGGTTGCGGCACATTGCGAGAGATGGCGCAAGTGTCGCAATGCTAACGCCACCGAACGGCGGGGTGACTTGGGAGAAAAAGGTCGAAGGCTCTTGCTCTTTGGCTGGGGATCGGCGACCAACACGCACGAACGCTTCACGCGTGCGCCGGCCCGCTTCGCGGGACCATCTCGCGAGGCTAAGAGCAGGACACCGGTATGGACGAACACGGATCGTTCGAACGCGCCACCGTTCGCGTGACCGTACACGTGAACCACTAGGCGATGGTGTCACAGCATGGGGCGAACATATTCGCTCGCTGTCGGGTCGAGGTGAGTCGGACTTCCTTGATTTGTCGCACGCCCATGTGAATGTTCTATTGGTTGTAATTCGGCCAGTGTGCATTGGTGTATGAAAGGCACAATAAATGCCCCTTTGATTGTTTACACTGCTGTGTTGTCGTTCCTTTGTCCCAAGAGTATGTGTGAGACCCCACAACATGAACACATCTTACTCAATGGCCGCGGAAACTCGCTGTCAGAACGCTGGAATGAGGAGGCACGGCAGCAGCAGCGAGCATGCCGCCGTCTCTCGCTTCAACGCGAGCTAGATGTCGAAAGCACAGCGCATACGAAGCTACCGGCACTAGTTGCACTTTGTCTGCAGATCACTTTGTAGGTGAGGCCAGCGCGGGCGCGCACGTTTTTTCAAGTCGCAGATTGCTTTCAAGATACGGCGCCTGCGCAGGCCGCCGCTGAAGTAAACCCCTCCCTTTCTCGCCTCCCTCGCCGTGCCTCCCACGTGACAGAAGCGCGCTTCCACCCTACCTTTTCCCCTCGCGCGCGTGAGATTGACCCTCGCAAGCTTTCACTCACACATACAGCATACGGCGCGTGGTGACGATGTTGCTGTGTTTGGTCTTTATATGGAACCTCAAAGCGACTTCGCACCCCCTACCTGCAGCTTCTTCGGATTACCGGGAGCTAATCCCGAAGGCCATGTTTTGTGCGTGGCAATCGGCAGCAGCTGTATGAGCAGGAAATATGTCATGGTGGCCCTGTTTAAGTTCACTATCGCTGGCGACTGTCGTCCGGGTGTCACAACTCGAGAATCTAACGTATGCGCACATGAGATTTTGCCAATTTTGTGCCTGTGCGTGTAGAACAAGAAAGAATAGTACGCACTAACCGTTTGGTGTGCAATGAGCGACTATGGCAGTCAGCCAATACATGAAGTTCAATGGGGGCTGTGGGGGAATCTTCGCGATTATGTATAAACTGCAATTACACATTAAGAGGGGTATGTATTAACAAGGTTTGACTGTAGTACTTCCATTTCTAGGCACGCACTGGTGTTAGGTCCTGTCTTATTTCTGATATTTATAAATGACTTGCCTAATAATATTAGTGTCCCTGTCAGACTTTTTGCTGATGATTGTGTGATGTATAATAAAATTTGAAACAGTAATGATCAGGCCAATTTACAATCTAGTCTGCAAAAAATTAAGAAATGGTGTGACGACTGGCAGATGGAACTGAACGCAGCTAAATCTGTTGTTATGTCCATAACGAGAAAGAAATTTTGCATTTCCATTACAACATAAGTAGTATAACCATTAGCAGAGTCTACAAGCATAAGTATCTAGGAATAACGTTTACTTCTGACCTCAGATGGAATCAACACATTGATGCTGTATGTAGTAAGGCCAGCAAAGCGCTTTGGAGTCTAAGGCGGAATATAAGTGCGTCGACACCTGAGGTAAAAATCTTAGCCTATAAATCCTTAATACGTCCTATCATGGAGTATGCTAAAACTATATGGGATCCCTACACTAAATACAACCAACAAAAACTTGATAAAATCCAGAGGTTAGCATCAAGGTTCATATTTAACAAGTATCGCTACTGCCAATCCCCTACTGAACTTTGTAAGCTTGCCGACTTACCTCCGCTAGATTTGCGTACCAGGTATGAGCGACTGAAACATATTTACCTTATCATAAATGGCCACTTACTTGTCGACAAACACAAGTACTTCAAAATCTCGACAAATGAAACATCCAGACATTGTCATAGCCAGTACATCACACCCCCTCAAGCCAGAAATGACTGTTTTAAGTACAGCTTTATCCCGAGAGGTATTGCAGAATGGAATGCGCTCCCCGACTCTATCATGTCAGCCTCATGCGTTGAAGAATTTTTACAATGTGTACACGATATTCTTTTTGCCGCTAACTAATATGTATATCATAACTTTGTCAAAGGTGTATCTGTTCATATTCTTCTTTCGTATTTTTGGGGGGAATTTGCACAGTGCATAGAATTTAAACTGATTCACATCCCTGTTGAGACGTGTGCAGTTCTTCATTTACTTGCTTTTTTGTTGTCATACTGTATTATTGTACGTGTTCGTATCTTCCACTCCTGTAATGGCCCTTCATGGGCTGACAGTATTATTAAATAAATAAAAAATAAATAAATAATTTCGTCTGCTTGCTCCCATGTCGTGCAGCCGCGCGCGCTAGGAGCGAAACTATCATTTTCTACCGTGTTCCAGCATGCGATCATGATCTGTGATCCACTAGTGTCTGCCTCAGTGTTCGTGTAGCACTGACTTATACCGCTAGTCAGGTGTTCTCGTGCACAGTGCGCAAAATCGAGCGGTGCTCGAAATGGAACAAATGCAACAGCTATCGCACGCGACTGTCAGCGGAAGTGCGCTGTGTAGTAAAAAAGCAAGAAAAGAAAAAAAAAAAAAAAGAAAAAGGAAAGGCCCGTGATGTATGCATCACACGATCCTCCAGCTCCAGTATGGGAGAACGCAGGGAAAGAATTTCACTTGCGGAGGCTAGGGGTAAATGGAGATAAAGCCCCTGGAAAAAAACTTAAGTAGCGCCATTAGTGTCAATGTGCAGGCACCTCCTCTCACGTGCCTTTTGTAGATTGTAAACCAAGTTAGTTGAGGTGCGAAGCCCGTCGAGTGTGGCGCTTGGCCGGAAAGATGGGCTCGTGCAATTATCCCGCTAGGGCACAGCAGGGCGGTGCGGTTCGCAGCGATGTATTGGGAGAGGTTCGAGAGAAGGAAAAATGCAAAAAGGCAACGTTGAGTACGGCAATGGAATGTATGTAGAAACAAGGGGCTTGATTTGTGTCATGCCTGAAAGAGTAAAAATATGCGGTATTCAATCAGTCGATAAACAGAAGTGCTCGCATTGTGTTTAGATGCATGACAAAGCCCCTGAAAAAGAAAGGTATTTTTTTAGGCTCTTTAAACTGAGAAGTTTATGCCGATAGTTCGGTTACGACTTGTTCACTATTTTAGGGGTACACCGTGTCATGGAAGTGCTTGATAGAAGATTTAAGTCAAGTAAACGCTTGCACTGGGAAAAACCATTATCGCAATCAAGCAGGGCCGGACGCGAGTGCGTTTGCATGCAGACGCGCTTAGGATTGACACTACTGAAGGCAGCGCCACTGCACTGGAAACGAACATCCTTGTAAGCTCGGCGTGAGAAATCGCACGGTTTCAAACGTGACGCAATGTTTTTAGAAGGTCGAGAAAGCGCCACCTTGAGTGTCCGCTCGTTTTTTCTTTTTTCTTGTTTACTTGATAGGGGCATGGCGTCTTCCTTAGTTTTGTTGACCGCATCTGAATTTGTTTGCACGGTGGCTCTGCGTGTTTCGGGAAGCCGACCTGCTGTGCTAGTGGTGTAAAAAATTTCCACACTAGCTGAAAAAAGCTCTTTTCAATTCTGCGGGGACCAGAAAATGCTGCCCGGCAACAAGTGTGGCTCCACCGGATCACACGGACTGATTTTGAACCGGGCTCGTCGCAGCTTTGTGATGTTTATGATGGGGTTTGCAATGACCTTATTGAGTTATCGATTCTTTGTCCGATTTCTGGCTCCACTTCTTCTAGGTCACCCCAAAACGAGACATCATAAGTCTCTTGCCTTAACACTACTTAATATTGCCAAAGCAGCACGCGCCGAGGCAATGGAGGCGAAACACTGGTACCATGGGCGCCGGAGACGCAGCATCCAGGCTAGCGAACGCGTGCCAGTCGAGCCCGGATGCGCTCAGTCGTGCTCGCAGCTCTCTCGTTCGTAGTTTCCTTGTGGACACCCTAGTGGCGCTGCTGCAGCTGCCAGGACAGGAGGCAGAGGCGAAGGGGCGCAGTTGGTGCTACTTTAGTTTTTTTACAGAGGCTTTAAGTGGAGACAGTGTCTGTGTTGGCGGTGATGCTCGCCTCCTGAAATCATGGGTTTGGGGCACTGAAATATTTTTATCTCAGATTTCTATCTCAGCTATTAATGAACCAATTTGGAAAATTCTTGCGGTAGAACGCTCACAAGAGGGCACGTAACAACTTCCAGCGTATAACCAAAATTTGCTATGTGGCCTGGTGAGGGGCCCTTTAAAGGAAAACACTGCCACATGAATCAACAGCACGTTTCGGCATTTTCTTTTCTACCTAATGTTTAATTCGACCCTTGCCAGGTAATTTGACCCATTTCAATGGTCCCGTCAGGATCAAATTAACAGAAGTCGATTGTACAATATAACCTTATGCAATACCATGTCCATGTTAGGGTAGATTACTTGCTTACTTGTCCAGAATAAACCAGGAATATGAAATCAAGAGTTTGACAGAAACCTGTCTGGTCAGGAGGAGACACTGCAAGTAGTTGAAAATTAGACACTGACCATAAATATTAGAAATAAAAAGACGTCTTGTCTCCCGCACGGGAGCTTTGTTCACAATCTTGTTAAATGATTTAATCAATTCTAATTCCTGCTCAATGATTCAAATGTTCAATCCTGTTCACAATGATTGTGAACAAGGCTCCCATGCGGGAGCTGAAACATCTTTTTATTTCTATTTTTTTATGACCGGGGTACAACTTTCAACTACTTACAAACAAGGAGTATGTGCAACGCCACACACACAAAAAAATGTTGATTTTGTAGGAAGGGAATGGTGATGCCATCTGTAATTGCTGGTGAAACATGGCACACACTGTGGGTTGTGGCAAATCAGTTCTTTAGAAATCCACTAGGCAGAGGAAGGTTTCATAACAAGGGAAAATCATCCACCCAAGAGTAGCATGAAGCTACAGAAGAAACTGATTGCAGAGCAAGGCCACATTAAGTGACAACTCAAAGCTTGTAGTGGTTTCACAGTGTGGGCTACCTGGTTGATACTTTATAATTGGTTTTGTGCAATTCTTGTCTTCTTCACTGTGGTGTCATCCTTGTTCGCACAATAGTATTATAATAAATAAAATAAATAAATAAATACAAATTGTCTTGTATGGGTTTCCTTTATAGCTTCGTGCTTGATTCAGGTGGGCGACAATTTTGTTTTCTTTGTTTTAAACACTGTTTTCTGCCCTAACAATGAAAGACAGAGCCGTCGTTCCATTCTAGAGACATATACTTTGATTCATTATACTAAACACACAAGGTAGACTAAACATGGTCAACTGCATTCAATGCCCCCAAAGGCCAACGTGCATGCAAAATGCAGAATGACGTACAGCCTAAAGTTGTCCACTCAGAAAATAGCCCCTTAGCACCCATTCAGACACAGGGGTTTGTCCTTAGCCTGTCAGTAGGTGCGACCCGGACGGCCTCACGGCAAGCCCTGCTAGCCCAAACTGCTGGCTTGTTTCAATATTGCACACACTGACCAGGCTGGAGGGTTTCATCTGGCTTGAAAGCAAGTAGTGCAGGAACACAGCCAAGTGAGCAGGATGCCGTAGAAGCTTCCAGATGTTGTTGAAAGGACCATTGTCACCCAACTGCGTCTGCAAAAGCCAGTAAGCAAACATCAACTGCGTCATGAAATGTGTCACGCTCTACTATGGAACATCGCATTTGCTATAATCGACTTCCATTTATTGGACCATGACGGAACCAACGAAATTGATTGAATCATCCGGCGGGCCGAAATAGACAGCATAAACAGAAATAAACAGAAATAAACACTGATACATTTGACACTATTTGTCCAAATCTAAAATGCCCCATAACCCAACGCGAGCCCACTTTCTGTGTGTCGAAAGTAAAAAACTAATGAAGAAATGGCATAAAAGCTCCTAAACAAGGTAGAAGCCTAATGCATAGCTGGTTTTTTAGCAAGAAAAATAGGCTAGGGTCTAAAACATGTTGCACAATTTTATAATAAAGACAGTACTAATAAATTGAAACAGTACAATGGTCACTACATAAGTGGCCACACCACATCCATTGGAAGGACAACTTTAATTCATTAAAATTAGATTTTAAATACATGGATCTCTTAGGGGATTATTGTGTTTCGTCCCGTTATTTCATAATGAAGTTCAAGTGTTCAGATAAGGTAATTGGATGTCAGTGCCAATTCTCATTCTATCTTGACATCCCTGCCTAGCTGCACACCATCACTTTCACTAAAGACAGTGCAGACACGCTTTGATCCTACTATACAGAAATATGCCAAAGGCAGGGACAGTACTGACCAACTCGTTGTCCGAGGTTCGTTCCTCATCGTCCATGGAGAGAATGCTACTCTGCTGCAGAGGCACTCGGCCACCTGTAGGAGGTCCTTCTGGGGGAGTGCCGTACTGCACACACAACAAAACACAACACAGGTCTCACTACAAGAAGCAAATAAGCTACAGCTGATACACGTTGCTTAAAAATAACCTCATAATTTCAGGTTTTCTGGTTTTCATATAGGTGAACAAAACAAAGCACAAGGCTAGGAGTTAGCAGACTGAGATACACAGGAAGCATGACTGCATGCTTCCTTCTGAAAGTTCAGAAAGCAATCAAGTGCACATGCAAAGCTAGTGATGACGTATACCGTAATACCCTGAGAAATGCCCCACCTCTGAAAGAAAACCCACCCCGGTTTCCGGCAAGATTAGCTATCTTTTCCAAAACACCGAAAAATAGCCAACTTCTCCTAATCCCACTGCCCTGGGGGGATGGCGCCACTACGCCCACCCCCAATGGTGACTACGGCAAAAACAGTCAGCTAGCTACTGCCAGAAATAAGGAACAATGCTGACTGGGAAGGACAGTCATCTTTGGTTCGTTCCCCTTTGCTGCAACGGTTTTTTCAAGAACCCACGGACCCAGGTTTCAGCTTTGTAGTCCTCATTTCCGTTTTGGTGTCCTGGAGGCACCGCCAATAATACGAAATAATGAGACTTTGTTACAACAACATGGAAAAAACAACACTCAAAGAAATATAATAACGCCCAGCTACCAGTGACGCCAAGTTCAGCACTACTGCGCCCCATGACTTTTGCAACACCAGTCAGAACCTTGCCTAAGTTATTTGCCCAGTGATTCATTCAGGAAGTGGTGCCCCTGCACAACAATTGCAGCTATCCTGCAGCAGAATCATCGAAAACAGTCTTCACATCCATAGTTCTGTCTCCCTCGAGACTCCCATAAGTGTTTTTATTAAGGGTGTGCAAATACCGAAAAGTAGATTTCGAATTGAATATTGAATCGAATCAAGAAAAAAAGACGAATATTAAATAGAATATCAAATGTCAGAAAATTTAACACAAACCTTTATGCTTTCAAATTTTTTGCAATAAACAGTGCTGCACATGCTTAGGAGGCTAACCACATTACTTTACAAGAACCTTGCCAACTATCAGTAACTTGGGTACCTATGAATCGAGATGCATATTATGCTCCCCTCTTATTAAAGGGAACACAAAATTAGTATACGCCAGCAATGATAACAACTCGGTTCATATACAAAAATATGGAAAATATTTTTTTATCGATGGAATCTGTCAAACAGAATTAAGTGCTTTTTTTCCTTCTGAAGCTGAAGAAATAGCGAAGTTGTCCTGGGATTTGCAGTTTGATAGTGGGCCATACTGCGCCTAATGACAATCTTCTATTGCTTAAAAAGTATTGCTTTCCAGTTTTCTTCCATAGAACAGGAGGGTTTTTCCATCTTTATGGCAGGTTATTTTTGTGGGTTACCATCAGCTCGTTATAAGGCCAATCTGCACGACAGATAAAAGCGGGGAATGTGCATCACGTTACTCGCCACCGCTCCGCATGGTCATCGGCACCGCACGCGTCGATCTGCCTGTATCTGTGTGCGTGAACAATGAACTTGCATATTAGATGCAATCAGCGTGCCTTCCGGTGGGTAATCAGACCGATCTTCGCACATGCTCTCATGCTTTTCGTATACGCTGCTGTTGTACTTCCCTCTGTCCTCGTCGCGTTAATCGTTTCGATCAGTATCGTCCACCTGGATGAACGTTGTACCGATAGAGATCGCGCACTGTTGGTACATTGCGCATGTCAAGGCACCAATCATGTCCGGGTCATTCACCAAAGGCACGGATATTCGAAAAATCTAATATTAGATATTTCATTTGCGAATCAAATTATTCAAACGTTCGCTATTCAATTCGAAATTGAATATTTGAGTATTTGCACACCCCTGGGTTTTATTTCTTTTATGTTTGAATGAATCAAATATTCAACAATTTCGATGAATCCTTCACACGCCCCTAACTTTGAGTAATATATTTAGTGTTGGTAATGTTCCACAGTAAAATGCAATATCAGTGCTGCGAAGATGCAGCAGTTTCAAACACCAGCTGCAATGACAGGAGTCAGTGGTTGCAATGCAATGCCAAGTGGCTGCATCAGCTATGGGAGGTAAGGATGTGGAGCAGCAGAAGGTGACTATTATAGTACAGTGGTTTAGTAGGGCCGGTATTTTGTAGCGATGCCTTTCCGGTAATAATGCCTTTTCGCGCTTATCACGCTTTCTCAGTGGTCAGAGCGACGGTCTGACCACTTACTTACACTGGCTGCTACTTTCTGGCATGTTCCACAACTGCTCTGTGCCAGCTGTTGAGGCTAATGCATTTTTCTCACTACTATCTGCTATGCTTCTCTTTTGCCAGAAACAAGCAACAACTGGAACCCCGTTCTCAGCTCTGTTGCTACGACTTATGATTCTGCGGCCTTCAAGATGGCATTAAATGATATATTTCGTTAACTGCTCCTCTCTGCAATTCCCTTGGCTCCTGAGAGTATGTAAGTAAATAAAGTAAATAATGGTCCAAGCCACTTTTCTTGTGGTGTGGTCCGAAATATGAGTTCACCTGCGAACATCTATAGTTGCCACAATTTGCACTGCTGCCTAAAAAGTAAGTCACAAAGAACTTATTACTGCTACTGCTGCCATGTTCAAACAATAAGTGGGTCCATCAACATCAAATATGACCCATAGGCTGACTTAAACGCTACTGATCTTTGGGGGAAAAAATCCTGCTTTATATTTGAACAAATACGGTAGATTGCACCATTACTCAACAATCATGGCTCTGGTTGCTCTAGCACAATGGTGATGTAATGTTTACACCTTCCACATACAGCTACAGAAGTTGGGGCTTCTGTAGCTCACTTTGAAAATCAGCTATACCATTCTACACCGCCACGTTGCCTCACAAGCTAGCTTGACATCTTGCAAAATTACCTGCAGCAATAAAAGCTCATGTTTGTAGCCGGTAGGTCCCAGAAAGTTGTCAGTAGGTCGAAGTAATGTACTGCACTCTGGGAGATGACGAAACATTACCTGTAGTGGTCGGCCTTCGAGGCTGTCATCCAATCCGGGAAGCTCGCCTTCCAGGAATCCCTGCCAGCGGGGGTTAGCAGCAGAGGTGCAAGGGGGGAGGGGCACTATGTTAGTTACTAGGACAAGCCATGCATTCCTGACACTGTGAGGCAAGTCAGGCTGGCCTACTCAATAAAGTGAGCAATGAGGCAAGTTGGTGAGAGGTCAAGTGCAATTAAGTTTTACAGAACCAAGGGATAAAGTGCTATGCTCAAGTTGCTATTAGCTCCTACAGTGTTTCTACACAGCAAGACACAGCAGTGTGAGGCAGCTAGTTAATGTGGTCCTCGAAAATGTAGCATGGCCTTTTTTTCAGCAAGTGCACAAGGGAGCGTAACGATACAGCTAAACCTCATTAATTTGAACTTCACGGGACTGAAAAAATAAATTCCCCAGGTTAACCGAGTGCTGAATTATCAAGGGTATCAAGAGAAGTTAGAGAACAATAAACAAATTATTACTACATCAACACGCCTTTATTTACTGAATGAATCAGCAAATCCTGTCTCTATTTAGCACAAAAGCAGTGCGGAAGCGGCAATTCTCATCATCTCGTGACCAATTAGCGCTCGCAGTGGAGAAAGCTTGGTGATTTCCTACGCAGTGCGGCCACAGCGCAAGACCCACATCTTCATCCGAGACGTGCTTTTTACTACCGCACGCACATCTTGATTATTTTTTTGCCAATGAGCTGGTCGGCAACAGATCATCCGTTCAGCATGATGCATCTGGCAGGTTTGATGACATGTGGGCCATGGTACGAGGGCGAGTCAGATGAAATTGAGCCAATGTGAATACATGACAAACAAGTTACTTTATTTAAAAGTAGTCTCCATGAGCATTTAGACCAGGGGTTCTCAAGCATGTTGGTCCCAGGGAACCCTGCTAAGCTCCATGAAATGCCAAGGAACCTCCCCCCCCCCCCCCCCCCCACCTAATAATAGAGAGGCTAGGCTTAGCGCGCAACATGTTTGGGGCCAACGGTGGTGTTGCAACACACGTGGTCCAAACTGGGTGCAATCGTTATGAATCAAGAGAAGACAGCATCGCAACCAAGATATATGCCGAGAAAGAATGACAGTTTTCAGTGCTTACCACACAGGGACACTTCATTATAACATTTGATTTCATTTGATTTGATTTGATTTGATTTGATTTATTGACACACATTTTATCACAAGAGATCTTAGAATTAGTGCCGACTCTATTTTGAGTACAGTAAAACCTCGTCAATTCAGATTTCACAGGACCGGAAAAAAAAAAAAAACTGAATTAACCGAATGTCGAATTATCGAGGGTATTAAGAAAACAATAAACAAATGCTTACTACATCAACAGCTTTTATTTAGTGAATGAATCAGCAAATCATGTTCCTATTTTGCACAAGAGCAGTGCGGAAGCTGCAATTCTGGTCACCTCAATACTCATTTATAACGCTCACAGCAAGTCCGCGCCGCACATCTTTATCTGAGACACGCTTTTCACTACCATGCACACATCCCGATTATTTTGTCGCCCGTGAGCTCGTCGCCAACAAATCGTCCGTCCATTGCAATGTAGCCGGTGCGCTTCATCTTCGACAGCTTTGCACTGAAACAAAGCGAAACTACTGTTTGCCGCAACCTCTGTGGACAAAACCGCGACCGCTATGAACACGATCATGGACGGCGACCTTGCATTTCTGAAGGCAAGCGGCCTACGCATGCACGAAATCGCGGTCACTATCGATGCGATCATGGATGGCAACTACGCAGTTTTGAAGGTGCGCGGCAGACGCGTGCACCGAGTCAAAATGAAACTACAGTTTGCCGCAACCGCTGCAGACGAAACCATGGTGGCTACCGATGCTAGGGAGCGTTGCACGTAGGGTTTCTAATCGACGCGATCATAGATGGCGACTACACACTTATGAAGGCATGTGGCTTGCCGCGAACGCAGTATTATGCGCAGCGATAAAAAGGGCACAATTGTACAAAGCGTTCCGGCGTTGCTGTCAGACCCGTTTCACATACGATTTCCGCTGACGACAAATGACAATGTTGATAGATGTGGACTCCTCTGCTTGGTTTCGGTTGGACGCTAGCGCTGTTTTGCGCTTTTTCGTCGTGCATTTGCGATGCTCTGTGCATTTATTTTGTAATCTACTGACGAGTACATCAGCGCGCACGCTATGGGCCCCGATCTACAAACGGGAGAAATGCGCATGGTAGAAGTTACGGCCTCCGAGATTTAAGTGCAAAACCTTAGGCACGCGGCCCGTTTTCGGAGGCTGGGTGGTTACAAGCTGTTGGCGGATTTATTGCGCAGTTTGCGCGTTTCTGTTACGCGCTGTGATGGTGCTTTTTGACACTCTGGAATGGGTAATGGAGGTTCTTTGGATCGAGCGCTCCTTGCATTAGCTGTTTTAGCCACTTGGCGAGCGCGGATCCAGGGAAAATTTATCAGTGGCTCGCAGAACCACGAGGAGGGGCTTGCGGAACCCACATTGAGAACCATGATTTAGACATTTGTCCCACTGACCAACGAGACGCATGATTCCCATCTCATAAAACTCCTTGGGTTGCTGATTCAAGAAGTCTGTAACAGATTCTTTCACGTCATCATTCGACACGAATCTGGTTCCTTGGAGCTGTTTTTTCAATTGCCCGAAAATGTGCAAGTCGCAAGGCGACAGGTCTGGGCAGTATGGTGGATGTTGCAGCGTTTCCCACTAGAACTTTGCCAGTTTTGTGTTAACCACATCAGCAACGTGGGGACGGGCATTGTCGTGGAGCAAGATGACCCCATTCGTCAATTTCCCACGTCGTTTGTTCTTGATCGTGACACGCAGCCGATCCAGCGTTTCACAATATCAACAATCATTGATAGTCTCTGCAGGCTTAGCAAATTCAATCAGTAATGGCCCCCGACGATCGAAAAAAAAAAAAAAATTCAACAGCACCTTTCCAGCGGAAATGATGCCCTTTGGTTTTTTGGGGGTGATGAATTCAAATGTTTCCATTGTAAGCTTTGCCTTCGTGTTTCAGGCTCGTAGTAGTGGCACCATGATTTGTTCTTGGTCACAATTGCAGACAAGAAGTCGTCACCTTCATTGTGATACCGGATCAGATGAGTCAAGGCAGTGCCGAACCTCTACGTCTTCTGGCAGTGGTTCAAAATCTTGGGCATCCACTGAGCACACAAGAGCCGATAACAGAGACAGTCATGAATTATGGTATGAACCGAACCGTGACTGATGCTCACACACTCTGCCAGTCCATCAATGCTTATCCTCCGTTCTTGTCTAATCAATTCATCAACCTTTGTAATTGTGTTGGGAGTGATTCAACGGTTGCTTTGGCGCCGTCTTGGACGGTCTTGGATCGTCTTTGCAACTTTCATGTCCTTCTTTGAACCGTTTGCTCAAACGCTTCACAGTGGCCAATGAAGTGCAATGTTCACCATACACGACGGCAACTAATTTATTTTTGGGAAACACCTTCAGCTGTCAAAAACCTCACGACACCACACTGTTCAACTTTTGAAGCGTCCATTATGTCATGCAACCATGTTCAACCCAGTGTATGAGAGCATTAAAGAACATTTATCCTCACACCTGCATGTCACTTTTGTAAATGAGAGATGCCTGTGTGCGATGCGCATGCCTCGGACATAGTGCATCAAACCATTATTACGTGAGGTGGGTTGGCTCACTTTCATTTGACTCGCCCTCGTAGAATCGCTCTTCATCCTCGACAGCCTCCGCCACATTTGTGACATTGTGTGTGCATTTCAGCGAGTCAAAACGAAACTGCTGCTCGCCGCAGTCGCCGTGGATGAAACTGTGGTCACTATCGATGCGATAGTGGATGGCGACCACGTAGTTCTTAAGGCACGCTGCCAACACGTGCGCCTAGTCAGAACGAAACTACTGTTTACCGCAACCACTGCCGACAAAACCATGGCCTTTGTCAACACAATCATTGATGGCAACCATGCAGTTATGAAGGCACGGCACCAGCGCGTACACCGAGTAAAAACGAAACTACTGTTTGCTGCAACCGTTGCAGACAAAACCATGGTCTCTATAGATGTAATTATGGATGGTGACTGCGCAGCTCTGAAGGCACGCAGGCACTGCACTGTTATGCACAGCAGTAAATGCAAGAATAAAGGCTATAAAGGCACAAATAGGCATGAAGCATTCTGGCATTTGTTCTAGCGTTCCTGTACGGTTTCCACTGACGACCATGGTAATGTGGTCTCCGCCGGTTCATTTCGGTTAGACGCTAGTGCCACTTTTTCTCTTTTCATCGCATACTTGCAACACTCTCACAGCCCATTGGGGTTTGTCCGCATTAACTCTTTCATTAACCCGCCTATAGACCGAAATCGAATTTGATCTAAAGGTTTTTCTATGCGCTGTTAAACATTTCCATGGGAATTCTTCTACTAGCAATGTCATGCATCGTCTGAAATGACGACTAAAATTCAACGTTTTGTCAGATTTGACCACTTTTGGCAGAATAGGTAGTCTTTCCAAATAAAACTTGCCTCTGTGCAACTAGCCAACTGTGTCAGAGTGTGATACAGTTGGCTAGATGCTCCCCATTTCCTGAATAATCAAGCACTACTGTTAGTCAGGGACTACTGCTTAGACAGGGAACGCAGCTACGTCTTAAGAGTTATTGTGTCATGTGACCATCCCAACCGCCCCACCACAGGTGACAATGCTTGCCTCTTCAGAGGTGTTGTCGGCTTCCTCAGTCGTGTCATCACCGTGCCAAGCCTCCATAAGGTCCCCAGGGTCCTGAGCACAAAACGGACAGTTCAACAAAGTCTTCAGCTTCGCAAGTTGGTGAAGCATTTCCTTGCAAGGCAAGGTAACTAGTCACGAACAGACACAGTGCTGTACTTACAAGTAAAGTTAAAAATAATCATTGTTCAGGTACGCAACACGCACACACAAAGCATTAAAGTTTTAAGTACCACAAATAATTACTATAAACCTCAACACAAGGGGAAATTTTTGAACCAGGAAGTAGAAAGAATAAAAAGAGGGCACCTGTGTTTATTGTAACATAAAAAACACCTGGGCTGTGATTTTGTAGCGATTCCTTTTCTGATGCGATTCATTTCCATGCCTTTCCCACTTTGTCACTGGTCAGAGTGACCCTCCACCTGCCGTTATCAATGAGATCAGTGAGCTGTGATTGGTAGATAAGAAGAGTGGCATAGAATTGAGTTGAAGGCACTGCTACACAATTGCAGCCCACATCACTGGTCATGTAGGAAGATGAGACAGATCTATAAAAACGGTTGTACAAAAAAATAATACGAGATGCAAAATTTTTTAGAAGAGCAGGATTTTACAGTACATCAACGGTGATAAAATGGTCGCCGCGCGACGTATGCTGTATGTGCGAGTGAAAGCGTGCGACAATGAGCCCGTGATCGCAGCTCAACCTCGCGCATGCACAAGGGAAAGCGGGAAGGAAGCGTGCTGTCTTCCGTCGCGCGCAAGGCTCCGGGGGGAAGGGGAGGGGGTGCACTACTACGGGTGGCCCAGGCAGCCACACGCACCCGCCGGGGCTGCTGTATTTTGAAAGCCATCTGCGATGGGGATACAGTCCGGCGTGTGCTGCGTTTTCATGGCTTAGTTCGCATTTATGCAAGATGTAGCATGAAGGTCAATTCGCTCGCTTGCTGCTGCCACGCTTCCTCAATATTGCCGCCAGCATTGCGAGAACAAAAAGACGACCGCCACATCCTAACTGTGTTTCAAAAAGCCGCCACACCCCAAAGCAACGCTGGGCCGGTGCTGACATTCGGTGGCTTGTGCGCGAGAATGGGACGACTGGCACGCGACAGGAGGCGAGGAAAAGGAGAACGACGTTCGAAGAAGTGAAGCTTGAGCGACGCTTTTGTTGAGTGTACAGTCTGTTTTTGTTGACGGGCACAGGTTCGCCCAGAATAAATTAGTTTTCATAGAAACGGCTGTCGTAACTGTTGGTTACAATACAGCATTTTGATAGCGAGTTTCCGCGGTCATCGAGCGAGATGTGTTCATGTTTGCTTGTGCGCACGTGACACCATGCTTGTTAATGCGCAAGGAGCTGCGGCAGCGGATGCGCTTTTGCACGCTGCCACCACTACGGCATTCTGCCCGCTCTGCGCGAGGAATGCTGGGCTGCGCGACCAGCGTGGCTCGGCGCAGTGGGCGAAAAATAGGAACGGAGCTATTTATGCGCCAGCAACATTGGAACGCACTCGACGGCCCCAGACACGCCGGTTGCGTCTTGTTGTTGTAGTGTAGACACCAGTTGTTTGCCACCGTAACATCGCAGAGCTCGACGCGCGCACGCGGAGAGCATTCGTCATCTTGGTTAACTGCCAAACTTTTAGGCTGCCGCGCCATAACCAGTATTTCGTCTCCCGCACCTGCACTATAAGCGATACAAATATACATAGAGGGCTATCGGAAAATTAACGGGATTCTGAAAAGACGGTATTATATCTGGTCCCGCATTATAAGCGGTTACGTAATAAGTGGTCGATACTGTATATGGCTCCCCTAGGGAGTCAGAGATGCGCAAAGGTTTGTCAGCTTGGGCTCCAATGTTATGCTGAAAAGCCACTCCTCATGCACGCAGGAGCTGCACTCGCGTCAGTGGCGCTGTCAGCAGCGCAATCATTTTCTTGTTTTTGGGGGTGTTATGAGGAGCACTCTCTCTCGTCACATTAACATGCTTGGTTTTTACACTTGCATCTAAATATGAGTATTGAAAATACAATGCATGCTGAGCACATACATGATGGCGCAAAGTAACAGCGTGTGCGAGTCTTCTCGATTTTCCAGGCTTAGTGTCGAGCCCCATTCCAAACTTCCAGAGAATGGCTGTTTCATTAGGCATGCACGTGATCAGGGCTCAGGGCAGCTGAATGGTGTGAATGCACAAAAATTAAAACCTTGAAACAGTGCTGTTGTGTCTAACAACCCATAGCTCTAGATTTCAGTATGAAAGCTCCATCTGATCCAGGTGTATGCCGCGAGTAAATATGTGTGCTCATCCACTGCCCTGCGCCACTATGTCAATATGAGCAATTCCAGTATACCCATCGCACGCGCATAATATACG
The DNA here is from genome assembly GCF_013339745.2 of Dermacentor silvarum. Lineage (NCBI taxonomy): Eukaryota > Metazoa > Arthropoda > Arachnida > Ixodida > Ixodidae > Dermacentor > Dermacentor silvarum. The sequence continues at coordinate 182,321,937 of NC_051159.1, read as the reverse complement.
TCGCCCACATGAGCTTCATGCAGCAAGGAGATATGTACACGCGGCTACTAAAGATACATGCCCTAGATATCCACTGCATGGAAAAGTAAGTTTTCATGGGTATGTTGATTTTAGCAACATCTGCAGTGACGCGCTTAATTTAAAAGACAGAAGTGACTTGATTCTTACAGTTGGTGGTGCACATGAGATTTCTCACGTAGCACCATGTAAGACCATTCACCGCTTTCATTGCAGTTATTACAGTTCAGCGCGCTACACATCGTCATACTGCCAGTGCTGTCAGCGCATTGCACCACAGTGACTTTGCAACTTACTTAGTCTACCCCACAGTGTTGCATCGCCCGATGGCTGAGATTGCGCTTTTAAAGCATGAATTAAGAGGAAAAGTGAATCTTGCATTTCATATTTAATGCATGGCTCTGAACATAATGCAAGGCACTCTTTTAGGCCAGATAACTGTGTAGTAAAATAAACTTGCATTATACAGGGTTTGTCCGTAAAGTAATGAGACTGCCTGCGGCATGGCGCTGCAGTTGCCAGTAGCGCGCTCCCGGGTGGCGGGATTTGTGGTAGGGGTTCTAAACTAAGTAACGCACCAGGCGGCAGTTGCATCCGAGCTTTGACACAGTGAGGATCTGAAGTGGCGCAAAAGATGTTTTCAAGTTTTTGTCACGGCAAAAAAACATTAAAAATGGAACGTTCGCTGGAGCTGCAGTACTCGATTAAAGTTTGCTTTCACATGGACAAAACCGCTTCCGAGATGCTTGCCTTGGTTAGGGAGGCTTACAAGGACGACGCCCTGTCAAGGGCTTAGGTTTTTCCGGTGGTTCAGTGAGTTCAAGAATGGACGGGAGACCGTTGAAGACATGGCGCAATCTGGACACCCTTCAACAAGTGATTCAGCTGAAAATTTGGCCATTGTTTTTCTCCTGGACTTCGGCCGTCGTTTGAGTATCAGATTAATCGCCGATGACCTCAACATGTGCAAAACAATGGTTCACAAAATTATTTCTGAAAATGTGACCATGCGGAAGGTTTGTTCGAAATTGGTGCCAAAAAGTGTTGAGTGATGAACAAAAACGACGAATTGACGTTTCCCATGAGATGTTGGTGCAGTTGGAAAGTGAACGGCACTTTTTAGACGGCGTGATAACAGGCAACGAATCATGTATGCTCCAAGATTCAGTACAACCCTGAAACCAAGCACCGAAGTTCGGAGTGGCACACGGCGAACTCCCCGCGCCCCAAGAAAGTGAGACTGTCGAAGTCCACAAAGTAAAGGCAATGTTCATTGTCTTTTTTTTTTTCAAGCGTGGGGTGGTCCATAAAGAATTTGTACCTCCGGGACGAACCGTCGATGGCCTTGTTCTACAAAGAAGTCCTTAAACACTTTCACAGAGCCGTCAAACAGAAACGACCGGAGATTGCCGATTGCTGGAAGCTCCACCATGACAAGGCTCCAGCCCACACCGCCTTCGTTGTGACCGCCTACCTGGCCCAGATAGGGGTTGCAACCTTGCCGCAGATACTGTACAGCCCCGATGTGAGCCCGGTAGACTTTTTCCTGTTTCCAAAGCTCAAGAGAAGCCTGAAAGGTCACCGTTTCGACGATGTTCCCGCCATCCAATAGACTGTCACAAAGTCTCTGAAAGAGGTTACAGCAGCTGATTTCCAGGGAGCGTTTGCAGTGTGGGAATCGCGTTGGCAGCGGTATATCGACGCCCAAGGAGACTATCTTGAAATATTTTAATAATATGCACCAATCGGTTCAATAAATTCTTTTTACCAGACCCAGTCTTAATGTCTTATTACCTTACGGACAAATCTTGTATAATACTGCAGATAGAGTGCTTGAAAGGTAACAAGAACATGGTAAGCTGACAGCGGAGTTGCATCCAGTTTGCCCTATTTCTTCCCCCCCCCCCCCCCCCATGTCTGCTACACAGAAAGTCATTGGAGAATGTCATCTTTGTCTATTAAGCTCTCTCAGTCTTTCAACGTGAACACTTTAAAGTGCACACTTCGAGCATTTGACGTATCATTACAGAAGCTCAAACTTGGTCTCTTGCAGCATTGCTGTCTTGCACAGGAAAAGATATTTGCAAGTTTTTGCTATATTCAGAGTTAAAGGACCATGCGCAACAAGACACGGCAAGGTCTGGTAGCCGTGCCATTTCACTTGACCATTACAACATCCTTATGATGATGAGGAGACAAAAGCACACTCACCCTAACAGGTGTCACCGGGGGGTTGTCTGTGCAAGAAGAAGGCACAAGCCCCAGGTCAAGACTGGGTCCCATAGGGGGCTCCTCAACTGGACCTAGGGTGCCCTCGAGGGTACAAAGCAGTGTCTCAGGGCTCGATCGCTGTCGTAAGTGTGTTGGTACACTCTGCAAGGCACAGAAAACGCACAAGGCTCAAGGTTGAACTGAGCGGTAGACAGGGACACGATATTGCAGGCTATCACGAATTCATGCCACATCAAATGAACTTTTTCGGGTGTGTCGACAGTCACATGGCACCAGCTATGAACTTCTACTGAAAATGCAGAACCTGCAACGTACTTGGCATGCATGAATGCAACGTAGTTGGCAATTGAAGATGACACAGACCCCGTGTGAAAGCCCCGATAATTAATGTTTACAGAGGAATAAAAGAGCAGCCAAGTTTACGACAACTCTGCTGCTTGCTTAGACCACAGATGTTGCCCAGGAATATGTGTGCCATAGATATTTTTGCACATCGCTGTTCAACAGTTGCTACAGTCAATGTAGGGGCCGCAAAAATGTCCGAAAAATAGGGCAGTCTAAAAAAAAAGCAAATTGCATGCCTTTTACTGCCCCCAAAGATCAAATCACCACAGGCACATCTGAAATACCTCTGAAGGCCTGCCAGTACACTTATTAGGTGTATCGGTGCTTGTAATGTGACAGGAGTTGGCGGATGCACCCTTGTGTGCTTCACTGCAATACATTGTGTATGCTTCACTGCATAATACCGCTGTATTGTGGCGAAGCTAACTTTTGGAACTCGGCATTCCGAATCAGCGTCCGAATTATCGGGCATGTCCAAAAAGTTGGCCGTTTACTGTATTTGAACCCTGTTTGAGCTCTGCGCAAAGCATGAGCATAGGATTCCCTCTTCCACTAAGCGAATATTCTCCATAGTATCCTGGCCCTCCCCTGACTTACTACTGCCACAAATGTTACAGATGCAGATACATGCAGAAAGCTTAGCAACCAGAGGAGCGAACCATGGCCTCTAAATGTGCCCTCTCAACTATGATGCAATTAGAAAGAACGCTCACCCAAGGGCTGGGTCCAAGTGCATGCGACAGATTCTCCAATGAGGCCGAGCTCGCCAGTGGTCCCGACCGGGGGCGCCCCGTCGTCGTTGGGTGAGGTGCAACATGGAACGAACTCGAGCGTAGCCCCTCGGGGCCTTCCGTGCTCCGACGTGCCTCTATGCCCGGCCGCGGACGTGAACTGGCACCGGTGGCCTCCTGGCCAGAGTTGGAGCCCCTAAGGGCCAACAGCTGGTTCTCCAGGTGAGAAATACGCTTGCGGGCACTCTGCATCTCTGCATGGCTCTTCTCTGACGACGTCTTGCCATAATCCTGCAGCAGTTGCTGAGGCAGAATGGGAAGTGCAAGCGCACCAAATATGTGGTAGCCACGAGACTGCAGAGTATGGCAAATGATTTAAATTCATGCCAAAAGTTGCCCATGTTTCCTCCATCATTGTTCAACAGTCAAGACAAGGGACACAAGACACAGCACAGAATCAGCAATTGTCCCACCTTTTTTAGCCACAATAAAAACATGCTTCAGGACACACAGACACAAAACAGTGCAAAATAAGAAACAACCAAAACACAAATGTTGTCATCATTTGGTCAGGTCAAAGAGATTCAGATTCACATTTTTTACATAACTGAATATGATACTGATAAAAATATTGCAGCGTTCCTTCAGTTATTTCTCCTGTGAACGTTTCTCAGCTTTTTATTTAATTACACTGATTTCTTGAGAAGGGGTCAGCATCTACTAAGTGGTGCATAAATAGGAGCACCAGGTGTACATGTATCAATCTTCCTGCTAGATCACTGCCTGATCTCAGCACACATTTTCTACAGCAGTACCATTTTGCATGAAGTTTAGCTTAATACCACATCTGCGGGCCTTACTTACCAGTTTTGTCTACAAAAAAATCCAATCTGGGTGTTGTCTGAGAAGACCCCACTCAAGACATATTAATTCTACTGCAACGAACTGGTGCTGCCATCTGTCGTAGCTATGGTGAACACCATGCTGTCGCTGTAGCCATGACAAATGGTGCAGTGAAATTGAAGATCTTCGAGTGGCATTGTTGCAGTTGACATTCACTTCACGTTCAACTGGTAAGAAATGCCCGCAAACTTCATCCCAAATGGTATCTGTGCAAAATCTGAGCAGAGATCAGCCAGCGATTTTTCAGGAAGAGTCATGTTCACGTGGCACTCCTACTATGCAACACTCGGTACACTTGCAACAAGAAGCGGCGGCAAGATTCCTTACAATTGTTTTCTTAATGTACTTTCTACAAGGCATTTGGCCGTTTGGCTCATATTTTCTGTAAGTACCAGACAGTGATGATGATGATGACAACGTCTGCAAAACATGCAATACAGTAGAATCCTGCTGACACGTTTTTCATGGGACCGTAAACAAACAAACAAACAAAAAACGTAAGAACCGGGAAACGCAAGAGTCAAGAAACAGGAAAAATTGAGAAATGGGAGTAGTGTTGAACTGCACACAACACTATTGTAATTCTTACGTGTGAAAAAAAGTTGTAGTTCCGCATGAAAGCCGAAGCATCGATTGCGATAGCAAATTAGTAGACAGCTATACAAAGTAAGGATAGTATTTTTATCATCCGTATAAACTCGTAAACATTCGCTTATTAACTATATTAACAAGCATGGTGTCAGCGCCCACAGGCAAACATGAACACATATCACACTCGATGAGCGCAGACACGCGCTGTCAAATGCTGGCGTGAGGAAGCGCCGCTGTAGAAGCGACCGAAGTGACCTCCGTGCTGTTGTCTATCGCTTCAATGCAAAATGAGCACCGAGAACACACAGCATGCACAAAGCTACGAGCCGCCAACGCACCTACACTGCCTAGACTCTGCCCCCAACGCAGATCGCTTTCAAGATACAGCCCACGGGACCGTTGCGCAGTACGCAGTTGATGCCCGAGTACAACGCCGCCCAATATCCCTCCCCCCTCGCTCCCTCGCCGGTGCCTCGAGTGCAACAGAAGGCGCACTTCCTCCCTGCTTTTTTTCGTTACAATTTTTAGACGGGGTCGTTGGCTCCCCTCGCGCGCTTTCACTTGCACATACAGCATACAGCGCGCAGCGACGGCGTTATCGCCCTTGGACTTTATACGGAACAGCTATGAGCCAAAACCAATTTTTGGGCCACAACGCGTCATAGACACCATCTTTAGATAGCAAATACCGAAAATATGTCGTAGTTGTCGCCCCCGGCACTTTGGGCGGCCAATTCCATCGTCAAGCCACCAAGCCAAGCGACATGAAAAGTCAAAATGGCCGCTCGGGCTGGCGCGAGGTGGCAGTTCGCAACGTATGATGCGGGAACGGCCCCACAGTTGCGACGCAACAGCGGGCTTACCAATGCATTAGGTTCTATGGGAGGTGTGCCGGGACCGGCCGAAAACGATGTACAGTAAAAGCTCGATGATACGATCACGGCTAATACGAATTTCCGGACGATACAAATTTTTCTGTGGTCCCGGCCGAGCCCCATTACTTTGCAACGTGCTAGAGAACGGTTCTTACGAATCGATTTTCAGCCTGCGTCAGTTGATACGAATAAACGCCGCCCCACGGACAGCCGACGGCCGCGAAAGAGAACAGCGCGCAGTCACGCGCTTTCTCTCCTTCTCTTTTGGTGCGGAGGCGCGGCGCCGGACAGCGCGGACTCCGCAACTGGGCGCGAAGAGTTTGAAGCGGTGGCGCTTCAAGAAATAAATGCTTTTAACGTACATGTGCCTGAGTGAGTTCACCTCTGACTCTTTAATTTAGCTACAGTCGAATCTCGTTAATTCGAACACGCTTATTTCGAACATACCGCGTACCGACAATGCTCTTAGCAGCGCGCCAAATAACGTGGCGGCGTCTCCGACCGGCATTGCTCCGACACCGCCATAGAGCAAAAGCTCAGGAGAGACCCCTCAATGCCGCGCGCGAAGGAACGGGGGGGGGGGGGGGGAAAGAACCCGCGGCGGAAATTTCCCCCTCTCTCAAATTGCAAGGTCGCCGTTTCTGCATCGCGCCGGAACAAGCGTGTACGTGCCGACTAGAGTGTTCTAGACAACCGTATAGTTTAGTATAGTATACTATATATATAGTATATATACTATATATAGTATATAGTATATAGTATGTAGTATATATATAGTATATATAGTATAGTATAGTATAGTGTGTGCCGGCTGAGTGTGTGCCGACGTCTCAGCCACGCGGATAAAATGGCAGTGAACCCTTCTCCTCTATTTTCTAGTCACATGTTGACCTTACACGCTGCGGCAGCAGCGCAGAGGGAAGCAGCGGCGGAGGCACAGTCGGGCCAACGAAACTGCCATGCCCGCAAACGCTCGCTTCCCGATAACAGCAGAAAATGAAACTTCAGGAGGCGGCTAAAATAAGCTGGCGCCAGCACGGCGGCGGAGTCGAAGGTGAGATGTGCGCACGGAGTCGAAGGTGAGAGAGCTACGAGGGAGTTGAGAGGGAGGGTGAGGGGAGCCACCGAAGCGGCGGAGTTGACGCGGCCAAATCCGCTTCCATGCTGCCCTCCTCCCTCACCTTCGACGGTCTCCGCGCGCACCCGTGTGCCGGCGCCGCCCGCTCGCTCGCTCCCTGAAGCTTAGTTTTCTGTAGCGACCGTTAGCCGGCGTGGGCAGTTTCGTAGCCCGGGCTTGCTATGCGCTTGCGCGCCGCGATATTTCACCACTCGCACCGTTCGTGCATCGTGCTATGGTGCACGAATACTTCGAAAATACGTACTTTTTATTCGAACAAATTTTCGGGCCCCTTCGAGTTCGAATTATCGAGATTCGACAGTAGTTTTAATTGTGTTTCGATGATACGAATTTCGGCTAATACGAATATTTTTTGTGACCCCGTGAGATTCGTATCATCGAGCTTTTACTGTAACAGCCAGGAAAACGCAGCACCCGGGAACGTAACAGCGGGGTTCTACTGTATGTTTCATATAATTTAGACAACTACTTTTGTAAATATTCTTAACAATTTCTTTATAATTTCTGGTATGCAGAAAACAATTTTTTTTCTTGCCAAGTTTCAGTGTTAAGTACGAAGTTTTCGGCTAAATGTCTTTGGCCGACACTGAATGACAGGCAGCAAGCGTCATTTGGTTTAGAGCAGGAACATGGATGAGGAAGAAGAACTCTCTTTTGAAAGCAAGGTCAGAGGAGACAGCCCGATGCAAGATATCCAACTGCAGTAGTGTCACACATGTGACGTAAAGCAAATGAAATGTATACCTATGGTTCACATATGATGACCAGCCGTCTATACAAATTAAAAACGAAGCCTTAGGTGGCTTGGGGTGAAGTCCACTTCCAATTTCCTGCCTGCGATTTTCCCCCTATTGCTGAAAAAATTTCCACTAAATATTTTTTGTTTTTGTTGATTGTGCTTATTCTTGATGAGTTTTGCAGATTTAGATAGAAAATAAACATTATTTCTAGGTTCTTATACGTCTCGTCATTAAAGTGTTAAACATAGTCACTTGAGGTATGCTTAGTGGTGCCGTAAGTGTCCACATCGCTCCAGTTTTTCCTCAATAAATGTAAACAAAATAATTTAGCATATTGGTATCAAATTACAGTTAGTACTACTAGCAGCCCAGCCGGCTGCCAGCTTTGTGCATGCTTGCTTGTCGGTGCTGCACAAGCGCTCTGCTGCCACCCAAAGCTGGCAGGCGGCTGGGGTCATAAGTAGTAGTGACACTATAGAAGTACACCCTATTGTTAATGTTCTTTCCCCAAAAAGAAATTTTGCAGTCAAGTGTGCATAGTGTTAGCACTGCTGAAATTCTGATTGATCAATAGGATTGTACATTCCAAAGCTGCCCAATGGGTTATGAGGGAGAGAGAGAGAATAAACATTTATGTTCAAAACCATTGTCCGGGTCTGCACTCTAGGGTGAAGGCTATGAGAGGTGCCATAGTGGATGGCTTGATTTATCTTCGTTGACCAGGGTTTCTGAATGTGCCCCCAAATCTAAGTGCACAGGAGCCTTTGCATTTTGCATTTATATTAAGCATCATCCATGGTGGCTATGTAACAAGCCCGCAACCCAAGCTACAAGCATTCTGCCACAGCCACCATACTACTGCAGGAATTCTTCCAGGAGTGAGTACAGCACTCACCATCAGATAAGCCTGCTCCTTCTCCAACATCTTCTTGATTGTCAGGTACGAGATGTTTGTGCATTGCTGTTGCTTCTCAGGCTGCAAGAAAGAAATGCCACCTTTTTCAGTGCTACCTCACACCATGAGAATCCCGAGCGATTCCTTCTAGGCTTGTGCTAATATTCAATATTTAACATATTCAATCGAATCTTAGGCTATTTGGTATTTGCTCCGGTTTCAATGACAGTATACAGAATTTTCAAAGTGTTGAAACAAATGAATGAAAATGTGAAAACATACACCAACCTCAGTTTTCACCGACAATGACATTGCCATTGGCACAGCTCATGGCCAGGACAAGCCAAAGACGAGTTCGTTTACAGCCACTGATCAATTTTTTCGAACCTGCTCAATTGTTTTGAGATGCCCAAAGCGTCACCACCTTTTCTACTGAACCAAAGTATAATGGCAGACAAAATTTTGGACACCGTCTGGCATCTCACCCACGAAGAAAGCTGGCACTGTTCAAGTTGTAGGTTGTACATTCACTTTCATTTGTAAGGTGGTTCCACAGCTTTCCAAAAGCTGTGCGGCCACTGCAAAAATACCTGCATCGACTCAGCTCCCAACCGTAATTCTGGACACCAACACCCAGCAAAGTAGCTCTGATTAGGCCCAGTAACCAAGGCAGTGTCATCATGACGAAAATTTGTACTGGCTAGAAGATGGAATGGTGGCAAGTGGAAAACAGTCGCAATAAATGTGCCACTACACTAATCTGTTCGAATTAGTGGCTCATCGGTGATCAGGATAGAGATGACAAACACGAGCTAGACTAAGGGCTGTAAACGTGGTGTTTTGATCTGGGAAGTGACCATCTATTAACTATAGTGAGTATGCCTTCCAAGTCCACCATCCGCCTCTGAATAATGCAATGATGACCAGCATACCCACCAATGAAAAGCTCCGTCATATCGGGTACAGCAATCCACACAGGCACACAAACCAGAAAGCAGCGCAAGTGTGTGGCCTTCAAGGTTCACATAAGATACAGCGAAGCTTACTGCTGGGTGTGTTCAGATAAGGACAGACTAAGGAGGGTCCCGACTATTTTTAGTTTTCAGCAAAAGTTTTATATGAGGTGGGAAAATGTAATAGCCTTAAGATTTTTTGTCTTGCTGCAACAAATTATTAATCAAGAGCCTCTTTTTAAAATTTGTGTAATCATTGTTTCCAACGTGAAGTGTAGACAAGAGCATTAAAGAGAATGCCCTGGGTTTGCTTTTATCCGCTTTTTCATGTTATGGTACCTTCGGCTGATGACACTCTTGCCATATTCAGTGCACTCGCGCGGTGTCGCACGTTCGTCTGGGCGCCACACGTATGGTGGCGCATGTTCGGCTGGGGCAAACACGACACGAGTGCGCGCCACCGTGCCACCGCGGAGATCGACGGTGGAGCGTGGTGTGATCCCGTCGAGCAGCGCGCGGCAGCAGACGACGAAAAGCGGGCCGTTCAGTTCAGGCGCCATTTTGTAGCAGGCAGTTACGATGTAAGCCGTGTCTCTGCGTGTATCGCACAAAACTATTTTTACTGCTAGAATCCAGTAGCTCATCGGTCAACAAAGACCACGCAGTTTATCAGAGCTGCTAATCAGGAGCTCTGATGAGAGCAGCCGTCGAAGGCGAACAATTTCATCACCGATGTAGCGGGCGTCATACGATAATGAGGTACATGAAGCTGCAGCATCAGTTTCGAGAGTAGTTCAGGCTAAGTCGAAGTACATCGCAATTTGCAGGCTCATCCCAGTCCCCAAGAATCATTCGAATGGCAGGAGTCATTCGTCCCTTCATATTTCAAGCATCTGTTATCAATAAAATGCTTGACCTTGTTCACATCTGTAAATCAAATCACGGCGAGTGCAAGTGATAAGTGGCCCATGGAATGACTTTTCGTCTGCTGAACTTCGAATTCGGCATGTATCTGGCAGAGGGCGCTACCGTTGCAAACTGCCGTTCGGTAGCTCGCACGTTCTTCTGGCATGTAGCGAAATGTGAAACTTGGGCGGTGTTTGGCATCATTTCCGCTGCACTGCCACAGTGCCAGGGTGGCTCAGCCGAAGGTACTATTAGTTGTACACTTTGTCTAAAAAAAACTTTCTTGCAGCTTTATTGTCACTATAGTTTTATATTAATCACTTTTCATGAACTGCTTAATCAACATTTCATTTATATCTGGGGTATTACACGCCAAATCCACAATATGATTACGAGGCACACTGTAGTGGGGACCGGATTAATTTCGACCATCTGGAGTTCTTTAACATGCACCTAAATCTAAGTAGTACACAGATGTTTTTGCATTTTGCCCCCATCGAAATGCGGTCGCCGTGGCTGGGAATCGAACCCATGTTGTAGAGCTTAGCAGTGCAACAGCTTAATGGCTAAGCTACCACCGCGGGTAAAGCAACATTTCAATGCATGCACACAAAATGCATGTACACAATGCATGTACAAATTAGGCCCATGCAGTGCTCTAATTCAAACTATGTGTCTCATTGTAATAATGAAATGAAAACCACACTCATATTAAAATCTGAACTGTTTCTTTTTGTTGCAGTAAAGAAGAGTGACTCAGATTGTGTCTTTTTAATCTTTTTATCCATAAAGTGAGTTGAGCTTGAGTTTTCAGGGCTCCTGCATCCATATTCCTACTGCGGTACGTTGAGGTAGCAAGCACGCGAAAGCACGTACAGCAAGTTTCTCAAGATTAGTTGGGGGAACCTATTTCTGGCTTTGATCTCTAATTACATCTGCTATCTGAAATTCTCCCTGTGTACATGAACGATGCGCCAGCCAAGTAGGAAGCACGATGACGCCACTGCAGTGAACGAGCTAGCTGGGCATGTTCAGATGAGGACAGTTGCAAAACGGGTCCCGAATATTTTTCACTTTCATTTAAATGTTTATATAGTTAAACCTGGATATAACGAAATTGACAAATTCCCGAAAAACTTCGTTATAAAGAGGATTTCATTATATGCAGGTTCGGCACGAAAATTCGAAAAAGAAACGCTTACCGTATTTACTCGATTCTAAGGGGCTATGAGAGATGCCATGGTTGTGCATTACTTTGGACCATCTGGGTACACCCATAGCCTAGTACAACAGTTTTTGCACTCCAACCCTATTGGAACGCAGCTGCTGTGGCTGTGAAATGAAGCTGCAAGCTTTTTGCTCAGCAGCAGAATGTCACAGCCACTGAGCCACCACAGCAGGTTGCTCTAAAAATTTCACTAGACTTTTTTTTCAACCAAACTCTCATTGCAGTCTTAAAACTAAAGAGTGCAGTCACATTTCGACAAGAGGCTCGTAAATATGTAAGTACCATCATTTTCCTCAGCCCTGCTACTGGCCGCGACATTGAGTAGAGTAGCCGCCTGGTGGATACCGGCTGAACCACACACAGTGTGGATGGTGCGGCATGTCGTCTGCTAGCCACTACGTGTTTGCATGTGTGCATATGGTGTGCATATTCTCTAGGGACTTTGTGTTTCATGGTTGCAGCGCAGTCATAAATGCTGGTATGCATTCTTCAACAATCTACAGAAGCATTTAGCCTTGTACTGTGGTCTTTGCACGGTAATAAGATTAATGACTGCACATGTCGAGCGCGCATTATGTGATCATTGCAACGTTCACTTGCCACAAATCATTTCAATTTTGTTGTCATTCTGTGTTTTAAACACATTACAAAAATCAGTTTGTGTCATTGAAAATAAATCAACTGGTCGTAGCGAGACGCGAGTGCAGTGTTTCAGCGACTCTTTGTCGCAATGCGTTGGCGATTCCGCATACGTTGCAATACTATAAAAGGTGAAGTGGCGCAAAGATTAGTTAGCAGCAGAAAAAAAAAGGGGGGATCTTTAACACTCATACCATACCACAGGATACACTTGATCTTAGGCATATAATTGCATGAATGTTGCTTAGTGGTTACACGACTAGCCTTTTCTGTGGTGAGGTGTCCTTTTATCCACCCTCCACAAAATCTCTTTGTCTCTCCAGTGAATTATGTCACTTCAGTACTTCTATTCTCTGTTACAAAAGAAAAGTGAAAATAGATAATGTGTGACATGGCAGTTGTTGGATGCAGGACGTGATAAGAGCTTTACTGGCAGCTATTACTATGCGCTTTTCGTGCTGCGTTGTTAGCTTAACACAAGTAGTGGCCATTATTAAAGCGAAGCTTTCTATATCTCAACTGATTCTTCCGTGAGTGCCGCAAACGCACTGAAGAAAAGCCAACTTACACAATGGAACTATCTGCACATCTGCGCACACAATAGAACAACGGCGCACGACATACATATTGTAGAACACTGCAGTTTACATTCGCAGTTGTGCCGATAAGAACAATAGGAACTACAACGCCACGCTACCCAGACGAACTATATATATCTGCATTGCATTACACGCGTCACGCAATGTATTCCCGGCCGTCACCATGGGTAGGCCGCGGGTGCAGCACACTACAGAAGAGGCTACCGTACGCAAACGTAAGCGCGATAGTGCCCATAAGGCCGATCCCATGTATCGACAACGGCACAGCCTCTGACCGTCTACCAGAGCGATCACAAGGCAATACTGTGTAAGTGTAGAGTTGTCCATGAAAGTGTGAGGGTGTGCTTGTAATCAATTACTACATGATCTAAAATAAAGGCTATGCAACTTAACGAAATGTGTCTTCATTTAACTTCAACGTTCAAAAAATACAATCCTATACAAGCTATCAAATTACACGTGCATTGCATCGGGTCGCTCAGCATTTCTTGGGTTCACTGCGTGGTCGTTGGCTTAGGACCCTGACTTTGATTCAGTTTGCATGGGAGAAAGCTTCGCGTTCAACCATTTTTCTTAAAGAAAGGGGCTTTTTCTTTTCTGAAATAAAGAACATAATATTTTGGCCCCCCTTAAAATAATTTTAACTTTTTCACATCACTTTCGTGCATGCAACCATGCCAAGGCAACTTTCTGCTTAAGCGCTGCATATTGCTGCTACTGGAATAAAGATAAGAGTATAAAAAGTAACACGGTGATCACGCTAACACATTGTCACTTGGTGACAGATTGTTTGCTGTACTCAGCAACTGTTTGGACTGACACAGAGAAAGAAAGAAAAAAAAAAAGGTGAGGTGCACAAGCAGTGAAACAGAGTGCACATTAACAGTTCTTTCTTTGGCCACGGCGGCCACATTTCGATGGGGGCGAAATGCAAAAACACCCGTGTACTTAGATTTAGGTGCACGTTAAAAAACCCTAAGTGGTCCAAATTTCCCAAGTCCCCCACTACGGCGGGCCTCATAATCAGATCGTGGTTTCGGCACGTAAAACCCCACAATTATTATATTAACAGTTTTTTCTTTTTTTTACACCAGTGTAAGATATCCAAAAGAGGCTATTAGTTGAGCTGCCCAACACCAATGCCAAGAGAGAAGGCAGAATGCAAACAGAACAGGTACAAAAGGCTGTAAGGAAGTGCTGAAACACGAACTGTGTGGCTGAGAGCCAGTCCCCCATTGAATGGCAGTTTGCACGTTTTTGACATAAAATAGGAACATTCTGTGCATTTTGTGCAACAATGTGACACTGGAGGGCAATATATCATCAGTCAACCGCAATCAGTGCATTTTACTAATATACAATCTGCTGAAATCGCCAGTAGCGAAGCACGGCAGTGCAAATTTTAATGCACGCCGTCGACTGCCTATCTATACTAACGTGGCAACGGTGCTGCCACCTACAGTTACATCCCGCAGCCAATAGCAGCTACAAGACAGGAGAAGAAAAACAAGGACATACATCAACCGGCTGGGGCCCAGTGATTCGTTCCGAAGATTGCTTCGAAGCCAGCGGCTGGTGGCTGGGTGGTGAGGCTGCAGGTGCTGTGCTGGTAGTTACACCACCAGTGTTGTCGTTGGGCCGTTCACCAACGCCACCACCACCAGAGGGTGGCGGTCCGAGCAGGGTGAGTGCTACATGGGCCCCCGACTTGATTAGGTGCACCACATCCTGGTGGTTAGACTGTGTCACCAATGTCCCATTGACCTTGATGATACGGTCACCCTGGTGAACACCCGCTCGTGCCGCTGCACCACCTGCACACATGCCACAAGAACTCACCAAAGCAAGCAACACCAGTTAAAGCACTTGTGCACACCTGCATCCTTTTTACAGGTGACAGCTTGTGCTATGTGGTAAGATGATTCACCTCAAGACATTATTAGCACCTAGTGTAATCCAAATGTTGCCAGTGTAATAAATCCACTGCACCAACTAGGTATACCCTGTAACCTTGTAACTTGAAATCCACAATTGAAGTTGTGTGTGAAGCAAGCCACAACTTCAATTGTGGATTTCTGGCAACAGTGAGAATGCTGACGCATGTGAACGTGTATTTAGTTAAAATAGAAAATGATTGATGGCATTTCCACATTGTTATACAATTTTGAGGTGCGATACCTTAAAGGGGCCTAGAACTCTTTTTCAACATAGTAAAGAAATGTTACCGATCTGTTAACGAGGCTCCTGTGAACATGTGAGCCAAATATTATTGCACTGCATGTGGCAGGGAATTTACAATCTCATGTAAAAAGCAGAGAACAGTCGCTTGCTCTCGCATCCACAATGTCGTCAGTGAGAGCAGTTGGCCCACCAACGCTATTGGCTGATTTCATGATTGTGAGAACATCGTGAGTAATACGTAATGTGATTGCTAATTTTAACGTGATAGCGTTAAGGGCCCCGTGTCGTAGAAATCCGGCGTCGGCGTGGATGCGGCGTCTGTGGCGGAGAAAATCATCCTGAACCACCCCGACCAGCAAGCCCTTCGCGTGGCGCAAGGTGTTGATGCAGGAGAAAATCATCCTGTAGTACCCCAACCGTGCAGGCCTTCTACGTGGTGCAAGGTGTTAGTGAACAAAATTTGAATTTCTGACAGTGAAATCCATCAACACAATACATTAAACACAACCTACAGACATGGTGGCGTTGGACTGTAATTTGAATAAACGAGAAAACATAATTCTGTTACGAGGAAACTCAAACACCCCAAACCCCTTTTCCACCATTTCTACCATACCAAGAGCGGCACGCTCGGGTAGGCTACTTGTGAAAATCTTATCCAGATGGCGCTCCCATCTTCGGCAGGTCAAATTGGGACTTGGCCTGCCCAATGCGTTTGGCAATAGCAAACAATTAATAAAATAATAAAAAAGGTCCTAGGGCCTTAACATGTTAATATAAGATGACTTTTATTGCCCCTAGAAAAACGTCTTCCCAGCAATGCATTTCTGTTTAAAAGTGAAGCCGACTTCAAGGGGATCGGTGTAAGCTTGGTTTTTGTAAGCTGGCTTTCCCACATTTTGAGTTGCAGTGAAGCCTACTAAAAGAAAAATGCGATGCGAACGGAGCCCGATAACACTATCGCGTTCCACTTTTAAAGGTGAAGCTTAAGCATCCTCTAATTTTTGAGTTAAATAAATGAAAAATATATATGTCTGCAATTTTAAAAAGACCGAAAAATTATTTCATCTTTGCACTACACGTAGCTGTGTCTGCTGCGGGTGGCCTTGGAGATGGCAGAGGCGTGCTGCATTGCCTAGTCTAACCGTGGCTGCCACCCGGAGTGCCGCAACGATCCCTTTCGTCGCCGCGACACTTAAGTCTGAACCAGAGCTCCGCCCTTTTGAATTCTCCGCTGTGCAGCTTCCAGCACGCTTGCAGAGATGAAAAAAGAGAGCAAGCCAGGTATTGATGCGATGTACTTCACTTATAGTTGAAGTACATGAATAATTTTGGTGCCATGAGATTCGTGGGATGATGTACTTTAATAGTGAGGCCATTTTATGATTAGTTAAAAAAGTGTTTTAGAGCCACTTTAAAGAATCATTGTAATGAATGCTAGAGAAGGAATAAAAAGGAAACATGTTAAGCTTGCATGGTGGTTGCGTTAGATTTGGGGACTGTGTTATGTGGTCAGCGGGCATCCCAATACTCGTGTATGTGTTGTGATTGCTTCAGGCTAAATTATGTAAAAGATACACCAACTAGCACAACTAAAAACTCTATTCATGTGCCCTGGCTATTACAGGCTACTGACTTGACAGAACCCTTTGCCACAAGTGCTGGAGTATGTCTATGTGATCATTTAATGTCAAATGTTGCACAAAGAAAGTGACACCTCTTGCATTTAAAGATTCTTAAAGGCAAGATTCTCACTAAAGAAAAAAAGCCACTACGACATCTGTTATGCTCACAAATAATTGGCTCGGTCTGTGTCAGTTCATATCGAAGCTATCACCTGTCCACCACATTTAAGTTTATAAGGCAATGAGTATAAAGTTAAATGCTATATATATATATATATAGAAGCTCTAGTACGACATCCGAGGGTATGTTTTATGAGACACTTCATATTTCCATTAAGGACATAGCGATGACAGAGTTGCATAATGACCGCAGTCACATAATTATTGGTTAGTCAAAAATTTTTCTTATTGGTAACTTTCTGAAAGAAAATGTAGCTGTCATGTAACTGCATCAAACTTTTTCCTTTGTTGTTTAAGTTTTGTTCAGATCAGTGACCAAATGAAGCTGAGCCAGGAAACAGACAGCTGTCCGAAAATAAGCCCAAATAATCAGAGCAACATGTAAAGGAAGATAGCCCAAGACAAGCAGAAAATTTAATTCAAGGAATTTATTTAAGTGGTAGTCTCATAGTCTAGCTCGTTACAAGTAAAGCTAATCAGTGAAAAGACACGCACTATGTAATTAGAAGCAGGGGCGAGATCACGCAAGCATGTCGCTTTCTGAATGTTCACTTCGCCTCCTGCGTCACTCAGTAGGCAATGTTCAATTAGTGCTCCCGCCTCACCGCGCTGACGACCGCTGACGAAAATGCAGCACCAGCGACTCACAAGTAGAAGCAAATGTTCGGAAAGCATGATGCTTGCACAATCTTGCCTCAGAGCTAACTGGCAGGGTCCTGAGGTAGTAGGCAGGCACGCACATGCTGATGACCACGTGAGGAAGTCAACTGATCAGTCAAGTGCAACTACCAAAACATGAAGCACTGTCTGACAAGACCAAGATGTAGCTGTACAAGTAAGTAAAAAGGGGGCCCACCTGGCTTGACGGACTGCACAAAAACAGGGTTATCGCCTGAGACAGTTAGGCCATAGCCTTTCTCATCCCGCCGCACGATCAGGCACCGCTGCACCAACAGGACACCTGTGCACACATAGACGAATCCCAGAGGGTATTCCAATGAGACATTGTCTTGGGGATATGCTAAAGCAGCATTTTTATGCTCCAACAAGCAAAGCCTTAGTTGGAGCTTCCTTTCAGCACGCTATTTGCAACTGGCATTACCGTGCATGTAACTAGCAATTTATACAAGGAGAATGCCAGCAAACTTGAAAGTAGAAAAAAATCAAGAAGAAGATACAGACAAAGTGACAGGAAGGTGGCTGTTATCCAGCCACCTTCCTGTCACTTTGTCTACGTCTGCTTCTCGATTTTTTTTCTACTTTCAAGTTTGCTGGCATTCTCCTAGTATAACCATGTACCAACTAGCCCAACAAGCCACTCTCAGTAACTAGCAATGACACACAAATGCAGTTGAAGACACAAATAATTGATTCCATACTTCTACACATGGGTGTACAGCCATGCTAATACTTAACCTGCGCACACTTTAAACACGTTCTTGCTTCTCCTGCGGAATGCGTTGGACATTTCTGGTTGGAGTGCCTCAAATGTGCTAGTTTAATCTGTCTTCCTTCCAAAGTACTAAATGTTTGCTTATAATTAAGCTACTACAGATATGCCTTCACTGCTCAGGTTAAGTCTGATGGTGACTATACATAGTACTCACGTAACAACATTTAAACCTGATGGACTGGACATACCTAATAAAAGATACATATAGAACCAAACCACATTTCCTAGCTTACGTCTACTTTCCAGTTCATGATTCACAAATACAAGTTACAATTAGCAAATTCAAGTCCTCCTTTCTATAGTTAGCAGAACGGAATTGCAACAACACAGTGATTCCCTTGTGCTACCATTATGCTCCAAAATGTGCTTTCAACATTATCAGCTGCTTTAACCACACAGTGCAATGGTACCTAAGCAATGTGCATAACAGCAAAGGAAGCTGACCATGTGCCATAAGCCTGATCTGTTATCAGATCAGCCTTTAAGAGTGGTAGCTTTCTTTCTTGCTCTTTCCTTTATTAAAAATGTAAAAGATAAAGTTAATGCTCTCCACAAATAAAACAATTTCTTTCTTGTTTTCCTAGTGTTTTAGGTACTAAGAGCTTCTTCAGTAATTACACCTCTTTAACACGTCAATGCTGCTGCTTCTTTCTTGCAATGCCCCAACTACTGCAAGCAAGTTCAAAATTTCACAGAGGTTATCAAAGATGATTGTTGAAGTAAGCGAAGCTTCGTGTTATTAGACTGTCTTTTCCACTTCTCGCCATTGTCAAGCTTCTCGTCTTTTGGTTTGACTGAAGCAGCTTCACATGCTATGTCACTCTTCATTGATTGATGGGCCACTCCATTTGAAGCTCTCTGCAGTGTTACACAACGCGTCAACTCACAGCACCGGTGTAATACATGTCACTAAAGTGCGTCCCTTCTTCCACAACCGAGTGCAAGTGTGCATCCACCACTGTGCGGATGACATCATTACAGATGCAACAAATCATTCGGTGTAGTGCTTTAGACGTACCCTCCTCCTTTTACGATGACCTTCACAGAAACAGTAACAAGTTCTCATAAGAGACAACACCATCATCTTAAAAACTTCTTTGCAATGCTAACAATGTTGCCTTTGTCCACTATAGCAGTGCCTGCTGTTTCTTCTAAGATACATGGACAGGCAACATAAGTCTGCTTGGCATACAAAGCCCTGCACAAGTTGCTAGTCATGAATGTTGCATGATAATTTAGTAAATGTTTAGCATGTCCGTCTACTGACAGCACATTGCTGCAAAGGTGAGTTTAACCGTGATGATGGTGGTGGACAAAAATTTTTTCCTTTGCCATGCAGCGAGAATGAAGCAAAGGATGAGGAGATGACCTGACATTGACACGGGTGTGGCAGTGCCATGACGAGGACATAACAGAAAGGAGGAACGAAAACAGCAAACCCTGTTTCGTGCTCTCAAATTGTTAACGAAAAAAAAAAGAACAAGAAAGACAATGACACCAATCACAAGATGCAAAAGTAAGGACAATGTTGGCGGCTGTACAACACTTCAATGATCAGCATTACCAAGCATGTAGGTCATGACAAGGACTGGTCGATTCTTGGGGCCAACCAGAACTCGCATTGTTCGATGTGGAAGACGGGGATGGCTGGTGCTGAAGACCACATTATATATGTAACTTTGAAAAGGGAGGAACCAGCATTTCTTGACTTCACTTTGTCTCATTCTGCTGTACTACCCTTATTGTGTTGACACTCAGTGACACTGCTTCTTTCCAGGTGCTTAAGAAAAGTGGCCAGTGCCGCACCTGTGGAATCCCTCACCTTGGGTATCGTATCCATCAGCAGTATGGGGTAGCTCCTCCCGTTTCGGCAGTGCATCACCCTTGCTGAAGCTGCCCAGCCTGCACACCAGAGGCACATATTTAGCAAAGCCATATTGTAACCACTTAAGTGTTAAAGGAGTACTGACAAAATTTTGGTGTTTGCCTTCTTTTGCTTTGTAGGTAGCTGTCGACTGCGTAATTATGGTTCAAAGTGCCAATTCCATGAGAGCATCACAATTAATTACAGCACCTTTATTTCAACCCCTTCAAAATGTGTGCCAAATGCATTTGTGGCTTTGGACGTGAAAAAGTAGACACACATCACCAAAAGTGGCGGTGGTGGTCCCCTGGTATCACAAACAACTCAAGAGCACACCAGTGTGGTACAGTGGTTGAAGGCCATACAATGACTGTCGCCTAGAGCTGCCAAATCGGCTTTTCCAATTGCATGCTTCTCTTGGAAATGCAGGGAAACCTGCTCTCCCCTCTTGTCTTGTTGAGTGCGGAATGAGCTCAGCTTTTCAGCAGCGCCATCATAGTGAGTGAGTGCGCATCAGTGGTTGTCAAACACATCATATCTCAGTTACAAAAATATTCTTCTATGAACTGGTCACACTAAAGGTAATGTAATTATTTGTTGCTCTCTCAGGGAACTAAGGTTCCATAGTGTGATTACTGGGTTGACAGCTACCCAATAGAAAAATAAAAACAAGAGAAATATTTTCTTGTGCTTCTCACCAATAGAAAAATTGCCCAACTTTAGTAACTAACAAGAGTGACACACTCTGTACTGGGCAGAACTTCCTGTTCATTGTAATCATACTTGGGCTTGCTTTAAGTTAATGGAGCGTGTTTGTGCTCTCATGTTTCCTGCTATTGGAATTTGAGGTATACTCCAATTTTTGCGAACTATGTAAATTTCTCAAGCAACATTCAATGCATACTCATTTTAATGTCCCATCAGAAGTATTGTAAAGGCAACCGAAAAGATATTTACATTGTTGCTCAGCCAAAGGCACTATGCTAAATTATGGCAATGAGTTTTTCATCACTTTTAATCAATGTATTCAACAGCAACAGCCCCATTCCAAACTATATAATTGGATGTAATAATGGAATGGACTAGGACAAATTTCTGAATAAACCATTTAGATTAAATGTCACTTGTTTGCAGCTAATATCAAACGTGCAGCACAGCTTACTGTGAAATGTTTTAAGACGTCTATCCACTTGTTAGGCCAGCTTCATCTGGCCACTCTGGATTTCAAACTGACTATGACCACTTTCCAAATGGTAAACACTCCATGCATGAATGACTAAGCTACACAACACACCAACCAAAAACAAGATCACCACCACCAAGGCATTCTTTATTTCACACAGCTTTATGCCAGGCTCTTTACAAACAGCGAGCGAAGACAAGCACAAACCCTTTCCAGTAAATAACGCACAAGCATCTACGTGTACATCTGGAGTGCCATGCTTCATACAAGCACTGCCGCGATATAAAGAATTCTATACATTCACTTACGGTGCACAAAAGGAAACAGCACTAAAAAGCAAGAGCAGATGATGTGTGCGATGTGCACCAGAACCACAGATGGACATGCACTCTATGAACAGCCCCTTTGTAGCATGAATGGCACCATCCACCTCTACTTCAAAAACACAGTGCACCACTTCACACACACAGCACATGCCACCTACACAGCATTGCCATCACTACTCTTTCCAAACAAGTGAAGTAGGGAGCTTTCCTTGAATATTGTTTTTCTGAAGTCTTAACACACGCACACTTCTACAACACATTCAAATTCTGCAGTACATCCTAAACAGTTTTCTATACTATTCAAGCATCTAATTTTCTTTTTCATTCTAGAAACAACATGATGCCCAACATCAGAAGTTGTCATGTACTGCCTACAGTGAGGGAAGGCCTCGAAAGCTTAGGAAGGTAGGGCTGTTAACTTCCAAGGAAGCCAGTCATGTTTTTGAAATATGTGTAACCGTAAAGTAAATTCATAATGGGAAAGTGGTGCTGGACAAGATTGCCTGTAGTCCTCACCAACCTTATCAGAAATTATCTACTTATGCTTAACATGGTTTACAATGACCTAGTAAAAAAAAATTATTTAAAGGAATTGAACAAAGATTATTCATTCAAAAGCAGAGCCCATAGCATAAAGTGTTGCCGATTATGACAGATGTAATAATTGATGTTGAAAGAAAAAGGTCTGTCATAGCGTGCCTGCTAAATGATAGGTCCCGTACCATCAGCGAAAGCTTTAACGATATCACAATAACAAGCAGCACAAGAGCAGGGCATGTGCACTCCTGAAAGGAAGAGCGCAGCAGATGACGCTTGCACTGAAGAGCGCTTTATGCGTCTATACGTAATATCGCTGATCTCACTGCTTCTTGCCATTAGAAGGTGCCGACACAGCGTGTGGTCAACATTTGCATGATATTGTTAAAAATCTGGCTTGACTGTACCTGATATGGGCTGCTAAACATACTGCAAGCACAACTATGGTAATGAAATACAATATGAAGCACTTAAAATCTAAAAGGCATTTTTGCTTGCAGGTGATTAACAAAACAGAAAAGATTATCATGTCACTATGACTGGAATGGGGGACAGTGTGTAGCTTTTAACATTACAGCAACACACTTGCTGTTGAAATGTCCAGCTTTCAACAGTTGCCACTGTATCCTGCTGAGCAAGTTCTAGCAATTTATTCATGCTCAAACTGCACTGAATAATTTCATGTTATCAGAAGGTTGTGCTTCAACCCATTACAAGGCCCACAAAGATGTGCTGGAATTCTTGTCAACCACAGGACTAGACTCCTGTCTGTAATGCTCATAGTCTGCGTGTGATGTGATGCGTAATGGTGTACCTTCTCTCTCTTTTTTATCTCCTGTTAAGTGAGGTGTGGTGTCTCTTTCAGCAGACAATTATTAGTCAGCTTTTCTTTCTTCCTTTCTGGTGTTTACATATGTTTACATGGTTAATTAATAATAATATTGCACTACATTAGCTATATGGATTGGATATGAATGAATGAATAAATGAATGTGTGTTGTTTAGTGGGGAAAGACCAGGATTGGATATAAAGGGATTCCACATCCACCAATGTAAAATACTCTTCCAAGTCCAAAGCTGCAACTATGTAAAGTGTGGATTAGTAGGCTACTAATTGGCCAAAGAATAAGCCCCCATGTCACATTTTTTTGTTTTCAATTCCAATGTTAATATGCAAGCTTAAATAAAATAAAATTAAAGGTGGTGGATTTCTTAGCAGATAAACTTAGCATAGATGAGGAAGAGTTGCTCAGCTGGCAGTTTTTAATAAAAAGTTATTGAATGGTGACAAGAGTACATGCAAAAACATGGCGAGTTCTGCCTAGACCTTTGAGAAAATATAAAACAAAACTAGACAACATCAAAACAGAAGTCACAGGGCAATGCAAGACAAGTTAGTCTTACATATTAGAATGCATGCACTACCAATTCAACAAGATTACACGTATGTTAATGGGAGTGTCTACATAGAAGTCTTGATCATAAATGACGGTATCACTGCCAGCCACTGTGCCTAAGGACAGGTCTGCCTTAGACACTTCGTGGTGCATTCTAGTAGACAAATATTACCAAGCAGAGTAATGAATACATTACTACCTCAAGCACTATTCAGAAAACTCACCAGAGCAAACACTCAAAAGTGGTTGGCAAAAGCTTCTGCACAGCTTAAAGCCAATGATCTAGTACCACATTGTTTACATTCAGTACTAAGCGATGCGCTGTTTCATAGTGAAATATTTAGCGTGCACAACAGACAAGGACACAGTAAAGGTGAACACATGAGCGCTTTGTGTGTCCACCTTCACTGTGTCCTTGTCTATTGTACGCGCTAAATATTTCACTATGAATCCGTACCAACTCGCCCAACTATCAGTTCTGCCATTGTGCTGTTCCTGATACTAAAATAAATAGTTAAACCACATATCAGAGAGGCATGATTTTTAACTATGCAAGACAATTAGTAAGAAGCAGCACAAACTGCCTGTCGTGTCAGTAACCACATGTGCACCAAAGCTGACATGACTTAGCAGAGCTTGCAAGCGTGTAAGAAGCTGAATGTGAAGTGAGCAACTGCCACATAGTGCAAAAAAAAGAAACCGCCATTAGTGCCATTTGCATTTGAGCAGCAGCATGCAAGTAATGACTGATAGCAACCTATTACCTACTGCCAACAGACACGCACGCACATATGAAAGCAAGGCAGCAAAGGCGAGGCGGTCCTTACCGCACTGCATCTGTGCGCACAGGGCGTCCAGCTATCGATTTGTTTTTTGCACGTGTGCGAGTGCCTGAGTTGTGCCTGTGAGTGGACCGGGTGTGGCACCTAGACAAAACATAAGCGCGAGCGGTCACACAGTAAACTGCCACAACGCTGCTGTTTGACATTCAGGTCCCACCATGTTCGAGCTGTCATGCAAGACAACGTGCTCAGGGCTGGCATATGTATGTGCCACGTGACACAGAACACACTTCTACAGCCAAAGTGGACGCTGGACTCTTTTAGGCACAAACACGAATTTTGAAGCTGCTTGCAATAAGCACAGTCAAGATCACTTAAGAACATGCTGAAAGCTGTTCATTAATACAAGGTATTTCACAAGTTTGGGACAGAACATCTCTAGTATAGAAGAGCCGTTACGTGGCAGGTGAAAGAAAGTAAACAAGAATTTGTCAATTAAAAAACACGGTAGGCAGAGGAATCTCCCAGGTTTCCCTTTTCCTCTTCAGAATAACATGAAAATCAGTTTCAATCTTGGAATGTGATACTGAACTCATGAACACATTTCTACAATTTTCCAACTAAGTTTTCCTGACAAGGAATGAATTTGGTACACTAACAGCTGCCCTGCAGAATGTCAAAACACAATGCTTGCCCATCCAGGGCTGATTAAGGCATGGTCTTTTAACATTTCTTTGCCCATTTCCTTTTACTTTCAAGGCCACGGTATTTTCATGACATTCGTGTAACAGTAAAATGAATCTGTGCATTCCAAAGCGTTTCCACAACTGCTGTGAGACATGTTGCAGTTGCAGGCACCAGATTTAACTGAAACATTAAAAGTGAAATCAAATGAAATAACCCTGTTAAGGTCGCTGCGTGCCGTCAGATTCTACTGTCAGATTCTACATCACAGCTTACGATAGTTGTTTGAACAAAATGTCTGAAAGAAAAAATATTATGGTGCTTGTACCATTTAGAATGTTTCATACTTACCAAACTTAATTATTGACTTTCTGCCTTTCTGCATGATGGCTCATTGCTGTACTCAAGGAAATTGAACATCACCAGCCATGTATCCAGATATTCATTCATTGCTATGCAGATAGAAGATAATTATTCCCTTAAAGCTTTTTTATTAATGATTAATGCAATCTGACTAGTGGCTACTATATACTACAGATATGCTAGTATTGAGCAGTGTAGACATATTGTACGAGAAAATGTTTATTGTCCCAGCACAATCCCATTAAACACCTGCAAGCAAAATTGTCGTAGCTATATCGTGCGTTGAATATTGTAAGCCATAGCATGAAGTAGACAGATGGAGGAGAAAACATAAGAGGTGTGTTCAAAAAGAAACCAAACTTTCGAAATAGCGCGCCAACCGGCAGAGGGAGCGCGCTGCGGCTACTGAGCGCATGTAGCGGCAGGTTTAGACAACAAACTGCCATTTGCCGCATTTCACTCTGACCATTAGTTGGCGAGCTACAGCCGCTGAAGTGAGCACATGAACAAGCTGTCCTTCGGATTGGTGCCAAAGTGACAATTAAGGAATGGGAAGAACAGCGTGTGTGTGTGTGAAGTTCTGCTACAAACTTGGGAAAACTTTCACAGAGATATTTCAGTTGCTTAGCCAAGCATACGGGGAGGACTGTATGAGTCGCACGCAGTGCTATGATTGGTTCAAGCGTTTTGAAGATGGAAGAATGTCGGTCGGTGACGATCTCAAGCCTGGACGACCTTCCACATCCACAGATGATGACCATGTCGAGAGAGTTCGAACTGTGATTCGTGGAAATAATCGTTTGACTGTTCGAGAAGTCGCTGACAAAGTGGGTATCAGCGTAGGATCATGTCATGAAATTTTGAGTGACAAACTTGGGATGCATCGTGTCAGTGCAGAATTCGTGCCGCGTTTGTCGACTGACGAACAGAAGCAGACCCGTGTTGAAATCAGCTAGGAACTACTCGCCGCTGCCAATGACGATGAAAACTTTCTTAAGGACATCATAACAGGCGATGAGACATGGGTTTATGGCGCGGATGTTGAAACAAAAGTGCAGTCATCGCAGTGGGTGGCCAAAGGTTCTCCTCGCACCAATCCGAAGAACAGCTTGCTCATGTGCTCACTTCAGCGGCTGTAGCTTGCCAACTAACGGTCAGAGCGAAACACAGCAAATGGCAGTTTATTGTCTAAACCTGCTGCTACGTGCGCTCAGTAGCCGCAGCGCGCTCCCTCTACCAGTTGGCGCGCTATTTCAAAAGTTCGGTTTCTTTTTGAACACACTTCGTACACCCTCTATCTGTGTGTGTGTCACATTTCTGTATCAAGTTTGCACTATAGTTCAAAATAGGATGGCTTACCAGCACACCTAAACCGTCACACCCTTTGCATGAATAATGCCCCAGAACTTCACTGCAGGTTGTAATTAGAGCTGTAGTGTAGGCGTCTTGGCAAAGATTAGGTCACTTAGGCCTCTTCGGTATGCATGCTAAGTAGACCAGCATTCTTGAATTTCATCCCCACAGAGTGCTTCTGCCTTTTTCTTTTTTTTTTGAAAAGTGAAAGGTTGACATTACAAAACAGTATTCCTGCAGCTTACGCAAGACGACTGGTGTTAACTTCGGAAGTGTGTGTTCTCTGATCTTACTAATCAATTTAGCAAGCAACATTTCCAAATTTTAAAAAAGAAGAGATAAAATCAACATAAAATTGAATCCTCTTAAAGTGGCCCTTCATTTCATCTTTTCAGCTACTGTATCATGTATCTTTCATTGCAAGCATTCTTACTTTTCCATGCTGATGGCACGCAGAAACACCAAGCAACAGTAAGCTATGTGGCTCAAAGCAATACATGACCTGCAGTGGAACTTCAGCTAAAGTGCGGTAGACAGCAAGTGCACAGCTGCTGTGTGCTGCTATGGGCAAAGATGCCAATGCCCTGCTTTGAACCTCCTGAACCTTTATGCAACAGTACGCTGGCATATAGGTAGGGCTCCGTGTTTTCGGAGTTAATGTTTCTGGAAATCCGGAGGGTGTTTATCGGAGTTTATTTTCTGGCGGAAATTCAGAGTTTATCGGACTTTATTTCTCGCAAATCCCCAATTCTCCGAAATTCGGAGTTTAATTTTGCATTATTCTCAATACTCTAAAATCTTAGATGAAATGATATCCGAACACGAAAATATCAGAACACACGAAGCGTATTTTTGTTGTTTGGAAGGTTTCAACGCACAAACACATATACACACAAGCACAAATACTTGAATACAAAACACCTACGTTTGTACATATTAGAACTTTAAAGCTTGTTGTAATAGACGCAATCATACTTGATGAGGTCGTTGTCACTGAAGGAAGCACGCTCCTTTCAATTAATGATTCTCAGCTTTGAAAATGCCCTTTCAACATTTGTGCTAGAAGACTCAGCACGCAGCAAGAAAACACTGGCCACTGGACAGTGTGAAGTCTCCAAAGCGACAGGGGTTCAACAACATTACTGATTAATTAGCTCTGATAGTTCGCAATATCACTCATGAGTTGGCTCATGTCATTAGTTTCAAGAAACGCTAACTTAAAAATCGGCGCATAGGTTTCAAACGCGCGGGGTAACTCGTGCTTCACATTTAGATCCTCAATTTGAACACCTAGCCAAAACGATTCACTGGTGTACTGGAGTGCATTGAAAAGGTTCCTCTCAACTGTCTGTCTCCACTTTTCAGTGACAGAAGCACATTATCCATAAAGGTCTGCGACTGTAGTTGAGCGGTCATACGTCTCTCACTCCGTGCGCGACAAGCCCTTTGTTAAATGTGCGATGGGTGTCATCAACGAGATACTGTTGACGTGAGGTAAAGTTTATATCGGCCAAACCAGCCGATGTATCAATGACTGCTTAGAACATAAAATAATAGAACTTTCAATATAGAACGGAACAGGGTCATATTGGCCGTTAAAATCCGAGTTTATCGGATAAATCCGAATTGTCAAAAATTTTACCGGCAAGTGTTTATCGAATTTTTTTGGATTTATCCGAAAACACGGAGCCCTACATATAGGCCAATAAGAATATGGCTGCATTTTGAACACCCCCCCCCCCCCCCCGTGTGTGACATAAGCTGCCGACAGTTACTTCCACTATTTCCCCCACTTGTACATGCAAATATGAAAGCATTTGTTCCAGTTGTTTTACAGGGTGATCATTTTTAAGTTTTAAGAAATTTTTAAAAATTGCCTGTTGCAGGTAACATAATTCTAGTCCTTGAGCTGAAATAATCAGAGAGGCGGACATTTCTTGCATGAGAAATTGAAACACATATTCAACTAATTAACAGAAATCTGCTAATTATCTTTTCAATTAATTACTTTGTGGCACATATTGGAATTTACGAATTGTAGCAGGCGAGCTTGCAAGGCGCATCCACTTGGAATTAATTACCATAATGATACCAGTTCGTAGACATGCGCCATCAAACTTGCCATAAAAATGCACTGTTGTCCCACTTACTTTAACAAAACGCTCTCTTATGCATTGAATCACAAAAATAATTGAAACGCCCAGGTACTTTGTTCCACAATTTGGGAAATAACATCTCGAAACTGGTGTCATCCTGGAAATACACTTCAAGTGGATACAAATCGTCTTGCAAGCTCACCGGCTACAATTCGTAAATTTTAATGTGCCGTAAAGAAGTTAACTGAGAAGTTAATTTAGCAAATTTTCGTAAATTAGATATGTGCTTCAATTTATCTTGCCGGTAATGTCCGCCACTTCGAATAATCCAGCTCAAATACAAGAATTATGATATTTGCCACAGGCGAATTTTAAAAATTCCATAAGACTTAAATATGATCACCCTGTACAAGGAGGCTGTAGGCATGTAAACTAGATTGAAAGGGATGCTAAAGGGAAAAATATGTTGATCTGTATTATTAAACTGCATATCTACAAAACCAAGACATTCACTCTTACTGCAAGATGATCAGGCTCGATAGGCCACAAGAGACATAAAAATGACAGGTGGTGACTACACTGTATTCCAAAGAGGCCAGAGACTGGACGCGGCAACTTCTGAGAACTTTTACTGCACCTCAGTGGCCCAAATGTGAAAAAAAAAAAAAATACTTTAAAATCCATGACGTCACACTGATGCATTAGAGCTGGAGTTCTTGCAAGAAATTTTTAAAAATTGATATATATGTGTGTATATATATACATATTCTGAAAGTTCTCCCTTCTTTTTTCTCTTCTGGTAATAAGTGACCCGTAAAACGAGCAATCGCAGGGAATTGTGGGGCGCACCGTCTCCCAGCAGCTTCCGGTTCGACGCAGCGGCAGCGGCGGCAT
The DNA here is from genome assembly GCF_013339745.2 of Dermacentor silvarum. Taxonomy (NCBI): domain Eukaryota; kingdom Metazoa; phylum Arthropoda; class Arachnida; order Ixodida; family Ixodidae; genus Dermacentor; species Dermacentor silvarum. The sequence continues at coordinate 182,292,226 of NC_051159.1, read as the reverse complement.
GCCCGGCGCCCATGTGTTTTTCTACGTGGTTTCAACTGTCAGTCGTGTGAAGCTTCCCAGTCCGCTTTGTCGACCAGCAATGTCCAGCATTCATGCAGCTGATTTCTAGGTTTGTTCACTCTAGGCGCGACGATGACGAGCCAAGAAAGGCAAGGATACGCTTTTATTCATAAACGAAGTTTGGTTTTCGGTTCAGCGGCCTTTTTTGTTTCTGCCAGGTTTAGCTCTACGACATTTGCCGCTGCTTGGACACACCGTCACTGACTGCTCTGCCTGCGAATCAGACATATGAAAAAGCTATCTTTATCCAATAATTTATCAAGTGTATAGAAGCATTACTTAGAAAATTGAGTGCTGAGGCGATGGCTATTGCAGCCTGGTAAATACTGCCCTGTGATCGTTGCTGCAACCAATATCGTCAGTAACGGTGCAGCTAGCGTAATTAGAAAACGAAGTGCTGAAAATGTTTGGAAACTGCGCGCTGTCAACGGCATTTCTTGGTCGAAACTCGAGGTTTACTCGAAGTACGCAGTTAGAAGTTTTCGCTTTTTTGTCAACAAGATGGCCGTATCGCCAACATATTACGGCTGCACATTACCTCTATCTGTGTTCAAGGAACTAAGGTGGGCTAGTTGGTTACGAGTATTATGTATGTATCTCGCTTTGTCCCGTTTAAATTCGCGGCGTAAAACCATGTTTCATAATACCTCTATATGTGCGTGCGAGTACTGAAATAGTTAGTGTTGCTTGAGTCAATGTTAGAGAAAGAAATATCTTGGGGAATCATTCAGTGTCGGCCCTCACACAGCTCATTGCCGCCTGATTAGTGGCACTGTACGTTCATTTTCTTTTTGTTCACTGATGGTTCAGTTTTGGAAGTGATAGCCATGCCTCTGATGCTTGTGCACAGCTGACACAGCAAGGGATGCTGCAAGGCAGTAGTTACACGAGTTTACCTTTAACTGCTTGAATTTGAGCAGCCAACAGCTGAACAGGCGACCATGGTTTTGCTAGGCGCCTGCAACCGGGTGATCTTTGAGTGTGACCAAGGCCGACTGCAAGCGCATCAATAGGCTTCAACGGCGAAGCGGTAGCGGCGGCTACGCTTCCTCAAACCAGAAACAGCGAACAGGACGCGCATCCCAGAATCCCTCGGTCTTTTACGGGTCACCTATTGACCTCTTACTGCTAAATTAACAAAAATAGTGTTTTGAAAGAAATCAGTCTAAACTGATTCAGTGTTTCTCTTTAGCATCTCACAGTGAACTAAAATTGATCAACTTCCCTGGAAGTGTTAACTGCACAGCCCATTAAAGTTTGTGTTGGAGCAAGTTGGAAATGCAGTAAGGCAGAATTTACTACTAAATCATTTGTATTAATTAATTTACTCCAGTAAAAATCCCTGTAAGTGGGCAAGTGTCAAAGGTAGCCTCACACTACATTCATTGATATGCAGTGAACCCAAAAAGTTCTGAAGCAAAAATGACAGGTTCATACTTGAAAAGTCAAGTGCAACACAACATGGACGAATGAAAAGAAAGTCCTGTTCATGTTTAGATCACTGTGTTTACTATGTTGGCATCTTCAAATTCCTTCACTTGTTCAAGGTATTCCCCGACTGTATTTACGAAAATTCCTTGGCAGTCTATGACACTAGAAGTTCAAGCACAATGAACGCAATGGTAGTTTATAGCTTGTTCAAGTTACTAAGACAGGCCACTATTTTTGACAACTAATAGTGGTACGCTGTAAGTCAGTTGGAGTGCACTTTCACATTCCAACCACCTGGCCAGCCTCACAATAGCAAAACCAGCAAAAGACACCATTATTTGTGAATCATGTAGGTTCCATTGGAAGCTTCGTTGCCTTCTGGCATATCACTAGCTTTGCCATAACTACTGCAGGTATTAATTTCCTTTTTTCAAGGTAACCAGGGTGAAAATTATGTTTTCCCTTGAATTTTCCAGAAAAGGCAAATCCCCTAAATATTCCAGATTTCTTAGATTTTCTCAGATGGTAGACAACCTGGTTTCAATACACTGTGCAGAAAAATGAGACAGGCAGGACATAGCGCACACAACGCTGTGTCTGTCTGCTCCTGTCCATCTCATGCTGCTGCACTGTACGCTTAATTATGCATAACCAACATGCCCAATTTTTCACTCTCCTGTTTACGTCCTGTGCACTTTCTTTTAGTCCGTCTGTGTTGTTTCAAACTACACATGTCAAGTAGCTCACATTTCAGATACTGCACACAAAAATGATGTTTGATGTGTTAAAGTAAGCGTTCCTTAAGTGTTCACATGTGTGCACACTTGGTAGTGTCTTCTTATTCTGACACCCTTTGATTCTCATACTTAAATGGATGGCAAATTAATGTTGCCCCCTATCACACATTAAGCATCATGTACTCATGACGCCTGCGGCAGAAGGGATGTTCCACACCCGCTGCTAAGGTTTGTGAGTGGTGGCGCTGGCTAACACTCCCAGAGTTCTAGTAGTAAAAACATACATACCCCAGAAAGTGGATAGGAAAATGGTGCCATGGTAGCTCAATGGTTAGAGCATCGCACGCGTAATGCAAACACGTGGGATTGTTCCTCACCTGCGGCAAGTTGTTTTTTCATCCACTTTCATTTCCATTAATTTATCATTTCTTTAATCCGATTAGTAAGTACAAGTAATTTCCCTATGTTGTCCTTGGTGTCATTGTTTGTTGGCTTCTTATATCATTAATAAAAATCGGGCCCCTCTGTTCACCTTCTCCTCTAAGCATTTAATGCAATTTGACAAAAATTATTGACAATAAATAAAAATACACGGCAATAGTCTGCACTAGGTTCAAAAATGGACAAGATTAATATTCACGCACTGTTCCAGCCAATGAATGCTAACTGATTCTTCAAACTGACATTTAACAATAAAATTTTTTATTGTTATTACTAACAGGCTGGTCATTGGCCTTCCACCGAAAATGCTGGTGTTTATAATTTACCCATGCATATAAAGTTGATGACTAAAAGCGCAGCAGTTTGCAAACAGTTTATTGTAATATTCATGTAACTTGTAGCTCATATATTTCCCATGTCTAGTGTGTTACCACTATGGCTTGCATGATTTACCCTCCTTGGAATCCACATAATTAATCCAGGCTGTGTAGTCAGTACAAACTCTACGGCGTGCAGTGGAGACTAAAGTTTTACGTACCAAGATAGAGCAGTGGAGCACAATTATTAAAGATATTTATGCCAAGAAACACAAGCAGCTTGCGTCGACAAAAATCGGGAGAATGAAAAGCTCATAAAAGCATCTTATTTTCAACATTCAAACCAACCAGTGTCAGTCAGTACTCTTGTGAACACATCAGCTATAAAAGCTTGGCCAACTCCAGTCACAGGAAAGTGTAGCCCACAATGTTTACCTGAGCCTGTCCATAGTTACTGGTGCCATAGAGCCTCATGTGAACTGCGCCAAGATAACTTCAAGCCTCATGTCCAATCATTTTGTTCATCTGCAGTGTACCTGTGGAGTGACTAATCATGACAGCAGAAGTTACTGAAGGTACTCATATAGCCAGCAATTAAATACATTGTGTAAAAGCAATAAGTAAATGTTATGTAAAAAAGTAATGAATGGATTTGGAATAAGCCATCCTGCAAGGAAAGGTGCCAATAAAAATACAAACGTGTTTTGCTTAGACAAAGTACACAAAATTTATATTACACAACAGGTGACTGAGTAAACTGCTCATCCCAATTCCAAGCATGCTAGCATTGTTCCATACTGGCTCGTAATTGTTTTATTTTTCCTTTTATTGCAATACTTAACTATGCAGAGTCACTACTTACCTAATGTTATTAGCTTCATGCCCCACCCTCACATCAGGTGTTGCAATTATCCCCATATTTTGGAACAGAAACCTGATGAACCGAGGACAAATAAAAAATTCCTGAGCCATTACACTCTGTGAAGGTGGATGACCAGCGAAGCTGTTTAGCGCACAACACAGAGGTGACAAAGAATTTTGAACAAAGGTACAAACATGTTTGTCCTGACCGGTGGTCATCGTGACGATAAGTATCCACATACATTCACTATCACCTCTGTTACTAAGTCTGTCCGTCACGTAAGACGGACATACCCCCCGTAAACACGGCCTCCCCATTACAACGCCGGAATGATGAGTGGCAACGGAGCCAGCTGTGGAAGAAGACGACGACGATGAATGTGTGAGCAGTGGCACTAGTGCGTTCACATGGTTGCGCCAAGGGGCGCCCCTTGGTCGCCTTATCAGGCGCACACTACGTCACGCACTACGTCATACATTCACAGAGACATCGTTTTAGACACAGGTGGGGTTAAACCAAGCTCCGACACAAGCAGCGACATGGGTTTGCTTTTGTTTTAGGAGAGTTTTAGGGGAGAGCTTTTCCGTACAGACACCATAAAATCCCGGATCCTAGCCAGAGACAGCTTCGCTGTAAAAAATAGCTACCCGACATTATGTTACCTTGTTACATTGATATGATTATTGCCACAATGCTTCACAATCACTTTTTTTTTAGTTTTTGTATGATCTTGTATTTCCAGACTTATGATTCCACTCTTGAAGCATAATGCCTCACTTTCCCCTGGACCAAGTGCAAGCAGCACACCACATATGTAGTGGTATAAAAATTCCGCAATGGAAATATTAGACTGTGAGGCAATATTCACAAGCTTTACTTCATAAGGGTCAATAAAGCCGATGCTACATCATCCTAAAAGTTCAAAATACATTTTTCAGTGTAAGGTTCAGGGTCCCAATCGATTGCAGTGCAAACCTTAGGCTACTTTCTCAAATGAGGTGTAGCTTCAGAGCTAAGCCTCTGGAGGTAACTGTGCTGAGCAGTCTTGAGCAAACATACCTTTCGCTCAATTTAAAAGCGCAGCTTCTGCTTGAACTAGCAGCACATGGCAAAGCAAGGCTAACCTCCAAACTTCACCTCCAGGAATTCAATAATAATGTGACATGAGTGAAATTATTTATTTGAGCAGTAAACATGTGCAGATCATTAAAAATATTTTTGAATGTAAATAAAGAAAATGACCATATACTTATGCTTTTACAACCACTTGGCCTAAATAAATTATTGTTCTGTGCTAAGCTGACAGCCTTGACTATTTCCATTGGAATGTTTGTAGGAGCAGTCACACTAAAAAGGAAAGTGTTTTGGCATTTCATTCAGCAAACAGGTGCAGAAAAAAAAATAATAAAAAAATAAATAAAAGCTGTGGTGCATTGTAGTCGTGTTTTTCAGTAAAAACTAAGCTCAGAACATAAAAGAAAGAGCTTGTTCCCCCCCCCCCCCTTTTATACCCTTTGCTTGTCACAGAAAGCTCAAGTTGGAATAATGTAGCGATATTATTGCAATTATTTTCATTTTCAAGATTCATTAGTGGTCTGAGCAGTGCTCTGCTTTTGTTTTCACCAGGGTCAGCTGGTTGGTAGTGGTAGATTAGAATGAAATCGAATTAAGCAGACAGAATCGCTACATTATACCAGCCTAGATTTTGTGTTTTTCTTTTTATGTGTTCGTGTGTGGGTGTATGAGACCTATAAAGAATTTGGCATGTCTGTCAACTAACAGGTTGATGCTAAGAGAGATAACTATGCTGGCACTTTCCTTTTGTTTCTTTGTACATAACAGCAGTGTTTTTGAAGAATCCACACTGTCACTACAAATTGCAGAGGTGATGCACGCATAGCTTGGTGACTACACAATGGCACTGGCTTAAGCATACTGCATAAGTGCTACCTACCATACCTGTCTGAGATTCAAACTATCTTAATGAATCCAGACATATTTCACAAGAGGCTTCGTTCTTGCACTGTGGCCTACATGGTTTGCCACATATTTTTGGTTTCAAGTCAAAAATGTCATTCATAAAATTAGACAGCCATAACTTGTTTTTTAATGGTTGATGAAATACTGCAATGACCAATCTATTACATGCAAAAGGTCATGGCAAAATGATATTTCAATCTAAATAGCAGTTAACAGACATACTGACAGAAGTCATTACAATATAAAACCAAAAAATATACCTCGGAGGTATTTAGGATATTTCTAAAAACTTTCCACCAACATTTTCAATGCTCATGAATTGAAGCCGAAAACATGAACACACAGGTGTGTTGTGGACATGAGCTCAAAAATTTGTAAGTAAACAAATGCCAAATGCAGAAATATGGCTTTAGTCAGCCCAGTCACAGAAAATACATGCACATGCACACAGCACACCCCACTGTTGCAAACCAAGGTGCAAACTGCTAACATCCTTTCAGATTATGTATTTGTGGGTTGTGAATGCAATTAGTACTGCATGTTTTGCTTATCTATATCCACTTTTCTAATAAAAGAAAAACAATGTGACAGAGATCCAAACAAGAGAAGCCCACAGCAAGATGGAGGCTTGAAGCAATGAACAGTGGTCGAACAAGGGATGCCCCAGGCGTTTAGACAAGTTTCCTCGTCGAAATGGTGGCTCCAGCCTGAGGTATCCCTCATTCAAGCACTGTTGATTACCATGTGACAGAAGTGTAATGAGCTAGCGGCAGCTCCTTGATAAGGGTTGTGGTCAACACTTCATGCAAATGTTGACAAACATCTCCAAAAAGTGCTGTTGTGCACAGTAGTGTCACATGCTCTCTCTTATGCGCAAGTTATCTTGAGTGCATGTGCAACTGGGAGTTGAAAAACTAGAAACAAAAAGGGGGGGGATCATGACTAAATTTGGCCTGAAATATTCATTTAAAACTAACATAATTGTACTATACTATAGGAAGACCTGGTGAAACTAATTATTTATGTGCAGTGCCCGATTTCAAGGTGACCTGAATCTCACAACACTTGGAAGCTTTTGTAACAACAGACACTGTCATCAAGCAAGAGGCAAAATATACCAAAGAGGAAACATATAAAAAAGAAACAAGATATGTACCAATACATAAGTTATAAATGCAGTTACCTCAGTTCCTACAGAATTACCTAGGTTAGGAAATTTTGTTCAAATATAGCAAATCTGTTCTTGCTTTGCAATACCTTAACTGAAGCTTCCATGGAGTTTTAGATATGATGGCCTTTCCTGCGTTTCTAGCATTGTTTTGATGTTGGATTTCTTCTAGAAACTTGGCATCTATAGTCATTGTTTAGACCAAAATAACAGGATGCAAATTGAAGTTTTCGTGATTAGAAAGCAGAAACTTTGCCAAGACATTGTACCTACAACACTGGCCTAGCTTTTAACCCATATAAGCCTAAACTTTGACAAGTTAAAATTTAAAAAATATTTTTTTCATGAAAAGTTTTTCAGAGCCTTTAGAATATAGTATGAGCAGTTTCTTGATAGAAATTTCTGTTGTAACTGTTGTGTTGATATCGAGGTGTCCTACAAATAGGACACTAGGCGAATGCAGTCCTTATCAGGCGTAAAATATAAAACATTTCATACGAACTATCCTGCAAAATTTCTTAAAGCATGGTAGTTTTCTTAAGGCAGTGGGAATAAATAGTTTGTCCTGTGGAGTCAGAATGCGGGCGAACAGGCCAAATCAATTTTGTGTTTTCAACAAATACTGTAGGCACTTTTAATGCAATGACTTATAACCATAAGCCTTCTGTTACAAGATTGCTAGACTCCTTGAAATGCAAACAACTCAGCTTTATGAGCGTCACACCTTGCACAACTGGAAGGCATTGTTGACACACACATCGAAAAGCTGAACAAGTAGAGAAGAATACCACTTCTTACCTATATGACAGTGCAGTATATTGCAATATTTTGGTCAAGTAGCTCCATGTTTTTCATGGTATCATTATATCTGGTGATTATAAAATGTTCTGACTTTTTACCATGACATTTGAATTGTTTTCTCTTGAGTGCCTCATAACCAGTAGTTTGTGTTCCATACTATGAGCATTAAACGCGACTACAACATGCTCGTAGCACTTAGTGAGATGATTACCGCACATTCACAATCAATTCGATAATCGAAAACTGGCAGCCATGCTTTGAAAATTACTTGAATGAATAAAGTTTCAATGGTACTGTATAAGTCTTGGAAAAGCTCACCAGAGAAGAGAGCCTGAAAGCACTTCACCTTATCCCGTGTAAGCTCCTATTCTTTCGCTGTGTACAATAGTTTGTCATATATACAAGGTGGCCACTCCATCAGTGAAATGCATCTATTGCAGTCAAGGTTGCGTCTTCATAAACTGGATGGCCACAGAACTGGGTGCTAATAAACTGTGCTCAGATTGCACTTGCGCTTACTTTCTATAAAATTTTGAACATTATGCTGGTGATAACCTTGACATTATCACTGCATTGCAAAACCTTGACTGCTCCTTCAGCCAGAAAAGTGACATCCGGCGAATGGTTCATGCTGGTAGCATATTGATCACTTATTTCCTCATCAGCAGCAGCGTGACTTTCAGGCAAAAGAATCCATACGGATGAGGGCACCTCATTACATGAGCCAGTTTGATTCAAAATTACCTTTAGCCTTAGTGGAGCTTTTTTTTTTGCGAAAGCCTGAGCAAAGAATTTCTTCTCTGAGAAGAAAAAGGAACAAAACAGTTCGTGACACGCCCGAATTCTTGATGATGTTAGTCTCTATTTGGTAGCATGTCTGACACACCCATTACTATACACCCTCAAAATCGCACCCAATCTGCCAACATGTAGGACACCACCTTATGAAGCTTAAGTGTCAAAGCTTTAAATACACAGCATAGATATCTTATCGTATAGGTAAGTTGTCGCTTATGGACAGGTAATCACAATCTCAGCAACAACAAATTATTTTTGCATAAATTTCTTTGTTTTTTTCTGCAGGAGATGGCACCCTTCTTGATGTCTGCGCACACACAATGTTGCATCTTTTGTCACAAGAAAAGGTCTAGGTAAACACTTACCAAAGTTTACACAGGCAATAGTTATCACTTTATGAATACAGGGAGCAGCCTCAAGTTTTTCTATAAGAAATGTGTAGAGTAACGGCGAACAAAAACAGTGTAGTACATGTAGGATACTCGGCATAAATGGGTTAGACATGAGATTTGAACCAGGAACTGTCAGAAAGCAAGTGCTTATCACAGCAGCAATAGCAAGCTGCCAATGTGTACACAAACTGACTTGCCACAGATTGCAAAATGCAAGTGACTGATAGTGCACAAGAGGCTAGGCTACGCATTCTGTCTTGGGCGAAATGGCGGGACATTACACAAACGTTGAGGAGGAAGGACATACAACACAAGTTTTAATTGATTAAAATTTAATTCTGTTTTTTTACTAGACAAAACCACAACCTAACTATGAGGCACGTTGTAGTGGGGGACTCGGGATTAATTTTGACTACCTGGGGTTCCTTAATATGCACCCAATGCACAGTACTTAGGCATTCTGGTATTTTGCCCCCAGTGAAATGCGGCTGCTGAGATTTGATCCCACGACCTCGTGCATAGCAAGGCCATGCCAAAGCCACTACTCCAACATTGCGGGTGACACACAACATAGGTCTTGTGGAGTGCGCTCTTTCTTGATGTTTGAATAACGTTCCGCCATACTACTAACCAAAATGACAACAAGTGATCACAATAAGGATCTGATAACCCCTGCTGGTGTCGTGTTAGCAGGAAGCAAATAAATGATGCAATAGTGGTATGCTAGTGAAAAAAAAAAGGTTGACTGCCAATGTCCCAATGCCTTATTCAATAACTCAGAAAGACTAAAAAGAAATGTATGGAGGCTGCAGACATAAAAGTCACAGTTCCCCCCCCCCCCCCAAAAGCAGAGGTTGACAACGTCAATGAGTGAGCGAAAATTCCCCCATTAACCAACTAACTTTGAATGTGCTTCATTCGTAGATGATATGAAAGTCATTTAATAATTTATCTACTCAAGATTTAAGAAAACAAGATACTAAGCGTATTTTGCAAGACAAATGAATTAAGGACACCAGAATAGCTAAGAAATTGGCAACTTCAAGTTCAGTTTCTACAAACATTCTTGCAAAGGCAAGCTAACAACAGCAAGCACGCCAGTCGAGTTTTCATGATCTATGTGTCATCGATCATAAGAAGTAATCCGTAAATAATGTAGATTTCAGCAGATGTGCCATTTCCATGAAGTCCTGACCTGGCTCTCTTTGAATATTTTTTGTTCATGTTTTCCAAGCAAACCCATGTTTTCAAGTGAGGAAAACGTCAAGGAAGCTGTGATGGCCTTGTGTGGTAGACAGCAGAATTTCTTACAAAGGGTTAGCTAAAGTCACTGAAGAAATATTTTGCAATAACTTTTTTCTGTACAGCTGAGAATCTAATTCATGATATTGTTGCACTACATTTTGCACTGGGAAAAAAAAGATGACGAAGAAGGGAAGAAGGACGCGAACGGACGAAGCGCAAGTCCGTCGGCGTCCTTATTCCGTTCTTCGTCATCTTTTTTTTGCCATAAAACTCAGCGCAACATAATCATGAAGGTACACCAATTAGCCCCTTTCATCACTTCACTTGAGGTAGATAAATTACTGAGCCCCTCTCATACCTCTGTATGCAGTGAAAATGAGCCGCTAGTATGAGCAAGATGTCTTTTGCTAATGCCCTGTTTATTTTAACCATAAACAACATGTTTTCTGACCTCCTTGTTGGCTTTAGGAGCTGTAGAAAGTTTTCCAGAGCTACACAAGCACACAACAAATGATACAGACATCCCAACTACACTGTAGGCATGGTTACTTTCAAGAACTATCTCACTTAAACATTTCTAGATTTAAAATGTTATGCTACCACATGTAAATAGCATGAAGTCAAAGTGCCCCTGGGATACTTATGAAGGTTATTGACATTATTTCTTTTTCCTGCCGTATGCAAGTTTGTAGTAGGCAGTGCAAAACAACACAAGAGGTGGATATTGTTCACCAAGTGGCATAAGTTATACCATAACCAAGTTTGCTCATTTGAACATATTTTTGCAGATCATTAGAGCAGAAATGTCGGGGCTGACATACTTACTACGCAGAAGAAGTATTCTTAAATTTATTTGCCATTTATTTTTCAAGCCTATTGCAACATTTTTGTACCGTATTGTGTGGTGATAAAAATGAGAACTGCCCCCAGAAGTACCAGACCTAATCCTTGACCACCCTTGATTACTTAATTAGGTTTGTTAGTGAAGTGAATGGGTCCATTAGAAGTTACATAAGAAGGTGCCCTACTAGTTCCATTTCCGCTTTTTACCAGGCAGAAATGCTTTTTGCATATAAGACAGCACACATAGCAACCCTTTTCCCTTTGCCTATTGGTAAGGGTGATGAAAAACTGTTTAATGTAAAGGAACAAATGAACAGTACTAGGCAAATACCACAATATTTTGCAGCTACAGCCTAGGAAAATAAAGGGTAAGCATTTTCTCATTTGACCAACTACGCACACTGAACTTTATTAAGTTATCTAATTCCAACCCCTCTAAACAACTGCTATTCTTACTACTGCTGCTGTTACTGCTTAGGTCATTTAAATACGTCGCGATCATGTCCAAAACAGATCAATGTCAAATATTTATATCGTATATGGCCCTCATGCCAATACCTTTACCGTGAACATGACGAACCTCTGTTCACCACGAGAGAAGCCTCTAGTTGTCTAATGACACTCTTATATTGTAGGCGACGCTTGCATGAAACTAGGTAAACCTGAGGGATTCTTCTAATTAAAAACAAAAAATTAACTTTGAACTCTGCGCTACGCAACATAAATAAATTACTCTTCATTGCTGTCGCTGCCAAACATGATGAATGAATCCCATTACAAGGTAATTAAACCACTGATTTTCTAACTGCACAGACGAAGCCTGCTTCGAGTCATGCCAGAAAACATCAGCAGTTCTTGTATCGCCTACCGATTAACCGTACAGAGAACAGATGTATGCGAATTCACTGTTAACAGCAGTGTAAGTACTTAAACAACCGAGTCTTCGAGCATGGCGGCCACGCACACTCGGCCAACGGACAGAAACGACGCTCTGCGGGCCACGGCTGCAGGGCAATGCAATACACACTGCCGCAAGTCATCCGTCGTGCACAACCGTCGCAGGCGCTTTCCACTACTGCCGATTCGCTGCTCGGTTGACCCAGCGACGACACACTGCCCGATCGACAAGGACAGATTAACCAGTCCGTACAGACACGCCCCTGTAGAGTGAACGGAGCGCGGAAAGCCCGCGACAGGAATCGGGGCGCAGTCCTTCCGTTTCGCTCCGCGCCCGGAGCCTCGCGCGTGGGCCGAATTCCGCGTTAGCAGCCGGCGCAGCCGAGAACCCGCTGGGATCTCCATTCAAAGCTGGCAAGACAAGGGTCGCAGCAGCGCCCACCTCAACCCCTCGGGCGACGCGACGGGGCCCCACGGGAGTCCCGTACGCGGGTCGCGGCCCCAGTGCCCCTCGAAGACCTCAGGGTCGCGGGCGAGGGCGCTCTGTGAGAGGAAGCCCGTGGTCCTGAATTGCTGCCGCGTGTCAACAGCGACATCGCTTCAAGATGCCGTGCTCGCCGTCGACGCGCTGACCGACTCGAATGCGGACCTCAGTAGTTAGGCCTAACACGCTCACGTACAGAGGCTCCGGGACTCGATCAGATGGACTCTGTGAGATGCCTGGCCTATGCCAACTCGTTCACAGGCTGTACAAATATTTAACTCCCTGCAGCGACGCGCAGAACGCGGTTCGTCGCGAGGAAAGAACACGGATAGACACACCCTAAAGTCCGTCCGTGCGTCTCCGGACGGTTGCTATGTCCGGCACGATTGTGATGACCCTTCGTCTTAACGCTCGCTTGAGACTCGAACAGATGGCTGGCGTATGCGTATTCCACGATGCAATTCGGCGATTCGCGACAGCTGTCATCGCTCAGTATCGCAGGCATCTCCGTCGACCCCCAGCGATCGTATCCGAGGGCAAAGCTACACACCAGCGTTTTTTGACTGCTGACAGCAGAACATCATATGAAACATGACATTGGCTTACCTGTCGTGCAGGCCGGGAGATATATCCATTATTCCAAGTATCAAGGGTAATCACATAATTCCACTGCACTCACGTCGTATATAAAAACAAACTTTCCATAAACAACCAATGCACAAGCCATCAAGACTAATATGGCTGACGAGCGATGCACGGAATGCACGCCGGGAAATTATTGTCACTGGAGAGATGAAGCCAACTGAAGCAGTAGCTGAAGCCACCGTTACTAGATTACTTTGCTTAAAGAGGTAATCTAGTAACGTTGGCTGAAGCGGCAGAAGGGCTGAATCAGTACAACATGACAATTGATGATTTTTGATAGAAGCCAGTTGTTGCTATGGTATGGTATGGAGAACTTTATTGAATCCTGAAGGTCAACCCTGGGTTGACGCGGGCCGCTCTATAGAATAATTAACTTAAAGTTATGGCCTAAAGTTATTCACTTCTATTATGGTGCAATGAAGCTTCACATTTATTATTGTTGTTAATCGTGTTTTCGTTATACCATTTATCACAAATGTTGATGGCATTAGGATATCAAGGAACATCTATAATAATAGTAAAAACAGCGCAGCAGCAGGAGTGTGCACGACCACCGTTAACAGAACCACAGAGCCGTGTTGTCCATGGTGTTGTGTTGACTTTCCTGGTTCGGTTGAATCACTGGTTTTCTCGGAATGTCTCTCAACTTCACACTCCTGTACAATATTAATTCTCCATACTGAATAAAGTCGCTTCGTGAAATTCAGCTATAGTGGACTGTAATTATGCAAAGATCATAAGCCAGAAGCAAATATTACGCACACCGTTCTATAAACGTGGTTTCAACCTACCCCAGTATGCGCAAAACCATATTTTTAAATTTTCCACAGCAGACTGAGGCATAAAAACAAGTCACCTCACAACAAGTAATCTCACACCATACTTATGCCTGGCATTCTAAAATGTCTGTAGTATAAATTTTGTGGAATCAATAAAGTTACGCAAGCTTTCCTAAAATACGTCTTTCTAAAATTAACTGAACCGAAACCGAATCATTTTGGACTTGCCGCTACTTCGTTCTTGCTCAAATTTTGCAGCAACACCACATGCTACAGTTGGCGTTGTTACTTGCTTTGTTTTCAAAGAAAAAAAATTGAATTCGCCCTCGTTTGCACCGCTCTCATCGAGTGATGTTTAAAGCGTGACGGATATGCCACTTCTGGTCTCTCCAGTATAGCAAGGCATGGCCTTCGAGATTTATTTCTATTAATATGCCGAGGTGCATTTTGACAGGCACAGGCGAATGCAGATTCCCAGTTGTTTCTTGACAAACAAGGCGTGTAGCAGTAACGAGTATTGAACGATTTGAACCACAAAATTCGACCTTACTACAAAAGTTGCAGAATAGATGAGAGGTAAGCGCAAAATCTTTCTGCGATTTTAAGACCATGGAGGAAGGGGGGAAAAAATTTTTTTTTTCTTCCTCCGTCTTTAAGACAAACATGCATGGCTGTAAGGACATTTGAATGAATCCGAAAGAAGCGGGTGGTGTCGGCTTGTCGGTTTGGAATTGGCCTGAGATTTCAGCGAGCTTCGAGTTGGGCTGAACTAGCCCGATTGCAATGTGCTTTGTTTGCATTTCCTTTCCCGAAAACTCTACGCTCGCTACTTTCCTGTCAAGATTGCTATGTCATGCTGATGACGCGCATGTCGTTCATGACCTAGCTGGAAGTTACCTGGAAGTACCGGGCGCGCAGCAGTAAAGAAAATTAAGGCTCGCACAGCAGACAAGATAAACCCCAAAGGATGAAAACTTTCTTTAAGAGTGCAGAAAGCCTCATAGGTGGTGTGCAAATTATTTCTCTTGACCATTGAGTTTCTCACCTTATGAGAAACTCTATGGTCTCCACCATACTATAGATAGTAGAGATCGGTAGTCCAAATCCCCGCTCCATAAGGTGGCGCCCTCTGTATTTAAAATGCGGATCCTTTTATGTTTTTTCTCTCCTTACTTTCTGCGCTTTGCTACTGCAGCTAGAGTGTACTAGAATCTAGTACACTCTAACTGTAGCCTTGCTTTCTTTGTTTCTTGCTTTCCAACTCACCTGTGGCGTTGCCTGCCCTGAGTGAAAAGATTCAGGACCAAGGAGGTTGAAAAAAAAAATTTCTGGAGTAGCACTGCCATGGAGGTAAACGTTTTTTTCCTTCCTCCATGGGCGCTGCTGCTTTGAAAGTGACGCCAGGCCGCCGGCATCTTACTCAGGGCAAGAAGAGACATCAGGGAATAGTGGAATATGGGAAACACCTGCTTTTCGCCTCCTTCATGTTTCAGATGGCTAATTTCGCTGTGAAGATTATATTATATGTACACTGTTGTTTCACAGCTTTTAGGAGCAAATCTGAATGTCGTGGTGCATTTTTTGAGAGTTCTTGATATCAACACTCAGCTAAATATTTAGCTAGAAACAACGACCTTTTATTTTACAATTACCCTAGCCTTTCTTTATATTCGCACAACAAACGCACTTAAGGTTTGCGCGGACTGCAGCCTGCGCGGCACTCTTTCAGAGGTGAAGTCAGGGCAAGCGCTGGCTTCACCCCTGCTGGTAAACATTAACGGGCGCCGCCACTCCAGAAGTTGTTTTTTTTTTTTTTTTTTTTTTCAACCTCTTTGATCAGGACCACTTACTTACTTACTTACTTGCTTACTTACTATCGTAAAGGCTAGTTGAATGCGGGAAAAGCGATTTCGGGAGCCGGAAACACGTGATAGACGGTGGGTTTTGGACACCGCCTATTGAAGTACATAAAAGCATAGCCTTCGAGATCAATTTTCACTACATTCGGAATTGGCCCACAATTTTAGACTGTGCTATATTCAGAATTAGTACAGAAAAAGAGCATAGAAACCCAGATAACCATAACACTACGTTGCACAACACTACCACTGGTAGTGTTGTGTGGAGTGTACTAGAATATGGTCGAGTGGGACGAGCGGCTGGGGCGGCGCATGCTTTGCAGTGAGGCGCCCGACGTGGAAAAATACTGTGGCGGCGCTGCGATCGAACTGGATTGGGCCGCATCAAGGTCGCGCCGTTGGAAATTGCTGGCGATACTGCTCGGCAGGGTCAATCGCACTACTTCGCGCGCTGATATTTGCGTTCAGACCTCTCAAATGGTGTTCATAATCGAATATGACATGTATATATGTCTTAAGAACAAATGCCTTTCTTTCTCTTCATTTTATTTTTTAATGCCGCTCGGTGATTGCCCGTGCATTGCGGCCGCAGTGTCAGCTTTCATTCTACTATGTTATTGTACGGTTCCCTTTGGAGAACAAATATTTTTCTCGTTCTTCAAGCAGCCTGTATCTCTCGTGTGTATTGTTCCGCATATAGTTTTCCATCAGTAGGTCTTGCGAAACGCAAACGGAGAAACATATGTAACCTTCCTGCTTGCCGCTTCAAACAAGTAAAGCATATCTGCCCCATCCGGCACCTTGTACTCAGATTTCTTTCTTCTTTTGGGGTTTTTTACGTGCCAAAACCAGTTCTGATTATAAGGCACGCCGTAATGCAGGGCTCCGGATTAATTTTGACCACCTGGGGTTCATTAACGTCCACTACAACGCAAGCACACGGGCTTCTTGCATTTCGCCTCCATCGAAATGCGGCCGCCGCGGCCGGGATTCGATTCCGCGAACTCGTCCTCAGCAGCGCAACGCCTTAGCTAACTGAGCCCCCGCGGCGGGTACTCAGATTTACGGGAAACATTGTTATTGAAAAAAAAAAAAAAAAACTGCAGCGCAACATTCTATTCAAGTTTCCGCCTTACTCGCTTAACAGAATGCGGAGTAATTGGTACGGGGTCATTTATCGCGGTCGGTGTCATTCTGGTGTCATTCTGGAAATTTCAAGTGGATGCGTTTTGCAACCTCACCGGCTACAATTCGTAAATTGCGATATGTGTCGTAAAGTAATTAACTAAGAAGTTCATTAATGAATTTTGTTAATAAGTTGAATAGGTGTTTCGATTCTCGTGATTCTCGTGTCCGCCTCTTCGAATAACCCAGCTCATCAATGAGAATTGTGCTAACTGCCACAGGAGATTTTTAAAAATTCCCTAAACCTTAATTTCGAACACCCGGTATAGTGGATACGGCGTTGCGCTGCTAAACTGGAGCTCGCGGGTTCAATCCGTCGCGGAATTCGATGGTAACAAATGGAAAACACTCGTGTACTTCTATTTAGGTGCACGTTAAAAAGCCCCAGGTGGGGAAATCTAAACCGGGTGCCTCATACTCATATCGTGGTTTTGCCACGTAAAACCCACAAATTTGTTTGAACTAAAAAAAAAAAGAAAAAAAAACAGGTGGCTGCGTTCTTCGACTTTTTGATAGGAGTGTAAACAAAATAAGTTATTCTCGAGTCTGATTTCCGAGAAAAACATGTTACGCTTATCCTATATTTCATACATAAATGTAATGCCATTCCCAAATGTCTGTCCGCTCAACTAAGCAGCTTGTATATTATAAACGGCTGCTTCCAGTTATTCGACGCACTATCATAACGACAATAATGAAGCAATTAGAGAAACGGCATACCTCACATACACGTACAGATATGTGTAGATCTGCTGCGTTCGTTCAAGAAGATAAGTGTGGTACCCCATGGGGCACCCTGTTTTAATGGGTTGCAAAGATGGTGAGGCTGTCAAAAAAAAAAAAAAAAGTTTTCCTTGCCTGAATCAAGTTAGCTGATTTACAGGCTGCCCCAAAACGGGGCATTTATATTGAATGACAGCTTATTACACTTATTAGCAGGGCTTATTAGCAGCTTATTAGCCGGACTTATTAACACCCCTGCGTTAATTTTCTCAGGAGGCTGCGCCTCTGCGCAACAGCCACAACTCTCCGGCAGCACAATCATTCGGAATAACAGTCCGCACTTGCAAGTTGCATCGGTCTCTCACCTTTGAGACTGCAATAGTGCTGTTATGCGTTACATTCGTACGGAAACGACTATTCGGCGTCGTACAGCATATCAATAACACTTGCACTGACTTGACACTTGACTGAAGCTACCTTTGGTACCCGCCGTCAAGAGTCATGAGCGCACCAAAGCAACTAAAACATAAAACCAAATGTACTACACAGACGTTCTGTGAGAAAAACTGGGCGCCGCCAGCGTCCGCGTAGCGAACGCGCGCTCGCTAGCAGACGACGCGCTTGACAACGACAGCAAAACTGAAGACGACGCGTTGTATAATCCATGCCTGAAATATATATGTTTGGCAAGATGGTGTAAACATAAATTTGCAGTTGAATTAAAGCACTATTAAGAGCGGACTATGCGCAATCGTCCTCGGCGCCCGCAGCGAAAGTACGTTGAATATGCCGCAGAGCGCGTCTCCGCCCCAATCCAGTTCGCTCGCAGCGCCCTCGCACAATTTTTCCACGCGCGGCGCCTCAGCGGGAGAGCGCCGTTCGGCCCACTCCTAGTGTTGTGCAACGTTGATTTTGGAGACTCCATCGAGATCGAGAAGAGTCGCCGCCTGGCGGGAACTGGCTCCATGCGCCGCGCGTCGTCTGCTAGCATTACGTATTTACATGTGCGTGTATGACGTGCACCTTTCTAAAGACAGTCTTTTTTTTTTTTTCGTAGTTGTAGCACAGCAGATAATGTTCAGCATTTTTCGACGATTTACAGAAGCATTTAGCAATGAATGCCCGTGTCAAGCGCGCAATGCGTTGCCGTCGCATCTTCCATTTACCACAATCATAATTTTATTTTCGCTTCGTGTTTAGAGTACACCACAAAGATAATTTTACATCGTTGTAAACAAATAAAGTGGCCGCAGGGAGATGTGGATGGAGCGCTTTAGTGACTTGTCATGATGTGTTGATCCCTCCGCAATCTCTCTGGCACCATGAAACATGAACGAGGTGGCGGGAGCATCGATGGGCAGCAGAAAAAAGCATTACTCATATTGCGCGATACACTTTATACTACGGAAAGTGCATTATGGTAATTGCGATAATTGCATGACGCTCACTTAGTGGTTACGCGACCAGCCCTAATTAGGTATGCCTTAGCTTTTCCTTTAATCTGTGGGTCTGATGCCACTATACCATGAATTCATTTTGCACGCAAGTAAATCCAGGCTTTTGAACATTAATTTTCCGCTAAGAAAGGAAAGCTAGTGTAGGGTAATATGTAAGGATTATGTGTAACACGGCAGGCTCTAGACGCATGGCATGAAAACACTCTATTTAAAGGGGTCTATTATAATTTCGCATGGCCCTTCAGCATGTCCTTGTTAGCAATTGACGGAAGACAGCACCTATTATTAACTGAAATAAAACAAGTTAATGATTTTAGTTCCTCAAATTATTACGTCTTTGTCGCATCGCTGTCGCGCGAGCAACCATGCAAGGGCAGCAATGATGCGTTTTTAGCGCGACGGCGATATCTCTTCTGAAGTAATCTGGTGATCCTGCTGACGTACTGTCACTCTCAGTAGCTTAGCTTCTCTGTTAACACTCATTACCTGTTTGCATTTCACTGCGAATTAAAAAAAAGAAACTGAGATGTATACGCACAATTGGCGATATAGAGTGCGCATTAACTTGCTACTCTAGTACACTCTACTTGCTACTGTATACCTTCGTCGCACAGGGTTGCAAACTTTTTATAACCAGTGCAAGATTCGCAGAGAATTAAGCATTAATTTAGTTGTGCACCAGTATTATCAGAGTAGGCAGAATGCAAGTGAGAGATGCACAAAAAATTAAGCCAGTTCCACGCTTGTTAAATCTGACGAAACAACGGAGCTCTGCAAGCGTGAGTGTACGACGCTCGCCTTCGGACCGCGAGTACCCGGCTTTAAATCCCGCCTCACCAAGAAATTTTATATTGTTTCTTTCATTCTCTTTCTTTGTCTTGATCTGGACTTCTATTTCCCAATTACTTGCAAAAGTTGGTATACAACAAATATCTGAAAGAATAGAATACGCCGCCCGAGTTCCACGATCTAGGATAATAAAAGGTCAGCTAAGCAGGCCAAACTTCTCAAAACGTCCAGTTTTTGTCGTGTTATGCGACCAGGTGGCGTCACTGTATTAGTTTGGTGTTATTCAAACACAAAAATAACGTTTCTAAATACTCCTTTTTTTCGCGTGCACTAATTGAATGGAAGAATCTTAAGGCCAGTGTGGTAGGATGCTTCATCTCTTCGCAAATAATTGTTATTCATGTTTCAATGCTTAACACAAGTGTATAGCAACAATGTTTGTATTGATTGCTTTGTTTTCAGATATTCTGTTCTTATTGTCTTCTGATACATGATCTGTACCACTCTGCTATGTCCCCTAGCGTTGGGTTTAGCAGTGTTTTTCAATGAAATAAAAATATTTCTCATCGTATTTTCTCCTACCGTTTCTTTCGCCCCTATCTGTTTCCCACTGGTGGGTGAGCTGGACACCACCGCTCAACGTTCGGACGAGAGAATAAACTTTTATTATGCTCGGACGACTCCTCGCGCAGCACATCCAGCACGTTCAGAGGAGACGACGGCTCGCAGCTGTTTGCAGACTAGCCATCTCTCTCTCATCAGTCTGTCATGGTCATTGAGCGTCTTATGGTAGGTTACCTCCAATAATTGAAATTCGAATTTTGTATCATTCACGTCAACTGCGTTTTTGTGACACACTTAAATACGCTGGCTCCCGGGGCCACAATTTTGCAGCATTTGCGGCTTATATTGTCTCCAAATACAATACGAATCATCTACTTTGCTTGCATTTTCTTTCTATAACGCCGTGCTCCCGTACCAAGTCGCGAATGGCATGTGCGTATCAGCGTGACATGCATGACAATCGCTGTCCGCGATAGGTCTCGTCGAGCTCCCAGCCCACGAACCAGTCCGGGTTCCAGCTTGGGTGTCCCCATTGCCCATTTGGTGTATAATGGAAGCGCCGTCAAAGTATACTAAATGCCACGTTGATTACTTGCACTGGCATTTCGATTTGCGCAGAGGTGGATCCTTCGATCTGAAATGCCCTGCAAAAAATCGCCCTCAACAAATTAGTGCCCCTAAGTTACCCTTGTTCTCACTCAGCGCTGTGGAGTCATCGTTTGGGATCACTCCTATGCGTTAGAAGAACAACTACGAAACAGCATCGGGTCCCAGATTAGAACGAGGGAACCTTTCGGTAAGGAACGAGGGGAAAATCTGTTGTTTCAGGACGACACAGACACCTGAACTATATTGTGATGCAAAGTGAGCCCTCGGGCACTTGGTGTTCCTGTGGTTCGTTTCGTGATATCTGGCAGACCAGTTATTCATCTGAAACGCTAGAATACAAAGGTGGTGTTCCATGCAGTGGAAGAACCCCGAGGAACACGACGAATGAGTGAAGAGAAACATTGCTTCTGTCTTCGAAATGGTATTTACAACAATTGTAGACGAACTGTGCGCTGACGTATATAGCTCGTATCGCTAATCGGAAGTATTCATAAATGTAAATGTTCATAATTATTGAGGTCACGGTGATTGCCCTTCGTAGAACCGATGTGGGCCGATAGACAAATGTGCCGTTTCGAAATGGCACGTCAGCTCATCTTCTCCACGACAAGCACCCATCGAGCACGCACCAGCAGAGTGGCGAGGTCTGCGTCGACGCAAGGGGTCCACTAAAAGACACCAAAAGAAGGAAAAGATGTTTGAAGACGATTAAATGTCTAGTTGTAGTCGATGACAGACAATGCCTTCCTGGTTTATGAACTGTAAAATTTATTGTAAGGGCCATGCTGGAGCGACAACGTTTCATCGACGTCAACTAGAGGTTAATCGCCTTGCAACTTTCTGTCATAAGCTATCAGCATCACCATCGCGATCATCATCATTGTCATCGCAATCATTACATCGTCACCACCATCATTATCATCATCATAGTTATCACATTCCTAGTGGCACCAGTGGCACATACCAAAGTTGGTGTCAAAAAGGTCCATTGAAGAACGGCACACGCCCAGTGACACACACCCAATGATACATACCGAGTGGCCCAGTGCATGGCACTTTAAATATTTAGACTGCACTATCTCCGGGATCGGTTCACGAAAGAGGCAAAATGTAGACGCCAGAAACAAAATATGCGATACGGAAATGCGACTCGCGAAAGGAGAGAGTGTCTTTGAAAAAAAAAAAACATATCACATAGCTAATCGAACTCATCATGCTAAATTAATGTTAAAATGAAACATGGTCGGCGTACTGCTCAGTACGCCGACCAGAAAGGAGGCGTTAATAAAAGCTTCTCAGAAAATTGGATGACGCTTAAGCTTCGCCTTTAGAGTGGTACGCAATAGCGTTATCGGGCCCCGTTCGCATCGCATTTTTCTTTCAGTGGGCTTCACTTCAGCACAGAACGTGGGAAAGCCAGCTTACAAAGACCAAGATTACGCCGATCCCCTTAAATTCGGCTTCACTCTTTAACAGAAATGCATTGCTGGGAAGATGTTTTTCCAGGGGCAATATAAGTCGTCTTATATTAAAACGTGAAGGCATTTGCACCTTTTTTATACTTTTATTAATTGTTTGCTATTGTCTCGACGCGCGCGCGTGTCCAAAACGTATTACGCAGGCGAAGTCCCAATTTGACCTGCCGAGGATGCGAGCGCCATCTGGATTGCATTTTCGCGAGTAAACTACTCGAGCGCACCGCTGTTATAAATGCTGGAAAAGGGGTTTGTGCTTGAGTTTCCTCGTAACAGAATTATGTTTTCTCGTACATTCAAATTACAATTCGGCGCCACCATGTCTGTAGGTTGTGACGGATTTTTCTGACGGATTTCACTTGAGAAATTAAATTTTTGTTCACCAAAACCTTGCACAAAAGGGAGGGCCTACGCGGTCGGGGTGGTTCGGGATGACTTTCTCCTTTGCTAACACCTTGCGCCACGCGGAGGGCCTGCGCGGTCGGGGTGTTTGGGGACGATTTTCTCCGCCACGGACGTCGACATTCACGCCGATGCCGGATTTTCTGCGACACGGGGCTCTTAACGCTATCGCGTTAAACTCTGAACCGTTGACCATGGCCTCCTGGATGGTCGGCGCTGCGCATATACGGCACATACCAACACAAGGCCTTCGTTAATGTTCAAAGTCATGTGCTAACATTTTCTCTGTGCTGCGCAAATTGGCGCTAACTTACTCGCAAGAGCGTTCTAGCAGATTCAATGCAAGGTCATAAATGTGGGTAAAGCAATTAGAAAGCGTTCGATGACAAAATTTCTACGTGGCAACAGCCAACAGTCTTAATTACGATTCCATGGGGCTATTGGACGTTAACTGGCCGTAACGCACTAACAGCTGGCGCTAGTCCTGTGTTGTCCTTGCATGGACACCACCGTTATTGTTTCAAGGTCAGCAAACTTGCCAAAAAACAGCCACAGCCAGAAACCTTCGCACGGTGCTCCTGTAATGTTAAACTCGTGGTGCCAAATTAAGAAGCCGCAATAAATATGTAGGCGCCCACGTATAGTGCTATTTAGAATGCCGCATGCAGACGGGTTATTTATTTATTTATTTATTTATTTATTTATTTATTTATTTATTTATTTATTTATTTATTTATTTATTTATTTATTTATTTATTTATTTATTTATTTATTTATTTATTTATTATTTATTTATTTATTTATTTATTATTTATTTATTTATTTATTTATTTATTTATTTATTTATTTATTTATTTATTTATTTATTTATTTATTTATTTATTTATTATTGCCCTTACTTCGCTGCCGACGTAATCGCGCTTTCCTGCTGTTCCTTTTCAAACTCCTTCACGGTATCCTCATGTGCCCCGAACGCCTCAGTTATATCATTTTTCGTATTCCACGCAAGATCACCAGAGAACATAGACCTTTTCATGTTGCTGCCTGTCACCATGCACCAACCCTCAACCGTCCACAGAATACAGTCTTTATATAACGCCCACTTTCATGACCTTGATATTTTTCACAACTCACTGTAATTGTTCTGAGCTTTCCGTCGCTGTGTCTTAGTTTCACATATTGTTCAACTTACCTTCTCCTCCTTTTTTTTTACGTATGCATTTTGCGCCTTGTTGTATGTACACTTTTTTTTACAAGATTGTTCTTTTTATTAATTTTTTACTGATATTCCCCTGCTGTATTTTTTTCTTGTTCTCTAGGTATGCGTGCGCCAGCATTTAGACCTCACATGATTGTTCCTGGGTACGATAAATAAATGATTCATTCATTCATTCATTCATTCATTCATTCATTCATTGCGTTCCGTGGGGTGCTACATGACGGCATGCTTCATGCTTCCGAGATAACCCCCAAAGATCAAAGTGGTGTGTACTTTCGACATTTTCTATCAAAATGCTCGTGGACTTCGCACCAAGGCACGTGAATTTTTTTTCCCGATGTCATTTCGTCTTTTTTTTTTCTCCTATTTTTGTTATTTCCGAAACTTGGGTCTGCTCTGAAATTTCGTCCTTGGATTTTTTCCCCACCATATTACAACGTCTTCCGCAGTGACCGGGACTTCAGTGGATTGAAACAAACACGTGGTGGCGTACTTATTGCTATATATAGTTTCACATATTGTGCAACTGCCCTACGCCTCCTTCCTCTTATGCATTCATTTTGCTCCGTGTTTTATGTAACCTCTTCTTTTCAAGGTTGCTTGTTACTTTTATTCATTGAGAGCCCCTGGTGGCCCGAATATTAAAAAAGAAAATCAAATTAACTCCTTCAGAGCAATATATATATATATATGAATTATCTTAAATTATTATTCAGTGCGCTCTATAATATAGTGAAGGCGGAGGTCGCTGTGTGGAGCATATCGTCCGCAATGAACAAATCCTACTCTCACATAATGCATAGTAGAGTTATGCTAAACATGCTAAATGGCGAAGGCTATTTTTTATGCTAAACATGCTAAACACGTGACAATGGCGACGTCACCCCGCCGTGACAGGCCATCAGACTTGGCGGTTGTCGCGTATGTTCACGCATCTGCCACAGTGGTTGAAGCAAGGGGCTTCGCGCGTTCGGTTCCTTGCCCCGAATCAGTGCACTCAGCTAAACCTCCTGCTTCCATTCAGTGGTTTACCAGATTGTGATGTTATACGGTACAGCGCGTATATGTGGACCAAACCAACCATTGTTTGAATTTACGTTTGCGAGAACCTTTTATGTTGTCATAACGGGTCGAAAAATCAAACCTAGCCATTCATTGTCATAAGTACTCCTGTTGCCCTGCGCTCAAAGGTGCCGAGGTGGTAATGACGCACAGGGATCAGTGCACCAGATAAGTTGTCGAGGCGTTTTGCATTACAGCATTATATATATATCAGTGAAGCAAACAATCACAGGAGCCGGTACAGCAATAGTTAAAAACAAATAGAAGCACGCAGGAAAAACATAACAGGACTTTACTGACGTTTCGGCCGGGGTTCGGCCTTCATCACTCTACTTAACACCTATAGGTGTTAAGTAAAGGCAAAGACGGCAGCGCCAGGTTGCCTTGCCGGTATATATAGCTGCACTGCACATTTGGCCAAACTCGTTTTACCGCTGGGGTATATGGACTGCCAAGAAAGCCCTGCTTCGTACCCGAGGACGGCGTCTGTGTCCAGCAACCGTCGCCGGCAGGGGCCTCATCAGCTTGCGTCACCTGGGCAATGCCGATGAACTCCGCTGCTGATGTGGCGGCGACGACTGACCACACAGCTTCTTGTGGGGATTGCTAGTGGGCGTGAGGGCGGCGCAGCAGCGGAAAGCCAGCGCCACTAGCCAGCAAGAGACCGCCAGCACCAGCACTGCCCTGGGAGGGTCCGACTGCACGCACCGCACCCAGTAGCAGACGGTAAACCTGGCATAGATTATTAGCACCAACCCAGTCAGAAGCAATGTTAAGCGGCGCGCAATGTCTATTAGGAAGGGGAGTTCCAAACATTGCTGTAGGTGATATCAGTGCTGTTCGGTACATTCAAAGTGACAATTTCGCAGGACACGAGTTGCAGGAGCTCGATGGCTCGATCGTTCCCCCTGTTCACGACCGGGGTGTATACGCGATGTACCGACTACTGAACGTTTTAACTGGGCTGCATCCTCTACTGCAGCGAAGCTAGTTGAATCGAAGCAATTTCCGAATGCCACCAAAAACCTTTAACAGCACAATAGTTATTTGCAATATAACAGAGACCACAATAGGTAAAGTAGGTTGTCGGCTCCGTGCTCGTTATTAATATTCCAGTTAATAAGTTTGAACATATTTAAGCTGGGACTGTGCTTGGAGCATGTAATATCCAACCATTTGATTCGATATTTCGAAATATTGTAGGATTGTAAACCATATTACTGTTGTGTGACGGCTTGCATTCAAGTCTGCAACGGCTCGATCGCGAGTGGCGGATATAGTTCTAGCTTTCCTATAACATGACTGGCGTAATAGTCGAGGAACCGTTGCAGTGTGCACTCGAAACAACCACGGAGTACCGTAGTCATGCGTTTGAGGTTTGAAATATGGCTTACATTTCGAGCGTACGTGACGACGGCGTCACTTCACTTTTCACTATGATAACATACAGGGTGTTTCACTTAACTTGAGCTAAACATTAAAAATATGAAAATGCTACGTATCTGGACAGAACCAAGGTAATGTTGTTTTCCGTCACTTGAAGATAATCAGATTAGTTTTTCCATGCCGCCTAATTACATAATTAGTCTTAATGAACTTTTCAAATATTATAATTAGATGAAAAGTGTCAATGAGAAATTGTAGAGCAACACGATAAACTTCCGATACAGCTTTCCGCTGCTCAATACGTGCTACATAAAGTGTTTTTCCGAGCCTGAAAGATGCCCGCGAATACATGCGAAGTGCCTCGAGCGGCCAGTCGTGCGGCCATTCTGCGTTATTCCCGGACTTCTTTCACGCTCGGAAAAAACACATTTACGTAGCACATATTGAGCAACAGAAAGCTGTATCGGGAGTTTCTGATGTCGCTCTACAATTTTCTCATTAACACTTTTAATCTAATTATAATAATTTAGAAGTTGATTAATTAATTAAGACTAATTATGCAGTTAGGCGGAATGCACAAAATAATCGTAGCATCTCCAAGCGACGGCAAACAACATTACCTTGGCTCTGTCCAGCTACGCGGCATTTGCGTATTATTCATGTTTGGCCCAAGTTAAGTGAAACACCCTGTATATTACATAACATCTATATGCCCTGCAGGACACAGTGAAGGAGGCCGTATTTGACGAGCACGCCTTACACTAGCCTTCGGCTTGCACAAGTGCATTCTTCAATAACGAGTGTGACTCTTGTGCAGTGCCTTTTAGCGATAGTGTACAGGAAAGCTTTGAATAGGGCCACACAGCGCTCGCAGAAGACGGACGCAGCCTTCACGGACTATTTCTGGAAATGTCCTAGAAAGTTGAAAGAGCTTGTTGGCAAGTTAGGGACGCGTTCTTCTAACTGATGGCCTCTTCGCAACTATCAAGGCTGAAGCTTAGAACAGTTTCTAAATGAAAACTAAAGCTTACCGCGATGAAAAGCCTGATGGCGTCGACAGGAGCGCCGAAGAAAAGGCGCTGCATGCGCGTCAGCGGTCCCTCGTCGTCCACGGGCCGGCAACGCTGAAAGACGTCGCAGTAGCCCAGCAGGTCGTTGCACGAGGCACCCGGAGGAAGGCGCAAGCCGCAGAGCGACGCACGAGCCGAAGGCGAAGCTAGGTCGCAGCCGGGCTTGCAGGAACCGAACTCTATTGCCGTAGACGGGGGAAACGAAGGGTCGTATGGGGAGAAGTTACACAGGCTTGGGCACCAATGTTAACCACTCACACAATTCTATTGCCAGATTAAGCCTATTTAAATTCCGCCATTTCTCTTGCCGTGCTCTCTATAACTAACCCAGTCTCGCCTATATGTCTTTCATCTCATCACTCTCTTTTGCCTACCCCGACTATATTACCTTCCCTTCGCGTCCGCGTTGTTTCTCTGGAGTGGCGACTGCACGGAATACGTTCAGGGTGAGTTATCGACATGGATTTCCCTCAGTGAGAGTGCATCAACCTAATGGCTCACGATACCTGCGCTCTTGTCATGACAAAAACGTGCAGCACTGGTGACCCGCATCAATCGATAATCAAGCGAATAATATTTCTGCCTGTGTTCTAATATATAGGCCCACAGGCTGTGTATTACTTGTCAGCCCTCGGCGTAAAATTAGTGTATACACGCCTATGACCAGCGACGTCAACTAGCAAAATACACCCGACATTAAATCTGGTTCTCGCATAAAAGACCAACAGTTCCCTGCCTTATACTCATGTGAAACGGAAGTCCGTTTCTGCTTTCTAATCTCCTCTAAGACACCACGAAACACTTCCGAAGTGCACCGTTTTTCTAGGCTATAGACTTTACTGTCCGCCATTTTACGTAAACCGAATGACTATGAACATTTGGTGTAGTTGCATGCAATGGAGATTTATTTATTCATTGTGGTTAATGTCCGAAATCAGTCCTTGGGCTATATGAGGGACGCCGTAGCAGGGCGTTCCGTATTAATTTTGACCCCCTGGGGTTCTTTGACCTGTACCTAAATTTAAGCATACGAGCGTTTTTGGATTTCGCCCTCATCAAAATGCGAGGCCGCCGCGATTCCTAGCCGCAACCTAAAGCCCAGCAGCAGAACGCCATAGTCACCGAGCTACTGCGGCAGGTGTGAAGCGGAGATTGTATGCCACGTGGTACATATAAACTTTGAGAAATGTCAGCAGTCTATGTTTAACATTGAGCGATGAAAAATTCGACAAGTCTTCACCGAAGTTCAACGAAGTCTCGGTGCCAATTTTCAGCCTTTACCAATGATATTTCTGTAAATCGTAAAGGAAATGAAAACCCGTTGAAAGGACAATGCATGTTTTTACGAGCTTTACATTTCACGACGCGTTACGACAACTTTTCGTTTGTGGCCCACCACAGTCGCGTGCATACGTGTCGTGCACACACACCGTCTTGGCAGGCGACCAGACAAAGTTGCTGAGAGGAGAACCGGCCTGCGCCGGCCAGGCTGCACTCGCGAAGTCCGTACTTGAGACACACAGATTGCGAGCAGTCGCCCTGGACGCAGACGCGGCTGCCACCGGCGCACGGAGTCATCTCGGCCTTGGCTCGACCCGGTGCGCACGCGGCACGGTCGCCGCTGATCACCGTGGCCGTCGAGGAGCGACAACGAACGCAATCACCGGCAGCCTCCCATTAGCAGAAAATTTTGTTTTCACCTAATGGGACCCGCATATTAATCAGCTGACGCGAACATTTTCCCATTTCATAACAGTATGGCGCTGAATTAACACTCTCTCACCGAGTACTAAGGAGCTTCGCCCTCAATACAACAAAATGAAGCTCGTCAGTACACACGGCCTACAAAATATATAGGGAACTCCGCGCCACTCGTGTACCTATGTGCAGCTCCGAAAAACAAACCATAAATATCGCATAATCTATACGCAGACATCAATAATTTTTCAGTTCACTAAACGATTATGCTGGCTCAAAAGATACCCCTCCTGTGCAACAGCGAACCCTAACGAATGCGAAATTACTGGTTCACTTTTCACATGTCTCAGGTACAGCCGAGTAGCTCCGGAGGGCTTATAATTTAAACAGCCAGGAGAAATTTTTTTTTCACGTTTGTTCTATCTTTAGACAAACTCCAATAACCCTAGTAAGACAAGAGGTTCATCCGAAAGCAAATATAAAATACAGAATATAAAATTATTAAATCCTGTTATCATCAAACAGCAAACACCAATTCGAAATATAAATCTTGATTATTCACACACTGCAAGTTCTAAGACTCCTTTCTAAGGTCGTTTCCTCACAAAGTAGACCTGCCGCGAATATAGGTGAATCTTATCCGGGCTAGAGATGAGCAATGATTTGAGTGGGTTGCTCGATCAAAGCGTGTAGGCAGTGGTTCCTGCGATCATGCACCCGAATTTGCTTTCGGAAGAGCCACTTTTGGTCAGATGTACGTATCACTGCATGCGGGGTGTACGTGAAGCCACGCGGGCGCAGTCTAGAGATGTTTCTATTCGGGCGTGGTACAGAAAAGTAGAGCATTTTAAATTAATTCTGGTCATTTGAAACGAGGGATATGAACCTAATCTGCTGCTGCCTACCATACTGATAACAAAGCGTCAGAGTGGCCCACCAAGCCGGCGCTTCAACCGTCATGCTTCTGTTGTCAACAAAGTTTCAAGGCTGCGTTACATTTTCATAGCCATTAATACCCACGAAAGCAGAACTGCGCCACAGTTATCACCCCGTATCAATAGCCAAAGATCATATACGACGTTGTTACCAGGCTATGTTGTCACCCTAATTGATAATAATCGTTTCTTCTCTTCCTTGTGATAACGTAGACACTGGTAAAATTGCTTTTGTCGGTCTGTAGCTATTAATTCGAGCCTAATCTTGTATAATTTTTGCAAGTATTGTATAATTTTGTATAATCTGTATATATTTTTTGTATTTTATATAACGACGTTTATTATCTGTACTATATTGATATGCTACTTCCCTTTCTACGCAATGCCCTGTGGCGATGTAGGTAAAGCGTAAAAGAAGAGGTTTCGTGGGTTTGGTCTGTACAAGTTGCATGTGGTTCTTTAAACATGTTTCTCGGTATACAATATCAACAAATACTAAACTAAATCAATTAAGTCGGTATGCGTTTAGTTATGTTAATATTCCCGTGTGTTCCCTGGCATTATTAAGCTTTCGGTATCTCTGGCTTATTTAACTCTGTAGTAGATTTGTCAAATCGTTTGCTTATGACTTCATTAAAGGCGAACTTAATTATATAGGGTAAGAATACGAATGCTTTTCATTCGTAAGATTTCTTTGTCATGGACCATCCGCCTTTGTTAATTATGTGTTTGCTATCACGATTGACTGGAGCCTGTCAATCGGAGACGACTGATTCGTCTCCGTCCGTGTCTTTTTGCGCTGCCGCCTTTTCAAGCATTTACAGAAAGAAAGAAAGAAAGAAAGAAAGAAAAAAAGAAAAAAAGAAAGAAAAAAAGAAAGAAAGAAAAAAAGAAAAAAAGAAAAAAAGAAAAAGAAGAAAAGAAAGAAAGAAAGAAAGAAAGAAAGAAAGAAAGAAAGAAAGAAAGAAAGAAAGAAAGAAAGAAAGAAATCGACTGTTTCTTGTGCTCTCTCCGGACAAATCTATACCTCCAGCAGAGCCACCAAACCAAACATAGTACGGCGTAGATCACAAAATTTGTACCCGTTTGGATAATTATGTCACTGAATTGTGTGTCCAATGAACCTGCTTTGTGTCCTCTTCACGACATATTTTTGTTTTAAAGGAGAAAGCGAAAGCGGGACGCGTGTAAAATTTTTGCCGTATACACTTAAGGAGTGAAGTTGGTCGAGATCGATCGCGAGTTCTGCCTTTCTGCTTCGCACATAGTCAGCGATGCTGTATTCCAGAATCAACCGTCAGTGTCCTTGCGACAAAGGATACTCGCATGTGGCCTGCTCCCTGCACTCCGTCTCCTCTGCGCACACGTTGGACAAGTTCTTGAAGCCGCACGCTTCGTCGCAGCACTGTCCGGCCGACGGGCTGCAGAGAAAGACAGGAACGCGGCGCGTCACCAACTTTGCATCTATGTCTCCCGCACCCATCACACTCGTGGGAGATTTCGGAGCGAAGTTGACGTCCGGTGCGCCTATACAAACTTTCTACAAGACGTTATGAACCGGCCACACTAAAGAACCCGTCCACATGTGTTTGGTATGGCAAAAGGCATTGTGATTATTAATTGGGTGTTAAGTGATAGAGTGGATGTACATTTTAAGTCTGAGAAACCATGGAATCTTCGGCTGCTGCTTTGTGCTGACAGCTATGCACTCTAACATCTTCTATAAATAGGGTCTGCTTAGGTAAGCTATACGCACGCGTAAAACTTTTATTTCTTACGACTCAGGTTGCTAGTCTCGAGAGCTACGCGCAAGACCACTTGGAGTCTTTAGAAGCCATTTCAATCACCGCCGCTGTAAAGCTCCGCTTAAAAGTGGGGCAACCCAGCGGCTACTCCAGAATAACAGAAATGGGTGGAAATGGATGAGAAACGCAGTAGAGGACGGCAGATGATTCGGTGGCGTGATGAGATTAGAAAATTTGCGGGCGTATAGGATGGAGTCAGCTGGCGCGGGACCAGGTTACGTGAAAATCTCCGGACGAAACCTCAAATTAAATTGATCTTTAGTTCATCTTCAAAGGAGAAAGGGCGAGTCAGGAAAAAGCTGCTTAGAAACAGCTTGACAAAGCCCGGTCCGCCTGTGTACAGTTAGAGGGCATGAACAACCACACGGTAAAGGCAAAAAATATAAAGTCAAAGATATCGACAGCAAGTGCTGAGCTCGCCCATATAGAATAATCAAAATACGTACTGCATTTCGTACATAGAACCACAAGAAAAAAAAAGGAAGAAGAAATTCACCGACGATTATGGCACTCTCTAATGAGAAATTTGAGCGCAGCTCTATAGGTTTTTTTTAATTTCACGATATATTGGCTGGCGCGGACAATCTGTCTCGTACGACACGTTGCAAACGGAGCGAAGTGCGGTGCGACTGCCTCGCTAATCGGGAGATCGCGAGAGGCAGCGCGTGGGAGACGCGTGGGCGCGATTCACAGCAGCCGCCGCAGACAGACCTCCGCTTATTCAGCGCTTTGTTTCCATATGTGGTATCAGTGGACGCGCTGGCCACATGCCATCGGAGAAAAGACGACTGCGCGCTACTCTGGCGCCATCTCGTAGCGGTCTTCTCACGTTTTTCTTCTCACGCTTTCGCCATACCCTCCTCCTCCGCTTTCCTCCTCGCGATCTCTACGTTACCGCCGTCTTTCACTCCCCCCCCCCCCCCCTCTGCGCTCCGCGTTCGCTCTTTCATTCTTCGATGTGCTCGTTCGCTCGGTTACGCGGAGGGACGATGCCAGCGCGAAACGCAGGAACAGGCGCCCTAGAAGCTGCGCTCTAAAAGAAGACATAAGAGAGCAAGAAATTAATCAGAACAGACAAAAGCTAAAGCAACACGAGAAAAGAGGAAAGAAAGATAAATACAGTGACAATGAATCGTTCTCAGATTACAATACGCATAAAACGGAAGAGCACATGCACTCGCACCATTTTCCCTACCTGTCATAGCAGAGGGGTCATTGCACATGAAACGTCCCAGACCCTGAAAGCGAACATCGCCGATTCTCTTTTTAAACGCTGGGCTGGTTGGCTATAGTTGGCTATTGTAAAATTTCCGGACGCAAGTGCTAGCTCTCTGAATTTTCCACGAAGAAGCAAATGCTGGCAGGAGGGATATTTTTCTATTTTTAAACTCAAGTGTGAGACTAGGTACAATGAAAAATCCTATTTTAGAGTATTCTACTGCCGTGGGTCTTTCAGGTGACGTCTTAGGTGTACATTTTTATGAATTTTCCGCGTGTATTTAGTTCAATAAAATATCAAGAACTTGTGCCTTTAGAAAATGTTTGCGCAAATATTATTAATGTTTCATACACAACATGTTTTACTATTTTTCCCGTTGCTTGTTATTGTCCATGCTAAAAATATTTTAGCATAAACAATATTTTATGCTAAAATATTTTTTACAATCAAATTAAGTACTGCTCCTGAAGATTACTTCCGAAGCTGCTCGAAAGTCACTTTTTGACGATGTTGCACCTGAATTAAGCATTAAGGCCATCCAGACAAATCTACGTGCGATATATCATTATTTGCCATCACCCTTTCAGTTCGCAATCTAGAAATCTTAAAATGAGAAAATTTTGCTTAAGACGAGAAAAACAATTTTGCCAATCTTACCGGTATGTATTACTGAACTGTGTCTTCACTGCAAAACACGTGCGGCCCACAATTTAATTCTAGCAATGCTTGTGAACTCTTAAAAAAATCTAATGTGGGCGCATGCCCATGTTATTTTATGCACGGTAAATGTCAGTAAAGTATCCTTTTAAGCTGTTTGAATGTTGATGCCTCCGCAACTTCGTTTTATGATAATACATTTGGGTGATGAAAGTAAACAATTACTGCTTCGAGGTCGTCGTTAGGACCGGAGAGTTATCAGGCACGAGATATTAGAGAGTTATAGCTCAGTGGGTTTACGCGCCAGCGGAACGAGTGGGCGAGCGGAGACGGCAGCGAAGCGCCGCACGAAAGGAAGAGTTTTAGTTCAGCGATCCCTCACTCGGTTGAACTGAGTAGAGTTACTGTATATGCTCCCTACACTACTTTTGGTAGCATATACAGTAACTCTAGAACTAGAGTGACCTAGAATTGGAGAGTGCCCGGAACGAGCTTCCAAAAGTGAAGCCAAACGACCGTAACGCCGCTTGGGGCGCTGCGATCGGTAGCACACAGCCCGCCGTGGCCGGCCGTGGCTCAGAGGTAGAATGTCTGCTTCCCACGCAAAAAACCGGGGTTCGAATCTCGGCAGGAGACGATGTGTTTCTGTTTTCTTTACTACTTCATGCGTTGATTTTTTTATTCTTTATACTGCTGCTTAACACTTGCTTCCGTTGCTATGCAATGCAACAAAAAGTCAAGCAGAAGCTCAAGGATTAATAACAAAATAACAATGTTTTGCAGTGAACGATAATGTTTGCACCGCCACCTCACGGTAATCGACAAAACTATTCTAACCAAAGCATGGCCTCAGAGAAGAGCACGCATACAAAACCCCGCCGACGCCTGCTTGACAGGCTCCGCTGTGCGCTCAAGGCTCATTCACACTATTGGCTCATTCACAGTGCTGTCGCCAACAGTCGGCTGACCAAAATCGGTGCCGTGTCGGCCTAGTGTGAATGAGATCTTGAGCGCACAGCGGAGCCTGTCAAGCAGGCGTCGGCGGGTTTTTGCATGCGTGCAGTTCTCGGAGGTCATGCTTTGATTGGAATAGTTTTGTCGATTCCTGTGAGGTGGCGCTGCAAACATTATCATGCACTGCAAAACATTGTTATTTTGTTATTATTCCTTCAACTTCTGCTTGACTTTTTGTTGTATTGTATAGCAACTGAAGCAAGTGTTAAGCAGCAGTATAAAGAATAAAAAAATCAACGCATGAAGTAGTAAAGAAAACACAAACACATCGTCTCCTGCCGAGATTCGAACCCCGGTTTTTTGCGTGGGAAGCAGACATTCTACCTCTGAGCCATGGCAGGCTGAGTGCTACCGATCGCAGCGCCCCAAGCGGCGTTACGGTCGTTTGGCTTCACTTTCAATGCATTGAAAATGCAGCCGTTCCGGGCACTCTCCATGTTCTAGTACACTCTACTAGAACTGAGTAGGGTGCCTCGATGCCCAGCGCCGCCGTCCAGGGTGGAGACAACCCCGCTGGCGCCGCCATATTGTGTCACACGAGCTGAGACTCAGCTACGCTTGCGTTCATAAAGTGTTACTCGCGGCGCGCTTCCAAGTGCTTTGCCTTGATGAGGATTTTTTTATCGGTGTCCCATCTGCATATCTTTATAACCAATAGCCGTTAACTCGTCGAAGGTCGAAGACGTAAATGTATGGCGCCGGGAACATGCCCCAAGTTGCCTAATTCAATCACATTTAATATGCCGTGTGTAAGTTTAAAATACGCACTATTTTTTTTTTTTGCGCTTCGATGCTTGGTATAGAAGGTTTGCGACCCCCTGTGTGTGGAAGTTTGTCTTTTTCGCTGTTGTATTTTGGTTTACACGTCACGCCTCCTTTACCGTAGCCAGCCACTCGCGCACGGCGGTTAGTTTCCCTTGCGTTGCGCGTGCTCTTCGCGTTCGTTGCAATTATTTGACGATATCTACGCGCAATTTTTGCTTTTTTTGCCCACAAATCTGTGTGCTGACAGGATTAAGCTGGTGTAAAAATAACTGCGATGTGAAAATAAGGTTTAGTTAGTGCTGTAGAGAAAAATGTAACGTAACTTGTCTGTGTCAATCTTGCGTAGTACACACAAGAAATCAAACGATGCACAAAATACATTTACTTATAATGTCTAGTACAATCAATCATGAAAGATATATGTACATGAAAAATTATATGTACTGTGTGGCGCCTGAAGGTTATGTTTAAAGACGAGATAAAAAATTAATTCGCAAGGTAGGCTCGACACACAATTCGGGATAGAGTTTTTTTTAATTTATTCATTACATGGGGGGGGGGTTCAAGTGAGTACATCAACCTTATTACACACAATATAAATCGAAAACAAGAATGCAAACAAGAAAACGCAACCGCGGGTAATATTAATCAAGATATCCAGCCAGAATACATACATCAGCTACCATCGAATACGTCGTATCAGCCAAACACATCGATGGCGAGTACAGAACATTTCATAAATAACCATTAGAACACTGATAACTACATTGAAAAAATAAACAACACTGCATACATATCACGTACAAAAACCGTAAATGAAACTAAGACAGTCAAATACAGATTAGCAATGTTTTTCACTTCGAAAATATAGTCCATGATGATGTAGGGCTGTTGACTTTAACAGACGGCGCCCATCCTGTCGATTTCCCTCGTACTGGTCCTCTTCAAAGTGTTTCTAAGTACAGGTAAAACAACAAAAGTGATTATTGATATGAAAAGTTGCCTTGTAAATACAGAGAACCCATTACAGTGCTTAAAAATAAATTTTAGCAGAAGCAATGCTGTATTACCTCACTTCACACGTTTCGAAGAAATGCACAGGCTACAACAGACACCATGCCAGAAAGCGCCGAAACTTTTTGGTCCCATGATGCCCCTTAACTCTACTACACCTGGGCTTATACCGTGCACAGGCATTTAAAGACCGTCACAGTACCCACTACGATCGGGAATGAGCACGAATGACCATCGGCTTACGATCACCACGCTACAAATATGTACAAGTCTAAAAAATCTGCTATGTAACGTAACACCCTGAGGTCCGCAAGATATCTCCTGAGAATAGAGAAAATCACAATGCTTCGCTTGCCACGTACACAACAGCCGCTCTCCCCAGAAGAAGCACTGCGTTCTTTAGTCCCAAATAACCAGTAGCGAAAAAAGAAACTTAGGGAAAAAAAAAGAAACAAGAGACACACGATGTGTGCTTCCCGTGAAAAAGTAAAATAGGTGGTTTACATGACGATTTGTAGCTAATATAAGGCTATTTCGCGGCGAAGCATTTTCGTCAGTTCTTAAAATAGGGGTACTACTCGCATAGACTGCGCCGATCAAAACGGCAAAAGCCTATGCGACGCGCGCTCGCAAACAATAGGCTACTCAGCATCGGTGCAGTGCTTAGTTCGTGAGCGAACGTAGATACGTGAGCGAGGATCAGAGAATACTTTCTTATTTAAATGAAAAACACGGTGCGGTAGTCTAAACATTCTTGACACTTACCTCGCAAATGCAGGAGTTATCCGTTGCCTTCCAGTGATCGCGCTTTACTTGGGCTTTCCATCTCTTCCGTCGCTCTGGGTCCCGGGGGAAGCGAAAACAACGCAGTCCTTTACGCGTCGATCCGGCGCACTTGGGAACACAACAGCCCGTCATGTCGACACGATGCACTTGATAGCTTGTCAGTCATGCGGCTGAGCACTGTCTAGCAAGTAGAAGCGTCCGCGAAGCATCCGCGCGCACTGTGCCTCGAACTCAGCACCGGCACCAAGCAATCGCAACGGCTCGCTGTGACACAATATGGCGTCGCAGCGAGAAAGCGGCGGCGCGGGGGCGGTCAAAGGTTGGCACCACCCTGAACGGCGGCGCTGGCATCGAGGCACCCTAGAACTGAGCGCTTTGCTGCGCCACCTGTGGAACAAGATTGGAGTTAGCGTCAGCTCGCGGCCAAGCGCTCGCTTCGTGTTCCCGATCACGGTCATCCACTTGAAATAGTCGCCAAACGGCCTCGTTGCTGAAACTTCTCGCAGTATACAGAGGTCCTCTTCAGTGGTGGAACACATCCGAGGCTTTATCGCCTGCAGCGAGCCAGCGCCGCGTTTGAATACGACGCCGAAGACATGCGGCTGTTCACGAGGGTAGTCGCAATGTTTGTTTCGCAAAGACGCTAGTCCGACGGGGGGGTTCGGGGGTTGTAACCCCCCCCCCCCCCCTTTTGTTTCACCCCTTTTCTTTCCTTGCGCCTTGGAGTACTGCAACTAAGATGCAAGACGCGCAATCGTCTGCACACTTGCAAACGTGCGCAAAAAGTGCATTTTTTGACAATTTCCCGCAAAGAAATTGAAATTAGTGCGGTTTAGATGGTATTGGCAAACTAAGGCAAACTGTCAACCTTCACCCCCTGGCAGAGATCCTGGGTGCGCTACTGCGCTGCGCACGATCCGCTGGGGAGAGGAAACCAACGGAACGAAGGGCCCGCTCCGTAAACACGCTGGCCGCGCCAGCGTACGCACATGCGCAGTGGCGTCTCCGCTCGCCCGCTGGGCCCGCTGGCCCGTAAACTCGCTGAGCTATAACTCTCTATTGTGCACGGCGCTGAATCATTTTTGTAGCGTTAGCTACACTGGCCTAGCCAAGCCCGTTTCGCGCGGCACATCAAGAGCCGTGCTGCGCATGCGCAAGGATCAGTGATGTCACACGGCTTGCGCACCGGAGCCACCGGAGCCGGCACCTCTCGCGTACTCCGCCGCCGCCGCGCGCGACTCACCGCCGCCGGTCTGCGCATTCCAGAGGAGTGACGTCGTAGCCGTGGTAGACGCACTGGCGCCGGCGCGCGCTCGCTGTGCAGTCGCCGTCTGACACTGCGCTGGAGCCGCTGCGCTTCTGACTGGCGTTTGCCAGTGTGGTATAGCCATGGAGAAGGAGAGCGCAAGTGCTTATGCCAGTCGTGTTGACGCTACCAGAAGCTCGGGAGTCTGCATCTATGTCAGGAATGGGATTGCTGCCAGTGAACTGCCAAACGTAGCGGTGCCTAAGGGTGAAGCCTGTGCCGTTCAGCTTGACGAAAGTGGTGTGATAATCGAAGCCGTGTATGTGCCACCGAACAATTCTGTTCGGTGGCACATACACTATAGACGTAGTGGCTACGTGTATACCTAGTCGGGCGGCAAGTGAACTGTGTGGTGGCTGGTGACTTCAATCGTGCTCCAGACTCTCTTTGTGTTCCTTTGAAGGACAAGTTTAACCTCGACTTAGCCAGTCTTCCAACTGCACAGACGACCCAATGGGGAAGCACCATTGATCTTGTCTATCAGAGACAGACAGACAACTCCAAATACTGTGTTGGGGCCATAGAGACGGCAGCGTGTTACTTCTGATCACCGAGCCGTCTTTGTGGCAATAGAGAAGCAACGTGACGTTGAGCAAAAATAAATATACATGTGCCACATAATACGTATACCGCGTGTGTGTCATTGGAGCAGCAGTAAGCATGACAATCAAGCTAATCCTTGACAATCTAGACAACCAGGAAAGCTAAGAATAATCAGCTGAACCTTTGCTAACGCTACGTATATCCTGACATAGCCGAGCTAAGCCACTGCCACTTTTTTTTTTCTAAGTGCAGCAGATCAACAGATTACGAGTTATGCAAGAACCTGAATTATCGAAACTCCGCGCTAACCGTTGCGTAGGGGACATATGCCAAAAAATTTCCTGTTTCTGTGAGTGCCCGTGGGGCTGATCAAGCGCCCTGATCGTTCTGGTGTGAAGCAGCAGAGGAGTAGGAGGAACAACTTTATTAAATACACTAGTCAATGAACGTCGGGAGAGAAATCCTTCTCCCCCGTAAGCAGCAGAGAAGAAATGACCGCGTGGTTATTCTGCTTCCACGTAGGACAGAATCCGGCGAAGTTAGCCGCTATCTGCCACGGCAAAAAAATTCACACCTATGCCGTATTCGCCTACATGACCGCCCTGCACCCACAGTATTAGAAGTGGTCAACAGACGAGCATACGCTGTTTAAAGTGTATTTATATTGATGTCAAGTGACACAGAACGCATTCACTTGGCAAATAGCCACAGTGCATACGCGTGCCAGAAAAATAGCCGTCGGCACATACGTGCTCTGCAGTTAAGGCACAGTTCGGGAGTGAGATCGGCTGTGGATTTCAAAAATGTCTCAAACAAAACTTACTCAAATTAACATTTCTAGATAACAAGCTGAAAGGTTTGCGCCTATAATGAGCTATCTCATGCATTTTTATCTGAAGGGCTTTAATAATTTATTTAGGTCTGAACATCGCCAAAAAGTGAATTTCGCCAAATTCCGAAGCAATTTTCTCAAAAACAATTTAATTTCATATTCGAGCGTTATTTTTACTATAAATCACAGCAACGGGAATATAGTAAATAAAATATTGTGGCTGAAACGTTAAATTGTTTTGCAAGAGAATGCTGAAACATCAAAATTTTTAGCTTTTTTTACTGAGCCAATTAAACGCGGGAAATTTATAAATGTATTCACCTAAGAAGTCGCATGAAAGAACCACGACAACAGAATAGAATATTCTAAAATAAGGTTTAATATCGTAGCTAGTTTACCTCCGAACAACTTTTGCTTCTTCGCGGATACTTCAAGGAGCGCTTACGCCACCAAACATTTTTTTTTTCGAAAATAATACTTGGTGTAATCTCATTCACACAATCACCAACTAGCCCGACTTTTTCCAAGAGAATCGGCGACGGTCACTCTTGGTGTCTGGGACAGCTTGAGGGCCAGCCCTACATAAACCGCGTGACAAACATGTTGGATAGGGAAAAGGCAGCGCATCAAACGCACTTATTTCTTACGTGTGGTCAGTTATACATATCTGCAGGACTAGATACAGTAACAGAGCAACAGAACAACACAAAAAAGATGTCCGTTCTGCAGCGACCAGGTTGATGATGACAATGGTGTTGGTGAATACGATGGCGAATTGTTGTAATTGATAGTTCGCGACCGCGATATTCACGACTATTGGAGGAAGCAAGTGCTAGCTCGGTAATCCATGTGAGCACGTCCTATGTGAAGCAGCGTTCACAGAATCGTTATAACGCGCTCGCACTGATCCCAGATGTAACGCGGTCATCACATGGCTTGTTTGGGTGCGATGTTGGCTATCTTACTTCCTTTTTTGTTTTAATTCTGCGTGAAGCACGAGGAAACAATTGCTAGCGCATGTGATTGTCGCCTATTTATATTAGGACACACAGCTCTTGTTTGGACCTAAACGACAAACAGTGCCCTAAAAATGGCTTATAGCTTCGACTGCAAGCTCAATCCCGTATTCGCGATTAAATGGTTCGACAAAATGCTCCTGTTTATTGAACTCGTGCACTCTTCGTAAACAGTTTTGCGGGTGGCAGAACAGATACAAATTAAGCGCAAGGGTTTCCTCTGAGGAACTTGTCTGTGAAACAAAAACACGGGCCTTCAGCGCGCAAGTTCATTAGCGTTGTCTTCATCGTCGCTGAGCTGACCGTAGTGTGTTGTTCTCTGCATTATTTGTGAACTTCCACAACGTACACAAGCGCTATAGTCCGTCGTCACTGTGCAGCTTTCGTAGCTCACTCATACAATTTTGGGTACAGAACACGTACTCCACAAAAACATTCTGTTTTCAAGCAGCAATACAAGCAAAGCGCGCACCACGCAAAAATTTCCTGACAGCATGCAGCTCGCCCACACTTTCATTAACGGCTGACTTACACCCCCGAAGTCCTTCAAATCGAGCCAGGAGAGAGCCATGAAACGTATACGGCAACCTAATTCTTGCATTGTTGCATTCTTGAGACTTGGTAACACAGCCTCATGCAAGAAAAACTTGGACAACAACACTAGCGGCCGCGGAACTTGCGCGATAGACACCGTACACAGTTGTCGTCATGCATGCGTATACGTGTTGCATTAGGAGCAACTGTCATGGCGCCGACGCACGTTAAAAAGCAAGAAAAGAAAAGGCGCGGTCGGCAGTGAAAGGGCGCTCGCGTGCTTGTTTCTGTTGAAATGGCGCGAGCATGCAGCCACGTGACCCTGCTCGAACATCGAGAGAGAAAGAGATTGTGAAGAGAGGCGCTGTTTTCTGCAGCCCTTTAGGGAGCACGACTCGGCGCCTTGCGACGTTTATAGGAAAACGTGGTTAGCG
This sequence comes from Dermacentor silvarum, assembly GCF_013339745.2. Taxonomy (NCBI): domain Eukaryota; kingdom Metazoa; phylum Arthropoda; class Arachnida; order Ixodida; family Ixodidae; genus Dermacentor; species Dermacentor silvarum. The sequence goes on along the minus strand of NC_051159.1, from coordinate 182,249,988 downwards.
GTAGATAGCGGTCAGGGAGGCGCCGACCACCTCTCCTCACTTCGCTCGCCGGCAAGACATAAGAACGGCCCTGCCTGCTAATATGTGAGAGAGAACGAAACGCGCATTTCCCGCCTTCACATCCTGGCATCAACGTTTAGACGCTTCCATCACTTCATTTGTTTACCGCAGGTTGTGTGAGAATATGCTTACATCGCAATATTTCTCAGCTAGGATAATTCGGCCAACATGAGGAAGCTTCATAAGAAGAATAAAAAATGGTCGCAGTTTCACCCGAAAGGCGAAGCACCAATTGCGATAGCAAGTTAGTAGAGAGCTATACGGAGTTAGGATAGTAGTTTTATCAGCTGTTTAAACTTGGACATGCAGCAGCACCAGCAACGCGCAGAAGTGTTGTCGACGCCGTCGACCTTTTGGCCGCGTTCGCACCAAACGCGCGCGGCTTTGGTGACTGTTGCCCGTGCCTCTGGGGTAGGGTCGGAGGTTTTCGACGAGATCAGAATGGGACACTTGTCGAGCAGCGTCGGAAATCTGACCCACCTTCTCGCCTCGCTACGTTTTTATATAAATACGCATTTGGTGCCGCAGACTTGGCGCTGAGCCGTGCTCCCTCAAGGGCTGCAGAAGATAGATGATGATAAGTGGTTCTTGAGGGAAAGGGAAAGGTTGGTGCTATCTTCTGCAGCCCTTGAGGGAGCACGGCTCAGCGCCAACGGGGAGGGGTAAGTGGGAGCAAAAGAAGGGATAGAGTGGAGTCGCCATGGCTGGGCGAAGCAAAACCGGCAGGCATAGGCGGCACATATCAGGCCGAGATGGAAGGCCTTGGTGTGCTGCAGAGTCTGCAGGGGTGTTGTGCCAGGCCGGTCAGGCCCGGGGTGGGGTGGGAGGCCGTGAGGCCTTCCCGCTTGTAGAAATGTCCTTAGAGGCGTGCGGAGAGCCCTGACGAGTCAAGGAACTCCACGACGCCTCGAAGTGCAGAAAGGTGGTGTCGGCCGGGGAAGAGGAGATCTTCCTCCTTGCCAGAGGGGAGGCCCAGGCGGTGCAGAAGATAGCGTCAACCTTTCCCTTTCCTCAAGAACCACTTATCATCATCATCATGGTGCCGCAGCTAAACGTCGCCTCCCTCCCTCCCTCCCTCCCTCCCTCCCTCCCTCCCTCCCGTTCCCCCCACGGGCTTTCGCGCGACGGAAAAAGTCGCGTTTGCTCTCTATATATGGCGATTGTAAAGGAGGATCGAGATGCTTAATTCTGCAGCCCTTCAGGGATCACGGCGCAGAACGCGCGTTTGCTCTCCGACGTGCGTTCGCTCCCCGTGAAAGCGCGCGTCCCTCGCGCCCTTTCACACGCACATACAGCGTCCGGAGCGCGGCGACAATTTCATCGCCGTTGACGTCATACGGAACCTCACGGCGACGCCTACGGCAGAAATCTGTTTTGGAGTGTCCATATAATTGCTATCGCAATAAAATTCGTCAGCCCTTCCACTCCGTGAAGGTGGATGATAACGAAGCTTATCGTCCATCGGAGTGGATCACACTGATGAGGGACAAGTTGTTGTCGCACCCCAAACGCTTGCGTTCGATATCTGCAGTTTGCTCGGCGGCGTGGCTAGCATCATCCGCCCGCCATTGTCACTTGCGATATCTTCAAAATTTAATTGCTTCAAAATTAAATCTTTCCGTCACGTAAGACAATGAATGTCTCCCACACCCGTAAACGCGGCTTCCCCGTTACGACGACAGAAGTGAAATTCTACGTTGGAATGATGAGCGGCAACGGAGCCAGTTGTGGAAGACGACGACGAACGCGTGAGCAGTGGCACGAGCGCGTTCGCGTGGTTGCGCCGAGGGGCGCCAACGTGCAAGCTGGGGAAGAAGACGACGACGCTCGAGCCATTGCTGATTATGATAGTTTCTGCGAACAGACACGGACGTTCAGGCTAGACATAGACAAGCTTCGCTTGTAAAAATCAGCTTCGGAGAGAGTTATAATTAAGGAAGCCGCAGCGACGTCTTAAGAATTTAGCCAACTCAAGGCAACCATACTATGGGTTGCCATCGGTACCACCTCACTCAGCTTTTAGTTCTTCAAGCCAATCAGCATGGTACCGTTCGTGCTGTGTCCAAGCGCTTCTAATTGCAATTAACAAAAGGAGGCAAACGCTTATCATTTACGGTCTCTCGTAAATTGCACTATTCATTATGTCTCAATACAATCCCTGAACGCAGCAAGCCCACTGTTGGTGAAAGTTGCTGTAGAGCCGCATCCGGCGACAGAGTGTGCGTGTGCATGCATACCTGCAGACGGCGCCGATGCGCAGAGTGCACCCCGGTGCACCGACAACGTTATGCCTAGCGTGGCAACACCGGTCTGCGCAGTCGGCGTCGTGGAAGCCGCAGTCGCACTGTTCGCCTCGCTCGACAACGCCGTTGCCGCATATGGGCCCGCTGTCAGCTGCGAACACAAAGTGTCACCTATTATTGGCACTCCTGGAAAGCAACCCTGGAAGAAATAGAATAAATAGCAACCCCCGAAATAGAATTCCCTTTTCTGTATAACAGAGCGGAGACGGGCTCGGCAAGCTGCCAGAAGAAATTGAATGTGACACTACTCGTGACAAAACACGCATGATTTGAGTGGTTAGTGAAGCTGCGGAATTGTCAATGGTTGCGCCCCATGAACAACAACCGAGGCTGCAGGACGCGCGTTCATATTTGCCATAGAAACAAACTTTCGATAAAAAATTTGATGGGGGGCAACACCAGTAAGAAAAAAAAATGTGGTTGATCCCTCTTATATAGGAATCGGTATAGAACACGAAAGTGAAACGTGTCTTCACAGAAGTAGTGTAATGTTTATTGCACATTGATATATAATGTCTATTGGTGTTTTGTGGCTAAAGCGCCCTTAGGCGTTGATGCACCCACGCTGACGCCTGGTGGCACGTCTCCTCCATCACGACTACCAACGTCGATGACCATGAGCAACCGTCGTGCATATGGAAGCTGCACTACGCTGCACACGCTAGCACAACGCGAAAGACGAAGCACGTAACTGACACACTAATACAACGCGCAAGACAAAGCACGTAACTGAATCGTCACCGAGTCAAATCAGCGCGTACAGCGCGTCGTAATTGCAGCCTCCGCGATCAACTTCAGAAACATTTTCAGAGCTAATTGCGGAGGCCACGCTCCGCTGTGCTGAGTACGGTGAACGCCACCTAGGTGGCGTTGGTAGTGCTTCTTGATGCCAGCGTCCCTTCGAATGCTGGCATCGAGGCGTCATAGTGCTGAGACCACCGAAGCGTTCACTGTCGGTGCGCGTTAGTGTCATAATGCAGTACTTCTCTTTTCTGCTCGTAGGCGGCGGCACCGCCCCGAGCAAGAGCGCGGGTACACGGAGGAGTGTTAGATATATAAGGCGCGTCTGTGTAGCTCTCTGCAAATGCGTTTGTGGCGCAATGGGTTAAACGCTCGGCGATCTATCGTCGCGGACCGAGAGGTCGTGGGTTCGATTTCCAAATTTTGCATGTTTGTGGAACTTTTTCTTCTGGTTTCTTTCTTTGTATTATGTTCGTGTACATTGTAAGCTGACGTATTTCCGTGACGGAAATACGTCAGTGAAGTCTTGGTGGACCCCGGCATAAAACACTTGCGTGTTAAAATGCACTCAAAGGAGTCTGTCAGTTAGAAAAAGGAAATGGCAGTGTATTTCGAAACGACAGCTGCACTCGCGAAGCCGAACTCGTGGTGTTTTAAGTGGCGCTCTTTGTGCGCTCACCGACAACATGAGGCAGCTCGTGGTTCCTGCAGTATCTCATATCTCATCAGTACCTCATACTTTTCTGTAAGGGGCTTAACCCTACAGTGCAAGGCAACGGGGCTGATTTTTTCAAAGCATTGGGGTTTAGGGACAGTGAAGGCAAAATAGACTTTAAGCGGGTAGAAATAACCAAACAGAGGTTATCTGATTGGTGGATAAAATTAAGGCAGGGGTGAAATTTCACCCACCACAAAGTACAAATTATGTTAATAGCCATGGCTAGGTGGCGTATGCCACCGCCCGATTTAAAGGGTTCAGCCTCATCCATCCATCCATCCATCCATCCATCCAGTATTATTCCATCCACCAAAGGCATCAATCTGCAGTCGTTTCGACACTTATGAAAGCCGTGGTGCATCACGCATCTATTCGCATCACGCGCCAGCCGAAAGGCAAACTCACAGAAGAAGGCCGGCGACGGAAGCATTCTTCTGGCTTGCGTCAGGCTACTGAACACTGCAAAGCAAACTTAGATTTGCATAAAAGGAAGTATTCTAAAGGTACCGGCTTAGCTATTTTACCTGCCAAATTAATAAAGGATTATCTCACAAAATTTTTAACAAACTTGTACTAGATATATACTTGCACTACAAACTTGTACTTGTTCCGTATTCTTTCAATTGTCGATATATTTTTTGCCGGTTTTCTGCAATTCGAATGCATCCCCGTAGGGTCACCGTTAACTGCATGGTGTATCATATACAGTGTGTGTCCTTTTTTAATTTCGAACACTTAAAGAAAGCCTACCAATGTTTCTTGAATTTTTCACCACTACATATGAATTATCTGTTCCGGCGTACATCATTTCCAATAAAGACCAAAGCAGAAGACTAACTAGTTAACCTAATTAGAATAATGAACTTCTCAGAAACTTTACGGCTCATGTTTATATTGGAAAGCTGGAGGGAACCATCACAATACTGTATTTCCGTGTTTGTACATTTCAAAAAGGCTATGTAAACCAAAATAAGTGGCGTCAACTTATCGTTGAAACCCGCCGTGGTTGCTTAGTGGCTATGGTGTTGGGCTGCTAAGCACGAGGTTACGGGATCGAATCCCGGCCACGGCGGCCGCATTTCGATGTACTTAGATTTAGGTGCACGTTAATTAAAGAACCCCAGGTGGTCGAAATTTTCCGGAGTCCCCCACTACGACATGCCTCAATCAAATCGTGGTTTTGGCACGTAAAACCCCATAATTTAATTTTTTTTAAATTTTTTATCGTTGAATTTACCTGTTTGCTCACTCGGCACCGCCAAATGCGTCTCTGCGTCCAACCCCTATGTGACGTAAGCGTGTGCAGTAAAATGAAACTGCTGTCGCACTTCCCACAACTTCGATTGGCGCTGTGCGCAACTCCCGATTCAATGCGTAGTCACTCCAGCAGCAGGGGCCAGACGGACCGCGTTATCGCGCCATGTAGCCAAGCTTCATTTTGCACTACTCCGCTTCGCAGTGACGAATGAGTAAACAGGTAAATTGAACTGTAGCGAAGCGTTGGAACTCTGAAGTGGGTCGTCTGCTCCAGTGCCTTCTAGTAGGTCGTTTTCTTCGGCTCTCGAGCGCCGCTCGTGCTGAGAGTCCGTGTTTGATGTTATAGTTCAGCGGAAATCCGCTAGGTGGAGACAAGTAATTAAAGGGAAACAGACATCCACCCAAATGTAGCAATTTGCTACTATGGAAACCCAACCGGGTTCCTCGAAAGAAAGCCTCGCAGTTGAAGAAAAATTCGTCCTGGTCCGGGACTCGAACCCGGGACCACCGCCTTTCCGGGGCAGCCGCTCTACCATCTGAGCTAACCAGGCGGCTAGCAGATGGCAGGGCGAAGTCGAATTTGTCGACAGCTCGAAGCAAAGGCAAGTGTTTATCAGTAGTGTATTCTCCATAGTCAGAAGCCTGGCTTGCATTTCAAGAATGCGAGCTTCAGAATATTGGTTTTCATGTATTACTGAGATTTTGGCAAGAATTTCTGCGTGTTAATCATTTTGAACATTTTTTTTCTGTAATAGGACCGGGGTTAGATTCAATATCTGCGGAAAGCCTGAGTAACAAGAATGCTATCGAAAAACAGTCACATTTACAACGCACAAACCTGCGTGGACACGGCAAAACTATTAAACAAAGATAATCGCTATGAAAGCCATATTTTCTTTCACCAACCTGCCCAATTAAGTAAGGGTACGTTCGGTGACATTGACACGGCAGTGCTGCCGTGTCCACGGAAGCAGGAGCGTGCAGATGCGCCTTTTATAGCCACAAGCCTTGCTGTCCGGCGATGGTCCCGTGATGTCAGCGTGCCCAAAGATGGTGCGCCGTATTCCATGTCCACGTGTCGATGAGAAGGCATAATCACGTCGAATGGAGATGCGCAGAACGAGTGGTACCCATGAAGCCGCGTCGATTCCGTCAGGCTGCAGGCAGTATACGTCAACAGAGAACGATGCCGCCTCGCCGAAGACGAAGTAGCCAGCGTAAACCTGCACAAGTAAGGGTACGTTCGGTGACATTGTCACGGCAGTGCTGCCGTGTCCACTGAAGCAGAAGCGTGCAGATGCGCCTTTTATAGCCACAGGCCTTGCTGCATCCGACGATGGTCCCGTGATGTCATCGTGCCCAAAGATGGTGCGCCGTATTCCATGTCCACGTGTCGATGAGGAGGCATATTCACGTCGAATGGAGATGCGCAGAACGAGTGGTATACCCATGCAGCCATTGCGCCGCGTCGGGTGCGCCGTATTCCATGTCCACGTGTCGATGAGAAAGCATAATCACGTCGAATGGAGATGCGCAGAACGAGTGGTACCCATGAAGCCATTGCGCCGCGTCGATTCTGTCAGACTGCAGGCACTATACGTCAACAGGGAACGATGCCGCCTCGCCGAAGACGAACAAGTAGCCAGCGTAAACCTGCACAAGTAAGGGTACGTTCGGTGACATTGTCACGGCAGTGCCGCCGTGTCCACTGCTCATATTCTTTATAGTTTACTCATATTCTTAATGATCCAAAACAGTTTGGAAAACATTGAATAATCTGCTTCCACATATTGAACAAAGCTCTGTTTTTGAGGTCATTGATGAGACGTATCACTGACGGATAAGTTTAATCAGCATTTCTTAAAACACGGTGCGTCAGATGCCTTCGATACTGATGGCTCAAATTATAGATCACATATTCCGTGTAGTATGAGTGGATCACTATTTCTTGCACCTACAGTTGAAGTTGAAATAAGTAGCTTATTCGTGAAATTAAAGAATTAGAATTCCACAGCATGGTGATGTGGATGGCATAAATGCAGAGCCAATAAAAGCTGTGGCGACGCATATTAGTAAACCCATGTCAAACATATGCAATTCATTATTGTGTACTGGTGCATTTCTCGAAGAATTAAAAATTGCACGAGTACCGGTAATTTTTAAAGGGGAAGACAGGAACGACACGAACAACTACAGATCGATTTCAGTTCTGCCAATTTTGTCAAAAGTTATAGAGCAGGTTATTAATGACATTATTTTATATTTCTGCACCCAAAATAATCATATAACATAAAACTTTGGAGGACGCTTAAAAGAACACTAAAGGGAAAAACGATTTCTTCTGTATCAGATTACAGTCTCACAATACCAAAAACATCACTCTTACCGCGAGAAGCCGCTTGGTAAGCCAGAATGAAACGAAAAACACAGAAGGCGAGTGGCGACGCCACCTTGAAGTTCCCGCACCAGCTCACTATGACGTCATGGATTTTCACAGCGTCTTCTAGGTCTCAGTTAATTCGTTAGCGGTAATGATTGACTACATTGTGTTCTAAAGGAGCCCAAGACTGAATATGGCAAATTTCGCGAACATTTACTGAGCCAACGTGGCCCAAATACGAAAAATTACTTTAGAAGTCGTGACTTTACTTTAGAAGTGCTGACCGTTGGGGTTCCCGCGCGAAATTCAAAATTTTTACGTTGAGCTTCACTTTCTCCTCTAATAATTGACCTATTGCAGTGTAATTAACGACAGCAGAGATTTGGAAGAATTCTTTATCAGTCTAAGTTGATTTATTGTTTTGCTTTAGTGCCCCTTTAAGCTTCGCCTTTAAGAGTGGAACGCGATAGCATTCAAAGATCCCTGGCTGCTTATCAGTCTTTTTTTCTCGTATATTAAAATTACAATCCGACACTATCATGACTGTAGGTTGTCGTTAAGTCGTACTTTACGATTTCTCTGACGAATTTTACTTTGAGAAATTTCATTTTTGTTCACTAACGCCTGGCGCCACGTGAAGAGCCTGCCCGGTCGGGATGGTTATTTCCGTGAATGACGCCGGCGCTTACGCCGACACCGAACCCGACGCCGGATTTTCTGCGACACGGGGCCCTAACACCATCGCGTTAAAACAGTACGGTTTCTGAAAACACGAGTGTACCAAAACGGCGCTGCTCCACATTAAAGAAACAATAATAAGTAATATTAAAGACAAGCTGCATACAATAGGAATATTTCTAGACTTCAGAAAAGCACTTGATACTTTGTTGCAAGTGTTGCATTTTTCGTAATGTTTCTGCAGTGCTCTGCTGTCAAACGTATATGGGGGCGGGACCCTCGTCAAGCTGTACCTCAGCTTTTAGTCCTGTCTCCTCTTTTTCAATGTGAAAAGAAATAAAAACCATTCATTCATTCATTCATTCATTCATTCATTCATTCATTCATTCATTCATTCATTCATTCATTCATAAACATCTTGTAACAAAAGTTAAATGAGTTTGGTATAAGAGGAACCGCTTTTAACCTAGTCAAAAGCTGCTTAACGAACCGATGACGGTGCACCGACATCATCATTTCAAATCAGCATTGGGTGAAATCAAATTTGGTGTCCCACAGGGATCCATTATTTGGCCGCTTCTTTTTTGTTATACATTAATGATATTCTAAACGTGCCTTAACACCTGGCATAATCACAAATGCTGATGACAGTATGCTGATGTTTTTTTTTTTTTCTGGTGAAAACTTGTGTGCTCTCGAGCAAGAAACAAATGGTTGGCTCAATAATCTTTCAGAATGGCTTAGAGTAAATAAGTTGGAGATAAATATTAAAAAAAGACAAAATACACAGCTTTCCGGCCTCGTAACATGTGTATTGGCCTCGTAACATGTGCACTGATGATAGCACAGTAACAAAATTCTGTGATGAAGTCATCGTACGCTCCACATGCCACAGGTTCCTTGGTGTTAGGTTTGAAGAGAACTTAAACTGGTTCGGTCATGTGGACAGCATAAAAAAGAGCATTGGAATGTCCATCGGCATTGTTAATAAAGCATCTATTACATTCACGATTGAAGAAGCAATAATACTATAGCCTAGTGCATTCATGCCTTCGGTACTGTTTATCTGTCCGGGGTACCACGCCAAAAACTAATGTTGACTAACCTTACAGAAACGCATGATACATATAATTGAGAATTTGAGAATGTGGCCTATAGAAGTCACTCTACTTCGCTTTTCAAGAAGAATAGCATATTAACACTAGGGAATCATATTAACAAAAAATCAGCCATTGCAATATTTCAAGAAAGCGCCTTTTTTAGAAAATACCTTCCGAAGGAAAACAAATATAACAGGAGGCACATAAGTTACAAGGGGAAGATAAGGACAAATTACGGCATTCAAAAGCAATCATTCATAGTTGCAGATTTTCTAAATCATCATTCTGCCCTGCCATACTCACTTTTGTAAACGAATCACGATCTGCAGGAATCCTTAAAAAAGTGAACATGTAGTTTTTGTCGTTTCAAAAATGATTGTTTACTTTGAAACTGCAAATAACATTCAACATTTCTGTTATGTATTGCATGTGCCTTCCATTATGACTGTATGTATTCACTGTATGTAGCTTGCTTATCATTGTGCTTGAGTGTTTTGTGTGCGGGGAAAGCGGACTGACACTTAGTCAGGCATTCGTGCCTTTTTGTCAGCCTCTAAGACAGATCTTTGTATTTTCTGTCAAATAAACATTCAAACGTAAAAAAGTGTTCGATGTAAAAAAATAAAAATAAAACATACTGTATAATGCGTGACAACTGTTACTCGTAAAATCGCAACTATGCACTTCTTTAAAAAATCAGGTTTGTTTAGGCATATTTGGGTTAAACAAAATTATGTCTAATTTAGGAAAATAAAAATTCTTGCAGCCAGGGGCTAAATGTAATGTCAGAGATGCAGAAACTGTACTGGATAGCATAAATGGAGAAGGAGCCAGCTATGGAAAAGAATGCAATTGCGACAAAGCTAAATAGGAACGGGGAATTGTTATTGTTATTCGAAGCACCGCGCTCTAACGTCCGAAGTCAGATCTGAGAACGCGTAGTTGTAAAAAAATTTCAGACGACGACGACTCGTCCATAGCGTGTGCCAATAGTGCAGAAACTATAGAGCATGTTCTGTAAGAATATCAGAATGCCCGTGCAAGGATAAATGTGGAATAATTATGCTTGAACGAGGCGTCAGGTTTCGAGGACTGGCTTTGGGAACTAGTGAAATGCGGCTGAAAGACTTGTGGTAAAACGCAACAAATTGAACTTTCTACAGTGAACAATGTACTAAATTATGAAGCGTAGTATAGTTAAACATGTAAAACACACTTCTGGGGTTTTACGTGCCAAAACCACGGATTGATTATGAGGCACGCCGTAGTGAGGGACTTCGGATTGATTTTTGACCACCCGATGTTCTTTAATGGGCACCCAATGTACTGAACACGGGCGCTTTTTGCATTTCGCCCCCATCGATTTGCGGTCTCCGCGGCCGGGATTCGATGTCGTGCCCTTGGGCTACAGTAGCGCAACGCCATAGCCACTACGCCACCATGGCGGGTTAGTTAAACACTTAAATTCCTCAGAAAGATTAAAACACCCGGCTTAGTGGCATGTGTCATTCTTCCCTTTCAGAGGAAAGCTCACATCAATCATCATCATCATCATCATCATCATCATCATCATCATCATCATCATCATCATAGTTATGATCATCATAACTTCGTTAAATTAATGTCGCTTTTTTTTATTCATTTTTCATCATTGGCGTGCCCCTAACAACACAACGCATCCTCCTCTTCCTTGACGCTCTCTCCTCCTCTTCAGCGCAAAACGCACTATACAGTTCAGGGTAAAACTACGCCAACGCACGCCGCCGCGGTTCACCGGTAAGACCCTGCCAATGACTTTTTTTTTTTTTTTTTGTACGCTGTTTGTCCCTCTCTATATTTTAAGCCTTTTTATGCATCTTGAAGCATGCGCCCTTCCTTTTCGCATAGATCACTGAGAAATACCACGGTGGAATGGGCGGCTCTCGTTGGTTCTATTGAGTTGGATTCGGTGTCGAGATCTCGTACGTTCAAATATGGTGCCTCAAGTTGGTGCGAGTTGGCACCAAGTTGTCATCAGCTCTTAGACTGTATTCAAGCTCTTAGACTGGGAAGGCTTAGGAGTAAGGATCAACGGCGAATATCTCAGCAACCATCGGTTTGCAGATGACATTGTCCTATTCAGCAACAATGCAGACGAATTACAACAAATGATTGAGGACCTTAATCGACAAAGTGTAAGAATTGGGTTGAAGATAAATATGCAGAAGACAAAGATATTGTTCAATAGCCTGGCAAGGGAACAAGAATTCAGGATCGCCAGTCAGCCTCTAGAGTCTGTAAAGGAGTACGTTTATCTAGGTCAATTACTCACAGGGGACCCTGATCACAGGAAAGAAATTCACAGAAGAATAAAATTGGGTTGGAGTGCATACGGCAGGCATTGCCAAATCCTGAATGGGAGCTTACCACTGTCATTGAAAAGAAAAGTGTACAATCATTGCATTCTACCGGTCCTAACATATGGGGCAGAAACTTGGAGGTTAACAAAGAAGCTCGAGAAAAAGTTAAGGACCGCAAAAAGAGCAATGGAACGAAAAATCTTAGGACTAACGTTAATAGACAGAAAGAGAGCGGTGTGGATCAGAGAACAAACGGGGATAGCCGATATTCTAGTTGACATTAAGCGGAAGAAATGGAGCTGGGCAGGCCATGTAATACGTAGGATGGATAACCGATGGACCATTAGGGTTACAGAATGGCTACCAAGAGAAGGGAAGCGCAGTCGAGGACGGCAGAAGACCAGGTGGGATGATGAAGTCAGGAAATTTGCAGGCGCAAGTTGGAATCTGCTAACGCAAGACAGGGGTAATTGGAGATCGCAGGGAGAGGCCTTCGTCCTGCAGTGGACATAAAATATAGGCTGCTGCTGCTGCTGCTGCTGATGATGATGATGATGAGGATGTCATCGGCTCACAAGGCGAGGTACCAAGTTGTATGCCAATGACAAGTATACACAGCGATAATCAGTCAACGCACGTCGCGTTCACTTGAGAGAGCATGTGGTGCGCTATCAAAAAAGCCACTGCGACGTTTATGTCATACGAGAACACGTCGTGGCGGTAGTCGCACTCGCCTTGTAGACAGTTCTCTCGTGGACTCTCGCCGGCGACCATAGGCGCTAGGATGCGACCGATGCTCTCCCGGCTGCAGTGCGAGAACTTGCCGTTGTTGGGCTTTCTGCCCTGGGTGGGCGAAGGGAACATGATGTAGTTACCGTCCTCGCCACAGGGGGCACACGGACCGTAGCAGGAACGTCCCGGAGGTGCGTCATGCTGCGTACAGAAACAGATTGTTGTATACGGGCGGCCTGTACTTTCCGAAAGTGACGTTGAACATTGAAATCCACCTGGTTACCATCTCATAATGATCTCCTTACCCCCTATCTGGCTTGTTGTGACTGTATACGATATTCTGCGTTAGAGGTCACGCTTGCAAAAATGCGCTTATAAGCGCCAGTTGCTGAAAAGAAACCACGTGCAAAAAAAGAAGAAAGTTCCCCACGCGTCAAGTATTTTTGTGCCAATGACTACTGGCGAGAACTGTGTTGGACTCCGTGAGATGTACCTGAGTTCTATGCTAGTGATCAAATCGTATTTGTTCTACCATAACACAAAGTCATACTGCGACAGCGAAAAAAAAAAAAAAAACAATAGCGCCTATTCTCACTGTCGGCCACGGACCCGCATGCGAACTGTTCGCAAATCTTATTCTACGGTTGGAGCGCTAGTCGTTTTTTTTTTTTAACGTCGGTTCCATCAGGAAAAAGTGCATCTGCGGAATGCAAAGAAATAACAAGTACAAGTAAGGTGGGCGCCCGTTGCGTCCGCGTTATTTACAGTTCAGTGTGTTTGACCAATGTACCGGTTTTCTCCGCGGTCAAAAAAATAAAAGCGCCCCCATACGCTGCGTGGCGTACTTTACACGAGTCTGCAAACAGACTTCACATTCACAGGGTGTGACAGACCCTAACAAGGACTTCAAAGAGATTCAGGCGCGCGGACGCTTCAAGTATCGCCTCGCGTAAGCAGACGCGTACGTCGGCGCCGAAACTGTGGCCGAGCTCGTGGCAGAAGACCATCTCGGAGACGGCGGCCGCCACGAACGAGTTGTAGTTGAGGAAAGTGAGCACGCCAACGTTGGTGCTGAGCCTCAGCACCTCGGTACTGCCGCCCACCGATACCGCCGACGGTCGCGCCTTCTCACAAACGCCGCCGTGGTTCCCTGCGTGGCAACCAACGAAGGCACTGACAAGGAGCGGAGCGAACAGCCACGGCCGGTCTGGAGCGAGCGTTTGGCATCAGATGCAAGATCCAGACCGGCCGCGGTACAGTTTAAGGACACGTCGCACGGCAAGGCGCAAGCTTGGAACACAACCCTGTGTCGAACGGTAAAAGCGCCTATATGTTAACGCGTAAAAACCGATAGCGGAAACATATACACTGATTCTGCTCTGTCTTCGAAGCATCGTGCGGTATTCACTGGCAGAAAAGCTTCAAAATAAGTCTCCTAGCAAGTACATCGTTATTATTGCGATAGCAATTATATGGACACTCCAAAGCAGATTTCTGCCGTCGGCGTCGCCGTCGTCGTCGCCGTTGCCGTGAGGTTCCGTATGACGTCAATGGAGATGAAATCGTCGCCGCGCGCCGCCGAACGCTGTATGTGCGAGTGAAAGGGAGCGAGGGACGCGCTCTTTCACGGGGAGTGAACCCACGGCGGAGAACAAACGCGCGTTCTGCGCCGTGCTTCCTTAAGGGCTGCAGAAGTAGGCGTCTCTTTCCTCCTTTACAATCATCATATATGTAGAGCAAACGCGCCTTCTTCCGACGCGCGAAAGGCGGGGGGGGGGGGGGGGGGGAGGGAGGTGACTTTTAGCGGCGGCACCAAGTGCCTATTTATATCAGAGGCTCCGGCAACAGTCAGCAACGCCACACGCATTTTGTGCAAACGCGGGCAAAACGCCGACGGCGTCGACATTAGTTCTGCGTGTTGCCGGTGCTGCTGCATGTCGAAGTTTATACAGCTGATAAAGCTACTATCATTACTCCGTATAGCTCTCTACAAATTTGCTATCGCAATTGATGCTTCGCCTTTCAGGTGAAACTGCGACCACTTTTTTCTTAACGTCTGCCAGTGCAATGATTTCACTGTTGCGTTCGCAACCTCGTCGCACTCATACTCGATGGGGGCGGCAATCCCTTCCGCCTATACCAACACCAGTGTTGGTGTCGGAAGAGTGCAAAAGCGTCTGGCCAAGTTGCCAAAACGTTCTTCAGTACATTGGTGCTGCAATCGCCTGGACTGGTTAGCAGCAAGACAGGGTTTCAGTTTTGCCACCAACCAAAACCAATCAACCCCCACAAGCACAGAAGCTGAGGCGCTCTGGTGACGAGGCAAGTGAAAGAATTACTTTACCACCGACGGCAATGTTGCCGCATCAGCGTGACATCATAGACGCTGCCCTCTCCAGGAATGTCACTTTCATTACGAGCCTAGTGTGCGGCTAAACAGCTGAACCCAGACGTATTGACCAACATTTCCTGCCGGCTACGTTTACAGAAGGTGCTGCTGTAAGGTCTTGAAGCTAACGTTAAATATGCTCTTATGCACGCTGGGTTTGCGTATGGCAAGACACCGGAGGGCATATACTAGGCACTTGCATTGAAACCTTCCTTTAGATGATCGGCTTGTTTTATAGTTGTTCTCTGCTTCTATAATTCATGCATTCATAGCCTCTCAGGAACGTGACAAAACAGCATATCTCTGCAAAGCAGTTTTTTTTTTCTCCCTTTGTTCCTTCTCTTGTTCGGTGTAAGCATGTAGTGATGGTGCGCCATCTTACTGTCTGCGTTGGCGACCCAGGCAAGGCCCAGTACGCCACCGTAGAAGTCTCTGTACGTCCACGTGTATGACAGGCAGAACTCGTCGTGGTTAGAGAGCGACGTCAGGTGCAGCAAGTAGCCAATGTCGGCAACTGGAGCGCAGAACGGGTTGTCATGCGCGGTTTTACCGCTGGCGCAGCTTTGCGAATCGTTGATCTGCACACCGAAGACCAAAAAAAAAAAAAAAGAACACTTTTTTTTTCTTTCAGGAAACGTATTTCAGTGATACTGCACCAGGTGTAAGAGATAAGCGAGACGCCCAGGTGAGGAAGAGCTGACGGCATTTCTCAGTTCGATATGTATACAGTGCTCAGCGATTGAACCGCGATACCCAGAAAGCATAGCGGTCGGCTCTTTTTGGGCCACCCGTGATCGCTGAGGGGACCGAATGCAGTTACGATGCATCAAAAAGATTCTCGCTATCATGTAACACAAAAATGCATCATCTCAGTGTCACCAGCGCAAACCGGTGGCGCAAAAGAAGTACCGGCCGCCATGTTGTCCGAGTATCGTGTTTCAATCGTTGAGCACTGTACAAAGTCATCTAATGCGCTTATAACGTAGATTCCGCATTGGATGTTTTGCTTTGTACTACGATGCATACTGTACGGATGCGTATGTGTATCATGACTGACGAGGAGATAAATGGCGGGTGAGAGGTTAACCTTTATAGGAGGGCTAAAGTGTGTTAAAGGGCGGAAAGTACGTCCTTTTCGTTTTTCTTCCGTATTAATAAATTTTTGGTTGATCGCATTATGTTCTTCACGAGTGCGCGTGGAAGGAGACGGTGTACAGTCGAGTGCAAAATTTTAGAGACCACGGGTGCGGCGACTAAACTGCATCGCTGCGCCTTCTGACTACTGTGCGCCTAATTAAGTTCGAGAGCTCGTATTGCGCACGCGCGTCCTTTCTTTTTTTATCTGCCAGCCTGCTCGTTCGGTCGCTTCAACCGCGCGCGCACCGGAACGCGGGAGAGAGCGCTAGGTGCCACTTCTGCAGTTGCCGTGGAAACGCAGAGCGCAAAGTCATCGCTGCTTCCTGACCTTATCACATAATTCGATTTCAGAAAAAGTAGCGCAAAGCAGGCGCAGAGGGTGGCGCGCTCCCAGCGCTGCCAGTACAAATGAAGTGTTTTCGTCGCGATATGACGATATCACACGGGCGATTCTACGGCGACTGCAGAAGTGGCAGCTTGCGCTCTCGCCCGCGTTCCGGTGCGTGCGCGGTTGAAGCGACCGAACGAGCAGGCTGGCAGGTAAAAAAAAAAAAAAAAAGGACGCGCGTGCGCAGTACGCACTCTCGAACTTAGGCGTGCAGTCGTAAGAAGGCGCAGCGATGCAGTTTAGTCTAAAATCCCTATATAACAAAAGTACTGCCATCCTTTGATCAACGCCGCTTCTCTCTCTCCTGTATCTCCGATTGGACGACGATAGCGCGCGCTTTCACTTCTTTATATTTTGTTTTTTTTTTTCCGCCTCAGAGTCATGTTGAAAGTCCTCTGCGCAGCCGCAGTCGGCGGCGGCGGCGCGCGCCCGGCCTGAAAGCTTCAACGTGGACTTTCTAGGTGCGCCACCGTCGACTTGCTTTCGCAAGCAAAAAGTAAAGCAAAAAAAATCTCACAGTTTCGCCCTAAGGGCGAAGCAATGAATGCGATAGCAACACAGCAATGTCATACGAAGTAAGGTGAGCGGCTTTGGTAGCAATATGAATTGTAGTAAACATGAGCTGATTAAGTAAGCAGGTGTGCTGCGGCGTAAGTAGACCGACATGAAGAGAGACTGGATGACCACGAGAAGGCGCGTGTGAAACGGTGGTGTTGATGAGAAGCGCTGCCCGTGGGCAGCGCGTACGAAGGGCTGCACTGCCAATCCGGGCAGCATTGCATGTGTAGCGTGCGTTGGAAAATGTGGCCCGACTATTACTAACTACTAGTACTAACTACTAGTCCACTAAAGTGAACTAGAATACGGTCTAGCACACTCTAGTTCCACCCACCCGCCATGCGCCTTCCAAATGGTGGTCGCCCTGTCGCTCCGAACGTGCGTTTCCTAAGTTTTCTCGTGTTTCCGTAGGAATCTGGGCTTCGTTCTCTGTGGAAATGCCTTGCTGCTGCGCGTTTCAATGCAGCAGCAGGTCAGAGAAAGTGCTAGCATTATTTTCTATCCCCCAGGAAGAACGGAATGTCGTGCGCCGGAAGCAGTGACTGCATAACATCGGGAGAAAGGATTTCGCCCCTTCTGCGCCCGTTCTTTGCGAGGTGATTGTTTCTGCTTTCCTTATATTGGTAGGTGAAGTTGCATGGAGATATTAATGCCCTTTGCATAGCCGGACTCTTCGTTCAGTTCATTACAGAGCACATATAACTGTGAATATAGTTTTCCTTTTTTTTAAGTGGGTCGGGCAGAGATAGGCTGGTTTCCTTTAGGGAAATCATTGATCATTACAGACTAGCCAGGGCTACATATCCGGCAGCACATTGTTCATTAAACAAATGGCAATCAGTGGCTTGGCGGCTAATACAAACCAACACTTTTCCCAACCCCATTGCCTTCAGTCACTATCACCCAGATGTATACACAGACATATGTAAGCATTGTAACAACCGAGCAGATCTTCAACACATAATCTGGGCATGCCCAAAGAAACAATATAACAATAACTGTTCAAAACCACAACAACCCAGTTTAATAATCAGAAATGAGGAGCAATGGGAGGCCGTGTTGCTCAGCTCGGACCCGGATGTTCAAGCGAGAGTAGTCCAAATGGCTGAAGACGCCGCCGCGGCTCAGGGGCTGCCGGCCGCCGTCTAAAGGGGGGACGGGGGAGGCTTCTAGTCATTACCCCCTCCTCTAACCACATTTCGGACAAAATAAAGTTATTTCTCTCTCTCTCTTAAGTGAGTCGCTGAACTTTTTGTTGACTCTACGCGCCGTGACAAAGTTCTTTTTGGGTGTTTTCGCGCGTGATTTAGTTTCCAAGCGTATGTAATTTGAGTTAATAGATGTAACTCCTATTCTGTAATTGTGTGTGCGTGTGTGTGTGTGTGCGTGTGTGTATGTGCGCATGCGCGTGTGTCTCTCTATGTGTGTGCGTGGGAGTGAGCGCCGAGTTGAAATACTTCGTAGTTAACGTGGCACTTTTTTTCGAACCACCTACTGGTCCGGTCCGCAACTTTCGGCGCCGCCTAGATCATTTTGTAGTTGAGTGGCGTCATTTATGAAAACCAGGTAGCAATTTTCATCGTGCGAAAAAGCGCGAATAAGAATTATTTAGTTTAAAAAATAAATTATGGGGTTTTAAGTGCCAAAACCACGATTTGATTATGAGGCACGCCGTAGTGGGGGACTCCCGAAATTTGGACCACCTGGGTTTCTTTAACGTGTACCTAAATCTAAGTACACGGGTGTTTTCGCATTTCGCCCCCATCGAAATGCGGCCGCCGTGGCCGGGATTCGATCCCGCGACCTCGTGCTCATGCAGCCCAACACCATAGCCACTAAGTATCCCCGGCGGGGGAATTATTTAGTTGAACTAAACCAAACAATTATCCTCTTTCCTGCATATGTAGGCTTATGAGCGTGAGTTGATTAAGAGAAAGTAAATTTAAGTCAATTAACAACCGCTCAATGATATCTTGGCAGCCGTCGTGAAGTAAATAGCCGTACGCAAGAAAGCGAAGTTATACGTATCGGGCATGTGTTATTCGCGGATGCGCATAACGTACAAGCCATGCGCTTTTCATAATCTCCCTGAACTCTGATAAACATTTACATCTTGAATGATGTAAGTTGCTTATCAATTGCCACAGTCTTAGAAGTTTCCCTGTGAGCAATCAGCCTCTTTTTTTTCTCTCTCTTTTTTTTAGAGACTTAGGGCAGTCCCAGAGGTCATGGAATACAATTTCTCGTCGTTTCATCGTTATGGAATACAGGCGCGTGCGTTAAGTTCTATATTGCCTATTTCGCAAACGCAACACGTATTTTGCACAGTGACATTGGTACAAATACGTTTGGCCCACGCGAATGCGCTTTAAATAAACTATCACATGTCTTCTTGGTTACCTTCTTTGAGCTTTTTAAGAGCCACGATTATGAAACAAATTCTCGGGTGTATTCTATGCTGCTTACATTATATGCGCTCAATACACCTCCGCGTTACGAACAGCCTAAGTGGCGACGGAGAGGCAAACCGCTCAGCCACTGCTTGGTACTCATTTTTTCGGAGCGCTTCCGCTTGTTTTACAGCTCTCCGCCGGGATCGAATCCAGGCCCGCCATAGAATAAAGAACCAACCAATAAAGAACCAATGGTGGCGCCATCTAGTTAACTTGCCTGGAACCGCCGCGTGCGACGACATGCGATTCAAACGCGATGCGATTCAGACGAGGCGCGCAAACAACGCTATCCCCATGTTAGATGTGCGCCACGTATTCTGAATACCTCTTCGGTACACGTTATGGCGTCTCCTCGCAAGGTACGAACCGCTGCTGAAGGAGCGAATCGTAGAGCTACGTGCGCGGCTATAACCAGACATCATCGGGCTCAGTAGACTGCTGTGCAGAGAGCCGCAGCTCGCCGTCGACGCCGGGCGGACAGTTCAGATCGTTCTCGTCATAATCGAGGCGAAGACACTTTGCCGCGAAGACGTTGTGCGTGGTGCCGAAGTTGGAGCTACTCTTGCGCCGCTCAACCAGCTTACGCTGTGACTGCAAGGTAGATATACCTAGTAGTGAAGCTTCCATAGAAGCCCATACGTTCAAAACATGGCGGTTCATCTGCGGTTCATAAAACCCCTATATATAAAAAGTAGCGCCAACCACTCCCCTCCTCCTCCTCCGTTCCACTGTCGCGCTCGGCGCGGCCAGCGCGATCGAGGCGCGATATCGACAGTGCCGCCGCCTACGTCGGGCCTGCCGTGGCAGACGACAGATAACGCGCTACCAGAGGAAATCCGCGGAAAACTTCGATCGCGCCCTGCGGAGAAGTTTTTGAGGCGCGATTTTGCTTCGTCAGTCAGTGACTGGCCTTAATAATGCCGTTTTGGAAGTAGCAACGCGACGATGCGAGAAGGCGCAAATACTAAGTGTGCAGCAAACGTTTGCGCTCGCCGGATGGTAAACAAAAAAAGTATTTTGCCCTCGCCTTGTCGGTTGCGGCAATTTAAGGCGCAGCAGCATGCCAACACAACGAAGTTCTTGTCCCTAACACGTTTGATCCGTTTGTGCGTACAGCACTTTCGTCGCACAGGCCCGAGAATGGCGGTCGGGGCAAGGTAAATATACCTGGTAGCGAAGCTTCCATAGAAGCCCATACGTTCAAAATATGGCGGCGCATGGTCGGTTCATAAAGTCCCTATATAAGAAAAGTACCACCATCTACTCTTTCCTCCGCCGCCTCCTCTCCTAAAGCGCTTGCTTTTTTCTTTACTTTTTGCTTGCGAAAGCTAAGTCGACGGTGGCGCGCCTAGAAAGTCCACGTTGAAGCTTTCAGGCCGGGAGCGCGCCGCCGCCGCCACCGGCGACTGCGGCTGCGCAGAGGACTTTCAACATAGCTCTGAGGAGGAAAAAAAGAAAATATAAAGAAGTGAAAAGCGCGCGCTATCATCGTCCAATCGGAGATACAGGAGAGAAAGAAGCGGCGTTTATCAAAGGATGGCGGTACTTTTCTTATATAGGGACTTTATCGGTTCATGGGGCTTAGCGCCATCTGTGTGAAGAGGGAACACTTCCGGCGGAAGAAAAAATAATGTGACGTATATCCGTTAAAAACAGAAGTGACGTCATTTAGTTTTCATAGGCGCGAAATTTGTTTTTGGAGGCCTGCCATTAGAGCTGTATATTCAAATTCCCCGCGATTCGACTTGATGGGCGTTCCGAGTTTTGAGAGCGGAAAGCGATGCAGGTCAGCCGTACGGGTGTCGAAATCGCATCGCTGCACAGAACATATTTTCTTTGGTGGCCGACGAACGCTTTGTGCGTAGCGTGCTCGTCCTTTCGTCTGACGCCAAGCCGTTCGGCCAGCGCTGTCACACGAAAACAACTAAAATAAACAAGTACCTGACGGTCGCAACTCACTACTTTTGACTGCACAGGTTAAGAAACAATAAAACTACCCGCGTCACCAAATTCAGGCAAACGTCGACAAGCAAAGCAACACAATATGTGAGGGGGGCGTATTCTAACAGGTGAACTTTACGAGCGCGCCTTTATACGCACTCCAAAGCTGCATTGCATGGCAAGTGATAGCGGCGTCAACACCCGTCGCTATCGATGGACGCTCTCACGCTGAGCGCTTAAAAAAAGAGTATTTATTGATAATGATCAAGTAAAATAGAGTTGCCTCTTCTTTTCTCGCCATGCGTACAGAAAATAGATTAGGATCGAATTTATTTTCGTTGAATGAATCTAACTGCGTCTCGCTTTAATTAAAAAAAAAACGCTTTTTTTCCTTTGCCAGTGTTTATTCCCACCAAACATAGTCGCGCTTCAATCGCTGTTCCCATAACTACCCTTGCTGATGTCGGTGACAATTCGTTCTGAACCGCTTTTCGCCCGAAGCTTCGTGACCTATGTGGATCGACCTTGGTCGGGGCGCGCTGGAAAGAAAAAAATATATATACAAAAGCGGCTTGCTTCCACGTGACACGGATTGGCCAATGGGGGAGCGGAGGAGGCTGGGGCGACAGGTGGCGGCGAGGAGGAAACGCCGGGGTGAGCGCGGTGGCGGCAAGATATAAGAATGGCGCTACTTTTTATACATAGGGGCTTTAGCGGTTCGTGGGGCTTAGCGCCATCTGTGTCAGGAGGGAACACTTCCGGCAGAAGGAAAAATAATTTGACGTCATATCCGTTAAAAACAGAAGTGACGTCATTTTGTTCTCAAAGGCGCGAAATTTGTTTTCGAAGGCTGGTCATTAGAGCTGCATATTGATTCGACTTGATGGGCGTTTCGAGCTTTCAGCGCGGAAAGCGACGCAGGAAAAATCAGCCATACGGGTGTCGAAATCGCATCGCTGCACGTAACATACTTTCTTTGGAGGCCGACGAACGCTTTGGGCGTAGAGTGCTCGTCCTTTCGTCGGACGCCAAGCCCGTCGGCCAGCGCTGTCCCACGAAAACAACCAAAGTAAACAACTATCTGGCGGTCGCAACTGACTACTTTTGACTGAACAGGTTAAGAAACAATGAAACTACCCGCGTCACCAAATTGAGACAAACGTCGACAAGCAAAGCAACACAACATGTGAGGGGGGGGGGGGGGGGGGCGTGAACTTTACGAGCGCGCCTTTCTGTCCACTTCAAGAGCTGCATTGCATTGCAAGTGATAGCGGCGTCAACGCCCGCCGCTATCGGTGGGCCAACGCCCGCCGCTATCGGTGGGCGCTCTTACGGTGGGCGCTGAAAAAAGGTATTTATTGATAACGATCATGTAAAATAGAGTTGTTCTTTTTTCGCCATGCGTACACAAAATTGATTAGGAATTTTATTTTCGGTGAATGGATCTAACTATGTCTCGCTTTAATTAAAAAACGCTTTTTTTCTTTCCCGATGTTTGTTCCCTCCAAACATAGTCGCGCTTCAATCACTGCTCCCATAACCACCCTTGCTGATGTCGGTGACAATTCGTTCTGAACCGCTTTTCGCCCGAAGCTTCGCGACCATTTAGATCGACCTTGGTGACTGTGCTGCGTGTGCCGCGCAGGCCTGTGACTTTTATTATTGCGATAGCAATTATATAGACACTTCAACCGGATTTCTGCCGTCGCCGTCGCCGTGAGGTTCCGTATAGATAAAATCTTCGCCGCGCGCCATATGCCCCAGCGGAAGCGTGCGGGGACGCGCGCTATCACGGAGAGCGAACGCACTCAATCTCCCACGCGCAAGCAAGGAAGCGGAAAGCCAGCGCCGGAGGGAGCAGGGGGGGGGGGGGGGGGCACTTCTCTGCCAACAACCGCGCTCGTCGCTCGTCCGCACAGTCTCTTATCTCTCCCACGGGCAAGCAAGGAAGCGGGAAGCCAGCGCCGGAGGGACCGGGGGGGGGGGGGGGGGCGCACTTCTACGCTGCCAACAACCGCGCTCGTCGTTCGTTCGACCGCACCGTCTCTTATCTCCACACGGCTCTGACCTTTATGCGCCGTGCATTCGCCGCTCAGTTTCCGTTGAAGCGATAGAGCGCACGTACCTTCGCCCGCTGCGCGGCGTATGCGCTCGCTGCCAGCGTTTTGACAGTCGTTGGCTGCAGTCATTCAGTGTGATCTATTCATGTTTGTGCGCGCTCACACCACGCTTGTTCATTCAGTTAGTAATAGTCGGGCCACATTTTCCAACGCACGATACACATGCAATGCTGCCCAGATCGGCAGTGCAGCACTACAGGTGTGTCCCTTCGCACGCGCTGCCCACGGTAAGCGCTTCTCATCAACACCACCGTTTCACACGCGCCTTCTCGTGGTCATCGAGTCTCTCTTCATGTCGGTCTACTTACGCCGCAGCACACCTGCTTGCTTAATCAGCTCATGTTTAGTACAATTCATATTGCTACCAAGGCCGCTCACCTTACTTCGTTGCGAAACGGTGACATTTTTTTACCGAAGCGCCTTCAAAAAAATTGTCACGCCGTTCTATCGGAAGCGTACTTTCGTCACGACAGTTTAACAAGGGATAAATTACTATATAACGATTCAAAGGGCCGAGTAAACAAGCGCGCGCATTGATTCTAATGCGGCTGCAGCGAGCCACTGGAGGGTTGAGCGTGCCGTGAGCACCGCGCTGGTCCGGGGAGGGGAGAATGACCGGTAAAAGGAATTTTGGGGCGTGCCGCCTGCTGGCAGCTTCCGGTTCGACGGACGACGCGGCGGCATCGGCGGCATGCCCGGCGCACGTGTTTTTCTGCGCGGTTTCAACTGTCAGTCCTGCGAAGCTTTGCGTCCGCTTTGTCGACTAGCAAAGTCGTACCATTCAGGCAGCTGATTTCTAGGTTTCAGTTAACTCTGGGCCCGACGATGGCAAGCCAAGAAAGGTAAGGATATGCTTTTATTCATAAGCGAGTTTTGGTTTTCGTTTCGGCAGCCTTTTTTTTTGTTTCTGGCAGGTTTAGCTCTATGATGTTTGCCGCTGCTTGGACGCACCGTTACTGACTGCTCTGCCTGCGTGTCAGTCAGACAGATGAAAAAGTTATCTTTATCCGATAGTTTATAAAGCGTATCGAAGCATTGCATAGAAAATCGGTTGCTGAGGCGATGGCTACAGTGGTCTAATAAATGCTGCTCTTTGATCGTCGCTGCAACCGATATCGTCAGTAACGGCGCAGCTATAGCGTAATTAGAAAATGAAGTGCTGAATATGTTTGAAAACTTTGTGCGCTGTCAAGGCCATTTCTCGGTCAAACTCGAGGCTCATTTGAAGTGGTACGCAGTTAGAAGTTTTCGCTTTTTGTCAACAAGATGGGGGAATGACCGCATCGCCGACATAATACGGCTGCGCATTACCTGTGTCTGTGTTCAAGGAATTAAGGTGGGCTAGTTGGTTACGAGTATTATGTATGTATCTCGCTTTGTCCCGTTTAAGTTTGCGCCGTAAATCCATGTTTTATAATACCTCTATATGTGCATGCGAGTATTGAAATAGTTCTGGTTGCTTGAGTCAATGTTAGAGAAATAAATATCTTGGGGAATCATTCCATGTCGGCCCTTACACAACTCATCGCCGCCTGATAAGTGGCACTGTACGTTGCAAGGCAGTCGTTACATGCGTTTACCTTTAACGCTTGAATTCGAGCAGCCAGCGGCTGAACAGCCGACAATAGTTTTGCTAGGCAACTGCAACCAAGTAGTCTTCGAGTGTAACAAAGTCGGACTGCAAGTGCATCAATAGGTTTCAACGGCGAAGTGGTGGCGGCGCCTGAGCTGCCTCGAACCGGAAACCACTAGCAGTCGGCGCATCCCAGAATCCTTCGCTCTTTTACGGTTCACCTATTTAATTAATCCACTTCATAAACTCTCAGTGAGGTTATCTGGTTAAAATGTGGTTGACCTAGTGCACGCTCGTACCTGCTACAGTCTTGCTAGCATAACACTCAGCTGCCTTTTCAGGAGTGTTAAGCCATCGCAGATAGATGCGGAGATGTATGGACACAAATCGCTCAAGAAGTTTTCCAATCACATCTTTGTGCTGATAACATGGGTTTTCTGGCAAGGTTACATTCTTTACAATAATTTCCTTCAGTGCTTTCAATGGTGTTGTTTCTCAGACAGCTCAGATCTTGAGCTTCAGCAAAAGACTTGAGAACTCCCTCACATCAGAAAGCAAAGTCCACAATTTCTCTGCTTGCATAAATGAAAATTTGTCGCCTTGGAGATTTTAATTTAGTTGAGCAAAGTGGTGTTCCTGTCCAGGTTCTTCAGCCGCTAGCATGCACATGCACACAGAGCAATGTTCCACAGTGCGGATAATCGGCTTTAACAAAAAGCCTGCCAAGTGGGCGAGCACATCTTCCCCAAGAGAAGAAACTTCCTCTAAGTCGAGAATGAAGTCGCTTCTCTCGTCACTCTCTTCCGACTGAGTGATGCTTTGTGCTTGTTTAATTTTTGCTGAGGAAATATAGACCAGGTAGGTACTGTCATCGATCGCGTATCCAGGAAACGAGTTTACAAGTGCCCCAATACTTCTAGCTACAAAAAAAGGTCAATTCACAAACGTCCAGAATATAAGCCTACGCCGTTGCTACAAGTCAAACACGGCGATCACATCATACCGCAGCCTTATAATCACTAGAAAAGGCACGCCAACATATACAAGCAACTTCTGTGTGAAAATGAAAAGGATTACAAACGGACATTATCCTTAACAAAATAATGATCCTCACTCGCACATCTTCGTTGTGTCCATCGGTACCCAGCTGTGACGTTTTACTTGCACTGCCCATTTCTTCCTTCACTCAACGTCGCGGAGGTAACAATATACCCGCGGCTCTTTTGCGGTCGATCAAGTGCACAGAGCGACAAAGCAGCCCGTCATGTTTCCTTAACAAGCACGAACATCACAAGGAACTACACAAAACACGAGCTCTCGCACCACAACGCCGCAAAGAAAGCAAATGGAGCGCTCGTCCGTTCAGCTTGACAGCCGGCGCGAAAGAACCAACACGGCGCCGAAAAGCCAGAGTGGCAGGCTGGCAGCGCGGGGCTATAAAACCATAAAACATTCTAGTACACTGTAGCGGGGCAGTTCAAAGGCTGTCCCCACCCTGTAAAGCGGCGCTGGCATCGAGGCGCCCTAGTTTAGTCTAAAGTCCCGATATAAGAAAAGTACTGCCATCCTTTGATCAACGCCCCTTCGCTCTCTTCTGTATCTCCGATTGGACGATGATAGCGCGCGCTTTCACTTCTTTATATTTTGTTTTTTTTTCCGCCTCCATGTTGAAATCGACGAGGGTGGCAATGCGGGCTTGTTGGTCTGTCATCATGGAATGGTAATCTGGAATAGAATAGAACACGCAATAGAACAATAGAACAATAGAATAACAACAATAGAACACGCGCGCCTGCAGCGCGCGTGTTATAAGCTTCTGTATCCGTAATAAGCAGCTTCCACAAGATATTATCTCGTTGTTTGGTGGTTTTACACCATCCGTCAGCCACGGAAAAATAATTCTGAAGATTGTACGTGCTGAACGACTTCAGCAGGCGCGTCTCCACCGAGATTACCTCAGCGTGCAGATGTTTAGCCAGTATGAACCGTGCATCGCAAGGAATCTTCTGCGGAGGCACCTTAGCTGATCAGGTCACCGAGTTCCTTTGGTAACCTCAACTAAGGCTTCTACGGGCTCACGAGAACAAGGATCGACAGAAAGCAACAAGCATTGTCCATGTTCCTGAAGGTTTGAGCCTTCCCAACAGTGTGGGCGAAGTTCTTGGGCTTGGTCCAAAATTTGCCCAAGCTACCAGCTGGACTAAACCGGAGCTTCTGTCCGGCGTACGTGAAGTGTCCAAAAGAGCCGGGAAGAAGACGGTGTGAGGATGAACTCGGAAGGTTTGGACGCCCTGTTATGATGTAAGCCCCAACCTTCTAAGTTACCTGTAAAACGCGTAGAGTCTTACCTGAAGAGTAATTCATTGTGTGTCATACCGGCCGACAAAGACGGTGGTTTTGCGGTTTTTTCCTAAAAATGTTTCTCGAAAAAAGCCGGTCAAGCCATTTCTGCAGTGTTCAATGAGCGCGAGGATGTGTCTCTTACGAAAGTAGCAGCGAGAGCAAGTGAAATTTGCAGGAAGTTGAATCAGGATAAACTAAGGAAAAGTTTACTGAAGTCAGATAAGAAGGTTCTAGATGTATTCTTTAATGCTAAGACGCACAAGGAGGAGGTTCCGTTTCGAGTCATAATTTCCGAAAGGGGCACATGGCAGAAGCAAGTGGCCCTGTACCTGCTTTCTAAGCTGAATATCCTAGAGATTGATGACCCGTTTCTTGTAAGAAGTTCTGACGAAGTCCTTGAATTTGTTAGGTGTAACGCCGAAAAGGGCTTAAAAGCCTTCTTAGCCGACGTCAAAGAATTATATTATTCCATTCCACAGGATGACCTTCTTCAATGTGTCGAGGATTGTATTGAAAAATATGGCGCCATAAGATTTTCACCGGAAGCAGGTGTTTCAGTAGAAGGGTTTTTAGAATTATTGCATTTTTACCTGTCATCAACCTTCATAAAGTGAAACAATATGCCACATCTGCAGAAGAAAGGCATTTGCATAGGATCGTGTCTGGCTCCCGTCCTTAGCAACCTATATTTAGCACAATTAGATAGGCGCTTGTGTGAACGCCTCACGGTATTAACAGGTTTTCAGCGAGCTTTTAGATTTGTCGATTATTTTTTGTGTTTCTGGATTGTCCTACTAATAATTTCCAAGAAAAATGTGCTGATGTTTCTGTGATTTGTCGCGAGTGCTTGAGACCTCTTGACGTGACTTTGAAATGCCTGTCAACAATAAGCTACGCTTTCTTGACGTTCAGTTTTTCTTTACTGATAGTAGGACCTGCTGGGCTTACAGCCCACGAGCTAACAAACCCCTTCTCCAATTTCATTCAGCTCATTCGAAGTTGGTGAAGAGGGGCATAACTAACATGTGTTTGAAAAACGCCCATAAGAAATCATGCCCACACCAAATGAAAACCAGTTTCGAGCAGCAGTCCGCGCGGCTTAAGGAGGTTGGTTATCCTAACCAGGTGTTGGTGCCGGTGGCAGAAAAGTTGCTCAAACAGGAACGTTCGGGACAATGCCCTCATGAGAATGCGAGAGCTAGCGGACGTGACCAGGTGAAAACCGCAGTGATCCCGTACATACACCAGATTTCGCATAGCCTGAAAAAGATAAGGAGTCGAGGCAAAGTGCGGGTGGTTTTTTCAGCTCCAAATAAACTAAGGACCCTGTGCAAATCCACTAACCCAATGAGGACAAGAAACTCGGTGTGTGATAAGAACCACAGAAAAGAGTTCGTCGGATGCACCGTAGGGGTGGTCTATCGTATTCCGCTGTCATGTGGCAGATGCTACATAGGCCATACCGGAAGATGTATCAATGAGCGCTTAAGAGAGCACAGAAATAAAGTACAGAGTGTATCAGGTGACGGTTTTCTTGCATTGCACTGCAAAACGTGTCGATGTCACCCTCTTCTAGATGACACCGCCATTATATACAGGGATAAACGTGAGAATGTAAGATTGATACTAGAAACTGAACAAATCCTCTCGGCCGCTGACCAATGTATCAGCAAACCGTCATTCTTATTGTCGGCGAGAGAGATTGATTATTTGCATATGCCATAAAACCTGACCGCAATTGCAGTGCATGATTCAGGTTCTTAGTGTTCTTGATGCAACAGCCTTAGATTGTCTTTTTGCTGTCATGTACCTATCTTCAGTGTTGATATCACTGCGCACGTGGCTTTTGTGTATAAGTACGACCGCTCCCGCAAATAAATTTCGTTGTTGAAAATTAGCGCTTGTCTTCGTCTTCGTTTCTTCTCGTGTCCGTGTTTGCATGCGCTTCCAGATTACCATTCCATGTTGAAAGTCACTCTGCGCTGCCGCAGTCTCCAGTGGCGGCGGCGGCGCGCGCCCGGCCTGAAAGCTTCAACGTGAACTTTCTAGGGCCGCCACAGTCGACTTGCTTGCGCAAGCAAAAAATAAAGAAAGAACACAAGTGCTTTAGGAGAGGAGACGGCGGAGGATAGAGTAGATGGCGGTACTTTTAATATATAGGGACTTTAGTCGCCGCTCCCGTGGTCCCTAAAATTTTGCACACGACTGTACATACCCTGATCCTCTGCACGGTGAAACTGACGTCCTCGACGCCCCCGAAGTCGACAGCGCGGAACACGTCCGAGGCCCGCGCCACGTGCTGCGCCACCAGCGCTGTGATGCGTTCGCGGGCGCGGCTGCCCTCTCCGCGGGCGTCGTCCAGGAAGTGCGCGTGCAGCAGGTGGTCCACGTTCACCTCCAGGTTGCACACGCGCCGCTCCCGGCCGCCGCCGCGCGCCCTTGTCGTGTCGTTGTCACCACGCTGTTGCTCGGACTCGGGCCAGCCCGGCCGCACAGAAAGTAGGCGGCGCCTCGTTGCCGCTGCTGCGTCGCCACGTTGTTCATCCTGAACGCAGAAACGACCAGCTCGTGTATACTCGCTGAAGCCCCAAAACGTTGCCCGGCCCACAGCTTGTACCGTATTTGCGGGGGCATAAGCTGCTGTTTTTAGATATCACGGGCATCTGACATTGGTGGACAAAATCTATTGAAGCGTACATCGATTCAGTAATAGACTTGGAAGTACAGATTTTAGGAGTCTTAAGGAACTCAGAATCGCTTGCGGCTTCAGTTCGCCTTTCTACACCAGTCTAGCTAACGCAGTTTCTTGCACAATAAAAAACTCCCATCTCTCGCCCACTACACAAGCTGTGTGATATATAGTCTCACTGTTGATGATATTATGCGTCACAGAGCGCCCGGCATAGACCGCTGACCAAGGTTTGGCGGGAGCCGTCATCCCTGTGAGGGTGGCATGGACGGCCCACCAAAGACCCTATGTAC
This sequence comes from Dermacentor silvarum, assembly GCF_013339745.2. Lineage (NCBI taxonomy): Eukaryota > Metazoa > Arthropoda > Arachnida > Ixodida > Ixodidae > Dermacentor > Dermacentor silvarum. The sequence goes on along the minus strand of NC_051159.1, from coordinate 182,219,796 downwards.
CGCTCCAGTTTTTCTTCCCAAACTACATGTAAGCAACTCGTGCCAAGCTATGCAGCCTTTCTCTACATTTATTCTTGCGTACATGCGTGTCCGGGCTGTAACAAACTGCACGCTTATAATCAGTGGGATCACTGACGTAGTTATTTAACGGGGACGGTCCACTGTTCCACCGAGAATGATACTACAACGCGGCCACATTTTATTGCGGTAGCAATTATATGGTCCTTCCAGGCGAATTTTCGCTGTCGTCGTCGTCGCCGTGAGGTTCCATATAAAGTCCATGCGGGATAAGATCGCGTCCGCGGGCCGTATGCTGTATGTACGAGGGAAAGCGTGCGAGGGTGAGCCGAGAAGAAAAGTGGCTTGATGCGCGTCGTATATACGTCTTCACGCGCGCGAAAGGGAGGAGGGAAGGGGGGCAAATTTAGGGCAAGTGAGCGCGCCGCTGCTCTTCTAGCCCGGCTGCTCATGGTGCGTCCACGCGAGCCGAGATGACTGGTGGCTTCGTGCGCGCTGTGTTATCGCGCGCTGGAGCAACAGGCAGCACGAAGGGGAAATCACTCGCCACTGCTGCTGCCCTTCATCACGCCAGCGTCCTGACAGCGCTTGTCCGCGGTCATCCCGAGTAAAATCTAGTATAGCTCACCAAGCGAATGTTTGCCCGTGCACGCGTGACACTACGGTTATGAATTCAATTAGTAAGCGCACATTTACTGTCATTCATACGGCCGATCAAACCACAACCTTTACTTCGTGTAGCTGTCTAATATTTTGCTATCGTTATTATACATTCGCCTTTCGAGAGAAACTGTGACGTTTTCGTTCAGCAACCTTTTTTGGAATGGTGTTAAACCATCAAGTGCAACAAGCGTTTATGAACCTACAAGAAAGGCTACACTTCACAGGTAGCGTAGCGAAAACAATCGAGAAGCGCGTTTCATTCACTGGCCAAACTGTGCTCACGGAAGATTCTTGAGAATCCATTCCGCCCAGCATGGCGTCCATCCAACTACGAACGTTGCCTGCGAGGCCGCAAAGGTGGCTCCCGTTCAATAAATTGTCTCTGGCGGGTACTTTCACGTCGTCCGGCGAGTACATGAGCGAGTGGAAGGAAGGCACCGGGCGGCGGCCGCCAAACAGCTTGCGCGACCGCTCCACGTAGAAGATACCCTGGCGGGTGCGTATGGAGCCTTCGAACACTCCGCCGTGCAGGGCGCCGAATACGCGGCTCGAAGGATCGCCTGCGAAGATGGCGAGCATTGCAGAAACACTTCTTCTTCTTCTTCATCATCATCACATCATCATCATCATCATCATCATCATCATCATCATAATCATCCTATATTTTATGTCCACTGCAGGACGAAGGCCTCTCCCTGGGATCTCCAATTACCCTTGTCTTGCGCTAGCGTATTCCAACTTGCGCCTGCAAATTTCCTAACTTCATCAACCCATCTGGTTTTCTGCCGACCTCGACTGCGCTTCCCTTCTCTTGGTATTCATTCTGTAACCCTAATGGTCCATCGGTTATCCATCATATGCATTACATGGCCTGCCCAGCTCCATTTCTTGCGTTTAATGTCAACTAGAATATCGGCTATCCCTGTTTGTTCTCTGATCCACACCGCTCTCTTCCTGTCTCTTAACGTTAGTGCTAAGATTTTTCGTTCCATCGCTCTTTGTGCGGTCCTTAACTTGTTCTCGAGCTTCTTTGTTAACCTCCAAGTTTCTGCCCCATATGTTAGCACCGGTAGAATGCAATAATTGTACACTTTTCTTTTCAGTGACAGTGGTAAGCTCCCAGTCAGGATTTGGCAATGCCTGCCGTATGGACTCCAACCCAATTTTATTCTTCTGTAAATTTCTTTCTCGTGATAAGGGTCCCCTGTGAGTAATTGACCTAGATAAACGTACTCCTTTACAGACTCTAGAGGCTGACTGGCGATCCTGAATTCTTGTTCCCTTGCCACGCTATTGAACATTATCTTTGTCTTCTGCATATTTATCTTCAACCCAATTCTTACACTTTCTCGATTAAGGTCCTCAATCATTTGCTGTAATTCGTCTCCATTGTTGCTGAATAGGACAATATCATCTGCAAACCGAAGGTTGCTGAGATATTCGCCGTTGATCCTCACTCCTAAGCCTTCCCAGTCTAAGAGCTTCAATACTTCTTCTAAGCATGCAGTGAATAGCATTAGAGAAATTGTGTCTCCTTGCCTGACCCCTTTCTTTCTACTTTTCTTGTGGAGAATCAAGGTAGCTGTGGAATCCTTGTAGATGTTTGCTAAGATATTCACGTATGCCTCCTGTACTCCTTGATTACGCAATGCCTCTATGACTGCTGGTATCTCTACTGAATCAAATGCCTTTTCATAATCTATGAAGGCCATATAGGGTTGATTAGGGTTGAGGGTAGGTTGATTGTACTCCGCAGATTTCTCGATTACTCGATTGATGATATGGATATGATCCATCGTAGAATATCCCTTACTGAAGCCAGCCTGTTCTCTTGGTTGGCTAAAGTCAAATGTTGCCCTGATTCTATTGGAAATTATTTTGGTGAATATTTTATACAATACTGAAAACAAGCTAATGGGTCTATAATTCTTCAATTCTTTAACGTCTCCCTTCTTATGGATTAGTATAATGTTGGCGTTCTTCCAGCTTTCTGGTACTCTTGAAGTCGTGAGGCATTGCGTATAAAGGGCCACAAGCTTTTCAAGCATGATATCTCCTCCATCTTTGATTAAATCTACTGTTATTCCATCTTCTCCATAAGCTTTTCCCCTGGTCATGTCTTTCAAGGCCCTTCTAACTTCATCGCTAGTTATAGAAGGAGCCTCTGTATCCTGTTCTTCACTACTTCGAATTAAAGTTGCTTGGCTGCTCTGGGAACTGTACAGTTCAGTATAGAATTCTTCCGCTGCTTTTACTATGTCATCGAAATTGCTGATGATATTTCCATGCTTATCTTTCAGTGCATACATCTTGCCTTGTCCTATGCCAAGCTTTCTTCTTACTGATTTAATGCTGCGTCCATATGTTATGGCTTCCTCAATCTTTCCCACGTTATAATTTCGAATATCCCTTACTTTGTTCTTGTTGATTAGTTTTGTCAGTTCAGCGAATTCTATGTGATCTCTTGAGTTGGACATTTTAATGTTTTGTTGTTTCTTTATTAGGTCCTTTGTTTCTTGGGAGAGCTTCCCTACTGGTTGCCTTGGTGCCTTACCTCCCACTTCAATTGCTGCTTCTGTGATCAACCTAGTTACGGTTTCATTCATTACCCCTATGTTGTCGTTATCTTCCTTTTCTAGAGCTGCATATTTGTTTGCGAGCACCAACCTGAATTGGTCTGCTTTTACCCTTACTGCCTCTAGGTTGGCCTGTTTCCTCTTGACTAATTTTATTCTTTCTCTCTTCAAATTGAGAGAAATCCTAGACCTCACTAACCTATGGTCACTGCACTTTACCTTACCTAACGCTTCTACATCCTGCACTGTGCTTGGATCGGCAGAGAGTATGAAATCTATTTCATTTCTTGTTTCTCCATTAGGGCTTTTCCAGGTCCACTTCCTGTTGCTGCGCTTCCTGAAGAAGGTATTCATTATTCGGAGCCTATTCCTTTCCGCGAACTCTACTAAGATATCTCCTCTTGCATTCCTAGAATCGATGCCGTAGTGGCCAATTGCTTGCTCACCATCCTGCTTTTGTCCCACTTTTGCATTGAAGTCGCCCATAACTACAGTATACTGAGTTTGTACCTTTCTCATTGCTAATTCAACATCTTCATAAAACTGTTCTATTTCTTCATATTCGTGGCTAGAGGTTGGGGCGTAGGCTTGTACTACCTTCATTATGTACCTTCTATTCAGCTTTATTACGACGACTGCTACCCTCTCATTAATGCTGTAGAATTCATCAATGTTGCCCGCCATGTTGTTATGGACTAGAAATTCTACCCCGGATTCTCTCTTATCTGGAAGACTTCTGTAGCGGAGGAAGTGGCCGTTGGTCAGCACTGTGTAAGCCTCACCAGTTCTTCTAACCTCACTAAGGCCAATAATATCCCAGGCAATGCCTGATAATTCTTCAAATAGTCCTGCTAAGCTAGCCTCACTCGAGAGGGTGCGCGTGTTGAACGTTGCCAGGTTCAGTTTCCATTGGCGGCCTGTCCGGACCCAGAGATTCTTAGTACCCTCTGCCACGTAGCAGATCTGACCGCCGCCTTCGTCAGGTGCTCCGCAGCCGCTGGGGACTGAGGGCCATGGGTTATTTGTCGGAGTCATGAGGGAGGTAGTGGCCGAATACTGCACCAGGGAGGCCACTTCCTGTTCTGGTGAGGGAGTGACTTTGATGAAGCTTAGTGGGCCTTCCTAGTTTGGTTGCACCTGAACTAGTATAGCCCCACTAGATCTCGGCAATATATTTTTTTTCTTGCCGGTGTCAGGCACCACTCCATGCCTGAAAATGTGGTGGACTGGAGTAGGATTCGAACTTACGACCTTCAGATTTGAGGCCGGGTATTCTACCTCTGCTCCACGCCAACAGCCTTACTCATTTACTCACTGCCAAACGGGTGCTTCTTTTTGGGCAGCACGAAAAGACAGTAGAGACACGCATACATTCAGGACCAGCGCTATTCTGTCTTCTGTCATCGTCTTTTCGCGCTTTTAATTTGCAGCATGCCAAACTACCTCTACATTCTCAGAACAGTTGTGCCGAACGACTAGATCTTAGGAACGGGGGCGCCAGACAAGAGCCAACAGTCAGTGTTAATTGGGCAGGCGAGATAAGCATTGCGGTTTCGCTGACAATTACTCCACCTAGCCAACGCAACCTGCTACGAAATAAGTGCAGCTCCTTCAGGGCAAAGTCTCGAAGGAAACGAAGAAGCTGACATAATATCTCTCAGTGCAGGTTATTGAGTTCATGAAGAACAAGCAGCCTGTTCATATATCGGCGAACGACTTTGCTGCTCTTTGATCAGACTACAAGATATGAAAGGGAAATAGATAATCATCGACAAATGGCAAATAGACATTACGAAGGAAAAGCTTTGTGAAAGTGGCACGAGGAGGGGGACAACATTCTTACTTGAATGCAGATTTGTGTTCATCAGAGATATGAGGAGGGGGACAACATTCTTACTTGAATGTAGATTTGTGTTCATCAGAGATACTAGTTCCAAAGCGAAATGTTGGTCGGTGATACAACGCAGACTGTAGCATCTGCGGGTACGTCGGAACATTTGTTAATGAGAATTATTTTGATAAATATCACCAAGCGACTCACCAAGCGCTTCTGAAATAGAAAAGTACCAGTGAACTGAACGCGGACAAGGTTACATGCCTCGCGCGCAACAAGTGGGCCCGTCCTCGTCGAGGCAACAAAGCTGCTAACTTCCAAGCTCGGGAAACACCACAACCAAACAAGCAACAAAGCTGGCGTCATCTCTGGAATATCTTTTTTTACCATGAGCACGTTTTCTAAAGTAGAAGGAACGTGCAAAAACGTTTCCACATACTCGTACGACTGCTGTTGGCTCGACGAAGACAAGTTCGACTATCGGAATTTTGGCACAAACCAAAAGTCCGATTTCCCTCCATGAAGTTCACCTCTCCAATTTGCTTTTGGCTTTAACAACGATTTTCCTGACGATTTCCAACAAAAATATCGAAGGTAGAAATCAAATTCTGAAAAATCTGTTGGATAGCCAAAAAAAGAAAAGGAGGTCACAGGTTCGCCCGAAAGGCGAAGCTTCAATTGCGATAGCAAATTAGTAGACAGCTACACGTATAGTAGTTTTCTCGGCTGTATAAAAACGTGAACATTCGCTTACTAACTAAATAACAAGCATGGCGTCATGCGCGCACATACAAACAAACACATATCACTCTATGAGCACGGACACTGTCAAAACGCTGGCGTGAGGAAGAGCGGCGGCAGCAGCGAGCGAATTGACCTTCGTGCCGCCTGTGGCTTCAACAAGGTAAATATACCTGATAGCGAAGCTTCTATAGAAGCCCATATGTTCAAAACATGGCGATTTATCGGTGGTTCATGGGGCTTAGCGCCATCTGTGTGAGGAGGGAACACTTCTGACGGAAGAAAAATAATGTGACGTCATATCTGTTAAAACCAGAAGGGACGCCATTTTGTTCTCAAAGGCACGTAATTTGTTTTCGGAGGCCTGCCATTAGAGCTGTCTATTCAAATGCCCCGCCATTCGACTTGATGGGCGTTTCGAGCTTTCAGCGCGGAAAGCGATGCAGAAAAGGTCAGCCGTACGGGCGTTGAAATCGCATCGCTGCACAGAACATACTTTCCTTGGAGGCCGACGAACGCTTTGGGCGTAGAGTGCTTGTCCTTTCGTCGCACGCCAAGCCCGTCGGCCAGCGCAGTAGCACGAAAACGACTACAGTAAACAATTATCTGGCGGTCGCAACTCACAACTTTTGGCTGAACAGGTTCAAAAACCATGAAACTACCGGCGTCACCGAATTCAGACAAACGTCGACAAGCAAAACAACATGTGAGGGGAGCGTATTGCTACAGGTGAATTGTTTACGAGCGCGCCTTTCTGCACACTTCAAGAGCTGCATTGCATTGCAAGTGATAGCGGCTTCAACGCCCGCCGCTATCGGTGGGCGCTGAAAAAAAAAGTATTTATTGATAATGATCAAGTAAAATAGAGTTGTATCTTTTCTCCCCATGAGTGTATAAAATTGATTAGGAATTTTACTTTCGTTGAATTAATCTGTGCCTCGCTTTAATTAAACAAAACCTTTTTTTTTCTTTCCCAACGTTTGTTCCCTCCAAACATTGTCGAGCTTCAATCGCTGCTCCTATAACCACCCTTGCTGATGTAGGTGACAATTCGTTCTGAACCGCTTTTCGCCCGAAGCTTCGCGACCTATTTGGATCGACCTTGGCTTCAAAGCGAACTAAGCGGCGAAAACAAAACACACGCAGTCCGTGCACCCAGCCTCTGCATTCATCGCAGATGGCTTTCAAGATAAGGCCTACGCGGCCGCGCTCGGCCCACACCACTTAGGTAGCACATGGCCTGTTCACTCCGATCCATGAGTCATGCTACTTGGTCCAAAATTTGCATTGCCAAGCCTGGCGTGACGAAAGCGGTGACGTCGAAATCACCGCTGCTTACTCGGGAGCATCCCCATTAGATTCAATGGCAATCGGGCCAGGTAGCATGAGGTCATGGCTCGGAGTGAACAGGCCTTGTGGTACCTAGGTGGTGTTGGATCAGCCGTGCCATACGCTGCCGCCGACGGAGTAGAACTCCCTCTGCCTCCGGTGCCTTGCGCGCGGTGGAAGACGGCGTGCTTCCTCCCTGCCTTTCTTCCTTGCGCGCGCGGGACCAAGTCACTATCCTCAGCTCACCCTTGCACGCTTTCACTCGCACCTACAGAATCCGGCGCGCAGCCACGGTGTTATCACACTTGGACTTTATACGAAACATCACGGCGACGGCAACGCCGATTATGACGGCGGAAATGCACCTGAAGTCTCTCTATAACTGCTATCACAAGACAAAAAGGTCTGAGTTGGAAGTAAATACAAAAACGTCTTCCGTGAGGCAGTCTGGGCTCCCGGACATGCCCAAGACAATACTCACCAACCAGTTGACCGCTGTATATGTGACCGAGTTCTGGTTTGAGGTTGCCCAACGTCTCTGTCTCGAGTGTGAAGTCCTCGTGAAATATGGACGAGTCCGGCCTTATCTTCAGTATGAAGTTTCTGCGACAAAGAAGCTAGTTGGCAACGCCTGCTATTTGATACTCTGGAGGATCTACAGGTAACGTAGGCTCACATACTGGGAAAGAAATGGGCCGCATATCTGCTTGCTTCGCTGCAAATGACGTAGAAAGACGATAATATTCTGCCACTCCTGATACGTAACACCCTCTCTTCTGCCCTCTCCCACCCCTCACGCTCTTCCCCTCCCCTCTCACTTCTCCCATGAAGGATGCAATTGAGGTTTTCCTGAATTCAATTAAAATTTCCCGTGTTCGCCTTGCTCTCGCGCCATCTGTCGGGACCTTTTATTATTGTTGGCTTAAAGCCGGCTACAAGGCCGCGGCTTCAGTCGGCTTGTTTTTAACGCATAGCGTCTCTTCGACACCATTTCTAACGCCTTGATTTTTCATTTACTAACGTAAAGACCAGTGCAGACGACAGCTACTCAGCCCGCGAGCTCGCCTCAGCCAATGAGCACTGCCGAAACAGCCGGAGCCAACGTTTATTGGCCGGAGATTCAGAATAAGGCGACGGCAGCGCCGCCACATTTTCCGCGTTTTTTTCTTCACTTTCGGCGCTTGCTAAGGCGTCCACTGGACTCACTCCCCCATTCTAGTACACTGTATACCTATATTTCATGACACAAGGTATAATGCAATTTTTCCTCCCAGACACATTGTTCAGCCAGCACTTTCCTTTTTGTTTTGTTCGCGTGGCCTGGCTGTAGCCTTGCAAGTGGACAAGGCAAGAAAGAGCGATCAGGAAGCATCAGACGTCACGGAGCCTATAGTCTTGTGAAGCTCACTTGCAAACTTGTAGCTAGAATTGCTAATACCCTGATATACCCTGTCACCGACATCACATAACACGTGACAAACGTCACGTGTTAGCCATCAGGCTAAAAATGATGTTCCACAGCCGCCCACCATGGTTCTGAGTGGCGCTGGCTTAGGGCTAGATCTCGTAAACATAAATACCCAAGTTAGTGGGCGAATTGATGACCGTCGCCGTAGCGCAATTGGTAGTGCAACGCACGCGTAATGCGGAGGTTGCGGGTTCGGTTCCCGCCGGCGACAAGTTATCTTTTCGTCCACTTTCATTTCCATTTTCTTCATTATTTTCTGCATTCCAATTCAACCACACTAAATTTCCCAGATGCTTTCCTTGGCTTCATTGTCTGTTGGCTTTATGCGGTCATGATTAACAAAATCGAGCCCCTCGGTTCCCCTTCTTCTTTGGTAACATCAACAACAGTATATTAGACTCAAATCCAGGGGATGGTGTGCTACTCGAACACATCTGTGGGAGATTTTGCTTATAAGATCTGTAGCCCTAGACCGACAGTATACTATTCATTGAAATATATGAGTAGACGTATGACATATAATGAAGCACCGAATTAAAGGTCGTAGAAGAACTGTGAGCTGAGATTTTGTTAAGTGCTCAATGTTCGCATCTCATGCATTGTAATAATTTAGAAGTCAGAGTAAAGCGTTTACTATAATTTGTTCGCCATATTTTATTTTTGAACGAGAGACGTTCCATATAACTCTGGATTTCGGGTACTGCATACTGGTGTATTCAAAGTTAAACTGGAAATACGTCCAAATATACTTTGCTGACACTGTATGCTGGAGTACTATGTCAGTGGAAGAATTAGATCGTATAGACCGCGTATTCTCAGTATGCTGTAACGCGCAAGAAATATTCAGTGTGCTGGTTATCGTTTGCTATTATGCACATTTATTTTTTTTTCTAGTAATAAGAATACTTTTTAACGTTGTGGTTCCCCATACGCGGTGTTCAAAACTGATGTGCGAAGTGAACAGAGTATCAGTTATTATTTTTACACTCCTCGGTAAAATATCAACTTCATTTAGAATTCATGTAATACGGCTAAGCAATATATATACACACAGCAATTAACAACTGAGAGCCGCGGTCGCTCAATTGGTAAGAGCATCGTATGCCTAATGTGAAGACGTGGGTTTTCTGCCCAACCTGTGGCCCGTTGTTTTTTCATCCATTTTCATTTCCATTAATTTATCATTACTTTAATTCAATTCATAAGTACAAGTAATTACCCCTATGCTGTACTTGGTGTCCTTGTTTGCTGGTTTATGATGTGACTAATAAACATCAGGCCCCTAACTCGCTTTTCTTTCTTCTCGTTCATATACATATATATCCCGGTACCTTAGTACCGTGTTTTTCCTTTTCTGCGTGCGCCTGCACTTCTTTCAACTACTTCCTTCATATACGTATATGTCCATATTCGCTCCGCAGAGTATCTTGTATTGTGCAAGAAATCTTACTTGTCGAAGGCAAAGAAGCGCAGGAAGATAGGATTGTGCTGTTTTCGCTGCTGCAGCAAGGACCGCCTGAGGCGCACGTGGTGGCGCTGCACGCGCAGTGGTTCATACCACAGAGGCTCGAAGTGCGCCACCCACGCGTTCAGCCGGTGAGCTGCAAGGGAATACCGAGAAACTGACAACGTTGTACCTGACGGCAGCATTACGCCTGTAGCCGCCACCTTCCTCAGCAGCGCCGCATTCACTAGGACAAACAGCTGGTGAGCACGCTGTCACCGGCGAAAACATCGGAAAACTCTGACACACTTCTGCGTTTGTTTGTTTTGAAGCGAGAGCTACATTCACCGTATTCTCGCCGTTTCGCTGTGGTCGATGGCCGCATCGCGAGATGAGCCGTTGCCTAGCAACTGCCGCAGCTGGCAGCGCCACTCGCCGCGCCATCTGGCATGACGTCAGAGGAGGAGCCAGTGAAACCGCGTTGCAACAACAGAGGAGGAGCCGGCGTTGCATCGTATATATAGAAGGGGCGGCTCGGTGGGATTCGTCGGCAGATATGGATAGTGAGTCGGAGAGACTAAAAGAAGCCAGGCTTCGTCGTCGGAACGAAACCAAGAGGAGGCAGCAAGCCGAGGAGACGGAGGAAGAACGAGCCGCACGCCTCGAGAAGCGTCGTAAGTACGAAGCGGCCAGGCGAGTGGATTCAGATGAGGATAGCACCCGAAACGTGTTCAAGCCACTGGACGACAACCCCTTAGCCTCCCGCCTCACCGACCATCGGGTCGTCTTTGTGGCAATTGAGAAACACCAAGATGAAGACTTTCAAAATAAAAGCGTTACACTTTAGAAATGTCTAGTCTTTAATGTAACCATAACTTAACGAGAGGTAACAACCAAACCTAAACACTCATACATACGAAGCTAAACGATAAAAGATGTAACCGTAGAGAAAACCAAGCTAAACAATAAGATTCACCGTACCTCTCGCTACGCACACCCAGACAATTGAGTTAAGCCACAGCCAATTTTTTTTACATGTACATGTCAGCCAGATATACTGGAGGATTAGTTCTGCAAGTGAACATGTAACCGAGCACACGATATCATGCCCTATATTTCTCGGTTTCCGCATTGAAACAACGTGAAAGAACAAATCAGGAGCGCCAAGTGGCACACTTGAAATGAACAAACAGCATCAAAACATATTGATGCATCATCATCATCAGCCTATATTTTATGCCTACTGCAGGACGAAGGCCTCTCCCTGCGATCTCCAATTACCCCTGTCTTGTGCTAGCATATTCCAGCTTGCGCGTGCAAATTTCCTAACTTCATCATCCCATCTGATTTTCTGCCGACCTCGACTACGTTTCCCTTCTCTTGGTATCCATTCTGTAACCCTAATGGTCCATCGGTCATGCTTCTATTTATTTTTGAAAGGTCGGGTTCTAGAGTTGCCAAGCCAATACAGTGGTAGAATGTCATCGTGAGTTTTGTTAAGCCATGTTATGTCGCGCATGAGACGGTGAAACCAAACAGCCTGAGAAACGCCGGCGGAGTAATTTGGCGTTAGCTATATGTGACGCTTCATAGGAACGCGCAAACTACCTGAGCGTCATAGCACTCGAATAAGCAGCGTGGCTGCTGTCTTTTCGTCAGATGCTTTATCAAGAATGCACTTCCAGTTCGAAGCAGTCGGGAATTCAGTCCATAAGTGATAGCTGTAACCTCACAATTTGGGGAGGTATTCTGTAACAGGTCCACCTAGTGGACATGTCCATTTCGTCTGCTGTTGAAGTTATGATTGGTTGGGCTGGGGTGCGCTTCAACAGGAGCCACGCGCCACAGCCAATCAGCACTTCAGCAGCAGACGAAATGGACATGTCCACTAGGTGGACTCTTACAGAATATCTCCCCTGGTTGATTCTTCCTTGTTGCCTACTGAAGGATGCCGCACGCTTTTATTCTATGGTTTTGCTCAAAGATGTGGCTAAATTCAAGTCTGCCGATGTGAATAGATGCCGCGTAGCTATCACAAATGCCCTTTTGTGACATTAGTAGGGATCTCGCTAGACTTTATTGTTACTGGTAAATAAAATTTCATCTCCAATGACCCATTCTACTGGTCTCTTTCGAACGCTCTATATGTCGCTTTCGCGGGGCGATTTACATTGGATGGGTCAAAATCAAGTGCTCGGAACGCATTCACCTTTTTCATTCAGAGCGCCGCACTCCAGAATCGGATCAATGTGCTCGGAAGCATGCTCTACTTCGAGCTCGGTATATATATGACCAAGATGTGATGTAATTCCGATCACGTGGCTGCTCCGATTGCTTTTGCAGCAGCAGTACGTTCGGCTCGGTCATGCTTTCTCTAGCTAGAATGTCGAGGAGCCTCTGCATCGGTGCAAGTCGCGTCGTAATGCAGTAGGAACCAGGGAAATGTAATGTAAGTGTAAGAAGGGTTTTTTTTTTCATTCAGCGTGATCGGCATTTTATATTTATATCGTCTCACAACTATCAATGCATCCTGCGGCCATTTTTTTTTAACACGATAGTGTTTTATGCCGCCGTCCACCATAAACTTCATGTAACGGATGGGACGTCGGTGCAAACGCGTAAAATATGGTCTCTTGACAGGGATGGCGTCGCCATCTTGGAGCGGTGAAGCGAAATACTTCATCATGACACTAACGAGGACCTACAGTGAGCGCTTCGGCAGTCTCAGCGCAGCGGAGGCTCGAACGCGTTGTAGCCTGGTGTAGGCGATGTAGGCCTTCTGCTGAAGTGACGATGCAGTTTCTGCACATGGTTTGTCTTTCGCGTTCGATTAGCCTGTGGATTCTCGTCGCCTACGAATTGCGGCTTCAACGTGCATCAGGAGTGCTCACACGCCGCCTACTGCTTCGCTTGCGATGACTGCTGCGCTAAGCGGCGCAGAAAGGCAACGACGTCGATAGGCGAATCTAGCTTTAGTCCGGCGAGAGACATGCCAGCGTCAAGCAGAACGCATTCGCGCGATCGCGGCGCACGCGTTGCGAACTCAGCCCCTCGCATTCCTGAAGCTGAGCGCGTCGCAATTCAACTGGCTGTCCAAGACGCTACGGAGCCGAAAAAAAAAAAAAAAACACCGCATAACCACGGGGTGAATGATGATGAGTGGGCGAAGCTCCGGAGAGAATCATCGGTAAACCGTGAATCTTCCGTGTAATTCGCCCAGTCTCGCCGCACTAAATCGAACGATTGACTTCCACCAATGATACGCGCCATATGTGACGTCATTCCTATTTTATAACAGCGCCCTTCATTATAATTGCACCATCTCCCGCTTAAGGGGACGCTAGCACAAACGCGTTAGAAACGTGCAGTACTCTCTAGTAAGGGGGAGAGGCCACAGCGTCTTACCAATGCCTCCTTTACTAGTAAAGGAGGCATTGGTCTTACGCAGCCGTTTACACATGCCGGAACGTGCACCGCGTTTGCCGACGCCATCAGCGTTAATGAATACGGGGGTAAGGTGGAGAGGCCACAGCGTGTTACACCAGCTTCGTACACGGGCCGTAACGCGCTAGCACAAAGGCGTTAGAAACGCGCAGTCTTTCGTTAATGTTGGGTATTTATTGCCATCGTGGCGCGTGTGTCCATGTGCGCTTCGTGGCGTAGTGGTTAGCGCCGCGCGTTCGGAAGCGAGGGGTCCCTGGTTCGATTCCGCTACGGCCACAACTTTCGGAATTTTTTTTCTCATAAAAGTAGACGTGGCTACCTACGACGACGACTACTACATACTACAGAGGAGGGACAGACCCACACCCTAAGGAGCTTCGCCCCTAAAAGGCAAACGCTTGCACTAGGCCGCGCAAAGCTCAAGACACAGCGAAGCTGGCGTATTGATTGCGTCTCTTGATTGTAGCTAGGTTATCTCTTCCTCTCCCTTTCTTTCTTTATTTCTTTTTCTCTCTTTCTCTCCTTATTTATCTTTCTCTCGTTCTTTCTCTATTTCTCCTTCATTCTCTTTCTCTCTCTTTATCGCTCTCATTTTGTCATTCTCTCTCCCAAAGGAAGTTGTGTTGCAATCGTCAGTACAATGCAACCATACGATTCCCATAAATGCACGTTCTGCAAGCGTTGGTGTATAGCGCAGTGGTTATGACGCTCGCACTCGGACCGTGGGTACCCGGGTTCGAATCCTGCCTTGCCAAGAACCTTCATTTGTCTCTCGGGCAGCGAGTGCAGACGCGCCAGGATGACGTCACGGCGCATGCGCTGTAGCGCGCATGCTGGCTGAAGTTCGGCGGAGCCGTGTCTGTGTGGCGTCGCCTGGTTGCTACGGCGCGGCAGTTTCGTGCCACACGCACGGCTGGCTTAAACTGCGGAAGAAGACGACGCTCGAGCTGATGATGATAATTTCGCGGCCCACGCACAAATTACGGCTGGCTTGAACAGCTTCGCTGTTAAAACTCTCGTACCTTCGCCGAAGCGATTCGGCAGCAGGACGCCGCGTGCCACGCAAATGTGCAACCAGGTCGCCGACCCGCAAATCGTGCGCCTTTCGTGGCAGCGGACCGCGAGTTTACGAAGCAAACATGCAACAGCTTCTGCGAAGACACGTCTCACTTTCGTGTTCTACCGATTCGCATGAAAGAGGGATCAACCATATTTTCTTCTCGCTCACCGCTAGTTGGTGTCGTCAGCATTATCATTGTGCAGGAAAAACGGACCTCTTCATTCACTATACGTGCTATCGCATTTTGCTGGTAACAACTAGCAGCTCTATGAGACAGTGATTCATTTCACATATACCTTAAGTCGGTAAGAACTGTGTTTTACATGTTGCATAAGGCATCGAATCCGCGCACTAATAATGCATGACGCCTGCTGTGCTGTGTGAGCACTGAGTTGACCTTAAATGACAAAAACGATGAGCAGGGTTAAGAAAGAGTCCTCTCTTTTGCGTTCTATTCTGTCTTACCTAGCATTCAAGATACAGCAGAAGTAACGTTTGTGGTCGGCAGGCAGAAGTACTGTCTACATGTCGGAACAAGGAGAGATGGTCCTGAGCTGCGCTCACCTTCGGCTGCCACGATAGCGACGAGGACAAGAACGCAAGCCGCAGCTTGCACGCCATGCTCCATCTTGTCAGCCTTCTTTTTCTTCCTTTGCTTTCTTCTCGGTGCTTCGTCTGGAAAATTTTGAAGGTCCACATCTGATTTACGTTTTCCAAGGAATAATGCTATTCGCACATTGCAGTACACGTATATAGCTGCAATTTGAAGTTCGAAGTTTACTTATTAGGCCATTGCGTACATTGCGCGTACCGAGGAAAAAAGGTGAATGCGCAGCTTAGCGAGCGCATCGCCCCCTATTGCATTGGCAACAGTCAGAAACTTGTCCTAGTAAGAATATAAAATCATCGCAAAGGAACAAAAAATGTCGCTCCGTAGCATTCGGCATCACAAAAAAATACCACATACAGATTGACACATACGCAAACTAGATTAACACAATCTAGATTACTTAGACTAGACTAACTTATCAAGCACGCACTTAACCGACAGAATTACCAGTTTATGAGCACACATGGGTAAAATACAGGAGATGAAAAACTCTTTATAATTTTGCTGGCGTGTACACAACCGCTGATATGTTACTCTGCATAAGGAGAGGGGAAATGAATTCAATATTGCAGCGGAGAAAAGAAAAAAATTACCGACGATTACGATACTCCCTAATGCTAAATTTGAGCGCAGCACTATACGTATTTTCATTCCGCGACATACTGGCTGGCGCAGAAAATTTGTCTCGTGCGGCGCGTTGCAAACAAAGTGTGGTGCGACTGCCTCGCTAATCTGGAGATCGCGGAAGCCAGCGCGTGAGTGACGCGTGGGCGCGATTCGCAGCAGCCGCCACCGACAGACCTCCCCGACGCCGCGTGCTACTCTGGCGCCATCTCGTAGCCATCGCCGCCGCATTACGCTTTTCCTCTCACGCTTTCTCTATGCCCTCCTCCGCTTTCCGCCACATGGTTCCGCTACACCCTCCTCTCCACCTTCCTCCTCGCGCCTCTTCGCTCTCGCCGCTTTTCACTTTTTCATCTTTCGTAACGCTCGTTCGCTCGGTTACGCCGCCGACGCCAACGCTCGCCGCAGGAACGGGCGCCTAATAGTTGCTCTTAAAAAAAAAAGTGAGAATGAAAAAATACAGGACAGCGTATTGAGTTCGAACAGACAAACGAGTCAAAATAAAACGACAAGCTCAGAATAATACAGACAGACAAAGAACTTTAATGAAGGTCCTGAGAAGCTGCGTTGCCCCCTCTCAGGCAGGCGACGAAGCCGCGGGCCGCACCCACGTCGGGACGACAAACAATATAACTCATGAAATTTGGACAAGGATATCTTAGAGTTAGAGAATGGGTACCAAGAGAAGGGAAGCGCAGTCGAGGAAGGCAGAAAACTAGGTGAGGTAATGAAGTCAGGAAATTTGCAGGCGCATGTTGGAATCAGCTAGCGCAAGACAGGGGCAATTGGAGATCACAGGCAGGGGCCTTCGTCCTGCAGTGGACGTAAAAATAAGCTGGTGATGATGATGATGATGATGATGATGATGATGATGATCTTAGATCTATTTCCGCTGCTTATCAGCCACAGTGGTTTATATACCGTGAAGTGGACGTGAACCTTCGTGTGAGTCGTAATCACACATATCGGTAATCGTATAAAGAAGATGCGAAAGCTAAAAAAATTATGCGTGGCCATTCTATCGCAAACACCAGAGACCAGCGGAGCTGGGGAAAGCCTAGTAAAGTAGTGGCAAACCACACACTTTGTCTAACTTTTGCTGGGATTCCCCCATCTCCGCTGGTCTCTGGTGTTTGCGATAGCAGAGCCACGCGTAATTTTTTTCCGCTGCGAAAAAGAGGACCGCCTAAGCGAGCGCCCATTAGCACCGCTAGTCCCAAGTCGTCGCATGTTGAAGTTCCTGAGCACCCGCAACCCAGGATCTTCCAGTCTGCTCTGTTTCCTGGCGCTCAGGATTTCTTCGCGATGTTCTGCGTAGTACCGCGATGAATTCAACCGGCCCCGTTCACGAGCCTCCGGATCTTCATTTCTTCGCCTACGCGAGCTCTCGACTTCCCGCAATCTAAACTCGGGATGTTCTCTTCTGCGACGCTTGGTTTCATCTTCACTAGCTCTCGCTTCAGTCTTTCGGAAGCAACGAGTGTCCAGTTCTCTGGTCGAAACCTGCCGAGCCGCCGCCAGAGGCATCGGCTGGAGTCACTGACCCCGGGCGCGTTCGGCGCGAACGCGGAGAAACGCAGTCGGCGTCGGCAGCAGCCGTACGTCTCACTACCACATGCCTCATTCCTCCTCTCCACTACGCATCCGCTATGCTGCGCGATGCTATTTTTATACTCTGCTTTCACTCTCTCTCCCCTAGCTCAGCAAAGCTGCGGACGACGGAATGATCATTATTGGCGTCGTGCGCTACCGATGGCGGCGCTGCGAACGGCGCCCCCGTAGGTTGCCTACGCTCCCGTGACATCAGAGAGGGGACTCGTCTTGTTGTTGTTGTTGTTGTAGCCTATCACGCCTGTGGCTCCTACCCACGGAGGGGGACTGGCCAAGAAATGGGTGGATTATTCCAAATTAATATGGAGGATACATTTCCGAATATCTATGAAATTAGTATTGAACAGCGTAGAGTTATATGTTAAAGTAAATCAAGAAAGTCATATCGAATGAGTAATCATTAATTTGAAAGTACAAAAAAAATGTCACAGTTTCGCCCTAAGGGCGAAGCAATGAATGCGATAGCAACACAGCAATGTCATACGAAGTAAGGTGAGCGGCTTTGGTAGCAACAACACGCAGAACTGTTGTCGACGCCATCGGCGTTTTGCCCGCGTTGCTCAAAATGCGTGCGGCGTTGGTGACTGTTGCTGGAGCCTCTGATATAAATAGGCACTTGGTGCCGCAGCTAAACGTCGCCTCCCTTCCCTCCCCCTCCCCCACGGCCTCTCGCACGTCCGAAGAAGGCGCGTTTGCTCTACATATATGGTGATTGTAAAGGAGAAAAGAGACGCCTACTTCTGCAGCCCTTAAGCGAGCACGGCGCAGAACGCGCGTTTGTTCTCCGCCGTGCGTTCACTCCCCGTGAAAGACGCGCCCCTCGCGCCCTTTCACTCGCACATACAGCGTTCGGCGCGCGGCGACGATTTCATCTCCAAATGACGTCATACGGAACCTCACGGCGACGGCGACGGCGACGGCGACGGCGACGCCGACGGCAGAAATCTGCTTTTGAGTGTCCATATAATTGCTATCGCAATAAAAAGGATAGAATTTAGCAGGGTATTCGTTTGGAGTCTGTAAGGAACCTTTGGACGGCGAAGCAAGCATCCCTGTGGCTGAATCCCAAAGTGGACGCCCCGAACGAAAGAATATTAGGTTCTGTTAAGTCCAGGCCAAGCCTTCGAAAAGGTATTTCCAACAATCGTTTTCTTGCCGCAGTAAAGCGGCGACAAGATAGAAGAAAGTGGTGTATCGTCTCTTCCTCATTACAAAACGGGCAGAGGGGGGAGGGAACCAAACCCGACCTGTGTAAGTAGAAATTTAGGGAGGGTATACGGCAACGTAATTTGGTGAGAGACACCTCAAGCATCTTTATGTTACAGGATTCGCTACGCCAGGGAAATATCAGGTGCTTATAATCTGGAGAAGCAGTCAGAACTGGGTTTGATAAGGCTTTTCTAATTGATCGCATCCGAAATCTAGCCGCCGTGATGTGTGCAGTCACTGGTAGAATGGGAAGAACAGGGCCGGAAAGTGAGGTCTTTGCCAGTGAATCGGCAGTTTCATTAAAAAACAACCCTTTATGACCAGGTACCCAAATCAAATGAACACATTGCACATGGGCAGGAACTAGCAAGTAAAATAGTTTTAGCATAGGTGAATCATTAGTGGCGGTAAGGGAAGAGCAAACAGAAAGGGAGTCAGTAAGGATAGCAGCTGTGGTAGTCGTTTGGTCTAATTTACGTAAAGCTAGGATTACTGCTAAAAACTCGGCCAGAAAAATAGGCACAAAATCGGGCAATCTTAAAGAAAAAGACCAGTCGAGTGCAGGACAAAATATCCCAATGCCAGTCTTTTCCTCGCTCTGTGATGCATCTGTTGCAATGATAATATTTGTTCCTAGGGAGCTTAGGTGGTCTTGTAACATGGCGTTTAAGATGCTGTAAGGTAGTAGTTTTGCGTGGTTTGGGAAAATATCGTCGAACCTGATATCCAGGTAATTTGAATGAGTATTGTTAGGAAGCACATCGCGAATTTGCACATTTAGTGGTTCAAGTAATTTTTGCACATATATAATCTGTGGTGTATGAAACCTGGGCCAATGAACGGGAAAAAATAATTGTGGATCGGAGATGAAAATTATTTGAGGACGGCTTAATGGTGATTCATATAGTCGTAAGAAAGTCTGAACGGTCAGAAGGTGAAATCGGCATATAATAGGTGGGATTCTCGCTTCCAGATATAATACGGCATTTGCAACGTATTTTGGAAGGCCTAAGCACAGACGTAGCGCCTCTCGCTCTAATAAAACTAGCGGTCGAAGCTTGTATGACGGAACACCTGAGAATAAAACACAGCCAAATTCTAATACTGGACGAACGTACATTTTATATACCATCAAAAGGGATTTTTGTCGTTTGCTACGATCCGGCTTGAATAGCTTCATTTTCATGCGTTTGCTCGCGCTCTGACTGCGTGCTCGCCTAGGACGGCGCTCTCCAATTACCATCTGTATTTTTTTCTACTGTTAATTTCATTATTGCAAGCACTATGAGGACACCAAACCTTGTACGTTAAATTTATTTTCCATATAACCGCCCGATATGATCCCGCAGTGGCGCTGGCGTTGCGCTGCTTAACTCGAGGTCGCTGATTCGACCTCTTCCGTGGCGGCTACATTTAAATGGAGGCGAATTACAAACACGCTCGTGTGTACTTAGATTTAGTTGCTCGGGGGTCTAAAGAACCCCAGGTGGTCAAAATTATTCCCAAGTCCTACACTACGTGCCTGATAATCATGCGGTGGGTTTGGCGCGAAAATCTCAGAATTTATTTTTTACATATATTTTACATTTTACATATATTTTTTACATATATTTTACAATTTTTCATCTAGCACCATCTCTCGCGGACAGGGAGACGATCTCGTGACTCAGCCATAAAACATCACGCCGAGCCAGTAAATGAGAATCGTCACAGCTTTGAAAATGAAGCACGGTCGCAGGGCTCATGCGCAAAAGTTAGTGTTGATAAAGCGGCATTGTAGTTCAATGCGAATTTCACATTTTCTTGTCATTCCAGTAACTTGGGGTTCCAAATGTAAAACTTTTTCTGACAACAAAAGTCTCGTTATTTAACTGGGAAGTGATTTACCTTGAACATTAGTGGGGCGCCACACGCTATCGTTCCCAATTGCCAAGCATGCCTTGCACAATTTTCTTGCAGATAAATCTCAATACAACTTTCTAATGCAAAATAAAAAAAATTGGTTGTTTTAGGTTAGCATAATACTATTTCCATTCAACGCACTTTCCGATTACCGGTAGCCACTCGGAAACCATTATTTTATCAGCGTTAATAAATGTATTATGTTAAAAGTGCAGAAATGCTTCTAAACATTTCGCCTTCATAATCTGCCTCCCCCCTCTCCCCTCCTTCTTTTTCTTTGTGTGTTCAGAGGTCCAGCAACTTATTCGGTATCATCATCAGCCTATATTTATGTCCACTGCAGGACGAAGGCCTCTCCCAACGATTTCCAATTACCCCTGTCTTGCGCTAGCTGATTCCAACTTGCGCCTGCGAATTTCCTAACTTCATCACCCCACCTAGTTTTCTGCTATCCTCTACTGCGCTTCCCTTCTCTTGGTATCCATTCTATAACTCTAATGGTTCACCGGTTATCCATCTTACGCATTACATGACTTGCCTAGCTCCGTTTTTTCCTTTTAATGTCGACTAGAATATCGGCTATCCCCGTTTGCTCTCTGATCCAAACCGCTCTCTGCCTGTGTTTTAACGTTAGGCCTAACATTTTTCCTTCCATCGCTCTATCGCTCTTTGTGCGGTCTTTAACTTGTTCTCGAGATTCTTTGTTAACCCCCAAGTTTCTGCCCCATATGTTAGCACCGGTAGAATGCAATGATTGTACACTTTTCAACGACAGTGGTAAGCTCCCAGTCAGGATTTGGCAATGCCTGCCATATGCACTCCAACCAAATTTTATTCTTCTGTGAATTTCATTCTCATGATCAGGGTCCCCTGTGAGTAATTGACCTAGATAAACCTACTCCTTCGCAGACTCTAGAGGCTGACTGGCAATCCTGAATTCTTGTTCCCGTGCCAGGTTATTAAACATTATCTTCGTCTTCTGCATATTAATCTTCAACTCCACTCTTACACTATATCGGTTAAAGGGCCTTTAAACCACCCAGAGGTTGAAATTTACACTACTTGTGGTGTTGCAATTGTGCGCGAGTCTACAATGAACACGTAGCCGCGAGAACTTTTCGAAATAGTGCCGTAATAGTGGAGTTACACGCGTTTGATGATCGAAACACGGCCCTCGCTCGTTTCGCTCTTTCCTTCGCTGCTCGCTGTTCGTCGACTGGTATCTCCTCCTCGCCGAGTGCTCCTACAGATGTCACGTGACATACGTCATCGCCAACGCGTTTCTCAAAACACTGTCCACTTCCGGTTAAGGCACGTCCATGATAGCGGCAAATATACCGACGGTGATCCGGCGTCCAGAGCCGTAGAAAGTTTGCCGCGCGAGAGGTGTCCAAAGTAGACGGCAGCTCGGCCAGCACACCGCCCGCAACGCGATCGACCATCCAATCGACGACCGCGAAGCTGCGCGCCTCCGCTACCGGAGGCGAAAACATCGGCTGCAGCTTTTGTTCCAAGCAAAACAATTTCCGCTAGATAAATCGATGCACAAATTGTACATTTTATGAAAAACGATATCCACTGTCAAACGTTAAACATGAACGAGAGTTCCGATATTGTCAAGCTCAGCTACAGAGCACGGCTACCGATGGCAGACGACCGGCTCGGCTCTGCTCTCATCGCAGCCTACGTCGCCGCTAATATCAGCGTATTTTCTTCTGTGTACAATAATTGCGAAGAGTGACAACAACGGTAAGAAAATATTGCGGCTTGTGAGTGTCGGCGATTCATTCCGAAGCGCCGTCCGCTTTAGCTTTGAAGTGAACCGGAGAAGGCCTATAGCGACGATATCGGGACCGTCGAGCGAACAGCGGCGGTGAGGCTGCCGCACAAATGGGTCCCGGTCTCATCCTCTCTACGGCAAGGAAATCTCGCCGTTTGCGAGCAAAACCGTCGTCAAACGGCGGCCCGCGAGTGACAAACGGCGTGCGGCGAGTTACCGTGTCGGTAACATGGACGGGTCTTATACCGCGACTTCGCGCTTCTCAGCTATACCCGCCGTTGCTGCCGTGCCGGGCCGTGCTCATGCGAAGCGTGCCACTACGGACCCTGTGTTGCGCGCACGTCTAGAAAGGCCAACACTGTCGGACTCTGTTCGCGCAGCCAATCAGACCGCTAAGCACGACTGTGTTGGAACGTGACCGATTTGGCACTTGCGTTGCGGGCTGAAATTACCGATTCGCAAGGGCGCACAAGCGAGCAACACGACGAGGAAGTCGTAGGTTCTTGCTCGACCAATCGACATCGTCGCCCCCGTTGACATCACCAGATGCATCCTGGTGACATCACGCACGACCGCTGGGGATACCGGAAAGGCTCGGAGAAAAGCACGGCATTGTTTTTCTTTTTTCTTTTTTTGTGGCGCGCTCGCGGCGCCGCGGTAGCGCTGCAGCGTTTGGCATCGTTGATCTTGACGGCATCCTGAACTCGATGCGTGTGTTTACTTGAAATCTTTAAAAAATATTGGAGGTGGTTTAGGGGCCCTTTAAGGTCCTCAATCATTTGTTGTAATTCGTCCCCATCGTTGCTGAACAGGACAATGTCATCTGCAAAGCAAAAGTTGCCGAGATATTCGCCGTTGATCCTCACTCCTTAGCCTTCTCAGTCTAAGAGCCTGGTAACTTCCTACTTTCTTGTGGAGAACCAAGGTAGCTGTGGAATCCTTGTATGTGTTTGTCAAGATATTCACGTATGCCTCCTGTACTCCTTGATTACGCAATGCCTCTATGGCTGCTGTTATCTCTACTGAATCAAATGCATTTTCATAATCTATGAGGTTGATTGTATTCCAGCAGGTTTCTCGATTACCTGATTGATGATATGGTTATGATCCATCGTAGAATATCCCTTCCTTGGTTGAGTGAAGTCAAGTGTTGCCGCGATTCTATTGGAAATTATTTTGGTGAATATTTTATACAAAACTGAAAGCAAGCTAAAGGGTTATTATTCTTCAATTCTTTAACGTCTCTGTTCTTACGGATTAGTATAATGTTGGCGTTCTTCCAGCTCTCTGGTACATCTGAAGTCGTGAGGCATTGCGTATAAAGGGCCGCAAGCTTTCCAAGCATGATATCTCCTCCATCTTTGATTAAATCGACTGTTATTCCATCTTCTCCAGCAGCTTTTCCCCTGGTCATGTCTTTCAAGGCCCTTCTAACTTCATTGCCAGTTATAGAAGGGGCCTCTATATCCTGTTCATCACTACTTCGAATGAAAGTAGCTTGGCTGCTCTGGGCACTGTACAGGTCAGTATAGAATTCTTCCGCTGGTTTTACTATGTCATCAAAACAGTAGATGATATTACCCTGCTTATCTTTCAGTGCATACCACCAATGCCAAGTTTTCTTCTCACTGATTTCATGATGCATCCATATTTTACTGCTTCCTCAATCTTTCCCATGTTATAATTTCGAATATCCCTTACTTTCTTCTTGTTGATCAGTTTCGACAGTTCAGCGAATTCTATCTGATCTCTCGAGTTTTCCACTTTCATGTTTTGTCGTTTCTTTATTAGGTCCTTTGTTACTTGGGAGAGCTTACCTATTGGTTGCTTTGGTGCCTTACCTCCCACTTCAATTGCTGCTTCTGAGATCAGCCTATAGTTACGGTTTCGTTCATCGCACCTATGTTGTCTTCATCTTCCTGTTCCAAAGCTGCATATTTGTTTGCGAGAACCAGCCTGAATTGGTCTGCTTTTACCCTTAATGCGTCTAGGGTGGCCTGTTTCTTCTTGACGAACTTTACTCTTGGTCTCTTCAAATTTAGAGAAATCCTAGACCCAACTAACCTATGGTCGCTGCACTTTACCCTACCTAACACTTCTACATCCTACACTATCTGCATTATGCAAAGATCGGCAGAGAGTATGAAATCTATTTCATTTCTTGTTTCTTCAGTGCTGCTTTTACAGGTCCATTTCCTGTTACTGCACTTCCTGAAGAAGGTATTCATTATTCGGAGCCTATTCCTTTCCGCGAACTCTACTAAGATATCTCCTCTTGCATTCCTAGAATCGATGCCGTAGTGGCCAATTGCTTGCTCACCATCCTGCTTTTGTCCCACTTTTGCATTGAAGTCGCCCATGACTACAGAATACCGAGTTTGCACCTTCCTCATTGCTAATTCAACATATTCACAGAACTGATCTATTTATTCATCATCGTGACTTGAGGTTGGGGCGTAGGCTTGTACTACCTTCATTTCATACCTCCTATTCAGCTTTATTACGACCACTGCCACTTTCTCATTAATGCTGCAGAATTCATCAATGTTGCCCGCTATGCCCTTATGGATTAGAAGTCCTACCCCGAATTTATCTGGAAGGCCTGTGTAGCAGAGGACGTGGCTCATAGAATAAAATGTCATTAACTCATAGAATAAAATGTCATGGCATATAATAGAAAAAAGGGGAAAAAAAAAGAAAGGCGCACCACCTGCTCCAACACCGCTACCTTTGCGGAAAGCAGAGAGAACTCTGCTAACTCAGGTGCACCAATAGATAAAAATTAAAAATATTCGCTTTCTACAAAAAAGAAAAAGAAAAAAAAAGAGTAACCATGGCGCTTTAACCAAAACTCAGTTATGTGTTCTTTTTAGCGGGCTTTCATACGGCGAAATTATGCCTAGTTCAGCGCGTGCAATTTACAAAAAAAGAAAAAAAAATGAGAACAGCAGACTTGTGCGACCTCAGCATCTCATTTCAATTTCACTCGAGGCCGTTCCTTTGAGCAGTTGTATTATTAGTTTTTAGCGCTCATAATTAAGCCACGCGTTCTCAAACTTTGCCGGAATATGACCAATAACATAGCCCCAATTCCGAGCAAATTTAAACTCGGTGTTCGTTCTCACAGGACATCGGGGAAACCTATATGCGCTCTGTATATAAGTCTGAATATATAGGCAGAAAGAAAGCACACAGTAATAACCTATAAAAGCCCGTAATTAGCCCAAAAATATAAGACTTCGCACACGCATCCTCACTAACGTGTATCATTTACACAAAATGTGCCGTATTTAGTTCTCGCAGGACGCGTTGCGTACAATGGCTGTATAACAATTTAACACTTTCGAGCGCATGCCTAACTAATATACTGTAACAGCCGTAGTTAACCCACACAATTTAAACTTCACGCGCACATCAACCATAACACGTGGGCAAAGGAAAATGAATAGGCCCACCTTTGAGCGAGCACTACACGCCACTCGAAGTGTTTCATGAAGAAGATGGCGCAGGTGACACCGGTCACAGCACTGGACGAAATTACGTTGCCGTATTCCCTCCCTGAATTTCTAGTTATACAGGTCGGGTTCGGTTCCCTCCCCCCTCTGCTGGTTTTGTAATGAGGAATACACAATACGTCACTTTCTTCTATCTTGTCGCCGCTTTACTGCGGCAAGAAAAAGATTATTGTAAATACCTTTTCGAAGACTTGGCCTGGACTTAGAGAACCTGCTATTATTTCGTTCGGTGCCTCCACTTTGGGATTCAGCCACAGGGATGCTTGCTCCGCTATCCAAACATTTCTCACAGAATCCAACCCAATTCTCTGCTAAATTATATCTTTCCCCCTTTTTTGTACTTTTAAATGAATTATTACTCATTCAGTATGATTTTCCTGATTTTTTTACGCTATTCTCCGCTTATGCCATAGATATGCGGAAATTCATACTCCATAATTATTTGGAATAAGCCACCCATTTCTTGGCCAATCCCTCATCGTGGGTAGGGGCCATAGACGTGATGGGCAACAACAACAACAGTAGGCAGTTTGTGGCCTTGGAATAACCCATCCATTTCTTGGCCAATCCCCCATAGTGGGTAGTAGCCAAATACTCGATAGGAAACAACACCAACAACAGTTTGCGGCCGAGTAAGCCGTTCCAGCTCCTGGTCTCTGCTGCCATCTTGTCGCAATGTCGTGTAAGCACGCTTCTTTAATTTCTTCAGTTTATCACTACGTATGCACGCCACCTTGGTTGCTAACGACCGCTGTGACGGGTCTGGCATCGTCGCTGGGGTGTTTGCAGGATGACTATCTTAGCTAGGCCTATCTCAGTCATATATGCACCGCACGCTGTCCACCCGTGCCTCTTACTGACGGCAGCGCTGTTCATTCGTTTAACCCGTGACGTACGTACGAGCAACAATGTTTACGCTATAGAAACGATCTTCTGTGCAGTTGGCGAATGTAGATGCAAGCACTATATGCGCCGTACCATTGAGTCGCTTGTATACGTTACCTATATCAGAATCCATGTATAGATTAAGAATATAGTATACAATGATTATATGAACCAACTGTTCCCAAAAGTCGTCATTGCTTTGCTATCGGCCGGTCTTGATGCCACCCTTTGCGATTGAAACATGGGCTCAGGGTCTCACGAAAAATGAACATGTAACTTGGCCCACATCGTCGTGTACCTTGTGCCAGCTGGGCGGTTCACGCATTTTATATCAATGCTACGCTGTACTGAAGCATGCTAATGCTGCGGTGTTAGTCCTGCTCTTTCTTTCTTTCTTTCTTTCTTTCTTTCTTTCTTTCTTTCTTTCTTTCTTTCTTTCTTTCTTTCTTTCTTTCTTTCTTTCCTTCTTTCTTTCTTTCTTTCTTTCTTTCTTTCTTTCTTGCTTTCTTTCTTTCTTTCTTTCTTTCTCTCTTTCTTTCTTTCTTTCTTTCTTTGAGAAACGAAACCTATGTAGAACTCAGAAATACTGGTGAGATTTCTACACGTTCCCATATAAACACAGCTAGGTCGATTCTCGAGCACGTTCTGTCAAGAACATCATACTATAAAAAAAAAGGCACTGCCTTGAGGCACTTCATTCGCTGTTAAGATTATTTAATCTCTAATCAAATTGGCATACAATTATTTGTACTGTTGGTAACAGCTGTGAGACACACATGCAGTAATACGTATTAACTATCTGTAACCCACTAACGTTAAATTCTAGACCAATACGAATATATTTAACTGAAAATAAAAAGTTGGCAGCCACCTAAATTTCCTTTCGTAAACTTACCTGCCCCTCATAGAAGTCGTTAGGTTAATCAATGCCTCGAATTATGCTTTTGTTTTTCAGCCGTCGGAGACGCCATCAAGACTTACTTCGACAGCTGGCACGGATTTTTCAACATAACAGAAACGGTACGCTCGATCGAGTTTTTGTAATGAGCAAGAATCGCCCGCAGCACACGCTGTATAGCCGTAATATTACCACCAATAATAACGAAAGAAGCTGGGATTCCTTATATCGCAATCTTTCAATTCTTCACAAATGTTATCAATATAAGTTTTCAGTGTTCTGATGTATGGGAAAATCATGTTTAGTTTATTTAACGCTTTTAAAAATAACCAGTGCGCTCGAGACCATATTCCAAGCTTTTCGCGCCACAAGAGCGCAGAATGAGAGTAACAACACAAATACATTTGTTCTACATTCGGTGAATACCGTGCTTTTTGAGAGCACGTTAAAGAACCCCAGTTGGTCTAAGTTCATCTTTAGCTCTTGTACACTGTAGAGCGTCTCTCAAGGGACGTGAGTTGCATCCTTACCTCTCAGCCAGCAGATTAAACGGGAGGGAAGGAAGAGGGGAGGCGTAAAGGACCGAATAATAATCCAGCACTATATACGTACAC
Source organism: Dermacentor silvarum (assembly GCF_013339745.2). Taxonomy (NCBI): domain Eukaryota; kingdom Metazoa; phylum Arthropoda; class Arachnida; order Ixodida; family Ixodidae; genus Dermacentor; species Dermacentor silvarum. Next base: position 182,191,571 of record NC_051159.1, on the reverse strand, counting down.
GGATATACTAATTGACATTAAGAGAAAAAAAATGGAGCTGGGCAGGCCATGTAATGCGTAGAATGTATAACCGGTGGACAATTAGAGTTACAGAATGGATACAAAGAGAAGGGAAGCGAGTCGAGGACTGCAGAAAACCAGGTTAGGTGATGAAGTTAGGAAATTTGCAGGCACAAGTTGGAATCAGCTAGCGCAAGACAGGGGTAATTGGAGATCGCATGGAGAGGCCTTGGTCCTGCAGTGGACATAACTATAGGCTGATGATGGTGACGACGACGACGACGACGACGATGATGATGATGATGGTGATGATGGTGATATACGTATAAGGTGAGCTTTGAGGGCTTTGTTTTATTACACTGGCATGTGCTCGTGCTGGTGCAAGTCTATAGCAGAGGTACCCGCTGAGCAAAACCTTGCCTGCGGAAAGCAGGGTGCAGGCGGCACATATGTGACAGTGGGTGGCTGTCGCAGGCGGGCGACATGCTGCTGTTCTTGTTCCTGTACATGGGCAGCCTGGAGACGGACTCGCAGAAGTGCCTGATGAACATGTGCATGGGCTACGGCGTCAACGGGTTGCTCTTCGTGGTCGCCTCGGTGCTCTCGACACCCACCGCCGGGACGCTGCCGTACATCTTCTACGTGAGCACTCCCAACAGATTCTCACTGGCAGCAACTCTTTGATGGAACAGGTGGCTCGGGGCAATGATTCGAGGGGGTTAAGGCTTGCGTTGGGGCTAGTTGGAAAGACATGTTTAGAAAACAGCGCTACTGAAGTTAAGACACATACGCAACGCCAACACTAGCACGTTGTGGAGAAGTGCTTCATCGTCTGTGCTCGTGTTCACGTTGTGTGTGTGTGTCTTCAACTTCGGCAGCACTGTTTTCTAATTATGATACGAGGGGGCGCTTCCTGCCACGCAGAGAGCGCCCCCTCGTACGCGTAGGCGTACTAATTAGGCGAGGTCTGAAGTGGCGAAGGGTAAACGAGACATGTAAAGAGCATTTATGGATTAGTGGTACATGGCAAGGTAAAAAGACGTGGCTGGGGGTAGCTTACCTATGGACAGGTAGTGATAGCAGGGAAAAAAATAAGGAATTGGTCGATTGCTATAGAAGCGATATTAATGAGTTCAGTAACTCGGGCCAGGTGATATTAGTGGGAGATATGAACGCGCACATGGACGATTTAGACGGATATACTGATTACAACGGCTCTCTAGTGCTGAATTTGTGTGATGAACAGAACCTTATAGTAGTTAACAGGGAGAATAAGTGTCATGGACAGGTAACGTGGCAATGCGGAAACAGGCAGTCATGTATCGACTACGCCTTAGTCTCAGAAATGGTCTACGAACAACTGGAACAAATGATAATAGACGAAAATAGAAAAAATAGCCTGGGAAGCGATCATAGACGTTTAGCATTAACGTTTGGGAGAGATACCAGCGCAGAACATGAACCAATAGCCTCAGAGTTTTTAAAAATGAATGACGAGCAAATAACAGAGATCGCAAACAACATAGAGAAGAAAATTGAGGCTTTTCCTACAGCAGTCTGGGAATATAAGGAACTGGTGGAGGTTATGCAGCATGAAATAAGGCGGACACGGCAATACAATTGTTGGATTGGAAAGAGGAAACCACGTAAGTGGTGGAACAAGGAAATTAAACAAGCTATAGAAGAGCGTAAAGAGGCATCTAGGGTTCATCGAGAAGCCAAAAAGTTGGGATTACAAGAAGAAGAGGTGCTCCTTAGATGGAATACATACAGAGAAAAGAAAAGGGTTGCGAGTGAGCTCGTGCAAGAGAAAATTAAATGCGCAAGTGAACGTTGGGTGCATAACATTCACAAAAGAGACAAAGGCGCCCCAAAAAGATTCTGGAACCATATAAAAGCACTCGGAGCTCCAACTAGAAACTCGCAAACGGCTATAAGGGATGAAGACGGTAACATCTATGAAGGCGATGATGCGCTGCGGTGCATCACAGACGTTATCAGGCATAACTTCGGTACGAGAAAAAGTGTAGTTCAGACAACAGATCCAGCAACAACAGAGAGGCTTGAGAGATCAAAATTCAGCATAGAAAGCTTCTATTGGAAAAAGGCAGCAGAAAATGTCCCTAACAACACGGCAGCAGGACCCGATGAAATCCCAATACAGCTAATCAAAAACCTCGGTCCAAAAAGCAAGGCACTGCTGACTAATGCCATAGAGCAAGTGATTAGAACAAAGAATATTCCCGTTGGATGGCGTGAAAGCAAGATGAATCTCATCTACAAAGGCAAAGGAGATAAGGATAAGACGAGCTCGTACAGGCCAGTTACAGTAACGTCGGTGATATATAGAATGGCAATGCAAGCCATAAAATTAGAACTGTCGAAGTGGGTGGAGGAAAACGGTGTATTGGGGGAACTACAGAATGGGTTCAGGCCAGGCAGACGCTTAGAAGACAATATGTTTGTACTAACTCAGTGCATAGAGATTTCAGTAGCTGAGAAAAGACCTTTATGGGTAGCATTTCTAGATATTAAAGGAGCTTATGACAACGTAGACAGGGAATTGTTGTGGGATATTCTTCAATACGAAGGCATAGATGACGATTTCGTGGAGCTGCTGAGGGAGATATATCGAGACAACCAAGTACAAGTGGCATGGGAAGGCCGAAAAGGAAATGAAATGGTGGGAATTCACCAAGGATTGAAGCAAGGATGCCCTCTGTCACCATTGTTGTTCACGCTTTACGTCAAGGGCATAGAAAGACGACTGGAAAACAGCGAATTAGGTTTTGATTTATCCTACATGCGTAATGGACAAATGGTGCAACAGAAGGTCCCTGGATTGATGTACGCAGACGACATTGTGCTACTAGCGGACAATAAAAAAGATTTACAGATACTTGCGAATATCTGTGGGAACGCAGCGACAAATCTAGGCCTTAAGTTTAGCACAGAGAAATCAGGGATTATGATCTTTAATGAACACACGAGTAACTTCGTGGTGTCAATTCAACAGCAAGTAATGCCCATAGTGAAGCAATATAAGTACCTCGGCGTACACATAAACGAAGGAAAGAATTACTCAAGCAACCACCAAGATAATCTGAAAATAAAGGGGAAGCGGAATGCAGCATTAATGAAACACAGAGCACTGTGGGGCCACAATAAGTATGAGGTGGTGCGTGGAATCTGGAAACGAGTAATGGTGCCAGCGCTAACATTCGCAAATGCCATTATATGCTTAAAATCGGATATATTGGCGGGTTTAGAAGTTAACCAAAGATCAGTAGGCCGGTTGGCTTTGGGAGCACACGGTAATACGACAAATGAGGCAGTGCATGGAGACATGGGTTGGGCCTCTTTTGAAGTCAGAGAAGCACAAAGCAAAATTAGTTTTGAAGAAAGGCTCAGGAACATGGATGAAAATAAATGGGCGGCTAAAGTGCACAAGTATCTCTACATGAAAAGCGTGGACACAGAATGGAGGAAGAGGTCAAGGAAGTTGGCAATCAAGTACAGGATAATCGAAACTGTAAATAGACAACCAGGGGTCATCAGAAAGAAAGTGAGAGAAATAGAGACCGTGAATTGGATGCAAAGAATGGAAACGAAAAGGACAATGGAGATTTACAAGAATGAGAAGAAAGAAATTAGAAGGGAAAATCTGTACGATAACACAAAGGGCAGTGCCTTGCTATTTGAGGCTCGAGCCGGTTGCCTAAGGACGAAAACATATCGGAACAAATATTCGGAACTAGATGAGACATGTGTATGCTGCAGTAAAGATCCAGAGACCACTCAGCACATCCTAATGGAATGCGACGGGATCCACCCAGCGAGAACCGTAGGTAACGTGCAACTCCCAGAAGCGCTTGGGTTTAAAGTGGAAGGAAACATAAACAGATCAGCCGTAGAGATCAGCAAGAGACGATTAGAGTACTGGTGGAAAAAAAGCAGGGAAAAGATGGATACGACCTGATCTCTTAAAATCATAGGCAGCGGTACAAGCTAAATTTTTGAAAAAGGTATACAAAAATGCGAGATAAAGAACATGTGTAGTATACCTGATTAAATCAAGCAGGCTAGGTGACTATTTGTCGCCACCCCGTTTCAAAGGGGATGCCAATAAATCATCATCAATCATCATCATCAAGAGCAGGCTAGGTTACTGTTTGTCACCACCCAGTTTCAAAGGGGATGTTAATAATAATAATAATAATAATAATAATAATAATAATAATAATAATAATAATAATAATAATAATAATAATAATAATAATAATAATAATAATAATAATAATCAGGTTAGTTCTGGCCAGTCCTTGGAACTGCCTCCGATATCTTGTTTACAGTCATTTAGGCTTGCCTTTGGAGATGGGAGGGCCCATCTTATGGCTGTGCCAAACGACGCACGCCACGGAAAAAAAAACGAAAAAAAAAAAGAGAGCGTCACGTTTTCTGCAGCTGGCATTGGAACATCCCCCATTAGTAATAAATGAGGAAGAGGAAAATGAATTGCAGACAAGACGTGTTGGCTTTCGGGCTCGAGGCTGAGTCGGCGGCGCTCATGTGTCCCCTTCGCAGTACCACCTGTTCCAGTGGACGGCCATGCTGGCGCTCATCATATGCGGCGTGAAGATAATAGCCGACAAGCAAGGAGGTGGCGGAGCGACCATGCAGGCGGTGGGTGCTTTTGTGATGTGTGGAGTGCGCGACACGGTGCGGTGGATCTTCGTTACGGTGTGCGGATCTTCGTTAGACTGTTTGCGGATCTTCGTTAGATTCTGTGGCACAACTATTCTATATGCGAAAAAATACCCGTTCGTAATTATAAAGGCTGACCATTGTCGCCGGAGTAGCGCAAAATGTATGGAAAAGGGAGTCAGACGTACGGACGCTTACGCACGTAGGTCACTACGAACGGGCTGTTAACTTGTGTACAGCTATGCAGAGAGGAATACGGTGCTGCGTCTTCGTGCTGTCTTTTATGTACCCCTGACGTGCGCTTGAATCTTAAACAGCATGTGCATGTCCTCGTACGACTCCCTCCTTTTCGCACTGAATGACCAGTGTTCGTAGCGAATGCATTGGCCCCTGTTCCCTGCTCGCAGGTAGTGGCCATCCTGTGCGGATCCATCCACGCGGCACACAGCGGCTACATTGTGTACCGGCAGTACATCAAGGAGTCGTAGCACCGGCGAATAAACGAGGCGCTCGCATGTTCGCTTCAGAGGACCGCTTTGGTCACAGCCATTCTTTATTCCTCATGTTTGTATGCGTGATTTTAAACGGAACCGTCCTTTTTTTTTTTTTTTTGCTCTTCTCTAATACCCTTGTTTCTCGGTCTGATGGGAACGTCGATGTTTTATTCGTGCATGCGTTTTCACTAACCCCTCCATTCTCGTGCGTGGGACAACTTGTGTCTTCTTGCCTTTGCAAAATAAATGCTTGTAATTTGTCAGAACATCTTATTACACCTCTGCTTACGCGTAATGAGGCGCAATAAAGTGTGGTCTGAAAGCTATTGCAAACTGTTTTGCAGGTGAACTTGCTAAATTAGTCAGGAAGGAATCGCGTAACAACACTGCTACCTGACGGTGTGGCTTGCTTTCTCAAAGTGGTCGTGGGCTTTGCTGTTTGGAAATCCTAAAGGTACATAAGCTGCCTGCAAATAAGTTTAAGCCCTGAGCGATATTCACGATGCTGCAGTGCTGAAACAATCCAAATGTGAACCAATAATCTTGCGTTTCCAGTGCCCTTCATGCAGAAGAAATTTATATTTTCGGAATTCGTATGCATAATAATTGTGCGATAAAGTGAAAAAAAAAATGGAATTATTTGGCTGCATATAGCAAGGTTTAACCAAAGTGGTAGACGTATGACGCATGCGCATTGAAGGAAACGAGATAAGGAAGAGACGACGGCGAAAGAGAGAAAGGGACATGAATATGAGAAGTGGGATCTACGCAGATATGAATGAGGATACCACGGACATTGCTGGACGAACAGAGTCCGCCGCTTTAGGTGAGTGTCACGGCTTTGTAATTAAAAAATGTCACGATCCAAAATACGTTCTATGCAGCTGTCGCTCTGAGAGAAATACTGTATGTCACTCTCCCTCCTTACATGCAGGTGAAATAAAACATTGTTGTCCTCGGCCTACTATTCAACCAATTCGAACTAATTCTGCTGCAGTAAAAAAGCGCAAATTTTATTTACCGTTAGGAGCAGATCTTGTTCATTTGGGCTTGTTCAATGAGCAGTGTTAACACTGCAAGGATTATCAGTTCCGTAATACTGCTTTTTTAATCACAAGTTGCTGGGCAAATAATGCTATAAGCACCTTGACTGAAGCGTTTAGACACTTAGGAAGCTAGACAAACGCAGACAAGATAATTAAAGATTCTATGAATATTCCCACACTGATTATAGCCTTTCAATTACCAAAAAATAGTACAATACCGTTCTTAAACATGCAGGTGTAATTTTGCTTATTACCCAAACCCAAAGGGGGTGAAGGACGGCGCAGATGTGCACTTCGTGGAGGACGTTGTCTTGCAATTTATTTTGTGCTACCCAGTGCTACCATGGGCGTCTGATGAAGTCGTCTTGGAAGAACGAGGGAATGCAAGTCTTATCCATTTTTACCTTACTAGGTATCGACAGGCTCTCATTCACTGCCGCAAGAACCGATTTTCGTAATAACGAACAACTAATTGATATCGCTTTTTGGGTTGATTTGTTCTAAATAGTGATTACACTCTCATTGAGGGCGATGCTAAATCAATGTTATGCCTTGTTTTTGTGCGCAATAATATTCCCGGTGCAATCGAATGCGATGTAGTGCACGGTATTTTTCACCGTAATGCTGTTAAGGTTCGGTTTTGTTCACTAAAAATAAAGAAAATAGGTAAAATAATACGGGTTCCAGATTTATCTTCCTCTGATAACGTTGCAATCTTAGATAGGCTAGAGTTAGATTATGATGAACTTTGTTACCGTGCTCAGAACTATTTAAGCGACGTTAATGCGGTGTGGTTCAAATTTTAAAACACTGTGCATGCATGTATTCTGCTTTTTTGTTCAATTTAAGAAAGAAAAAAAAAACCATCTCCAGTCCCTGGATAACTGGAGAAATTATAAATCTCAAAATAAAAATTATTTGTCTAAAAAAAGTGGGTCAAGAATAATCATAGAGTGAAAGTACGTGAACAAATTACTCTACTCCCCTACCATCTCAAAAATAAAATTAAAGAATAACGACGACACCTTTATGAAGTTTGTTTAGATAATCTCATAATCACCCACGCGATTTTGGCAGGCATGAACTACGGTTGTCTTTATTATAAATAGCATGTACACTTGGTATGCTAGCGCCATTTCTAATGCTTTTAACGAGCACTTTGGACATGCTTTCACTTGTGATAATGGAGAAACACCGGACTTCCTTAACCATAAGACAATCTCTCCTATTGAGGACAAAGAAATATTGGAAGCCGCTGTTCTCATTCTTCTACTACAAATAAATGAGTGGAAACGTGATGGTCTAGACAACATACCTAATAGATTTCTGAAACAGTATGCAGATTGAACCTAAACATCTGTTGCTCTTATATTTAATGAATCACTTACTACTGGTACATTACCTGATAACTGAACTCATGAGGCCTCCATTGAAACCAGGAGACAAGCAGGTTATTGAGAAATACCGCCTAATGGCTCTAACGTGTGCATGCTGTAAATTTCTGGAGCGCATTATTCAGAAATATAACACATTTATTTCAGATAAGCATTCAGTTCTGCTCTCCGTCTCAACATGGCTGTAGAAGAGGTTTTTCTTACCACAACTCAGCCCATTGAAATATCTATTTACTTACCTTTGGCTGTTGACAATCGAGTATAAACAAATGCAATTTTCGCCGTCTTCGCCAAAGCATTCGTTAATATTTCTTATTATAAACGGGTTCTGAAGCTACAGCGTACGTTAAAGAATATACAGCTTTGTAACTGGATCGAGTCTTACCTTGCTTCAAGACAGCAATATCATTTTTAACACACCCTCGAAAGTGCTACAAGAGGTCTCGGGAGTCCTACAGGGTTAAAGACTTGGCCCGTTATTATTTATTTACATCAATGATATTGCTGATAACTATTCTTATTATATTGCATGCCGATGATTGCGTCGTGCATTCAGCGATAAATTCTGTTAATGACCAGCAAAAACTTCAATCAGAAGTAGGTAAATTGATGTATTGGTGTAAAAATGGCAGATGTCCGTTAGTTATAAGAAATATGTAATTTTGTCAGTGACTAATAAGAAGAACCCTCTGATTTTTTTCTTACACAGTGAATGGAAACGTACTCCCTCGTGCTAGGGATGTTAAGTACCTTAGTCTCCATATTTGTGACGACCTCAGATGAAATCAGAATATTACTCGCACCTGTAATAAAGCAATGTCTAAACTTTATATCCTGAAACTTTCTCTTCGTGACGCTTCAAGTAACACTAAACTTCTTGCATATAAAACATTTATATTGGCAATTCTTCAATATGAAAACGTTGTTTCGGACTCTTTTACAAACGTTAATGTACACAAATTAGAGTACAAAACAAGGCAGCACCGATTATTTTTAATAGTTATGGACGAACACAGATTTCTCAGCTTACTGGCGCAAGCTAAAGCAAATTTCAGAGCGAAATCGAGTGTGCCTTTCGACTTATACGTTTAAGGTAGTCAATCGCCTACTGAACTGCCAGACAATGAACTACGTTAGAGTCCCTTCCGGATATGCTACTGGTTGCAGACACCCGCTTGCATTAACTACATTTTAATACCAAAATAATACATTTAAGCACTCCTTTCCTCGAACAGCGATCAAGTGGAACGAACTTGACATTGATATAGTTGACCAAAATAAGTACGAGAAATTCCACGGCCCCCTAGAACTAAGAGGCACTTTTGATGCGTGGGTTCTTTTTCTTTTTCTATTTTTCTTGCCAATGATTTAGTTTTATTTATCTTGTTCATACGTTTTGCTTGACAAGCTTGACTTACCTATTTTGTTATTCTCATGTATTTCCATTTTTTGTATCGTCAGTACCACCCTGCCACAACCCCTATCGTTGGTGTCAGCAGTATTTGAAATAAATAAAAAGGTAAATAAATCAATAATTTTTTTTAACACGAAAGTGTTTTATGCCGGGGTCCACCAAGACTTCACTGACGTATTTCCGTCACGGAAATACGTCAGAGAACATAATACAAAGAAAGAAACCAGAAGAAAAAGTTCCACAAACATGCAAAATTTGGAAATCGAACCCACGACCTCTCGGTCCGCGACGATAGATCGCCGAGCGTTTAACCCATTGCGCCACAAACGCATTTGCAGAGAGCTACACAGACGCGCCTTATATATCTAACACTCCTCCGTGTACCCGCGCTCTTGCTCGGGGCGGTGCCGCCGCCTACGAGCAGAAAAGAGAAGTACTGCATAAGACAGTTTTAGCAGAGCGTTCACGGCCCGCTCCGCTCAGACCATCGTGTCCTAACGATTCGCGCAGAGCCGCTCAGCGGAACGCAAGCGGGAACGCTAATGCGCGTGCGCACAACGCTTATATCGGCAGCGGAACGAAGAACGCTGCCCACGGTCCGCTACGAAGCTATTTGAGCGGAGCGTTAGGCTGCGTCTACTGGTTGATTTGTCGTTTTACAGCCACGCTGAGCGCGCGTGGCTGGCGTCTCTGGGAGACGCGCTTGTCAAACAAGCCAAATCAACGCAGTTCCTGCAGCCAACGGTGTGCGTGAAATGTTAGCGGAGCGGAGCGTAAGCAACGCTCTGCTAAAACTGTCTATTATGACACTAACGCGCACCGACAGTGAACGCTTCGGTGGTCTCAGCACTACGACGCCTCGATGCCAGCATTCGAAGGGACGCTGGCATCAAGAAGCACTACCAACGCCACCTAGGTGGCGTTCACCGTACTCAGCACAGCGGAGCGTGGCCTCCGCAATTAGCTCTGAAAATGTTTCTGAAGTTGATCGCGGAGGCTGCAATTACGACGCGCTGTACGCGCTGATTTGACTCGGTGACGATTCAGTTACGTGCTTGCGCGTTGTATTAGTGTGTCAGTTACGTGCTTCGTCTTTCGCGTTGTGCTAGCGTGAGCAGCGTAGTGCAGCTTCCATATGCACGACGGTTGCTCATGGTCATCGACGTTGGTAGTCGTGATGGAGGAGACGTGCCACCAGGCGTCAGCGTGGGTGCATCAACGCCTAAGGGCGCTTTAGCCACAAAACACCAATAGACATTATATATCAATGTGCAATAAACATTACACTACTTCTGTGAAGACACGTTTCACTTTCGTGTTCTATACCGATTCCTATATAAGAGGGATCAACCCATTTTTTTTTCGTTGAACAGCTTGGCTAAATTTAGCTGGGATACATGGTATATACACGCGCTTCTAAGCTCTCCCGGAGCCCATCCCCTCTACGTCTACCACGTCACCGGCTTCCCATACTCCACACAATCACACTTTTTCCACTTTGACACCCCTAATGCGAACGCATTAAAAATATGTAGAAACTCCACTGGAGTTGTTTAAGTATGCATAAGCATGCTCCCAAATTTCAGTTGGCCCACCCCTAAATTTCAATTTGGCCCACCCCCAAATTTAAGTTAGATTTAAGTTGGTCCATCCCCAAATTCAAACTTGGGCTAACTCCCAAATTTCAGTTCCATTCTTCAATATAAGTTTGTTCATCCCCAAATTTAGGTTGGCCAACACAAAATTCGAGTTTGCCCACCCCAAATTCAAGTTGGCCCACCCCAAATTCAAGTTGGCCCATCCCAAATTAAGTTGGCCCACCCTCGAATTTTAAGCTGACCCACCCGCAAATTTCATGACCCACCCCTAAATGTTATGTCGGCCCACCCCTACTATAGGCTTCCCCATGCATTTTCTTTGAAGTCCTATGTATCCCTATGGGTATGCATATAAATCTGATCACATGGGTGTTCTCTCTGATAATTTTTTGTTTGTTTCAATTGTTCCTTATCGCTTATAAAACTACCAATCTACTCGTACGTTTACACTATTATAAAGATTAAATGGCTTTACTTCTCAAATTACGCATTTTTGTGCAGATACAAGGCATTGTACTTTTCGAGTGACCGACAAATTTTGCGAGGGTACTCGCCAAAGAATGCTTATGTATTAAAACATTTGGGATGTAATTCGCTTTTCAGATAACGCGCTAAGCACCACATAAAAAGTGGTGGTGGCTGAAGCGAAAAGGAAGCTTTTGCAGGTGGGAATCGCAATCGTGCCAGTGAGCCCACAGCTGCAATGCTACCACGGGTAAACTAGAGCACCGTGGCTCGTGCTCGCAGCTGATCCTGCAGAAACTAGCACATGTCGGCCAACTCACAGCCACGTCGTCAGTTTTCGACGAGTGGGAGGAAGCTCAACGTGCACGCGCTGAACATGTAAAGCCGAGAAACGTTCTCTCGAGAGGAAGCGGGCACTCTTGGTGGTGAGATTTCTCCCCGGAATTTTGCACCAAGGTATTTTTTATTCCTTTCTCATTTTAGTAAGGCTCATTCCCAACGGCGGTTCGCAGAGGTCGCACGACGACCGGTCACGACTGTTTTGGGTTGCGCGATTGCAGTCGCAAAGCTTCTGAACCAATAATATGCGCCGCAACAGGACGTCTGTATAAGCTGCCAGTTATTTTACGTGAAGATCGCGGTACGAGAAGACGTGAACGGGCATCAGCCGCGAGTTATTTCGATGGGCAGCTCACGCTTGCCGGTGTGAACATCGGTCGCCATGAGTTCGCTCCTTAGTCACCAGTCGCGGTCGGTCGTGCGACCTCTGTCAATCGACGGTGTGAATGAGCCCACATTCTTTATTTGTTTCTCCATCGCTGCCGGTCTCAGGCACGCTTCCACAATCGTTTTGTCTTATTGTATCTCTAACGTTGAGAACTTAGGGCTTTAGGTTGAAACCCTCCAAATGAGCAATTCTGAATAGCCGTGCTTCTGTTCTTGATGAACATGTGTTGCTTTTCTTCATTCATTATTCCAGTTCTGATTTCTTCTTTCTTGAATTCGTCGTCAGTCCTTAATTTTTGTGAAACTGTTTGCTCCGTAAAGTAACATTTTTCGTCAGTTTTTTTTTTCTTTAAAAAAAACCCTTTTTTTTTCTACATTCAGCGTGTGTTTTCTTGCGTCGACATCATTTATTTTAGTCTGGCCAGGGTACCAGTCAGGGCTCACTTTATAACCATGATCACTACAAACACATTGAACGCGATGGGGCCAGCGTGACATGCAATTCAAAATAATTCTGGAGCTACGCACGCTCTTACTCTTCTAAAAACAACACCGAAGATGTACGTCTTGTTCAGGGTGGTTTTGTTGATGAAAATGGAGATTCCGAGCACTGCGTATGTCTTTGCAGACCATTTCTGTTTATTGTTTGGTGTAAGAAATGTTTTCACCTTCAGGAACCTTTCTTCTCAGCCTGGTACGCTGTGAGCACTATCAGTTCATGATGTTATTGTTTTCAAATGGCTGAAGTGCCTGAAACCCTCCTTTTTTTATGGCGCTCATGGCAACCTTGCAGTACTGCTTCAGACGTATGGGAGCATACTTGTCCCTATTCCTACACATACATTCAGTAGTTCCCTCAAGTTTAGTACGTTTCCGAGTTTTTAGAAGGTCGCATGTGTAGTTCGTGTATATAAATTGCATTTTATAAGTGCAGTTACCAACTACCGGACCATATCTGTCTTCTGCGATACGTCTAAAATAATTTAATATGCATTGAATTCCCTTATTTCTGTTAGTTCTAAGGATACTTTAATGAATGAGAAGCCTGGCTTGGCATCAAGGCGCTCCACAACAACTAGACCAATGCTTCCATAGCGGTACTAAGTAGAGACCAATTACGCTGTTTACTTTGTCCTAAGTAAAGCAACTGATGTAGTTTTTAATCAGCTTCACGGGATCAAATCTCGGCCACGGCAGCCACATTTCGATGGGGGCGAAATGCGAAAACGCCCGTGCAGTTAGATTAAGGTGCACGTTAAAGAACCCCAGGTGGTCCAAATTATTCCGGAAATTTGCTCTTTGCCACCCCCTGGTGTCAAGAGTGTGTGCACGATATATACATATGTAGCAAGTTTTGTGCCTAATAAACAGTTGTAAGTGTAGCGCCGTTTTTCTCGCTGCTCTGTTTGTCGCTGTTAATATTTGCTTTCTGGTATTTTTGCGCTACAAAATGATGTCGCCAAGCAAGCACCAACTCGACCAAGCAAACGTTATTGTGCAGTATCTTTCCGCAATGTTGCGCAGAGTGTTGTAACAATATATTTACAATGGACTAAACGCCATATGGTGAGTGTAAGTGCAACATTTCGAAAGTAAGAACAATTCAGTAGCGGTGATCAAGGAGACGCAAGCGTGATAGTAGCGCGAAAACCAGCTAATTCAACGTTAATGCGTATTAGTCGCTATATAAGAACCCACTTTCCCGCTTTAATGTTTTGTGGTGGAAACACGGGAAGCGGGAACTTCCAATGCATGCTTATAACGTCCGCAGCACCATTTCGGTGCTTGTGCACATCAACACCGAGCGGCTCCAAACCGCAGGCACTGCGTCCATTGTGCACTGTGCAGAGGCGTAACGTCAAATATATGTCCTAAATTTCTAGCATTAAATCAAATCATGCTGCAAGTAGACGCTGGCTTTTGTTTCAGTGATGAAACGTTGTCGGAATAGTTGAATAAAGGCATCACTGTTTCGACTGAGGACTGGTGTTCACGTTCAGTGCCGACATCTTCGGCTATTGTTTCAAAGCGGCTAGATTCTCTTCCGAGGGCAATTATGACGCGTTCAACCTTTCTCGAGCATCACTGTTTTAATAAATTAAAATGCTGCACGTATGTGTAGATGGATTACTGGGTTTATTCTTTAGTCCATGTTACAGCATACTTGACACCCATGTGACATTTTCTTCTTCTTTCTGGGGTTTTACGTGCCAAAACTAGTTCTGATTATGAGGCACGCCGTAGTGGAGGGCTCCGGATTAATTTTCACCACTTGAGGTTCTTTAACGTGCACTACAACGCAAGCACACGGGTGTTCTTGCATTTCGCCTCCATCGAAATGCGGCCGCCGCGGCGGGATTCGATCCCGCGACCTCGTGCTCAGCATTGCAAGCGCATTAGCTGATTGAGTCACCGTGGCGAGTCATGTGACATTTTCACTAATGTGAATGGTTTTCTTTTCCTTCTTGAGTTCTCGCTTATTTTTGCGACCAGAATCCCGTAGTTAGTGGTTTAAAACGAATAATGACATCCCGCGTATAACATGGTTTAGCAAAAAAGTTTCCGAAGCCTTCCCATATCATCCCTTGAATAAAAACAGATGCCTAAATCGCTTCATTTTTAAATGCAAAGCATTTCTTGGCGAACATTTGCCACTTTGACAGTATCTATCTATCTATCTATCTATCTATCTATCTATCTATCTATCTATCTATCTATCTATCTATCTATCTATCTATCTATCTATCTATCTATCTATCTATCTATCTATCTATCTATCTATCTATCTATCTATCTATCTATCTATCTATCTATCTATCTATCTATCTATCTATCTATCTATCTATCTATCTATCTATCTATCTATCTATCTATCTATCTATCTATCTATCTATCTATCTATCTATCTATCTATCTATCTATCTATCTATCTATCTATCTATCTAGCCACCTACGTCTTGGTGCTCGCATGGTCATATCGTTAACTTTGTATGTACCAAAATTGGCATAGTATAAGAAGAGGGTATGACGAACATAAATGATAGGTCATGACATGAATGTCATGACATGCGTGTCATGTAGATCATGAAACTGCCGCCTACGTCTTGGTGCTCTCATGGTCGTTTCGCTAACTTGGTAGGTACCAAAATTGGCATAGTATGACAAGAGTGTATGACGAACATAAATGATAGGTCATAACATGAATGTCTTCACATGCGTGTCATGTAGGTCATGAAAGAGCCGACTAAAATGACAATGAACCAGCTAAAAAAGATTAACACTCAAAAACCACTCAAATGCGTTCTGAATGGGTACCAAGTGAAGTTCCGCTAAAGGACGATGGTAGAAGTCATAGCTTGACTGAGCAAAACTTACATTTATTTATTTATTTATTTATTTATTTATTTATTTATTTATTTATTTATTTATTTATTTATTTATTTATTTATTTATTTATTTATTTCACATTGACTCAGCGAAAAAAGATTAACACTCAGAAACCACCGAAATGGGTTCGGACGTGGGAACTAAGTGAAGGAAACACTAAAGGATGATGGTAGAAGTCATAGTCACGAGCATGATTGAGCAAAAATGATAATGGACTCAGCGGAAAAAACATTAACACACAAAAATCACTGGAATGGGTTCGGACGTGATCACTACCCGCCGGGGTGACTCAGTCAGCTAAGGCGTTGCTCTGCTGAGCACGAGGTCACGGGATCGAATTCCGGCCCCGGCGGCCGCATTTCGATGGAGGCGAAATGCAAAAACGCCCGTGTGCTTGCGTTGTAGCACACGTTAAAGAACCCCAGGTGGTCTAAATTAATCCGGAGCCCTCCACTACGGCGTGCCTCATAATCAGAACTGGTTTTGGCACGTAAAACCCCAGAAAGAAGAACAAGAAGGACGTGGGCACTAAGCGAAGGAAACACTAAATGATGATGGTAGAAGTCAGTCATGAGCATGACCAAGCGAAAATGACAATGACTCAGCGAAAAACGATTAACACTCAAAAATCACTGAAATGGGTTCGGACGTGAGTAATACATGAAGGAAACACTAAAGGATGAGAGAAGTCATGAGCATGACTCAGAAAAAATGACTCAGAGAAAAGATATTAACACTAAAAAACCAATAGAATGGGTTGGGATGTGGTATACTAAGTGAAGGAAAAAGCTAAAGGTTGATGGTTGAAGTCGTAGTCATGAGCATGACTAAAGCTTTGGCCTTAAGGTCTCTTAAGCGTAGCTAAAGAGATTGCTGAGGACTCATGACATGCGTGTCATAGTCATGAAACAGCCGCCTACGTCTTGTTGCTCTCATTGTCGTTTCGTTAACTTGGTAGTCTACCCCGCACACTGCTTCGCGTAACATCGAATCCCACAGGGCGTGGGACCTGCCGGCTCTTTTTTTTTTTTTTTTTTTGATAATCTAGTTGTTCTTTTAGGGGCGAAGCTCCTTAGGGTGTGGGTCGTTCCCTCCTCTGTAGTAGTAGTAGTAGTAGTAGTAGTAGTAGTACTAGTAGTAGTAGTAGTAGTAGTAGTAGTATGTAGCCACCTGTAGTTTTATGAAGTGTTCACTAGATGGCGTTCCGGTTCCGGTTCCACTTCCGGTTCCGGTTCCACTTTGCGCGCGTTCGGTGCGAACGCGGGCAAAACGCCGACGGCGTCGACAACAGTTCTGCGCGTTGCTCGTGCTGCTGCATGTCTAAGTTTATACAGCTGATAAAACTACCTTGAGTCTCTCGTTCCCGACGCGCGCTCTCTTTATCTCTCGTCCGTAGCTGTGGTTTACCCGAATGATCCCCCGGTGCTTCGCCCACTCATCATCATTCACTTTGTAGATATGCTGTGATTATTTAGGGGCGAAGCTCCTTAGGGTGTGGGTCTGTCCCTCCTCTGTAGTATGTAGTAGTATGTAGTAGTCGTCGTCGTAGTAGTAGGTAGCCACGTCTACTTTTATGAAAAAAAAATCCGAAAGTTGTGTCTGTAGCGCGGAATCGAACCAGGGACCCCTCGCTTCCGAACGCGCGGCGCTAACCACTACGCCACGAAGCGCAAATGGACACACGCACCACCATGACAATAAATACCCAACATTAACGAAAGACTGCGCGTTTCTAACGCGTTTGTGCTAGCGCGTTACGGCCCGTGTAAGAAGCTGGTGTAAGACGCTGTGGCCTCTCCGCCTTACCTTCAACGCGTTTCGAACGCGCTGCCCAAGGCGGTGGCAAGTCAAGTTCAAGTCGAGGAGCGTTTATGAATACGGGGGGTATACTCTCTCAGCAGTCATGTGATGGCGTCGGCAAACGCGGTGCACGTTCCGGCATGTGTAAACGGCTGCGTAAGACGCTGTGGCCACTCCCCCTTACTAGAGAGTACTGCACGTTTCTAACGCGTTTGTGCTAGCGTCCCCTTAAGCGGGAGATGGTGCAATTATAATGAAGGGCGCTGTTATAAAATAGGAATGACGTCACATATGGCGCGTGTCATTGGTGGAAGTCAATCGTTCGATTTAGTGCGGCGAGACTGGGCGAATTACACGGAAGATTCACGGTTTACCGATGATTCCCTCCGGAGCTTCGCCCACTCATCATCATTCACTCCGTGGATATGCGGTGTATTTGTTTTCTGGGACACTCGAACTGCACTATTAACGCGATAGCGTAAGGGCCGGCGTCGGCAATTACCGGCGTCGGCAATTACCGGCGTGTGGTGTCGGCAAGTGGCGGAGAAAATCATCCCCAACCACCCCGACCGCGCAGGCCCTCCATGTGGTGCAAGGTTTTGGTGAACAAAAATTGAATTTCTCACAGTGAAATCCGCCAGGAAAATGGTAAAATATGACTTTACCATTCGGCGTCGGATTCGCCGTCGGACTGTTTACCAATTGGCGTCGGATTGTAATTTGAATGTATGAGAAAACATAATTCTGCTACGAGGAAACCCAAACACAAACCCCTTTTCCAGCATTTCTACCAGACCTGCAGCCGCGCGTTGCGATGCGAACTGGTCCCGATAACGCTATCGCATTCTACTCTTAAAGGCGAAGCTTAAGCGTCCTCCAATTTTTAGGAGCGAAGCTCCTTATAGCGGCACCCGTTCCGTCCCCGTCGTAGTAGTAGTAGTGTGTAACCAGTCTGAGAAAAATGAGAAAAAAATTCCGAAGTTGTGTCCGTGGCGCGGAATCGAACCAGAGACCCCTCGCTTCCGAGCGCGCGGCGTTAGCCCACTACGCCACGAAGCGCACATAGACACACGCACCACGATGGCAATAAATACCCAACATTAACGAAAGGCCGCGTTTCTAGCGCGTTTCTAACGCGTTTGTGCTAGCGCGTTACGGCCCGTGTAAGAAGCTGGTGTAAGACGCTGTGGCCTCTCCGCCTTACCTTCAACGCGTTTCGAACGCGCTGCCCAAGGCGGTGGCAAGTCAAGTTCAAGTCGAGGAGCGTTTATGAATACGGGGGGTATACTCTCTCAGCAGTCATGTGATGGCGTCGGCAAACGCGGTGCACGTTCCGGCATGTGTAAATGGCTGCGTAAGACGCTGTGGCCACTCCCCCTTACTAGAGAGTACTGCACGTTTCTAACGCGTTTGTGCTAGCGTCCCCTTAAGCGGGAGATCCGATGATTCCCTCCGGAGCTTCGCCCACTCTGCATCATTCACCCCGTGGATATGCTGTGATTTTTTTGTATTTATTGCGATAGCAATTATATGGACATTCAAAAGCAGATTTCTGCCGTCGGCGTCACCGTCGCCGTCGCCGTGAGGTTCCGTATGACGTCAATGGAGATGAAATCGTCGCCGCGCGCCGAACGCTGTATGTGCGAGTGAAAGGGCGCGAGGGGCGCGCGCTTTCACGGGGAGTGAACGAACGGCGGAGAACAAACGCGCGTTCTGCGCCGTGCTCTCTTAAGGGCTGCAGAAGTAGGCGTCTCTTTCCTCCTTTACAATCATCATATATGTAGAGCAAACTCGCCTTCTTCTGACACGCGAGAGGCCGTGGGGGAGGGGGGGAGGGGGAGGGAAGGGAGGCGACGTTTAGCTACGGCACCAAGTGCCTATTTATATCAGAGGCTCCGGCAACAGTCACCAACGCCGCACGCATTTTGAGCGAACGCGGGCAAAACGCCGATGGCGTCGACAACAGTTCTGCGTGTTGCCGATGCTGCTGCATGTCCAAGTTTATACAGCTGATAAAGCTAATATCATTACTCTGTATAGCTCTCTACAAGTTTGCTATCGCAATTGATGCTTCGCCTTTCAGGTGAAACTGCGACAACTTTTTTGGTTCCCCCAACAAAACTGAGCTCTGCGGGAGCACCTATACGAGTGATTTTCAAAAAATTCAGCGAGCTTGAAAAAGCTCTTTGCACGCAAAATAATAATAAAGAAATTAAAAAAATTCTACAGTACTCACCGGCAGGGTTGCCTAACGTATACGTTCTACCACAGAACCAGCTAAAATAAACCTGGACCTAGATAACTTGTATTGACATGTCGTCATTAAAAAGGCGAAGCATCAATTGCGATAGCAAATTTGTAGAGAGCTATACGGAGTAATGATATTAGCTTTATCAGCTGTATAAACTTGGACACGCAGCAGCACCGGCAGCACGCAGAACTGTTGTCGACGCCGTCGGCGTTTTGCCCGCGTTCGCACAAAATGCGTGCGGCGTTGGTGAGTGTTGCCGGAGCCTCTGATATAAATAGGCACTTGGTGCCGCAGCTAAACGTCGCCTCCCTTCCCTCCCCCTCCCCCCACGGCCTCTCGCGCGTCGGAAGAAGGCGCGTTTGCTCTACATATATGGTGATTGTAAAGGAGGAAAGAGACGCTTACTTCTGCAGCCCTTTAGCGAGCACGGCGCAGAACGCGCGTTTGTTCTCCGCCTTGCGTTCACTCCCCGTGAAAGCGCGCGCCCCTCGCTCCCTTTCACTCGCACATACAGCGTTCGGCGCGCGGCGACGATTTCATCTCCATTGACGTCATACGGAACCTCACGGCGACGGCGACGCCGACGGCAGAAATCTGCTTTTGAGTGTCCATATAATTGCTATCGCAATAAAATGGCGGCAAGCAGCTCCCAACAATCGATCTTGCATGAAAAGTATCAAGCATTGCACTCGGTGCTGTCTGAACACGCAGTGCTGCTCCTCAAAACCTTTCGGCGCTCATCATTTACCGGATAACAAACAGAATCTCTTAACAATCCCGCTGCTCACTCCAGCACGTTGCATTTTCAATTACGTACTTAAAGCAGTAGTGGAGGCAATTTGACCGAAAGAAAGAACGCCTGTTTAATTTCGGAATGAATGCAGCTAACGCAGAATTTAATTGTCTGATAAGGATTGTCAGGATATCCCAGGGTCATTCGAATTCACCAAGCTAAATAAACATAGTGATTGCGATGCGCACCAGAAGCATAACGTAAGTTCTGTTGCTGATTACGACCAGCAGCTGACGGCCTATAGCCACAAAGCGCGTCTAGACGCGTTATTAAGTCCCTAAGATAAAGGAATAGCTGCGCAGGGGGTATATATTGACCTAGGTCAAAGAGAAAGTTTCTTATTGGGAGAAAAGTTGAGGAGATCAATACAGCTCGGATGCGGCGTTGCGAAATGAATAAG
The DNA here is from genome assembly GCF_013339745.2 of Dermacentor silvarum. Lineage (NCBI taxonomy): Eukaryota > Metazoa > Arthropoda > Arachnida > Ixodida > Ixodidae > Dermacentor > Dermacentor silvarum. The sequence goes on along the minus strand of NC_051159.1, from coordinate 182,171,099 downwards.
CTGTGCCGTTTGCATTAATCCGGTTACTAGAAAGTTTAAGATATGGACATCCAAGCGTTGGGGACCGCACGCCACCTGGCGTACAATAGAATGCAAAAGAGATTATAAAAGAACGCAAGGAGCCTGCGACGGAAATTGGCATTTTGCGTACGCTAAGTGACTCGGGACACTACTTGGAATACTCTCTATTCATATTGAAGCACAATGTTATTATCCAAAGAACGTACGCTTCGCACAGTTGCGCAGCGCTCGCAGCCTAATGGATTCACCAGGGGATCGAACCCGCGCGATGAACGTAGCTCCTCAGCGCGTCCATCGCTGCCGTGTATACGTCCCGAACTCGCGAGAGGCCGCCGTTTCAAAATCGGGTCAATGCAGCTATTTATAGACTCGTTAGGAGCGGAGGGGAGAAGTAAGCAGTTTTCGCTGTCCCCACGAGAGTGGCGGCGCGCGCAGATGAGGAACTGTGTTCGACCCGTGGATCGCCATGTTTGCCCCAGGGACAAGAGCCAAGGGTGAGCGCGTGGGTGCGCACGCTGCCTGCGTGGACACAACAGCCCCGCTCGGCGCCCCCGCTCGCTTGCCGCTTCTTCGACCGCCTTTTCAACGTCAGTGCTCCGCGCGGCGCTCATCAGCGAAGCGCGTTCCGTTGCCGGCCTCGTGCTTCGTCTAGTTCCAGCATCGATCTCGACATTCGGGCAGGGCCATACTGTGGGACGGTGGGATAGTCCTTGACGTCACAGCTGCAGCTCGGCCAATGAGCGAGCGTCGATCGATGCAGCGCCCGGTCCGGGGGCGGCCCGTGGACGGCATTGCAAAGCAGCGCTTGGCGTGCCTGCAGTGCGCCGCCGAAACGCTTGCCGGGTGCCACCGGAGAAACCACCAGCACACGCAGGCAGCGCCGACGTCGTCCCCCCTCCAGGCATCATGGCTGCGCAGAACAAAACGGAGGATGTGTCCAAGTTACGGTACACAGGTGAGTCGCCCCTTCACACACGCCGTCGTGCAGCCCGAACCGGCACTATTCCCCGCTGGTACGTTGTAGCCGTAGTCTGAACACGAGATGGCAAACCAAAATGCGCGAGTGACAAGCACCGTTTATGGCCAAACGAGGCTCGCATGCTCTTTAGGCAGTAATACCGTCGATGGCAGCAACCATGCTGCTACGAGTTAGTTTCCATATGAAATCTTCCAACGAGGGCTGTACAAAAGATGATAGCGAATTATGACTAGAGCCAGTGGTCCTTGCACATCCACAAAGACAGCGTAGCACCCAAGGTGACTCCGCTGCGCGGAGCGACACCGCCATGCTGCCCTTACCACCGCACCTTCTCATTTTTAATTTTTTTTTCACTCGCTTCAACGAGGATCGAAGCGCCATTAGCGCCATGATGACCTTTTGGATGGAACTTGCGCTAAATACAGAGATGTGGTGGCCTTCTGCAATTTCACAGCGTCGTTGGTGTGTATGACGGCGCTTACAACCCCCCGCGAAGCCTGTAATACCTCTACATCGTGCCTCCAAAGTGAGCTCTGGCACGCTGGTTACATGAGCCAGTGTCATCGCACGGTGGTAATGTAATGTCTGCATATCTTATTTCTCGTTTTTGTTACTTTTCTTGCTACCAGGAGCGACGCTTGACCACAAGAGCGACACCCGAACACAATGGGTGTTTTGAATCGCAATTTGGCCAATTGGTAAACTATAGTTGGCAGTATATACGTTCAGCACTTCTTTATTTGAGGAGCAGAAAAATAATTATGTTGTGCTTGCATCACATAAAACGGAACCATGATGTTCTATGTTTTATGCGTATTTGAAGTTCTTCGTTGAACACGAAGAACTGTTAAAAACAAAATGGCCGCATAAAATGTACTTTACCGGTAACTGAAAAGCGATGCACACCGTGTACGTTGTACCTCGCTGCTTGGCGTCAGCAAGGAAAATGAAGCCACATTTCGCACTCGTTAAAAGCACTGCGTTTTAATATTAATCTTTTTTATCCTACTGGCCGCAAATCGGAAGGTAATAGTGAAACTCGACAAGCAATTTTATATAATTATCTAAAAAGTCGCATTTTTCCAAGCAATGACATCTACCATACGCACACTGTTGTCAACCCGCAATCCCTTGCAGAACGAGACTACGACTTAACAGCACCATTGGCACCTCCTCACAAACGCTTGCGCAAATAAGGTACGTCGAAAGCACTGAAAAGATTTAAATCTTTTCGAAAAAGTCACGGAAGCCTTGAAGTACTGATCCCTACATTGAAAGCGCATTGCTTCCAAGAAGCATTGCCCAATGTTTGCTCAAGCGCTTGCGTCATACCAGTTCAGGTGCATCAGCTGAACCAATTAGGAACCGGGCTCTTGGCCCGAGTTGATCTCCCTTCATTAAAGCATGTCGGTGAGGGTACGAGCACTGAACCCAAGTGTTCGTGATATCATAATAATAAAGCAGTGAAAAGTCCATAAGGATGAAAAAGGTACCTGTATTCTTGGAAACTGCAACCAGACTGAACCCAAGGAATAAAACCACATAGCAGATGGCGAAGAAGCCGAAGCCAAAGTAAAGTGAACTACGCGCACGGCAACGGTACGCATGAAGTGACGCCTACGTGTCATCAAACACACAAACAGTATAAAAAAAGATAATGAAATAGCATGTATAGAGCCGTACTAATTTCAGTCCGCGCCTTTAAAAAAAAAAACTAGAAATAAATTGGAATGAGTGTCTTAACACCGGCATGAAAACGCTGGCTCGATCTCGTGCGGTTGTAATTGCTGATGCCCCGTTCACATACGTTGAAGTCTCCACTAATGCAATGCGTACAGATACGGCAGCAGGCTCATCAGTTGGTCTTGTCAAGCAGTGAAACCAAGACTACAAGTAGCAACACATGCACTTCGCGCCGGATTTGAAGGGCAGCGGCGAAACGCTTCTTGCCCAGCATATAGTCGAGGGATATACAGCGACATATTTGTTATGACTGGCACCGGCCCCGCGCAGCTGTGACCTAGCTGGCCTACGTCATCAGCGCTGAAGAAGCGCGAGACGCCAGCAACAACAATCACTCGCTTGTAAACGTCGAGGCAGGCCAGACCCGCGCTAGGCCATCGCTCGGTGGCAAACGAACAATCCGGCAGTGGGCCAAACCCCCCTTCTGACGCTCTTTCAGCGCATGCAAAATTTTTCTTCGGTGTGAGCAGCCCCGTGAAAACTGTCGTGAGTATACGTACAAGCCGGCAAGTGCTACAGACACGTAATGCAACTTGGGTGCTGTTTATGCCGGGTGTATCTGTATAATTTCCCACTCAACAATATCAGTCGGTCAAAGTATTATTCTGGGCCCGAATTCACGAAACCTTCTTACGCTAAAATTGTTCGTAAGAGAAAATTTGAGCCTATCCTGATGCTAGACATACTATTAGCGATGGTACATGTACAATTTTCTATTTTTTGTGATTTAATAAACGTATTTCTCTCTCTCTCTCTCTCTATTAGCGAAGGTGCTTGGCCAATGGCAGAGAGTACTTACGGAAGAAAATCATTTTGAATTCGGATCCTGATTATTATATCGTTTTGTTTTTGTTAATGGAAGGTTGATCTTTCTATTGATACGGCCCAGAAATGACATGGGTTCAGGCTACGAAGAATTCCTCAGTCGTGATCGAATATCACTATAAAGTTTTTTGTTTTGTTTCTCCGGCGAGATAGATAGAGAGAGAGACGTGATAAGGTAACTGCAGGGAGGTTAACCAGGTTGAGCTCGGTTGGCTACTCTGCACTGGGGAAGGCGCAAAGCGGACTGAAAGAGGAGAAGTTCACAGCATGTATGCATTCAGTGAAGCGTTCGTCATTCAGTTCGTCACAAGCAGTCACACAGGCTGGTGCACCTCAAGAAATGCAAGCGCTTTCGTGGCTTTGGAAACATCGCAGACGCATGAGGGCACGGTAGCCAAGAAGCTGCTCATCTGGAAAGCGTCTGTCATCTAATTTCCCTAAAGCTGTCCGAATAGGGGCAAGCGTCTGATCCTCGCATGATGGTCAGTGACACACGAGGTGTTTTAAAGTTTCTTGTATGCCATATTATTACAATTGGCACTCTACAAAATTCCAAATAGAGATGAATTGTTGTTTCTAAAGAAACGTCTACCCCTAGGCGACACAGTGAGAGTTCTTCATGTCGAGTAAAACCGTGTAAAAGTGAACATATGGGTACATAGTAGGTAGGCGCCGGCTAGTCAACTCAGGTGCATTCCATTTCCTTAACGCGAGGTAAAGGTTGGATAAACAAGGGTTAAGTGCCTCAGACAGGCTGGCCGACGTCTCGATACCTGGACCTATCTTTGTTAAAGACGGCCTTGCATCATTGATGCGAATTACTTTGAAAGAATTATTACTCTTATTCAGCATCACACGCGATGGATATTTAGAACATAACTACACCATTCTACGTACATTGCAGTGTCCAAAATTGAGTATGGAAAAATATTAAGAAATATCTATTTTATTTATATAACAGGGAACTACAGAACATGAAAAGCGACCTAAATGATAAAACATGAAACTTGTTTCAAAGTTGTGTTTGTTGTATGGAGACATGTTGCAAAGACGTACACGTGGAAACTTTAATCGCAGTTCTTCTCCTGAATACAGAACTCGCGAATTCTCCACCATGATAAAGCGGCTTGCTCGATATTTTACTAAAATATACAGTTCTATACGCAAAGCCTGCGACAAGAGCAGGCAAGTCGTTCAATTCCAAACAGCGTAATTCCTCCACCAATGCTACACAAGATGCTTTTCGCACTGTGCTCTTGTTAAAATTCTTTCTTGCAGTTATTTATTCATTTTAATTTATTTTTGTGACAGTATGACTCTCTAGCACAGTTTCGCAAGCAAACATTCAAGAATGAATACTCCCTTAAGTCGCTGGTTCTTAGAGAAAGATAATCACTCGTTTCAAACAATAAAAAAAAATTAAATTCGGCGCAGTATAACTGCGCACAACGCTATGAAGTTACCTTCGTTTGTTTGTTTTGTTTGCCAGCGTTGTTTAAGCATTCAAGATGTTTAAACACGTCAGATTGCATTTTAAACGCACCAGAAAACTATAGGAAAGGTCCAGGAGGCCTGGTAGCTGACGCAGCGAGGGAGCAAAACGTCAGCGATCAGTTGTATAAACAGCACGCAGCTAGTTTAAACGCAGACTTCGGCGCCAGGTTGCCCTTTGGAAAGAAGAATAATGACATAAGAGTGAAACAAATGCTGACAAGGCGACTGCGCAAAACAGGTTTATAGGACCCGCCGCGGTAACCCTGTGGCTATTGCTGAAGTCGAGATCGCGGGTTCAATCCTGGCCGCGGCATGCACACAGGCTCGGAATGCAAGAACGCTCGTGTAATGTGCGTTGGGTGCACGTTAAAAAAACCCAGGTAGACAAAATTACTCCCGAGCCACCACTACGGCGTGCCTCATAATCAAATCGTGGCTTTGGCACGTAATACCTCAAAATACCTCAGAGGCCTTCGTCCTGCAGTGGACATAAATATAGGCTTATGATGATGATGACCTCAAGATATAATTTTTTAAAACAGATTTGGTATGGTTTGAATGAATGTCTGCATTAAACAATGAAAAGAGGAATAAGCTTATGGACGCGCAGACGCAAGGAAACATGCAGCATCTAAAGGGTCCAACGCCTTAAGCCTGACATTCTTAAAAACTTCAAGAGCAAGAGCAAAATGAGTCATGCGACAGCAACGGCACAACCTAGAGACATTGCTGTACTGAAGTATGGAACCGATCATGATAATTCGCACGATTATCTTGAAATGAAATGAAATCTTTATTTCACACGCCATGTATCCTACGAGCTATACTCACAAATGCGCCTTCTGCTCTGCGCCCAATACCCTCTACCACATGGTATGGGAATGTCGACAAAACCCATCGACACCACCCATCACCGGACCAACCGTCGAGCAGTGGGAGGCCCAGCTGACAAGCCCGAATCCTGAAGACCAGCATCGCCTGGTGAGCAGGACCAAGCTATCAGCTCAGGCCCACGGCATCCTGGACTAGGGACGCCGCCCACCTCGGACGATCTTACCGTCTGCTCATCTCTAAATAAAGTTTATTCCTCCTCCTCCTCTTTTCATGGTTACAAAACACAGCGGACGCAAGGGAGAAAGCCGCACGTATCAGCTTGAGCACATGCCAACTCGGTCGATTGTTTTGGCCTGAAACCGAACCGATGATCCCTCAAAACTGAATGCTTGTTTATGAAATTACTTACTCGCACGTAAATATGTTTATCGATACCTTTAGAAATTACTGATAGAATAGAGATTGGTCTATCATTTGATAATTCAGAGGTGTCGCCTCCTTTGTGTATGCAGTTTGCATCTGCTCAGGGAAGATGCCACTACTAAGGCAAAGGTCGAATATATGTGTTAAGAGTGGAGATAATAGGTGAATAACATATTTTAGAAGAGTCTGTTGCTGGGCCTGTTGCTACATACTTGTAGAAACGATAGAACTCAGCCTTCAGGACGCAAACACCAGGAGAGAAGTAGACGGACACACGCTGGGACTAGCAGCAAGTCTAATGAAAACAACCACAGAGAAGTTCGCATGGAAGCCAGAGTGCGCATGCGTCGTACATACCACGTGACAATGAAAAAACACTAAATGATACCTAGTAACCACATTTTTCTAAATAAGCTATCTCTTTCTTTTACAGCGATAACGAGGGCACACTAACACATTGATTGTGATGTTTTCGGATATGGTACACTTCAATCAGTTCTCGTTCATAACGTGTGGTTCCCTTGCCTATAATTTGTGTGTCTTCCAAAGCAGGCGAGCAGCCGCACACTCGGCAATGAGAAGGCAGGTTTGCTCCTCCTCCTGACGTGACGGACGTTTCGTGTTCTTTTAAGCGGATATTAATACAACGCCCCGTCTGGCCTATATACACGCGACCACACTTCAACGGTATGCGATAAACAACATTTTTGATGCAAGTTGTGAAGTTATGGCTAGTACTGCAGGCACTCCTAGGTTTACGATTTTCAATCCTAGCACATAGACTTGGCGTCTTGCATGGCACCGAAAGCACAACACGAACGCCCTGCCTTGTGGCAACTTTTTCACGTTGTGGGAAACGTTGTGGATATAGGCTTGTGGATATATTTTAAAGGCTTTGTTTGAAAGCCGTTTATATCTAAAGCCCTAATGCACGCATAGGCGCAAGAAAACATGAAGCATCTAAAAGGGTCCAGCGTCTGACATTCTTAAAAACTTCAAAAGGTCGAGCAAAATGACGTATGCGACAGTAGTGCCAGAATCTATAACAAGGCTGTAGCGAAGTATGAAAGCGATCATGACAATTAGCACGATCACTTAATTATGGCCACCGCTGAATGCTAAATTGCTCGTTACTTATTGCTGGGTTTACTATTTAAGTGCAAGGAACGCATATCTTGTTGCCGCATGCAAACCAGTTCAGCACCCAAATGTTCATAATAAACAAAGTCCGGGAAATAGTTAAAGCGGAAAGATTGTTGTAAGGAGAAACTCTTTCTACCCACTATAGTCCCGGACTTCGGGAATGACAATTAGCTCGCTCCTCGAAAAGCTACCTTAATAGCTGGAGAAAAATTCCTCAGAGTACCGGCACTGAAATTGTGAAGGCCGCCATATTGGCCTGGTCAATGCGCAACGTGAGCTCACCAGGAGACTCAGAAGATGGTAGTGAAAAGCCAAATTATTGAACAACTTAGGGAGATTAATGCTTTATATAGTCTGCGATTCCTCAGGAAATGTGCAAGGTAGAGCGAGTTTCTGAAAAGAAAAAGAAGATGCTCTCTTCAGGACTCACGAGATCGAGCGCGTCGGCAAAACAGTTTGGGGTGACAGAAATATTATTGTGAACGCACGTTAATTCGTCTCCTGGGCGGGCTATCTATAAATAAAATGTACTGTTAATGCAATACTGGAGCAGTACACTGCTAGTAACTAAAGAGAAAATACCCAGGTATTTCAGAAGCAAACCGTTGCTGGGCAGACCCAGCAACGGTTGCGACGTTTCATATAAAATTCGGTGCATCAAGACTACAGTGCGTAGCTAATTCTCAATGAATTGTACAGTAGACTGGAAATAGCCCAACGAGGCTAACTGAATTGCCACCCGTAGCAGTGCTACCAAAACTCGCAATCAAAGTAGCTGCAAACGAGTGTGACGCCTTCAAAAGCGAGTTGTCCAACAGTACAAGTAAACTGTCAATGCCGTTCGAGAGCTAGAACAGTAAACTTAAAAAGTCCGCATCTTATATATATAGGTGGCAGTTGTACTCCCTGTTTGTGGCTTAGGTTTTCCTTATTAAGAAAGCAAATTATTTTATTAAACCTCAAGGACCCTGAAGGGGGGCATTGCATGATGTATGGGCGCTAATATAGCAGTACAGAGAGTTCCTGAAGAATCACGTGACCCGATAGTAGTACCGAAGTGAAAGAGGTCATTCATCAGGGCGTAGTAGATCGTTTAAATCGTGGGTCGTGCGCAGGAAAAAGCGGTGCTGAAAAGCTTCGTAGGCATTTTGAACATAAGCGGAGTTCGAGCGGCTACAGCGATGAGTAGGTCGGGTGAAGTGGTTACCTGTTGGAAGGGCGTGGAAACGTGCACAATAAAGGAAACGGCGTGCTACATCACGGCGAGACTAAAGTAGGAAGACTCAGTTGCGTTTTTAAGGTGGTCATGGGTAGCTTTATAGAAGTAATTCTGAAGAATGAACCTGGTCACGTGATTTTGAACTCATTCAGGCGTGTTGGCTAGATCTTGATGTGGGATCAAAGACAACGCTAGAATATCGAGTTTCGGACGTACGGCAGCCTTGTAAGCGAGAAGTTTAACATAATGGAATGTCAGGGCAAGCTTGTGGCACCGATATCCAAATGCTTTGTTAGCATAGTTTGTAATGTCACTCCATGTTAGGTCAGAATACAGCTGAATGCAAAGGTATCTGACAGACCTTTGGGGTTGTAGGGCGATCATAGAAGCGATAGAACGGACGTATGTAAATACTGCAGATATGGAAAGAGATTAGCGAGGATTTGTTAACATTTTGTGACATAGGCCATATAGCGCACCAGCTCGAACTAGATGATGTCAACATTAGATGATTTCGTTATTAGATGGCACACTACGCAGTCGTTGGCAAATAGTCTTACACTAGAAAAGACACGTTAACAGGCAGGGTACTATATGTACAAATTGATTCGGGGATTACGCGTACGTAAACAGGAAGCAAGAGTATTTACACGATATATCAAGCTGTTTTGTTGCAGTTGTCCTGAATAATTCTGGCGCAGCATGGTCGACTAGTAGCTCGTGCAGCACATCTTCACCACCTCTTATTCTTTGCGCTTGCGGTACTGCTGCACCTTGTTGAGCTCATGACGACGCACCGCGTTAAAAATATATGGTGTTCATCTAAACGTATAGTGACCTCAAGTAAACAAAACAATATGTTTATCTGTGCTTTCTCTGGTTTCGTTGTCTGTCTCTTTCTTCGTATGGTTGTGACTAACATATCATCTAGGTGCTCCGATCATCATCTCGCTTATTGCACAGCGAGGGCCTTAAATTTGCCAGTCTTGATGCCATGATGCATGTAATATACGAGGCTTAATATAGGTGATTTGCGTGCTCCTAGGCTCACGTACCACGTCACGACCACGGCTAAAAGAAAGTCCCACATCCGCTGCAATAGCCGTCAGCGGCGCGGGCTAACACTCTCAAGGCTAATCTTGTCCGCAAATACCTCGAGAAAGAGAATGGAAGGACGGCCGCTGTAGTTTTAAAATTGCGCAAGATATGAGTTCGGCTTTCATACTGCGGCAAGTTAGCTTTTCATCCACTTTCATTCATTTCCCTTTACTTTATTATTTCTACATTTCAATTCAGTTTAAGCAATTATTTCGCATTCACCTATGCTTACTGTGGCTTAATTTTGTGTTTCTTCGTATATTCGTGGCTAACAAAACATTGAGGCGCTTGGGCGCCCTTATATTTTAATATACCAGTGACAACATAGCGCTAGTGATATTATTATTAGGCATTTTAAAGCCTATGTGGTTGGTTCCTTTTGCAAATAAATGTTTGAAGAAGTCTATCATTTTCACGATGCCATTTGGTTCAGATGTAATTGCACTCATGGTTGAATGGGCAAAATAAGAGAAATCGTGGAAGTTGACTGTAGGTTCGTCAGTAAAACAGAGAAAAACGTGGTGTTTAATACGCTTGAAATTCCAGACTGAGGGACAGGGCAGCCGTTGGCGTCGAGCAGAAAAAATATGCTACGATTGGCAGGGTTAAAAGTTTTTCAAAAACGTTTAGGATCAGTACGTAACATAATAGGCAGAGTGGAGCTAAAAATCTACGCTTACATTGTATATTCAATTTGTTATATTGGCTACAAAGTTCTTAACTTAGGCTAGGCTGATGTCAGAATGTTTGGCAGTTAGAAATAGTTGTTTATATTTTAGCTTGGACGCCTCAAATTCGCATTAAACCGCAATGATTGGACACACACGGTATTCTTGTAATTGTATACGTATCAGGCGATGCATTTATTTTTGAGAGTTACCAATTTGATTTGACAGAGCGTTGCTGATAGCCAGAAGTGAATTGATCTGAAACAGCTGTAAGGTATTTTATCTATCATGGTAATATGATAGCCTAGGTCATAAAGGGTAAGCGCTTTCCTAGTCTTGCTTTACAGTACGTTAAGTACGTTAGAAGAATGGTACAAAAAACCTGTTAGTTCCGTGATTAGCTGAAATGGACGGAAGGCAAGCCATGCGTCCAAAAAATCTCTATAAGAGTTATTTTTGATAACGTGCATCCTAGATAAGACCATGTAATTGAGGGAAGGTTGAAACTACTGAAGACTATAATGAGATTTTTTGCATGCATGGTTGTTAGCACCGCGAAACAGTCTTGGGGCGACTTACGAGGAGGCGTATAGCAGACGTCGAAAGACATGCGCGTATTAGAAGCATTGCAGTGCCAGCAGATCATTTTCAGATGTGCATTTGCTGTTGAGGAGCGGAGTCCACGCTTTGTGGCGATAAGAAGTCACCACCACGTGATGCGTCGGCTATACTTTTGCGAAAAAAATATATCTTTATATTCATTCTTTGGGGCCCGGCGCTGGTCATGTTGAAGGAAGCCCAAGGCTGCTTCAATTACTTCACTTCAGCGACTCCTCCAGCATATGCAAATTATCGTACGATATTTATATCCGAGAATTATGGGATCATCACATGTGGGCTTGATTCAACAAAATCATGTCAATCAATCCAAGTGCCAACTCTAACATTTTGCGTGCACTGCGACGTTTTCTGCAAGGTGACCTGTTGCGACTAGCTCATCAGCGGTGTTTCTGCTGTAGATAAGTAAAAAATAAAAATAAACGGCAGTTCTTTTTATCTTGAGGGCCTAAACTAAAACTAAAATTATTAAAATCAAACTTCCTTTAAGTTTAACAAACACACACAAATAAGTTCTGGGTTTACATATGAGAGCGTCCCTACGTTTCACATATGCATTCAAATATGAATATAAAAAGCAATAGCTAAAACTTCCTTCGAAGGAAGCAGCCGAGATTTTTGGTAAACATGCACGAGGCAAATGAACCTTTGTAAATTCGCAGTTATTTTTCATTTGTGTTTCGAGCCGTTACGAAGAAAGCTGCGCGTTATGATGTGAGCGCTCGGTGTAAGGGGCATCATCAGTTTTTGTTAACACTTACTAAATAAGAACGCCACCGCCTATCTTATCAGTTTACTTAAATTTTGAAGATTTAATGAGACATATCAGAAAAAAAAAGCACTCTGCGTGAGTCAGAAATATATAGTTTCTTGCAGGCACATTGCTAGGGTTATAACGAATATGCGAATAATTGCCCCAAAGAAAATCAATAAGGCGCAAAAAAACTGCTGTCGCGTGTGTCCTTTATGCAAAGCACCTTGTGACAGTGTCATCCAATTTCACTGCGCGCAAAAGTCTTTGTCCTAAACTCTATGGACGAGAGAAGGGACAAGATGTTTGGGTGCAGAATTGTCATACGTCTGCTTTCAAAGCATACGGAATATCAACTTCACAATTCTGTCGTCAAACGTTTCCCACATATCCAAAGACATCCTAGCACGAAAGTTATAAACGTGAGACTGCGGGCTTAAATAGCCCTCCCCCCAAAAGTAAAAAAAAAAAAAAAATAGAAAAAAAAAGAACATCCGGCCGTCGGATTTCATGTCAAATACAGTTCTCAGACAACGTTCAGAAATAGCGGAGTGTTTTATTTGCATGATCAGTCCTAACGGATGTCACCCGTCGGTTATCGTATACGTAAGACACATGTCAACATAGTGAAGTTAGGAAGCAGGTTTCGCTGGTATTGCCGGATTCAATTAAGCAAAGAGTTATGCGCATACATATATTCGTTTTGCCATAATTTAGGCTGGGCAGCAATCTTTTATTGTTGATAAACTTTATCTGGAACATGAGTAAATAGCGACATGCACCTCTCTTGAACCCTGTCAGGTGGCATTTTCTGTCGTAAATTTAAAACGTTGGCAGTTGTGCTAAAACTATTTGAAGAATGAATGAATACCATATTGTAATTTGAGCGTATTATTGTTTCAGATTTTTTGCTTGAAGATTGATGTTTGAAGCAAGCATGTGACGAGCCGTCACGCTTATTGGGGTTGCCTGTAGAACTATTTACAGAACTTACAGAAGAATAAAATTAGGCTGGAGTGCATACGGCAGGCATTGCCAAATCCTGACTGGGAGCTTACCCCTGTCGTTAAAAAGAAAAGTGCACAATCATTTCATCCTAACGGTGCTAACATATGATTCATAAACTTGGAGGTTAACAAAGAAGCTCGAGAACAAGTTAAGGACCGCACAAAGAGCGACGGAACGAAAAATGTTAGGCCTAACGTTAAGACACAGGCAGAGAGCGGTGTGGATCAGAGAGCAAACGGGCATTGCAGATATTCTCGTTAACAGTAAGAAATGGAGCTGGGCAGATCGTGTAATGCGTAGGGTAGATAACCGGTGCACCATTAGAGTTACAGCTTTGGTACCAAGAGAAGGGAAGCGCAGTCGAAGATGGCAGAATACTAGGTGGGATGACGAAATTAGGAAATTTGCAGGTGGAAATTGGAATGAGCTAGCCCAAGACAGGGTTAATTGGAGATCGTAATGAGAGGATTTCGTCCTGCAGTGGACATAAATATAGGCTGATGATGATGATGACAACGATGATGATAATGTAGGGCTATTTACACAACCTCACGCTCTCGCGTTGGATATATGGAAAAGATTCGATGACGGAATTCCCAATTTGATATTCCGGATGATCTTAAAGCAAAGGTGTGGCAATTCTGCACCCAAACATATTGTATGTTCTGTTCAGAGAATTTAGGATAAAGAATTTTGCATGGTACATACACATGTGACCACGTTTGAGATACAAAATAGAAAGGCAACCTTCGCAAGACCAGATCTCTCCCAATCGTATAAACATAAAAAAAAAACGCTATGTAGTTTGTAGCAGTGCTTTATACCCGATGTACCTCGCCTTCATAACACAATGACCGGTGCGCAAAGAAGAAGCTGATAGCATCACGCAGCTGCTAAAAATTTCATGCGAATACTGTGATAAATGTTATTGATGCAGACGATATGGCAATGTCGTATTATGACGAGCCGAGTGAAGCGTGAAAAAAAAATGAAAATAGAAAAAGTACCTTCACAGAGAAATCCGTGCTAAATGTCCTGATCTCAATGAGCTTTTGCAGTTCCGCAGTCCATGTATGCTACAATCAATGGTTTAAGAGCTTGACAGCGTAAATACTACGCAGGCTCCAATGGAGTATGCAAAAGTAAAACCTCGAGTATGCAGTATACGCCCATAGATGGGCTCTGGGAAACCATACTTGGACCATGACCTTGAAAGGACCCCTTTCATTGCAGTTAAGTGATCTTTAAAGACAGTGTGTTCCTTGGCGAATTGCTCCCGTTATTTGGTATCGAGTATGTCCTTTTCTGGCCATTTCTGTCGGCCGGTCTCGAACGTAGTGCAGTCTAAAACCGTTCCTGAGAGCATGCGCAGCCTAAAAATGTGGGTCGGTCCACTGAATATGTGTAGTCTAAATATGTGGGCCGATTTCGAAGATAGTGTAGTCTAAACGCATGGCCCGTTCCCGTGCGTAAGCGCAGTCTAAAATGTGGGCAGTTCCCCTGTGTTATGTTCAATTTAAAAACGTGGGCCAAACCTGAAGGTAGTGCTGTCTAATAATGTTGGTCGTTCCCGTGGGTATGCGCAGCCTAAAAATGTGCATCGATCCCGAAGACAGTGCAGTCTAAAAGTGTGGGCCGTTCTTGTGGGTATGTGCAGTCTAAAAATGTGAGCCGATCCCGAAGATAGTACAGTCTAAAAGTGTGGACCATTCTCGTTGGTATGAGTGGTCTAAATAATTGGGTCGTTCCCGCGCGTGTTTGCAGTCCAAAAATGTGGGTCAATTTTGAAGCTAGTGCAGTCTAAAAATGTGGGCCGGTGCCAAAGGTGGTGCTGTCTAGAAATCTGGGCCTTTACCACCGATGTGCGCAGCTAGACATGTGGGTCCATTTCGATGATAGTCAATCTGAAAGTGTGAGCCGTTCTGTCGGTATGAGCTGTCTAAACATTGAGCCGATCCCGACGATTGCGCAGTCTAAAAATGCGGGCCGTTCAGTGAATATGTGCCGCCTGAAATGTGGGCTGAATTCGAAAATAGTCTAGTCAAACAATGTGGCCAATTCCACGCGTATGTGCCATCAAAAATATGGGCCGATACCCAAGATTGTGCAGTATAAAACGTGGGTCGATTTCGACGATAGTGCAGTCCAAAATGTGGGCCATTTCTGTGCGTATGTGCAGTATAAAAATGTGGGTTGTTCCCGTGGGTATGTGCAATATGAAAATGTGCGCCTATCCCGAAAAAAGTGCAGTCTAAAAGTGTGGACCGTCCCCGTGGGTATGAATCGCCTAAAGATGTGGCCAATCCCTAAGATTGTGCAGTATAAAATGTAGGTCCATTTCGACAATAGTGCAGCCCAAAATGTGGACCGTTTCTGTGCGTATGTGCAGTCTAAAAATGTGGGCCGATCCCGAAGATTTGCGGTCTAAAAATGCGGGCCTTTCCCGTGGGTATGTGCAATACAAAAACGCGAGCCTATCCCGAAAAAAGTGCAGTCTAGAAGTGTGGACCATTCCCGTGGGTACGACTGGCCTAAAAATGTCAGCCGATCCCGAACGTTGAGCAGTCAAGAAATTCGGGGCTTTGGACGTTCCTCTCGCTCCCTTTACACAAGCGGTGACGCATAGAGTGCAGTGAGCAGTGATTACGCCCCATTGACACCCTCAACTTGATCAAGAAGATATTGTCTTTGATCGACTTCAACAAGAGGTTGAATCACCTCCAAACCTATTTAGCACCGACATCCCTCAAAATATTAAGGACGATTTTATGCGCAGTGACACGCGTTCCTTGTTGCGTCTTTTTTTCCCTCTAGTGTGAGTGCTAATGTACGCGCGCGCTAGATCAATCAATCAATCAATCAATCAATCAATCAATCAATCATTTACCGTGCCCAGGAACAACCACGCGGTCTAAGTGCTGGCGCAAGCATACATTAGAAAACAAAAATAGAACAAAAAAAAAAACAGCAGGGGAATATAAGCAAGAAAAGAATTAATAAAAATAACAATCTTGAAAGGAAGAGTGTACTTACAAAAAGATGCAAGGTGAATAGAAAAGCAAAAGGAGAAGGGCAGTTGAACAATTAGTATGTGAGACTATGACACAACAATGCAAAGCTCAGAAAACAACAATGACAGCGACTTGTGAAAAATATCACGATCATGGAAATAAGCACTATAAAGACTCTGTATTCTGTGAACGGTTGAATGTTGGTGATGACAGGCAGAAACATGGAAATGTCTATGTTCTCTGGTGATCTTGCGCGGAATACGAAACATGATACAACTTAGGAGTTCGGGGCACATGAGGATACTGTGAAGGAGTTTGAAAAGCGGCCGGTGAGTAATCCACGCTGAGTCAGAGCGAATGATTTCTTCACAGTAAATGGCAATACGTTGTGAAGAGCGAGCTCAAAAATCTTAGACGTAGCACAGAGAAGAGAAATTGGGCGATAATTCGAAACATTGGTTTTACAGCCAGACTTAAATACAGCAAAAACACGAGCAGTTTTCCACATGTGAGGGAAAGTGGAAGTATTCAGAGCGTTATTAAATGCAGATGTCAATACTGGGGCAAATATACTGCTGTAAGCTTTTACAAATGCGGAATGGGTGCCTATCAGGGCCGCAGGATAAGGAAGGCTTCAAGCACTTAAGGTATTCGCTGATCAGCTTTTCATAAAAAAAAAAACACAGCACTAGATGTAGCAACCGTCGTGTGCTGCTGATTGACACGAGTGTTGAAATCTGAAGCAGTATATAAGGATGAGAAATGGGCAGCAAAACAATCCGCGACTGCTTGGACTTCCACTCCTCTAGTGTCAAGCAGGCGAAAATAGTTTCCACGTTTACTAGAGCGCTTATGGATGTACTTCCGAAATTCTGCCGGCCGGTCGGAGGCGCTATTTTCCAAGAATGCAATACGAGTCGTGATCCCACTTATAGGGGTATTTGCAGGGAGTTAGAAAAAATCGGAATTCTTCTCTCCACTCATTAGACACAGGACTTCTGGATTTACAGTGCGCGCGATCTTTATGCTTTACGGCAGTTATAAGTTCAGATTAGAACCAATGTGGTTATTTAGAGCGTTTAAGACTATACTGAGGAATGTATTTGCGCATGCTGCTCAAAAGAAGCTCCGTAATCTGAACTAATTGGCCATCAACATTGGCTTTGTCTGTGAGCGATGACTAATCCGTGGTGGACAAGAAATTATATAAACCAACATAATCACCACGTTTGAAAGCAAAGCGAGAAGATTCATTAATGTCACCGCCATTAATCATAATCAATCAATCAATCAATCAATCAATCAATCAATCAATAATTTATTTATCGTGCCAAGGAACAACCATGAGGTCTAAGTACTGGCACACGTATACATGGAAAAGAAATACAGCAGAAGAATATCAGTAAAAGAAACAATGAATAGCAAACAACAATCTTGAGAAGAAAAGTCTACATACGTGTAACAAGGCGCAAAATGCATACATAAGAAAAAGGAGGAGAAGGGAAGTTGTGAAACAATATGTGAAACTAAGAGACAACAACGCAAAGCTCAGAACAGAATAATGACAGTGAGTTGCGAAAAATATCAAGGTCCATAGAAGTGGGCGTTATAAAGATTGTATTCTGTGGCCAGTTCAGTGTTAGTGGTGACAGGCAGCAACATGGAAAGGTCTATGTTCTCTGGTGATCTTACGCGGAATACGAAACATGATACAACTGAGGAGTTCGGGGCACATGAGGATACCGTGAAGGAGTTTGAAAAGGAAAAGCAGGTCAGCGCGATTACGTCCGCAGCGAAGTAAGGGCAATGGCGATAATCCAACAGTGTTAGAGCAGGGCCCAGAGTCCGTGTTAGCAAAGCGGTGATGATATATGCTTAGAAGCTTTTTCTGGACCCGGTATATAATGTCACTGTTGGATCTAGATATGCCCTTCCAGACGACCGACGCGTATTCGAGTTGAGGAAGACAGATTGTTGTGTACAATTTGCGGAACGGTAGAAGAATTGGATTTTCACGATAGTCTGCAAACAGAGCCAAGATTGCGCATACCCCGCATTGCAACGCGTTTAGTGTGAGCTGGAAAGTGTAAGGTTGTATCAAAAAGTTCACCGAGGTCATTGATCTTACGGACCCTACACAATGGTACAGAATCTACAGAATAAGAAAAAGAAATGCTTGCTGTTTTGCGGGTGAAAGTCATGACTTTTGTCTTAACAGCATTCAAGGTTAGGTTAATATTTGTGCACCATTTAGTAAAAGAAAGCAGGTCAGACTGCAGGATGCGACAGTCATCAACAGCGTGAATTGCCTTAAAAATCTTTATGTCATCGGCATATAGAAGGAATGAAGAATGCCGAATGGCGGATAGAACGTCATTAATAAAAATTAAGAAAAGGAGTGGTCCCAATACTTAACCCTGAGGGACGCCGCCAGTCGCCACTGTATCGTGCAGACTACGCATGCGCCGCACGTTTCAGCTGGAACTGATTGACAGCACGAAGATTACGGCAACACGTGCCTGTGAATGCCGTTGACTATATATACCCTGGGTGTTTCCTGAATAAACGTTCTTTCATTCTTGGATTCCGTCCAAACGATACAGCCACGTAAGAAGAAGACGTTTGGCCATTGACGTTAATTTAACACGATCTGTCAATAAGATAACTCCGCAAAAGATTTACTATTGACGATTGAACACCAAAGAGTGTAAGCTTGATCAGAAGCAGTGAGTGGCTGACCACATCAAAAGCTTTGCTGAGGTCACAATAAATGGTGTCCCCTTTGAAGTACCGGCGACGAGGCCTGTGTCATGAAACTTGTGAGATTTGAGACAGTGGAGCGGCCGGTGAGGAATCCATGCTGATTCGGGATCAATGCGTTCTTCACAGTAAAATACAATACGTTGTGAAGAGCAAGCTAAAAATTCTTAGACGTGGCGCAGAGAAGAGAAATTGGACGATAATTTGAGATATCGGTTTTACAGCCAGACTTAAATACAGGAAAAAACACGAGCAGTTTTCGAAATACGAGGGAAAGTGGAAGTATTCGCTGAGTTATTAAATATAGATGTCAGTACTGGGGCAAATATACTGTCGTAAGCTTTTAAAATTGCGGAGGGGATGCCATCAGGGCCGCAGGATATAGGGAAGGCTTCAAGCGCTTAACGCATTCGCTGATCAGCTTTTCATCAAACACAGGACTAGATGTAGGAGTCGTTGTGTGCTGCTTATTGATACCAGCGTTGACACCTGAAGGTTTATATAAGGAAGAGAAATGGGCATCAAAACAATCCGCGACTGCTTGGACTTCTACTCCTCTAGAGTCGAGCAGGGGAAAACACCCTCCGTGATTACTAGAGCGCTTGCGGATATACTTCCAAAATGCCGCCGGCCGGTCGGAGGCACTCTTCTCCAAGAATTCAATGTATGAGTAATGATCCCGCTTATAGAGGCCTTTACAGAGAGTCCGAAAAAAGCGGAATTCCTCTCTCCACTTGTTAAGCACATGCAGGCCTTTTCGATCTACGGTGCGCGCGATCATTATATATACTTTAGGGCAGTGATAAGTTCAGATGAGAACCAGTGGGGATATTTAAAGCGCTTAGGACTATACTGAGGAATGTATTTGCGCATACTGCTCAAAACAAGCTTAGTAAACTGATCTATTTGGTCATCGACATTGGTTTTATCTGTGACCAGTGACCAATCGGTGTCGGACAAGAAATCGTACAAGCCAACGTAATCACCCCGCTTGAAAGCAAAGCGAGAGGATTGATTAATGCCAGTGGAGGAGCTCTGCCTCAAGGCTTATACAGAACCAGTGTTCTTAGGTGAGGGGTGAAACTTGTCGGGACTGCAAGGGAAATGTCAGAACGGCAGATATTTATAACCTTCTGTAGTGAAAAACTTCTGTAGTGGAAATGCTGCTTCAAAAGTGAAGCCAGGCCACCGCCATCTTACTCAGGGGCACGAAGAAACATCAAAGAATAGTGGAAGATAGGAAACGTCTTCTTTTTGCCTCCTTCATGCTTAAGATGGTTAATTTCGCTGTAAAGATCCTATTGAATGTATACCTTTGTTTTACAGGTTTTAGGAGGAAAGCTGAATGCCGTGATACATTTTTAAAAGGTCTTGATATCAGCACTCAGCCAAATATAATATTTTAGCTAGAAACAACGACCTTTTATTTTACAATAACCCTAGCGTTTACAACAAAATCACTTAAGGTTTGCGCGGCCCTCTTTCAGAGGTGAAGTCAGGGCAAGTGCTGGCTTCACCCCTGCTGATAAACAATAGCGAGCGCCGCTCACTATTTTTAGGGGCGAAGCTCCTTAGGGTGTGGGTCGTTCCCTCCTCTGTAGTAGTAGTAGTAGTAGTAGTAGTAGTAGTAGTAGTAGTAGTAGTAGTAGTAGTAGTAGTAGTATGTAGCCACCTGTAGTTTTATGAAGTGTTCACTAGATGGCGTTCCGGTTACGGTTCCACTTTGCGCGCGTTCGGTGCGAACGCGGGCAAAACGCCGACGGCGTCGACAACAGTTCTGCGCGTTGCTCGTGCTGCTGCATGTCCAAGTTTATACAGCTGATAAAACTACCTTGAGTCGACCCCATGGCTGCTTCGCATACTACTCAGGGTTCCCCTACGGGAAGATGGTGTAATTTTCTCTCTCGTTCCCGACGCGCGCTCTCTTTATCTCTCGTCCGTAGCTGTGGTTTACCCGAATGATCCCCCGGTGCTTCACCCACTCATCATCATTCACTTCGTGGATATGCTGTGATTTTTTAAACCTCCTTGGATGCTGCTAGCCATGACGCCGAGCTAACTCGAGATATCGAACGCATGCGACAAAGGCGAGCCGAGGAGGCGGCGTTGCGGGAAGCGCAGCGTCAACGTGGCAATGGCGGGAACGCGTTCGCCGGGGCCAACACCCGCTTTCGGCGGGAGTTTCTCAAGCGGCACTTTGGCTTCGGCTGCGACGAAACGTCCACGTTGAAATCGCGAAGTGGAACGCAAGCGCCAATGACGGGCGGATGCTGCTAACCACGACGCCGAGCTAACTCGAGATATCGAACGCATACGACAAAGGCGAGCCGAGGAGGCGGCGTTGCGGGAAGCGCAGCGTCAACGTGGCAATGGCGGGAACGCGTTCGCCGGGGCCAACACCCGCTTTCGGCGGGAGTTTCTCAAGCGGCACTTTGGCTTCGGCTGCGACGAAACGTCCACGTTGAAATCGCGAAGTGGAACGCAAGCGCCAATGACGGGCGGATGCTGCTAACCACGACGCCGAGCTAACTCGAGATATCGAACGCATGCGACAAAGGCGAGCCGAGGAGGCGGCGTTGCGGGAAGCGCAGCGTCAACGTGGCAATGGCGGGAACGCGTTCGCCGGGGCCAACACCCGCTTTCGGTGGGAGTTTCTCAAGCGGCACTTTGGCTTCGGCTGCGACGAAACGTCCACGTTGAAATCGCGAAGTGGAACGCAAGCGCCAATGACGGGCGGATGCTGCTAACCACGACGCCGAGCTAACTCGAGATATCGAACGCATGCGACAAAGGCGAGCCGAGGAGGCGGCGTTGCGGGAAGCGCAGCGTCAACGTGGCAATGGCGGGAACGCGTTCGCCGGGGCCAACACCCGCTTTCGGCGGGAGTTTCTCAAGCGGCACTTTGGCTTCGGCTGCGACGAAACGTCCACGTTGAAATCGCGAAGTGGAACGCAAGCGCCAATGACGGGCGGATGCTGCTAACCACGACGCCGAGCTAACTCGAGATATCGAACGCATGCGACAAAGGCGAGCCGAGGAGGCGGCGTTGCGGGAAGCGCAGCGTCAACGTGGCAATGGCGGGAACGCGTTCGCCGGGGCCAACACCCGCTTTCGGCGGGAGTTTCTCAAGCGGCACTTTGGCTTCGGCTGCGACGAAACGTCCACGTTGAAATCGCGAAGTGGAACGCAAGCGCCAATGACGGGCGGATGCTGCTAACCACGACGCCGAGCTAACTCGAGATATCGAACGCATGCGACAAAGGCGAGCCGAGGAGGCGGCGTTGCGGGAAGCGCAGCGTCAACGTGGCAATGGCGGGAACGCGTTCGCCGGGGCCAACACCCGCTTTCGGCGGGAGTTTCTCAAGCGGCACTTTGGCTTCGGCTGCGACGAAACGTCCACGTTGAAATCGCGAAGTGGAACGCAAGCGCCAATGACGGGCGGATGCTGCTAACCACGACGCCGAGCTAACTCGAGATATCGAACGCATGCGACAAAGGCGAGCCGAGGAGGCGGCGTTGCGGGAAGCGCAGCGTCAACGTGGCAATGGCGGGAACGCGTTCGCCGGGGCCAACACCCGCTTTCGGCGGGAGTTTCTCAAGCGGCACTTTGGCTTCGGCTGCGACGAAACGTCCACGTTGAAATCGCGAAGTGGAACGCAAGCGCCAATGACGGGCGGATGCTGCTAACCACGACGCCGAGCTAACTCGAGATATCGAACGCATGCGACAAAGGCGAGCCGAGGAGGCGGCGTTGCGGGAAGCGCA
The DNA here is from genome assembly GCF_013339745.2 of Dermacentor silvarum. Taxonomy (NCBI): domain Eukaryota; kingdom Metazoa; phylum Arthropoda; class Arachnida; order Ixodida; family Ixodidae; genus Dermacentor; species Dermacentor silvarum. The sequence goes on along the minus strand of NC_051159.1, from coordinate 182,148,739 downwards.
GCGTCAACGTGGCAATGGCGGGAACGCGTTCGCCGGGGCCAACACCCGCTTTCGGCGGGAGTTTCTCAAGCGGCACTTTGGCTTCGGCTGCGACGAAACGTCCACGTTGAAATCGCGAAGTGGAACGCAAGCGCCAATGACGGGCGGATGCTGCTAACCACGACGCCGAGCTAACTCGAGATATCGAACGCATGCGACAAAGGCGAGCCGAGGAGGCGGCGTTGCGGGAAGCGCAGCGTCAACGTGGCAATGGCGGGAACGCGTTCGCCGGGGCCAACACCCGCTTTCGGCGGGAGTTTCTCAAGCGGCACTTTGGCTTCGGCTGCGACGAAACGTCCACGTTGAAATCGCGAAGTGGAACGCAAGCGCCAATGACGGGCGGATGCTGCTAACCACGACGCCGAGCTAACTCGAGATATCGAACGCATGCGACAAAGGCGAGCCGAGGAGGCGGCGTTGCGGGAAGCGCAGCGTCAACGTGGCAATGGCGGGAACGCGTTCGCCGGGGCCAACACCCGCTTTCGGCGGGAGTTTCTCAAGCGGCACTTTGGCTTCGGCTGCGACGAAACGTCCACGTTGAAATCGCGAAGTGGAACGCAAGCGCCAATGACGGGCGGATGCTGCTAACCACGACGCCGAGCTAACTCGAGATATCGAACGCATGCGACAAAGGCGAGCCGAGGAGGCGGCGTTGCGGGAAGCGCAGCGTCAACGTGGCAATGGCGGGAACGCGTTCGCCGGGGCCAACACCCGCTTTCGGCGGGAGTTTCTCAAGCGGCACTTTGGCTTCGGCTGCGACGAAACGTCCACGTTGAAATCGCGAAGTGGAACGCAAGCGCCAATGACGGGCGGATGCTGCTAACCACGACGCCGAGCTAACTCGAGATATCGAACGCATGCGACAAAGGCGAGCCGAGGAGGCGGCGTTGCGGGAAGCGCAGCGTCAACGTGGCAATGGCGGGAACGCGTTCGCCGGGGCCAACACCCGCTTTCGGCGGGAGTTTCTCAAGCGGCACTTTGGCTTCGGCTGCGACGAAACGTCCACGTTGAAATCGCGAAGTGGAACGCAAGCGCCAATGACGGGCGGATGCTGCTAACCACGACGCCGAGCTAACTCGAGATATCGAACGCATGCGACAAAGGCGAGCCGAGGAGGCGGCGTTGCGGGAAGCGCAGCGTCAACGTGGCAATGGCGGGAACGCGTTCGCCGGGGCCAACACCCGCTTTCGGCGGGAGTTTCTCAAGCGGCACTTTGGCTTCGGCTGCGACGAAACGTCCACGTTGAAATCGCGAAGTGGAACGCAAGCGCCAATGACGGGCGGATGCTGCTAACCACGACGCCGAGCTAACTCGAGATATCGAACGCATGCGACAAAGGCGAGCCGAGGAGGCGGCGTTGCGGGAAGCGCAGCGTCAACGTGGCAATGGCGGGAACGCGTTCGCCGGGGCCAACACCCGCTTTCGGCGGGAGTTTCTCAAGCGGCACTTTGGCTTCGGCTGCGACGAAACGTCCACGTTGAAATCGCGAAGTGGAACGCAAGCGCCAATGACGGGCGGATGCTGCTAACCACGACGCCGAGCTAACTCGAGATATCGAACGCATGCGACAAAGGCGAGCCGAGGAGGCGGCGTTGCGGGAAGCGCAGCGTCAACGTGGCAATGGCGGGAACGCGTTCGCCGGGGCCAACACCCGCTTTCGGCGGGAGTTTCTCAAGCGGCACTTTGGCTTCGGCTGCGACGAAACGTCCACGTTGAAATCGCGAAGTGGAACGCAAGCGCCAATGACGGGCGGATGCTGCTAACCACGACGCCGAGCTAACTCGAGATATCGAACGCATGCGACAAAGGCGAGCCGAGGAGGCGGCGTTGCGGGAAGCGCAGCGTCAACGTGGCAATGGCGGGAACGCGTTCGCCGGGGCCAACACCCGCTTTCGGCGGGAGTTTCTCAAGCGGCACTTTGGCTTCGGCTGCGACGAAACGTCCACGTTGAAATCGCGAAGTGGAACGCAAGCGCCAATGACGGGCGGATGCTGCTAACCACGACGCCGAGCTAACTCGAGATATCGAACGCATGCGACAAAGGCGAGCCGAGGAGGCGGCGTTGCGGGAAGCGCAGCGTCAACGTGGCAATGGCGGGAACGCGTTCGCCGGGGCCAACACCCGCTTTCGGCGGGAGTTTCTCAAGCGGCACTTTGGCTTCGGCTGCGACGAAACGTCCACGTTGAAATCGCGAAGTGGAACGCAAGCGCCAATGACGGGCGGATGCTGCTAACCACGACGCCGAGCTAACTCGAGATATCGAACGCATGCGACAAAGGCGAGCCGAGGAGGCGGCGTTGCGGGAAGCGCAGCGTCAACGTGGCAATGGCGGGAACGCGTTCGCCGGGGCCAACACCCGCTTTCGGCGGGAGTTTCTCAAGCGGCACTTTGGCTTCGGCTGCGACGAAACGTCCACGTTGAAATCGCGAAGTGGAACGCAAGCGCCAATGACGGGCGGATGCTGCTAACCACGACGCCGAGCTAACTCGAGATATCGAACGCATGCGACAAAGGCGAGCCGAGGAGGCGGCGTTGCGGGAAGCGCAGCGTCAACGTGGCAATGGCGGGAACGCGTTCGCCGGGGCCAACACCCGCTTTCGGCGGGAGTTTCTCAAGCGGCACTTTGGCTTCGGCTGCGACGAAACGTCCACGTTGAAATCGCGAAGTGGAACGCAAGCGCCAATGACGGGCGGATGCTGCTAACCACGACGCCGAGCTAACTCGAGATATCGAACGCATGCGACAAAGGCGAGCCGAGGAGGCGGCGTTGCGGGAAGCGCAGCGTCAACGTGGCAATGGCGGGAACGCGTTCGCCGGGGCCAACACCCGCTTTCGGCGGGAGTTTCTCAAGCGGCACTTTGGCTTCGGCTGCGACGAAACGTCCACGTTGAAATCGCGAAGTGGAACGCAAGCGCCAATGACGGGCGGATGCTGCTAACCACGACGCCGAGCTAACTCGAGATATCGAACGCATGCGACAAAGGCGAGCCGAGGAGGCGGCGTTGCGGGAAGCGCAGCGTCAACGTGGCAATGGCGGGAACGCGGTCGCCGGGGCCAACACCCGCTTTCGGCGGGAGTTTCTCAAGCGGCACTTTGGCTTCGGCTGCGACGAAACGTCCACGTTGAAATCGCGAAGTGGAACGCAAGCGCCAATGACGGGCGGATGCTGCTAACCACGACGCCGAGCTAACTCGAGATATCGAACGCATGCGACAAAGGCGAGCCGAGGAGGCGGCGTTGCGGGAAGCGCAGCGTCAACGTGGCAATGGCGGGAACGCGTTCGCCGGGGCCAACACCCGCTTTCGGCGGGAGTTTCTCAAGCGGCACTTTGGCTTCGGCTGCGACGAAACGTCCACGTTGAAATCGCGAAGTGGAACGCAAGCGCCAATGGCGGACGGATGCTGCTAACCACGACGCCGAGCTAACTCGAGATATCGAACGCATACGACAACGGCGAGCCGAGGAGACAGCGTTGCGGGCAGAGCAGCGTGAACGTGGCAATATGACGGGAACGCGTTCGCTAACGACGTCACTAACGGCGCGGCCAATGGCGCGCGTGCTTGGGTGCGACGTAGAGAACGACGTAACTGACGGCGCAGCCAATGGAGACGTTTAGAGAAACATGGACGAACGGTTATTCGTTTCGCCTAGCTATATACAGCTTTCGCTGTAAAATGGCTTTTGGTCGCGGGGCGCTTTTCGCCATAGATATTCCCTTGCCATCCCCAGCTCCAAAACAGGCAGGCCGACGTTAACACCGTGTTGCCTTGGAGAGCGGGTCAATGGCGGCAGTCCTCGGCGAATCAGTCCGGACGGTCGCAGCATACGTTTTCTTGGAGGGGTGGAGCGGCAGCACACCAGGAGAAATGGACGCAGACAGCTTGCCAAGCGCATCACGTAGGGAACGCACCTCGACGCGTAGCGCACCTATAGCCCTGGCCTGCTGAGTGGATGGCAGCGCGTTTTCCCTGTGCAGACGCTCGTTGTCACTCCTCAGCCGCGCCACCTCATCGCTGAGGGAGGATATTTCCTCGAGCGCCTGGAGAAGGCCACGGAGGGCAGCCATGTCACCGACCGCCTCAAAACCGGTGCCGACGAGAGCGATGCCCTGTGGAGGGATCGCCGATGGGGAAACAGCGGGCGTGCTGGCATCGCTAAGCCTAGCCGCTGGAATGTCGGCGTTCTGGCACAGGTTACACGTGAAAGCTTTCTCGCCAGACTTCAGAAGCTCGAGGTCCTCGTCGGGCCATGCAATACACTTCACGTGTGCACGTTTTTCACATGAAATACACTGATGAAACTGCTGTTTGCCGTAAAAAGGCTGGGAGCACAGAATACAAACGTCCGTACTAGGCGCCATCTTGCGAAGCATAATAATAATAATAATAATAATAATAATAATAATAATAATAATAATAATAATAATAATAATAATAATAATAATAATAATAATAATAATAACTTTATTGTTTTGTTTATTTTGTTAGGGCAATTTGTATTTTTCGCATACGTGAAATGGAGACGCACTGCTTCCAATCTTTTCATTTAACGCTCTGTGTAACTACCTATATGAAAAATTCCGTTGTTGGATCAAACATCCCGAAGCTGTATAGGGGACGATGATCGGACGCTTTAGTTGAAGGCTCCTGGGTAGCTACAGCCACCTGGCGATCTTTAACTTGCACGAAAAGCACGTATACGGTACAGAAGCGCTTTTGCATTTCACTTCCGTCGGAATGAGGCCGCCGCGGCTGGGATTCGAATCCGTGACCTCGTGCTGAGCAGCACAACGCCGTAGGCACACATGAGATAACGCGGCGGGGATATCTACACGAAAATAATATAAAAGCTCGATACACGAGCGTGTGAACATCCGCGTGACGTTCCCTGCTCTATCTCAGCCGCCAGTACTATATACAGACCACGTGGAGATCTACAGAGAAGTTCGGGAAGCGTGGACTATATTTTCTGAATCGAAAACAAAGCTGTACATTCTTGAGCGTGTGATAATTGATAAAGCTGTAATCATTTTCTGACTGCTTAAGTTCGAACAGTACGAAGACAAGCTCCATGAAATAAGTACCTATGTGCCCGTTGAAGCTGAACGACAAGTAAATGTTTTTTTCAGGTCCCAAAGTGACAAATCGACATATTTATGTAGCCTAAATAAGTTGTATAATTATTATTATACTTCGAAGACGGCTTCTCGTCTGTCTCGGACATTATGCGCAACATGGAGGTAATGCGCTGGGCACAAATGGGCGATTACAATAGCCTGCACAATGCTATACATCTAATGGCATCTCTGCTACGTGGTCATAGTTGTGGCCGTGCGATTTCAGTCTTTATGAATAAATTTTGCACCCACGTGACGGCATGCGCGCGTTGTGACGCCATGATTACGCACACTGTGCACCTCACCTAAAGAGGGCAGCATACGCTTTGTGCTTATCTTTGGCATGATTGCGAACAAAAATTGGAGGACGCTTAAGCTTCGCCTTTAAGAGTGGAACGCGACAGCGTTATCGGGCTCCGTTCACATCACATTTTTCTTTATGAGTAGGCTTCACTGCAACACACAACGTGGGAAAGCTAGCTCACAAAGACCAAGCTTACACTGATCCCCTTAAAGTCGGCTTCACTTTTAAACACAAATGCATTGCTGGGAAGACATTTTTACAGGAGCAACTTAAGCCGTCTTATATCAAAATGTGAAGGCCCTAGGACCTTTTTTATTCTTTTATTAATTGTTTGCTGTTGCCCCGAGGCGCGCGCGTGTCCAAAATTTAGAAAGGCTCGGTTTTCAACATTCCCCTCAATGTTGTCTAGAACCAAAGTACAGCGAAACACCATCAGAATTGGAGGACGCTTAAGCTTCGCCTTTAAGAGTGGAACGCGATAGTATTCAAAGAACCCTGGCTGCCTATCAGGCTTTTATTGCGATAGCAATTATATGGACACTTCAACTGGATTTCTGCCGTCGGCGTCGGCGTCGCCGTCGTCGTCGCCGTCGCCGTGGGGTTCCCTATAGATAAAATCTTCGCCGCGCGCCGTATGCCCGAGCGGAAGCGTGCGGGGACGCGCGGTATCACGGAGAGCGAACGCACTCAATCTCCCACGCGCAAGCAAGGAAGCGGGAAGCCAGCGCCGGAGGGAGCGGGGAGGGGGGGGGGGGGGGGGGGGCGAACTTCTACTCTGCCAACAACCGCGCTCGTCGCTCGCTCGCACCGTTGCTTATCTCCACACGGCTCTGACCTTTATGCGCCGTGCATTCGCCGCTCAGTTTCCGTGGAAGCGATAGACCGCACGTACCTTCACCCGTTGCTGCGGCGTATGCGGTTGCTGCCGGCGTTTTGGCAGTCGTTGTCTGCAGTCATTCAGTGTGATCTATTCATGTTTGTTTGTGCGCGCTCACACCACGCTTGTTCAATCAGTTATAATAGTTGGGCCACATTTTCCAACGCACGCTACACATGCAATGCTGCCCGGGTCGGCAGTGCAGCTACAGGTGTGTCCCTTCGCACGCGCTGCCCACGGGAAGCGCTTCTCATCAACACCACCGTTTCACACGCGCCTTCTCGTGGTCATCGAGTCTCTCTTCATGTCGGTCTACTTACGCCGCAGCACACCTGCTTACTTAATCAGCTCATGTTTACTACAATTCATATTGCTACCAAAGCCGCTCACCTTACTTCGTATGACATTGCTGTGTTGCTATCGCATTCATTGCTTCGCCCTTAGGGCGAAACTGGCATTTTCATTACACGTGCACACAAACGTGCCATTTTCTGAGGGGCGGAGAACACAATGTTCACACCATAACGTTGCGCAACGTTCTTGAGATTGTGTGACACCTTATGCTGGTAAGGGATCACAGCAAAACGTCTACGCTCTTGGTCGTTGTCTTGAGGCGAAGCAGTGACGCCACACTTAATCTTCTTGATTAATTTCTTTCTCGTATATTCAAATAACAATCCGACGCTATCACACCTATAGGTTGTGGTTAAGTCGTACTTCACGATTTTTCTGACAAATTTTAATTTGAGAATTTCAATTTTTGTTTACTAACGCCTTGCGCCACGCGGAGTGCCTGTGTAGTCGGGGTGGCTCGGAATGATGTGGTTCGGCATGATTATTTCCGCCAGACGCCGATGCTTAACGTCGATACAAGATTTTCTGCGACATGGGACCCTTAACGCTATCGCGTTAATATGCATAAAGTGCTTTAGACACGCTTGACAACTTACTCTACGTCCTAACAAAGTCATATTGGACCATGACCGTTCGAGTCACTGGCGCAGAATGTAACTAGGACATTTATACAGTACTTCAAGTCGACGGGTCTCTGCGACTGTTTGTAGACTTCGTGTGTACCTTCAAGTGTGCGCGAAACTAATGCTCTCTCTCTCTTCCTTTCTCTCATCTTTACAACCTTCTATACGCTTCCCCAGTGCAGGGTAGGAAACCAGACGTGCGTCTGATTAACCTCTCTCTGGCTCATTTTGAACTGTTGGCGTGGCTAGTTACATTAGTTCTTTCCGGGAATTACGAACAAGCTGAGTCATTCCACGGTAGCTCTACGACAGTTGACATTGTCATTGCTGAACGATGCATATGAGTTAAGAACGCAGGTTTACACCGATGGATCTGTCTCAGCCACCAGCTCCACAGGCGCTTTTATCATCCCGACCTTACACGTCACAAGGAAGTTCAAAGTGTCCCACATAACGACTTCTACGGCTACAGAACTTGCCGCTCTACGTGCTGCAGTTAATTACATCGTAGAAGCACCACCTCGAAAGTTGGTCATTTTTTGTGACTCCAAGGCAGCCCTTCAGAGTCTGCAGTCAGCATTACGACGCAAGACACATGAACAACTGGTGTTTGAGACCAGAGAGGTTCTCCATTAAGCCCTCATGAACGGACATGACATCATCTTTCAATGGCTGCCGGGGCACTGTGGCATCGTCGGTAATGACCTTGCCGATGATGCCGCCCGGTCAGCCCATAAGGAAACCCTGACTGTTCCTATACCCTTATCGAGGACAGACGCTGCGAGGGGTCTTCGTTTACTCGCTCAAACCGAGACAGAAACGTCATGGAGCAGCCCGATTTTTACGAACTGTCATCTCCAACGGCTGGATCCTACAATGAGGCTACAAATTCCATCGAACTTCCCCCGCCGTGATGCAACTTTACTTTGCCGCCTCTGGTTAGGAGTGGCTTTTACGAAAGCATACTCATTCCTTCTGGGCATGTCCGACACACCAATCTGTGACTCGTGCAACTGTGAGGAGACGGTGGAACACGTGTTGTGTTTTTGTCATCTTTATGAGACCGAACGTGACCTTCTCCGGAGTGTGTTAGACCGATTAGACAGCAGACCGTTTTCAGAGACAAAGATTCTTGGACCGTGGCCCCACGCGTCGCAGGCTTACAAAGCGACGCGGGCATTGTTACAGTTCATGAAGTCGACTGGCCTCAGTGACCGATTGTGAAGTGTTGGACAACCGCACGTGTTTATACTGCGAGTGCTTCCTTCCCTCTCTCTCCTTTCTTTGCATCCCTTTAAACCCCTTCCCACGTGTAGGGTAGCAAACCGGACGTGCTTCTGGTTAACCTCCCTGCCTTTCCTTCTTTTTAACACGAAAGTGTTTTATTCCGGGGTCCACCAAGACTTCACTGACGTATTTCCGTCACGGAAATACGTCATACAACATAATACAAAGAAAGAAACCCGAAGAAAAAGTTCCACAAACATGCAAAATTTGGGAATCGAACCCACGACCTCTCGGTCCGCGACGATAGATCGCCGAGCGTTTAAGGGGGGAGGAGGGGATGAAAAATAACTTTTTTGTTTCTTGTCAGAAAGGGCTGACATTTGGCACACACGCTGTACATTGCAATAGAGGGTCAAATCCAAAATTTCATTAAGATATCTTCATTAGTTTTTGTTTTATAAGAATTTACAAAAGTTTACAAGTTCCTTGCTCGTGAAAAGCCTGGCACAGTAACGAAACATGGTACGGAACTGGGAATACTTTGTATGTTTGCCCAGATGTCTAATCTATATCAAGACAGTGTTAGATTTTTTTTCTTAGTGCACTTATAATTTTTTGCTCAACATGACATGCATGTAACTTGTGCTTGACTGCATAGAGCCATGCAGTAATTGTGAAGTAATTAAATAATGGAAAAATAAATGAACATTTCAGGACTGTCTTGATGTGCAGCACAGTTCATGGATCACAGCAAAACAAACTGGATCAAAATCGGTCCAGCCATTGTTGTGCTATGCTTTCCACGAGCGAGGTGACTGACCAAAAAAACACTATTGAGAAAACGAGCTGCAAAGTTTTGCAAGCAGTGCAGGTTTATTAGAACGCATCAGGGCGGTAATTTTTGGCATCAGTGCTGTCAAGCATCTTCTTGCACCTTTGCCTCTTCGTTTGGTGGGCTTTGAAAATGTAATAGCCTGGCTAGTACATCAAATTGAACTTCCGTTCAGTTGCGGACATCGCGCGAAGGGAGTCGCGCACGCTGCATGCTCGCGATTCTGCCGTCACCGCTGACGCGAAACGCGGCTCGAGGCGCGTCTGAGTGGTGCGCCGTTCGGGCGACTATTTGTCCGGTGAATTTTCGGTTATTACATTGTAGCTCGTCGACGGTTGGGGCTCGCTCAGAGGCGGCGTGTTCATGTCGCACGATGCATCAAACTAAGTACACCGTCTTCGCCGGCGATGGTGACTTTCGACCCGCGTCGATACGATCTCGGCTGGTTCGCGCGGCCGTACGCCGAGGCGCGGGAGCTTCCGTTGGCGCGTCTTCCGTCGACTGCGTTATCGGTATCGATGGCACAGGGCGATTGTCGGTTTCGCTGCTTGAGTCACACGGTGCAAGATAGCGCGGCACGTAATCCACGGTGCAAGGTAGCGCGGCACGTTCAGTCGGGTGCTCCTCCGCTAATCGCTGTATTTTTCTCGCCGTAGGAGGCTTGCGCTTCCGTATTCCGAAGACGTGCTTCGTCCAAACTTTCTTCTCCAACAAGCGACGATCCTTAACTAAACTGGACGCTCTCAGAAATCCGAATTCTGCGTGTCAAGTGAAGACGCCGGCATGGTTTGCGAAGCGAACAACTGCGGTAGCCATCTTGCCCGCTGCCGCAGCAGTAACCAATGGGAAGACGCCATTCAGCACGGCAGCCAATCGCAGGCCCGCTTTCATCGGAGGGCCCGTGTGACTACCTCTAGCAGACCCGCGATTCTTTTGTGTTTGTGCGTGTGTTACAAGATGGCGAAGACCGACGAATTGAGAAGCGGAACGGCGAAACTTTGAGCTTTCGAACGATACCAAGATGGCGGCGCTCGGTGGCGGGAAATACGAGATATGACTCCGTGAACTGCGGTGATTTTGCGCGATTTAAAGCTGTTTTTTCGCCCTGCGCACTGACAAATTAATTTTTTTCGGGCACTTCTAGTGCGTTTCCAGCCAAATCATTTTGATACAGCGTAGATTAGGCGTTGCAGATACCGAAATGCGGGGTTTCCAAAAACCAATTTTTCTCGTGATTTTCGCGATCTGATCCCCGCGTCCCCTCTTAACCCATTGCGCCACAAACGCATTCGCAGAGAGCTACACAGACGCGCCTTATATATCTAACACTCCTCCGTGTACCCGCGCTCTTGCTCGGGGCGGTGCCGCCGCCTACGAGCAGAAAAGAGAAGTACTGCATTATGACACTAAAGCCCGGGATACATGGAGCGAACTTTCTCGACGAACTTCACGCGTCAAGTAACGACGCGGCGACACGACGCAGGATGTTTGCTGTGTTGCAATACATGCGGCGAACGCCGCCGCGCGTTGGCCGCCGTGTTGGCGGCGGTCCCGGCCGCCCGCTTCGAACTGAATTTGGCGTTGTCCTTGTAGAATTCACTTAGTTGGAAGCAAATGACTGCGTAAACGGCTTTCGCTTAGTCTCAGGCCGCTTCGACGACAGAGTATTATGGATAACCTTGAGTAGTTTTCGAGATCGCTTCTCGTTTCGAACGCGTCTAAGCCTAGCGAAAGAAATATCCGATGCCAACGTCATCTATCGGGGAAGTCGGGAGATAGGCATGACGACAGCATGTGGCCTCTGAGATCAGAAGATTTCTGTTGAAGGTTGTTGTAGAGAGCTTGCACTGCTTGTCTGTTTCCTCGCAGATCAGCGGATATGGGATGTACAAATACAACGCGATTCCTGAGAGATCATACTAGGAACTACTCAATCGGTGCAGAGACATGCAGACACGGCAACACCAACGCGATTGCAGACGACGCGAAAAGGCGCGCGCGCGCGAAACACCAGCATGCATTGCGACCGGAACTAGTGCCTCCTGATTGGCTGTCGTCCACCGCTGCGCGCTAGACGCTTCCGGCGGCGGCGTTCGCCCGACGAAAATGTTTAGACAGGCAGATCGGCTGCGGACGGCAAATTTCTTGACGCCGGCCGTCGGACGTTCGCCGCCCGACGAAGTTCTTCGCTCGGACGCCGGTTATTCGCTCCATGTATTCCGGCCTTAACGCGCACCGACAGTGAACGCTTCGGTGGTGTCAGCACTACGACGCCTCGATGCCAGCATTCGAAGGGACGCTGGCATCAAGAAGCACTACCAACGCCACCTAGGTGGCGTTCACCGTACTCAGCACAGCGGAGCGTGGCCTCCGCAATTAGCTCTGAAAATGTTTCTGAAGTTGATCGCGGAGGCTGCAATTACGACGCGCTGTACGCGCTGATTTGACTCGGTGACGATTCAGTTACGTGCTTTGTCTTGCGCGTTGTATTAGTGTGTCAGTTACGTGCTTCGTCTTTCGCGTTGTGCTAGCGTGTGCAGCGTAGTGCAGCTTCCATATGCACGACGGTTGCTCATGGTCATCGACGTTGGTAGTCGTGATGGAGGAGACGTGCCACCAGGCGTCAGCGTGGGTGCATCAACGCCTAAGGGCGCTTTAGCCACAAAACACCAATAGACATTATATATCAATGTGCAATAAACATTACACTACTTCTGTGAAGACAGGTTTCACTTTCGTGTTCTATACCGATTCCTATATAAGAGGGATCAACCACATTTTTTCCTCCTCCTCCTCCTTAGGACGGCCACGCTTTGTCTTGCACGTCGGACATTTTTCAATTCAAAGGTGCAAATGGGTAGTTCTCATATCGTTGCCGTCACTGTTACTTCGGGTGTTTTTTCTATTCGGCATTTTCGGTTAGGCCAATCCAACAGACGTTATGCCGGAGATAACACTACTGCTGGAAGCTGTAACTATTTTGCTCCTTAACAACCCCCCCCCCCTCCTCCCCCTCCTCCCCCTCCTGGCACTTCTGGCTGCGCACACTTTTTATAATATTTTTTTCATTAACAAAGTTTACTTTCAGTTCCAGCTCTCCTATAGGACTTTCATAAACCACCTGGCAACCGCAGTTGTCGTTAGCTTTATGCCTCACCAGTCTTCAAAGCCACGCATGTAAGAAGCCAGGGTTACCTTGAAATATGAATTACAGGTTTCTTAATTTGGGAAACAAGGGTCTGAGGGTGGAGCGTTCGCATCGCTTCCCACCAGGCTCACTGAAAAATATCGTAAAGTGAGCTTTGTCACAATACCTTTTCGGCCGGACCACCAAGACCAAGATATTGCTAAACTGGCGATTGTGCGCGTGGTTTGAGTTTTTTTTTTTTTTTTGTCGATCATTGGCTGTGTAACACTCTCTTGTCTCTGGTTCGCGTGCGTGTGCTTCACATTTAAAGCATGCTTGACAAGCATTTACATTAACTTTCGGTCTGTGGAACCATACTAGGAAGCTAACGTAAAGCGTTCGAGCATGATTTGCTCTCGCTCCAGAACATTTACCATCTACTACAACCGAACCGTAATATACGTCGCCTATATACGAACTCCTCCTGGCCGTGAATGAGCTCTGATTGCGGTTTGTACGATGGCGCGCACTTTGTTTATATTTTATTTGCCGCCGTGCTCAAACACGATGTCCCACGTTAAGGCACATTAGTGGGTTAGCGACTCTGACCGTGACAAGGAAAAGCCGCACAAAAGAAAGACGAGGCGCAAGAAACCGTGTCCCGTATTCTTGCTTGCACGTCTGTCTTTTTTTTTATGTTTTTGACGAGTCCCCCCGAATGGCTCCTATAGCCATCCACAGAAGATGCTCGCGCCCTCGCAGTGGAAGATGGGGAAGGTGCAAGCGTATACCGGCAGTTGGAAAACCGCGATGCTCGTCGCAGATAAGGGCGGCTCCGGCGCGCCTTCCGGAGGGTGCCGAGCGAGGGCCCCCTATCGGCACCGGTGCCGTGTAACCGCCAGGAAATGAAGTGTCCCCCGGCGCTCCGATAAGCACGCTACCGCGGCGGCGGCGCATTTCGCGGCTCATCGATCCGCCCGACGTAGACGGGCATCCAGCAGCCAGAATGGGCAAAACTTGCCGACAGAATTGTTGATGCCAGCTCAGTCAACTGCTCAAACTGGCCGTATATGTGGTATGTAGTACAATACACCCTTCGGGCTATTTCGTTACAGAGTTACAAGCGGAAGAGAGAGAGAGAGAAAGATCCGCGATGTTCCTGCAGAGCATGCTGCACTAAAATGGAAGCGCGTTTAGGTGCTGCGACGCTACGGAAAACACAACATGCTAGAAGACGAGCCTCATCGAAACGAATCGCTCGTACAACTCCACTGCCTGTGCAAAGGCATTCCCCCCTACTTTCTATTATCATAATTGGAGCGCAACGGGCGTTTTCTTATCACTTGACGTCATTTTATTATCTTTATTTTTTCCGAAGCAGTCGCAAGTTTTAAACCGGACCGAGTTGTTTCCCATTTTCGCGTGCAACTACATCTATTTTAAGGTATTTCACGTGAGGAATTCGAACTTGGGGAGCTTCGACTTCCCCAATGCTATCTTTATGTGGGTTTGCCACAGTCCACTCGAAGATTTCAGGACACATTTTAGCACTGCGCATTTATTAGGAAATTTTGGTGAGAAACTTCCACTTCGTTAAAATGAACAAGTAGCTTTTTTTTTCAATTTATCTATATCTGTGAAAAAAGGATATGCTAACACCCCGAAGAGAATGTTTTTCGAATGCATTTAGTAGGTAAAAATCTTAAGAGCGCCGGCATTGGAATTTCTTGACTACCAAGGATGAGGCATTTGACCATTACAGCTAGCTCACTGACAGATTGACTTCAGGCACACCAAATCTATAAAATATAAAGGCGGTGAAGCGCTAAAATTGCAACGACTGTGCCGTTTCTTCACACAAATATAAGGATGTGAATGTATTTTCAGCACTTCCAGGAGAACGCTTAATGAAAAAAAAATGCTAAAGGTGTTCTCGTTTTGTCAAAGGAAGCGTAGCAATTTTTTAAGGTCTGCTAAATTAATCCGCTGCATCTACATTCTTTCACGCAGTAAGAAACATCTAGACACGAGAATCAAGCGAAGAGAATTTCTCTTCGAGCGCGTCCTCCTCGCTTACACCGTCGACGAATTACACGGCGTGGCTTTGTGAAATGCGTGCTCCTTAGTTGAAACGGCGTATAAACACCGTCTCGTTGATGCGCTTCCTATGTCGGGTTGACTTAAAGCACCTCTCCCTTTTCACTTTTCTCCCTCTGGTTCTCCTCAAGTTTTCTGGACTTAGGCTGCACCTGAGAACGTCACCTTCATGATGTACTATAATTTAGATTTCAGTTTCATATTGAAGTTCGCCGGCGCTAATGTCATGTTTTGCTATTAATTACGCCGCATTTCAAGAAAAGAAGCCAGCGAGAGACCAAATCCTACGTCACTGGCCCTTTTGTCGTGCAGACAGGAAAAGCTACGTCTCGGCTTACCACCTACGTTGGCACTTGCTAAAAGACCATGTCACGATAAGCCGACACACGCGTAAAACCATTTAGGTACTTTCAGGTGAAACGCTAGGCATTTACATTGCATGCATGATTTTGTTATTTCTCTCCTCTCTCTCTCGTCGAAGAAACCCGATCTAATCTTGCCCCAGTATCCCCGTCCGCGCCCCGGTGACGCTGATCGAATTTCCGCCGCTAAATTTGCAGCCTATTGTGTCGCGGCTGCTTCGCTGCCTCGACACCCGACGAGGCGTCGAACGACGACGCTCCCCATAACGGCGCCTTTCTTTAAATGGGAGCCGCAGTGCTGCTTGATTAAGTGACTACGGTCGCCATGATTGCGCCATTGTGTCGAGGCTAAACGAACTGCCTCTTGTACTCCGTGGCTTAGTCCAAAAGAACACGTGTGCGTCTTCCTCCTCTCCAAAGAGAAAGACGAAGGCTCAGATAAAAACGAAATTCAGCCACCTTTTTGTCATGTATAGGGTTTAGTGCCACTTACTAAAATAACCTTGTCTGGTGACTGGTGAGTTGAAACAGTTTCACCCGAGTCAGTCGGGTGAATTTATGCTGAGAAGAGCTGGGGGGGTTCAGTACGCAGTACGGGGATCGCAAGTGCCACGAGGCTTGCGATTAGCAGCTGCAGAATGAGATAAACGTATGAGGCTTGTTTACAGAACCACCGAGCTTTCACACTTGTAATCCCTATGTGCACACGTATTTCAGAAAATAAGGCGTGAAGTAGGCAAAGAAACAAAAGGAGTGGTAATTGCTTTGTCACCTGCAACAAGGTTGATACTTTTGCCTGCAATAATAATTACTAATGTAAAGTAATAATTTACTTACAAGCTCTTAACGCCAGGTATAAGAAGAAAACGAAAGAATCCAAGTATACCAAATTGTGAATGCGGTTTTATGCTTAGTAGTTAAGGTGTAATTTATTGCTGCTGGAGTATATAGAATAAGTCTGCATTCTTTTGCGTTTGTTACGTATGACCCATTTGCGCAGGATGACGTACATTTGTATGACGAACGAGGCTGACATCACTGAATGTCGCCTTCATTACGTGTTCATGTGATGGGTAACACAGCGGAGGAAGACTCTATAATAAGAGACCGGAAAGAAATTAATCATGTACAATTGCCTTAAGCGTTCTTGTCAATTACAGTTTTTACAGCGCGCTTCTCAATAACCATTTCGTAGGTGCTTACGTGATTGCCGTACAAATCAGTGCTATTATGAGACCGATGACGCACCGTGAGGTATTCGTTTAATATACAGGTATTCCTTTCTGTTCTTATTTATAAAAACAAAATGTAGTAAGAAATGCGATACGTGCAATCATGCACCATGAAGGGAGGTACCTGTAACACACAGAGCATCACCATCTGAGGTGAAGCTACCATAACAAGAATAATTTCATGGTACAGCAACGTTAAAAAAAGCGAAGAAATATGCTCCCGTTGTTAATATACGCACTTAGTGCCATGAAAATTATAGCATTTATTTCGATAGTTCAATGCACGTTATACCTAATACAAGGCTGCAGTTTCTAAACAGCAGGAATTGTAATTAAATACAAAGAATTTTCCGACCGTACTGCTTCACGATGCTCACAGAGACAATGTTTTGTTCTTCACTGAATGTGAACAGCAAGCTTAATCGCTAAAGGTTGGATCCTCGTGACGGCGGCTGCTTAAGCTTCATTTTACCATTATGGAGCGATTCACTGGCATATATTCTAATAACCTCGTGCACTAAAGGTCAAATTGACATATACAATTCTATTAGATGTCGGTATTATATTTCGCTCACTAAAATTATCTAATTATACACTACCGTAGACGATTCACGATAATCGGCTAAGGCCAGCACTCAACATTTGTTTCGGCATAAGCCTCAGAAATCTTAAGGCATTACTTGTTCCTGTTGAAACCTTGACAATGAATGCCTTGTTCGCAAGGTAACAACTAGTTACAAGTGACAAGCACAAGCATAGAACGGGACACGCATTAAAGCTTTTGAGAAGATTCCTACACGAGATATGCAACTGTCATGCGTCATCATAAAGGGAGACATATGCGACTATCGGAACTTACATTCTGCAGATAGTTGCATGGCCAGAATGTAAGACCAGCAAGGCGAATTTATTTGCCAGAGCGAAATTCACAAAGTACAAAAACGCAAAAGCGTCTGCATTTCAGTCAACCTCTCAGCGGAAGTAAAAGCGTTATGCGACCGAAAGTAAGTGGCGAGTGCAGCTGTCATGCTTTTCTACACTCGTTGCGAGAAAACGACCTTCTCCAGCAAACTGCCTCATGCGCGTCGTGCAGGCGAAGTGCGAAAGCCAAGGTGCTTATTAGGGGAAATAGCCAAGCGCCCCACCCGGGAGTCAGCCAGCCGCTACTAGTGAAGAATGGAACGGGGAGCAGTGATTTGCAGTGCGCCACCGCGAGATGTCGCCCCGAGCGTCGCCGTTCGGCAGCGCTCCCCAGCAGGAGAAGCAAAGCCGCAATCATGGAGTCACGTTGCGAGCGGGCGCCAGACCGAGGAAGGTACGACGGAAGGGGGGTGTCCGTTTTCATAACTGCGCTCGTTCATCGCCTCCCGGACTCCCAACGCCGTTATTTTCTGACGCGGTCGGGCACCCGCTCGCTTACTAAAGCCCGGTACCGGGCCACGATTTTTGGCAGGGCTCTTCTTTCACTGCATTCATTGTTTCCCACATGCTTCTGCCGCTTATTCATGCTATCTTTTCTTTCTAGCGCTTTGATCTTTCTTCCATTTTATTTTAGCTCCGTCCCCTTTTTTCTTGCCCTACGACTCTCTTCGGTCCCACCCGTGTTGTTACTATGCATTACTTCTCTTCACCGTTCTCTACCTTCCTTGTTGTTTATAGCTATCATAAACACTTTTTTTCTCTTTTTCTTTTCATTATTCGCGCTGTACAAGCAGACTTTGCGCTGTTTCCGAGACGTGCTGAATTCCGTCCTACTCACCAGACTGACGTCGCCGTCCTCGACGCTGTCGCAAATATATGACCCTACAAATTGGCCCTCTCTTTCCATCTCTTGTCTCCTTTATGCCAGGTAACCATTCACTCACTACGAACCGGCACAAACGTTTTATATATATGCAACGGTATATCATAAACAGGACGGCGTCTTATATGAGTCGCACTGCTCACTGGAGCGGCAAACCAGGACATGCCGGTGGCTAGGACACTTGCTCGTTACGACCTCCTCAAGTCGCCATCCTGTCTTCTTGCTTCTGCACCAGAGTGTCAGGAAAGCGGTGATAGTCATGCAGCCAAAAACTTCGCGCTAGCCTTTTTTATTTATTATTATTTTTTGTTGGCAGCCTCATTACTTACGTCGACCCTGCAGCACTTCTCACAGAAACAAACGCTAGCTTTTCCTGTCCTAATCCGCGATATGAAAATAATATATCACGTTCAGAAAAAAAGTAGGTGTCCTACACTTCTGCAATATACATTCATTTTCATTCATGGTTAACCTCCCTGCCTTTCATTTATTGTTTTCTTTCTCTCTCTCTCATTCTGTAATACACATGGGAAGACACAGAGTTAAGGACAACGTTGCTTCTTTACATGAAGCTTCGCGTAAAGCCGCCGTGCGTAGGACCCTCCCTACACAACATTTACTCAGCCTGAATAAATCGACATATGTACTCCTTTGCCTCAACTGAGCCTAGGAACCGGCGGTGTCCCTCGCGTGCGCAGTTAAAAAAACAGGGGGGGAAAAAAAAGTTGTCGCAGTTTCACCTGAAAGGCGAAGCATCAATTGCGATAGCAAATTTGAAAAGAGCTATAGGGAGTAATGATAGCAGCTTTATCAGCTGTATAAACTTGGGCATGCAGCAGCACCGGCAACACGCAGAACTGTTGTCGACGCCGCCGGCGTTTTGCCCGCGTTCGCTCAAAATGTGTGCGGCGTTGGTGACTGTTGCCGGAGCCTCTGTTATAAATAGGCACTTGGTGCCGCAGCTAACGTCGCCTCCCTTCCCTGCCCCTCCCCCCCCCTCCCCCACAGCCTTTCGCGCGTCGGAAGAAGGTACGTTTACTCTACATATATGGTGATTGTAGAGGAGGAAAGAGACGCCTACTTCTGCAGCCCTTAAGGGAGCACAGCGCAGAACGCGCGTTTGTTCTCCGCCGTGCGTTCACTCCCCGTGAAAGCGCGCGTCCCTCGCGCCCTTTCACTCGCACATACAGCGTTCGGCGGCGCGCGGCGATTGGCGCTGAGCCGTGCTCCCTCAAGGGCTGCAGAAGATAGCGCCAACCTTTCCCTTTCCCTCAAGAACCACTTATCATCATCGACGATTTCATCTCCATTGACGTCATACAGAACCTCACGGCAACGGCGACGGCGACGCCGACGGCAGAAATCTGCTTTTGAGTGTCTATATAATTGCTATCGCAATAAAAAGGAAAAGAGGACGCTACTTTTTGCTGGGAATGGATTTGCTCAGGTGATCCCGGAAGGATAGTGCGAGCTTTGGTATCGAGTATATTTGTTTTACGAGTGAAATTTTTGCATCGGCGCATTGCTGTTCTCAAGACATGCGACGCGCCTGAGGAAGTGTCCCTGTGTGCATGCGCAAAATGCAGAAATTTGAGCGCCGGTGTTGGCTTCTCCTCAGTAACGGTCTTTGTGAGGAAAGGCACACTTTACTTTTCTTTCTTTTTTGCGGGTGATCGTATTTACAGCGAATGACGCACATCTGCGTGGTGTACATGCGAGGACGACATCGAGCAGCGACTGCGCCATGTTCCAGACATTAACTCGAGGAGACGATCCATCTGCTACGTATAACAGCCACAAGGCCACGCTCAATTCAGGTATCAACGCTCGGCAACCTCACTTGCCCGGCATTGAAGGCGCTTTTCTGATTTTTAGCGTAGTACCGAATTTTGAGAAGCCTTCTGAATAAAATGGGCTGCCTTCCTCTCTCTCTTTCACCTTTGTTTCCATCTCCAAGTGTGGCGTAGCGAACGAGCTGCCTTTCCAATTTATGACGTTATCTCTCTACCTTCGCCAAGTGATGTCACCAAAACAAAAGCAAAAAAAAAAAAATACTTATCGCGGTGTTGCTTTTTCTGTCCTTTTTCTCTAGTCAGCGGAAAACATAATCGCCAAAAACATCAGGCATCTATGGAAGGGTGGGCTTATAAATACGTTCTATAAGGCACATGCATAATGTGGGATAACACGAATTTCTTACTGTACATTTGTCTAGTATGCATGTTGGTACCCCCAGCGAAAGCAATAAAAACCACAACGATGGCGACAGTTACAGCTATAATCAAAGGCAGTGTACTTGGCATTATGCTGGCCTTTCTTGTGTTTTAGTGTATAGACCAGAATTGGCAGTGCTTGTTGGCGGCAACCATAATTTGCCTGGAACTGGCGAAAGGAACGGCCATGTTGGCGCTCAGCCTTCTATTCTCGCGTGCTTGATGGCGTTGTCACCAGCTGTCCTGACATCAAACGCAGTGCCTGCGCTGTCCGTGTCGACAGAGGGCGACGGGCGTCATATATACATATTTGTCTATCCCCATGCGAATAAGCTGAGTAAAACAGAGAGAAAAAAGACCGCTAGTTATTCAGTCTTCCAGCACGAATGCTGCAAAAAAGTGACTGCCATTTATATACGCTTCATGACTGCTTCTTCACCGCCTTGCGCACAGCTCAGCGAAACGGTACAATCGGCATCTCCTGGCGTGTGTTGATTTGGGGATCGCCTTTCAACCGTTCTGCGCAGCTTTTTTCTATCCGGAGAGAGGACGTTGGATTAGGCACAGTGCTTTCAGGAATCATCGTAAGCTACGGGGAAAAAAATAAAGCCTAAACGATAGCGTGAAAAAGCGGCGGTACGAAAAGGGCAGGGGGTGGGAGCATAGAACTCTGCACGGCCTGCCCGGCAGCTGGATCACACATTTGGAATTCCGAGATAGGAAGCCAGTGCCGACGGAGGGCCATGCGGCAGCGAGTGACGCTGGTGAGTGGATGCAACTGAGAACGTCAGATGCTTTCACTGCGGTTTCGTGTAAGCTTCAGCACCAACGTGGCGGCTGCACGAAGGAACCAACGCACAAACTTCAAATAAAGAACGTCTGGCAGGAGGAGGAAAAATCGAACCTGCCGGCCGTATATGTAACGCATATATAGGTTGGAAATGGGTTGTCCCGCGATACGTATACGGACACTTGTCACAAAGCCCACGCGCACGCACAAACGTTCTGGCTCGCATCCAGAGACAGTATCGGTTGGCAAAGCACATATAATGGTTGCAAGTGGCGGTCGGAAAGGGAAGCAGCTTTGCCGGGACCCTGGTTGGCATGCACCCTGTGGGCATTGTTGGGCGTTCGTAAGCGATGGCCGCGACGCCCGCTCGTGGCAGTTCGATATGGCGTAGCGCAGCACAGACTCTCGCCGAAACTCACGAGGTGCACCCTCCTGCCTGCGGAGCCCATGGCTGAAAGGGAGTGGAGGCTTATAAAAATATGACGTCTCTCCCCGCATGCACCTTATCGGGAGCCGGCAGCCCCGCTCGTGAAGCCAGCGACTCGTGAACGTACGCCACCGGGGAACCGGACCGAGACCCATTTCTCGTCGGCAGCTGTCGGCTGTCTGTCGGGGCGCGCGCGAGGCAGCTTTTGCATATTTGTGGACACCGCTGTTACCTTCCCCGTCCACACTCGCCCGCGGCACTCGTTCGGGCTGAGACCCCTATTAATTCATTTGCTTGTTTTTTTTTCTTGAACAGTTCAGCCATTCCATCTCACCCTTTCCCCCTTTAATATGCCCATTCCTGTGCTTCTTTCTAAACTTACAAAGTGTGCGCAAAAGAGACGATGACTGAGAGAAATATTACGGGAGAATTTTTGAAGTTGTTAACCTTGTAATGAAAACTGACTTTTTTTTACTCGCCGTTCGTATGTATACGGCCACCTGTGCAGACTTCATTACAATGATTCAGTCTGCTTAATACCTCGGCGGCCAAAAGGGTTTGTTTGTGATCTAAGGAAGTTTACGAGTGCGAAATGATATTTTCCGTCGATAACGTGTCCCTTTTAAAATTTGATATTTTTAAGAAGGAGAAAAAACTGACCCAGAAAAATGCGAGCGACACGTCCACAAAATCCCGAATGAGCGCTCTCACGAAGACGTGCTGCCATTCAGTAAATATTCACGAAGAAAATTAATAGTCAACAAACATTATGGCGCGAAAATCCTTATTCGTTTTATGATTTGTTTTGCTCCCTGTAATAAAGCCTCTGGCGTCGCCCGTTACTTGCTGCTTGCTAGTGAAAAATGCTTCAAGGCATTGGTCCTTAATTTTTTTCATTGTTCTCTTAGACATTATGCCGTAGCTACTTGGCGCTCCGTGCTAACCCATAAGCCAGTAGTGTCTCGTCGAAGACATTGGAGACTTTGGAGTCCATAATCAGTTACGCCGTTTGGTTTGCATGGAGCGTCGTCAAGCAGCGACAGCAGGGCGCATGTCCGGCGATTTTCTACGCGATAGCGTCGCGTGAAAGTGATTAGATTAAGTTCCCGACTACTCAGATATAAGAAAAAAAGGTGTCGTCATTCTCTGCTGGGGCGGTTCTTTGTGGACAGAGAATATTACAGGCATATATAAAGAATATTTAAGGGAAAGCTAAGCCAGTACCAATCAATCAGTGAACCAATCCATCACTTATTCCACCTTTTTATAGAAGTGATGGCGGCTATAAAGAAAGACCAAAGTGACAGCGCTTCCTGACGAGCCTCGTCACCCCAGTACGTCACAGAACAGCAGAAGTACACCCATAAAAGCTATGCAACAGGAACGCATACAATATTCAGCACATAATTGACAATACTAATAAAAAATGCATTGATATACTTTATTTGCCAATTTGAAAACGTGATGGTATGAAAGCAATTTTACCTGGAAGAGATTTCTTTCACAGAAAATGGTCGCCAGAAAATTTATATATAATTAAGTTTGCCCCAAATTATAAGTTACACATCGTAAAAACTCAAACTATGTCAGCATTAACAGGTGCAAGGCTGGTACAGTCTGTAACACCTAAGGAAAAAAAATGTCGCAGTTTCACCCGAAAGGCGAAGCATCAATTGCGATAGTAAATTAGTAGAGAGCTATACGGAGTAAGGATAGTAGTTTTATAAGCTGTATAAACTTGGACATGCAGCAGCACCAGCAACGCGCCGAACTGTTGTCGACGCCGTCGGCGTTTTGCCCACGTTCGCACCGAACGCGCGCGGCAGTGGTGACTGTTGCCGGTGCCTCTGGGGGCGGCTCGGAGGTCCTCGACGAGACACTCGTCGAGCAGCGTCGGCAGTCTTTACCACCTTCTCGCCTCGCAACGTTTTTATATAAACACGCAATTGGTGCCGCAACTAAACGTCGCCTCCCCTCCCTCCCTCCCGTCCCCCTACAGCCTTTCGCGCGACGGAAGTCGCGTTTGCTCTCCGCCGTGCGTTCGCTCCCCGTGAAAGCGCGCGTCCCTCGCGCACATACAGCATACGGCGCGCGGCGACGATTTCATCGCCGTTGGACTCTATACGAAACCTCACGGCGACGGTGACGACGACGCCGACGGCAGAAATCCGCTTAGAGTGTCCATATAATTGCTATCGCAATAAAAAAATGTAGCTGCGAAGTTAGTTGTCTGAGGATGCGAGACTCGCTACGAATGGTTGGTGAAATGCGTGTAGCGGGCACAATGTCGGGTGCTTGATCACGAACGCATTAAAGGAACACTTGACAGGGAAAGAGCATAGCGATGAAGTGACGATGTTTCGACAATTTCAGGTCTCCCAAGCCCTGTCTTGAGCGAATGCAATCCCTGCATTTACCGGCGTGATCTCTCCCGGCAAATCGCGCCTTTCTAAGCTGTATTTCTTATTCCATCGGAATTTCCGCAGGCACAAATTAGAAACACGGTCCTCATGACCACTTTTATTGCACGCAGCTGTTACTAGCGAAACATACTATACCGGCTACTAGCAAGTGCAAATTCATAACAGAGAACTAGGCAAGTTGTATGGGAGAGCGACGTTATAGTGACCAAGTGTTCACGCCATCGCTACTGTATAACGACTTTGATAGAGGCAACAATGCGCCATTTAAGGTGCGGGTTTACCCTGCGTTGCGATGCTTACATTGGCGCTGATTGCGTCTTATAATACAAGTTCCCCAAGCTGAGCCTTTAGTTATTTAGTGATAGCACTTTCTTTCCGACATCCCATTTTGCGTATGTAATTGGAGCACGCGTTTTCTAATCTTTCATTCTCAAAAGCCATTCCGTCACTGCCAGAAGTCACGAGTCACTCCCAACTGCCCGTATTGTTGCACTTTTTGTCCCTTTTCTTAAAATATCTCGTTTGGCTTAAGTATTTCGCAATAGAAAAACGGGAAGTCAAAGGGGGTGGTTCCTTACAACGTAAGGTGGAAATAATAATAAAAAACAACGTTGAGAGAATAAATGATGAGCGACACATGGTGGGGACAGGCAACGCGCCGACCCGAGACTGCTTCCCGCCACGACGCGCTGCGCCAAGTGAACGTAAACCGCTCGACTCCCAGCTTCCCGAGCCACCCTTCCCTTTGGGGAGTCCCCCATCCCGAATCGACAGTGCCTCCCGCGGCGGCCTCGGCTAATGAATTCCTCGCGCTGGGGCGCCTCTCGGCGAAAGCGGTGGTCTCCCTTGTGACGGGGAAAGCGCAATCGTTTAGCGCCGTTGGCTTTGTTCCTCTAATTGCGGTGCGGCCAGTAGGCCTGGCGACTGCTTAGAGGGGCCGACAATGGGGATGAGTATGTAAAAGAAAACACAGGAAAGCGCCTCCCTGTAAGCGAAACAGCGGGCTTCTCCTTCCCGCAACCTGTGTGCCTTGCTCTGCAGGGAGAGGTTCGGGATGATGAAATGATTGGGGGATTTTCGGATCTCCGTCCAAACACATTGCGGATATCCGCCTTCGGCAGAGATTCCAAACAACTTATCTATCCCCTACAACTTACCTGTAAAGGCTTGATTTAGTGGAAACATTAGAACTATCCCTGATGTCACAGTTCTCGTTCGTGCCGACAACATGTTTCCCCTTTCTGAACCGTGATGTGGCATTTCGATTTTCTACCAGGCCATATGATGTGCCTCAGTCTTTAGGAGGAAAACAGAAGCGACAATGGCTACACCAAACCTCTGGAATGCTCGGTGACACCCTTTAGTGCTTGTATGTACAGAACATTGCAAACAGGGCCAGCTGATGTAGCTTAAAACCAAGAGATTTTGTTACTGAGAAGGTATACTGCGGAAAATGAGGGTTGGGTCCATATGAACACATTACATCGGGGTAGCGTTTCTTTGAAGGAGTAGTCATAGTGAGCAGCTCATGACAACATAAGCTTAGTTTGACTGACACGATGCGTGGCAAGTTTTCTAAAAATCAACCCTTGTCACCCCCCCATAACACAACTCAGAAAACCAACCCTTCATACACGAATGCAATGTTTCTCATTGTTTCTCTCATTGCTTATCATTGTTTCTCACAAGTCATGGTGATGTGCTTCAAGACTCAGACACCAGCTTCCATATCTGCGCGTTGTTATAACACTGTTCTTCACCTCAAACCTTATTGCACCCTGGTAGAGCCGAATAAGTATAAACAACGCCTCCTTGCATCTGAGTGTCGTACTATAGTGCCCGGAATGAGGTTTTCTTGTGCGCTCTCTGTGGGAGTAAGTGGCACACAGTTCAACTGCAGGACAAGGTAACCTATTTTTTAGTAAGAAGTGCGACTAGGTGTAAACACTACCGTCGTAATGCATTATTATGATCTGCCTGTTCAGCCATTACTACATAAAACAGAACACACAATTGATGCCTGCGGGGAAGGATGCCAAATCGGAGGTATTGTACTACTAATGCCGACGTGGAGGGCATCCTGTATTATCAATCGTCTCGTCCCAAAAAATAGAATATCAACGATAATTTATTTCGCGATAAGAACGTGCTCGCGGCGCGGCACGTCTTTGCTACTAGAGCTAGCACCTCTGCATCGCTCAGCGCATGATATACAGCAGACAGACTTCGCCTACTGCATGGGTGGCATGCGCGCGCGTGCTTACGCATAATTAATTTAGCGAGTGGTCCATCAGAGCTGACAGCCAATGAGAACAATGCTCCGCCTTGTTTCGGAATAATTTTGACCACATGGGACCCAAGCACGGGTATAAATGAACATGTGTTTTTTGCATTACGCCCCCAACGGAATGCTTCATCATTCTGCGGGCCCTGAGGCAGGGAGGAAAGAATGTAACCCGCGCGCATCCACCCCACCGGAAATTAAAAAAAAAAGAAAAGACACTTCCCGCGATATTTTTGTTGTTCCTCAGACAAGCTATACATGCTCTTCGCTGACACTTTTTCCGTGTATGGTGGCTATGGGACTCCATTCGCCGACGCAGCTATTTCTTTACCCACGCCTCCCTTTCTTTTTCTTTGTCAGCTCACTCGGTCAGGTTCAATGCAGAGCATACAGCAAAGAATGTTCATCCAGTCGTTCTTCAACACAGCTAAAGTTAGGCGAGTTGGGTTCAGCATTGCGAGCGTGTGAGTACTGCGTGTAAGCATTGTAAGCATGAACTTGGAAGTTTCTTCGTGTTCCTCCTGGTGTATTGTCCGTTTCTCCTTTGACGCGATCAGTAAACAGTGCTAAAAAAGCGTGTAAACACACCTAAATATTTGTTCAGTGTCAGACAGTTAGTTTATAGAATTCCGCTTTCCTGTGCAAGTTTTGCCCGCCGTGGTTGCTCAGTGGCTATGGTGTTGGGCTGCTGAGCACGAGGTCGCGGGATCGAATCCCGGCCACGGCGGTGGCATTTCGATGGCGGCGAAATGCGAAAACACCCGTGTACTTAGATTTAGGTGCACGTTAAAGAACCCCAGGTAGTCAAATTTCCGGAGTCGCCCACTACGCCGTGCCTCATAATCAGATCGTGGTTTTGGCACGTAAAACCCCATAATTTAATTAATTTTGCTGTGCAAGAATATAGTATAAACTGCTCGTTGCCTGAATGACCGCCTCGGGAACACTGCGTTAATGTGAAGAACGGAACCAGTGGGACATCTCGCCTGCAACAAGTGCACCTACACTCCAAAATTTGATAGCTGGGCTGTTCTAGCTCGCAATCGCAATCAAAGTCCAATGCTTATTATTAAAACGAAGGTGGAATGCGAAGAAAAAGAAAAGGCGTGTGAAAGGCCTGTCAACCAAAGTCAGCGTGGAAGAAGGCAAAGTCGACGTACATGCTATATGCATTTATAGGTACTGAAATTGGGGACATTGAAGGTGTTTTTAAACTATTTGCATTATTGCCATCGTTATATTGTAAGACATTACTTTTTTTCCCGGGCCCTCTATTTTCCTTATTCATGTCAAGTTTTCTCATTTCCTCTTTTTTTAATCACATGTACGTCGACGCTGTCTTCTCTCGCGCCGACTTTGGTTGACACGCCATCATTTTTTTTTCTTTTTGACCAAGAGGACAGGTGGTCCAATCTCGGAGATAATGCAGTCTATGGTGTAATGTGGTTAATTTTCGACTATATTGGCGCTAATTACGCCCACACGGCTAGTTTTACCTACTCTGCGACTAATTCTGGTTTCTTTTCTCGTTGATACCTACATTTTGACACTGTTTTTCGATTCGCTACGACGCACTGGATACGCGAAAAGGCCGTTTTTTGACCGAGATGCGAGTAGATACTCAGATCGCACGTACGCCAAACCTATGTGAAGTGGCCAAAGAAGACCTTGTGTGCAAAACATCTATCAGTGTAGCTTCAGTGACGCTGACGGAAAAAGGGCTTCGCTTTTTGGATGCCACATGAGCGCAGTCGTCTGTCGTTTACACGCTCGCAGTCGTTTTTGATGGCCAGGTGAAATATGAATAATACGCATTGTTGGGCATTGGTCTGGAAACTAAAGTAATATTGGAGCCTAAGCGAACCATTTATTTGACAAGTGCAAACATTGTAATACTTGCAACTGAAAGTAGCGCAAGAAAGACACAGTCATAAGAGGGGTACCAAGCACCCTGCCTTGTGACTGCGCTACCTTCCGTTACAAGTATGTCCGACGCACTATAGCCATGAACAAGATTTACTACAGTTGACTAACTCCTTCGTGCCATGTGTTGGCTTCGCAGACCTTTACCCTTTCCGGGACGACTCCGGCCCGACACGAGAGTTCCTGCAACGAGTCTTCGACATTCTGTGGGCCTACGTTGACAAGCAGCAGGACCGCTCAAGCAAGATACTCGAGTTCCACATGCCCGAGGAGCTGATGCAGATCTTAGACCTCGAGCTGCCCGACGAATCGCAGCCGCTGCAGCGCGTGCTGGGAGATTGCGCCGAAGCGCTCAAGCACCAAGTGCGCACAGGTACGTGCGCCGGCTTCCATGTCTACGCGCTTTACAAGCACGAATGTGCACTTGCGCCACCTGAGTTTGTTTGTGTTCTCCCTGAAGAAGCAGAGATCACCATTCCGCCTGTTTATTTTTGTGTACTACTTCTAGAGGAGGATATGACAGGCATGACCACTCGCAATATTCAATTACTTAGCAACGTTCCTCTGAGAACGCTGATAGTATTCGTGCAGAGGTTAGCATTAAGAAAGAAAGAAAGAAAGAAAGAAAGAAAGGAAGAAAGAAAGAAAGAAAGAATGATCTTCGGAATCGGAAAGAAAGAAAGAAAGAAAGAAAGAAAGAAAGAAAGAAAGAAAGAAAGAAAGAAAGAAAGAAAGAAAGAAAGAAAGAAAGAAAGAAAGAAAGAAAGAAAGAAAGAAAGAAAGGTGGTGCAGATGTAAAGCGCTGTGCAAGTTCAATCACGTTTCTTTGAAGGCTGTCAACAAGCACGTGTAATTTTGACAGACTTGTAAGGCACCATATTAATTTTTTCTGCATTGCACATTGCGTTAGCGTTTGCTGCCGGACACTTAAAAGTGCCCGGCGGCACCTTTTTTTTTTTTATCTCCTCACTGTCGGAAAAAAGAGAGAGAACCAAGGTTGAATAACGGAATGACAACGTTTTGTTGCCTCCGCCAGTCACGCAGTCATACCAGAAAACGAGTTTGTGCTTGATATTAACGAGACAAAGTGTCTCATTATCGGGCGCTGCAAGCTATTCATCATGAAATTAAAAACGAACAAACCACTACTAAAAAAAAACAGAAATTAAAATAAGGAGGGAACATTGCGCTTAATGACCAATAACGTTTTGTGGCTGCTTCGCCGTTCTTTCTTTATACACTTGCGTTTTGAGTTAGGGAAAAGTGCAGGTAATGTGAGTAAGCTATGAACAGCAGCGTGCATGCCGGCGGGGCGGTAGTCGACCGGCCTCACTCGGCGACTCCGATTCTCTGCGGGATAACAAGGCTGTGAGCGACGCCACGCTTCCTGCATTTAGCGTAAAAACAAGCGATCGCGAACGGTCTCACTAGAGTGACAGCAAAGTAAAAATAATCGTAAGCAGCGGAAACAATCGCATGGCAGAGCAAGAGCCACGACATAATTGAGGGCATTTTCGTCTTGCTCGCCTTTCCGACCCCCGCCAAAACTAAGTGGGGACGCTGGCAGAATTCCACCTCCCTGCTATTATTTAGGCCTCCGATTTCAGGACGCCCACCCACGGAAGGCGACCGCGTGATATCGACTCGTAAGTGGAGACTCTCAGTGTCATGCTCACGTGGCATGCACTGAGTGCGCGCAGGGGTTGGGGACGTGTACAGGCTTGAAAACGTGGCCATGCGGAAGGCGAAGGCTTATGAACGTTTACAACAATGCGATGTCGCCACTTGCAAATGTTTATTCACTAGTGAACACAAGCTGCCACACCGATTGCCTTCACGCGAATGGTGCTAACACCAGCGCATACTTTTACAAAAACAACTTATGCAAATCCCACGCACTGTGGGAATCAGTGTTATGCGAAGCATTTTGAGATAGTTGGCTGTTCATCACCGTTTGGGTTTCTACGAAGAGTTACGAGATGGAGCAGCATGTTTGCGCAAAGAGAGCAGCTGTGTTTGACGCGAGCCTGAGATTAGCCAAAGAACGCTTCACAGTAAAAAGGCAGACTTCCGCGATTCCACCGGATATGAATTATTTTTCCGAGACAGCAATCACAGGGGGTACTGACATCTCAAGAACAACTTATTTGCGATGCGCAGAATGTCGTTTTCACCCGCTATAGTGGGCTTGCGGCGTTATAAAAGTTTTTGTTGGCAGTCTATTGAAACATCATTGGTCAAGGTCGTGAAATGAAACTGAAATATTGAAGCATAACTGCGAGTCGGCCTAGTTGGAACAAATTCATTTTCTTAAAATTTTGTGTGCAAACAAACAGGGACGAAGAAAAGGAGACACAAGGACGAGCGCTTTCTAACAACTGATTTTTATTATTGAAGAAACACCGGCTTAAATACCCACAGATCTGCGCGATCCTGTCAATAGAACACGTCAAGAGCGCATAAAATAACGTTTGTCATGAAATGCCGCTACGCGGTCAGCATAAAAAGCAGCAATGTTCATAAAACAAACACAAAAGGCGAAAATGCGTTATAGATATGATGACAGGAGCGAATTCTCTTTCTCTAACAATGAAACAGAAGGATGACTGATGCATTTTTCTTTTAGTTTTTCAATCCAGTGAGCTTCCACAATTTCTCTCGCGGTTTGATTTCTATGCCTAAACAAAATGGCGGTGCTTCCAAGACAAGGTGAGCACGCATGTTCTTCACAATGCATCGCCAAATGCGTACTAGGGCGACCTTTGAGACTAGGCTTGATGCTGAGACTAGGCTTGACTAGCTGATTTGAGACGTTACCATCGTCTTGGCGCGAATAATACTGTCATGGCGCTCTTTGGCCATACCTGGCCCTTGCGCCACTAAACTCCAACCATCATCATCATCTGATTTGAGACGACCTTTGAGACTAGGCTTTGAGACTAGGCTTTCATTCCGTATGTTCATGGCCTTTCACACAGACTTAAAAAGGTGGCTGGGAGTTACGAAGTAAAAGTGGTGTTTTCGGCAAAAAACAAAATAGGTAGTGTGTGTTCTAAGGTCAAAAGTAAGTTTGAAAGTAAGGATGATGCTAAGAAAGGATGTAGTATAAAACATCCACGTAAGAACCAATTTGTCGATTGCGCGATGAATGTTGTTTATCAGATTCCTTTGACGTGTGGTCATGTGTACGTAGGGCAGACTTCGAGATGAGTTAACACGACACTAAGGGAACACTTGTCTAGTCTCAAAGGTCGCCCTAGTACGCATTTGGCCATGCATTGTGAAGAACATGCGTGCTCACCTTGTCTTGGAAGCACCGCCATTTTGTTTAGGCATAGAAATCAAACCGCGAGAGAAATTGTGGAAGCTCACTGGATTGAAAAACTAAAAGAAAAAATGCATCAGTCATCCTTCTGTTTCATTGTTAAAGAAAGAGAATTCGCTCCTGTCATCATATCTTTAACGCATTTTCGCCTTTTGTGCTTGTTTTATGAACATTGCTGCTTTTTATGCTGACCGCGTAGCGGCATTTCATGACAAGCGTTATTTTATGCGCTCTTGACGTGTTCTATTGACAGGATCGCGCAGATCTGTGGGTATTTAAGCCGGTGTTTCTTCAATAATAAAAATCAGTTGTTAGAAAGCGCTCGTCCTTGTGTCTCCTTTTCTTCGTCCCTGTTTGTTTGCACACAAAAGTGTAAGAAAATGCAATATTGAGTTGCTTTCAATATACAGGGTGTCCCAGCTATCACGCAGCACGATTTAAAAAAAATAGGAACGGCGTTACGCGAAGTAAACCTAGTGCGTACTGTTTCCAGTACAGTGGAGTAGCCGCCAGTAATTTTTTCGTTACTGAGATTTAATTAGGTAATTTTAATTAATTACCTAACTCGAGAAGTACTGTCCTAATTATCAAAGTGACAATGAGAAAGTTGTAGAGAACCATGAAAAACTCCCGATACAGCTTTCTATTGCTCAGTACGTGCTACATAAAATTGTTTTTCCGAGCGTGAAAGAAGCCCGCGAATGCACGCAAAGTGCCTCGAGCGGCCATTCGCGCGTCAATTCTGCGTGTATTCGCGGGCTTGTTTCACACTCAGAAAAAAGCAATTATGTAGCACGTATTGAGCAACAGAGAGCTATATCGGGAGTTTTTCATGTTGCTTTACAACTTTCTCATTGACACTTTGATAATTAGGACAGTACTTCTCGAGTTATTTAATTACAATTAATTAATTAAATCTCAGTAACGAAAAAATTACTGGCGGCTACTCCATTGTACTGGAAACAGTACACACTAGGTTTGCTTCGCGTAACGCCGTTCCTCTTTTTTTTTTAAATCGTGCTGCATGATAGCTGGGACACCCTGTATAATATTTAAATCTTTATTGAGTAACGCTGAACACTACATGGCTGCAGTGTTCTGCGTACAAGTCTGCGTACAAGTTTACAAGTACAAATACAAAAGGTCCGCGTAAAAGTTTTGTACGCAGACCAACTGCGTACAAATACAAAAGGTCCGCGTAAATGTTTTGTACGCAGACCAACTGCGTACAAACTTGTTCTTACGATGACATTGCATTAATGCTGTTAAGAAAATTGGTTTGAGAAATCATATAGTTTTTTTTTTCACAAGCAACTGGCCAGTCCAATTTGGAGATAGTTGTCTTTCGATTCGCTGACATTCTTCGAGAAATCGTTCAGTTGTGCACTGAATGTAAAGCATGCATTAAAAGGAGGGGGGGGGGGGGGGGGGGCTGTCATGTTTTTCTTTATTTTGGGGGAAATTAAAATAAATGCAGATACCATCTACCATCTGCGAGTTCTATTGACAGTGGAATTGTTGTTTTGCATCTGAGAGGGGTGAAAGAAAGGGTCCTACTCCTGGTTATAGCGATACGTTCAACAGTGTTCTAAAATTGACATAAATCATGCCCTAGCTTAATTGGTCAAGAAGGTACGCTAATACGTGCACGAGCTAAGTTGTCGTGAGCTCCGCGCAGCATAAGATGACACAACGGAGGGACAAGGTCAGGTGAAGACGGTATGTTGTGAAGCTTGACTACGAAATACCAATGATATATAGTATGTGTCTAAGTGACAGCGTTAACAAACAATTGTTAGATTTAGGTACACGTTAAAGAACCCCAGGTGGTCCAATTTGATCGGGAGTCCCCCACTACGGCGTGCCTCATAATCAGCTGGTGGTTTTGGCACGTAAAACACCATAATTAATTTTTTAACAAACAAATGTTTTGTGTCTTTTTTTCTTCTGATGCACAGCAAGCAAACATTTCCACGAAGTATTGCTGTTATTAAGCAATAAAACTACAGGTTTTGACAGTACAATGTGTCATCGTGAAAGTATATATCTCTTTCATATCTCGGGAGAAAATACAAATAGCAGTTATTGCACTGCATTTTCTTCTTTCTCAATTGACAATAGCTTGCATTCACTTTCGATCACTGCACCCTCTGTTTGGTTGGAATATCTTCCCACCATCTGTTCTTCATGCGTGGATCTCGGATGCTGGGTTCACCAGCTATCATCACAGACATGCCACCAAGCCCATTCTCAGCATTGCAGCTGTGTTTGTGGTACCTTAAAATTTGTTCTACGTATGCCGATGTACGTATTTGCAGTCTTCGAAAAATATAACCGTTTATGACCACCTGTGCATAGCCACGCTCTCGTACGACAACCGGGTCGGCGAAATGACGCGATATCATAGGCTGGGGAACAAGTGTTCTTGCTATTCGAATGCACATAATGTCTACACAGAAGGGATCCGATTAGGCTACCACTAAACCAATTCCAATAAAATTTACTGCGTTAAAAAATCGGGTAGGCTGTGTCGGGGACTCAGCTCAGTGGGGTATGCGTGAAAAGCCTCGTGCATGCTGCTGAGGGCGTATAGGCACTGTCGTTACAATGGTCGGTTTAAAAACGCACAGTTTTCTTCAAAATTGCCTTACAGCACAGAGCAGGTAAAGTTCGGTCGCACAGCATGGGACAGAACGCACGGGTAGACGGACGAAACACGCGGCTGGGTGCCTGCGCCTCACGCTCTGTCGCATTATCTATAGGACAACGTCTGGCAGCCACCATATCAGGGGCACGCACCGCAAGAATAATATTTGTGCCCGCTGCTCTCGGACAATGGCGGCTGCCACTCTGAGCGGTCCCACACTCCCGCCGACGCGAAGGGGGGAAGCGTAATGCGCAGGGGAGTGAGCGCGGGCCGTCGCTTTGTCAGCCGGGTTCGTTCAACACTTTCCTTCTTCCACGGTATCCCAACCCGTACCCTGGTCGGTCTGTGCGCTATAAAGAATGAACGAGGCAACCGAAATCAAAAGCAAGATAGAAAAACAACAGAGCAACCCCGGCAAAGGCACGCGTCGGCTCAAGGCAGCAGTGCTGGCACGCGGTGGGTAAGCAAATTGGAATATTGGCCCTCCATACACTCCCCCCCCCCCCCCCCCCCCGCTAGCGCACGCGCTTGTGTTTCTTTAGGAGCCACAACTTCAGAATGCAAGGCTATCCTCTGTGGCCACAGTCCCCGTGTGAAGCAATGGAGGGGCTCGTGCTTAGAGGCGACAAGAGCGCTCGTCGTAGGAACGATATGTGCAGTGAGGGATTGCGACGCTCTGTTATTGCGTTCTTCTCGACGCCTTTTCAACAGGAATTCGGGAATGCGAAATGAAAGGCGCGTCGTCGCCTCAGCGAAGAGAGAGACAGAGCCACAGGAAGTAGGACCAACAATTGAAACATCAGAATAAGAGATCTCTCCGTAGATATTGCCTTCGCGTGCGCAGCATCGCTTTGCCGCATCCGTGGATCACATTGTTCCTCGTTGCGCTTTGTTGCGACGAGAGTTCTTTTTTTTAAATTTGTTGAAGCGTTCTTTTCTTTTACTTTTCAAACCACGAATATCATTCGTTCAACCGGCGTTTTATTGCGATAGCAATTATATAGACACTCCAAGTGTATTTCTGCCGTCGCCGTCGTCATCGCCGTTACCGTGAGGTTCCGTATAAAGCCCATCGGCGATAAAGTCATCGCCGCGCGCCGTACGCAGTGTGTGCGAGTGAACGCGTACGAGGGAGAGCTTGCAATCGCGGCTCATTGTAGCGAACGCGAGGGAGGAAGGCAGGCGGGAAGCGCGCGGTCTTTCGCGCGTCAGGCACGGGGGTGAGGCGACGGAGAGGGAGGGGGTGCGATCTGCGCCGTCGGCTGCAACTCGCAGCGCGGCCGCGCGGGTGCCGTATCTTGAAAGCGATCTGCGACGTGGGCGAAGTGCCCGCCCACGCGGGCTTCATCTTCAAAGCGATCTGCGATGGGGGATAAAGTGCATGCGCCGAGTGCCGGTAGCTTCGTATACACTGTGCTTTCGACATTTAGTTTGTGTTGAAGCGAGACGAGAGACAGCCCGAAGGTCAATTTGCCCGCTGCTTCTGGCGCGCTTTCTCAGTCCGGCGTTTTCATGGCGAGTTTCCGCGATCATCGAGCGAGATGTTTACCTGTGCGCGCGTGTCACCGTTGTCTACTTAGTTAGTAAGCGAATGTTTACAACTTTATACTGCCTATTAACCTACTATCTTTGCTTCGTATAGCTCTCTACTAATTTGCTTTGCAATGGATGCTTCGCCTTGGCGAAACTGCAACTTTTTTTCATGATGTGTTCACTTGGGGATTTAGCCGCATCACTATGGTGCATGCTGCTAAGCGACATCTTTCCAACGTTTCCTTTCTCGCAGCAGCTACTGCAAGGAAATGTGACATTTGCTAACACATACCACGAGTAACCTCTCATATAAAAATTATTGAACATCAGAAGGCTTATTAGGATAAATGTTAAATTACGAGAACAAGAATTCGAGCTACATCCGGAAAACTAAGGTTTGTGTGGGCGACTGAAATTCAGCATCCATCACAGACGATGCTTACTCGGTTCTTGTATAGCGCTGAGGGCTATAACTATCACCATGCAAAGTTCGTGAATCGGAGTGAGGACGGCGAAGCGCGTAAAATTTCGGCCTCGCTTGTAGGGTCTGGAACGCATCCCGCGTTATGTACCTCCAATAACACTGGAACGCGGAGTCGGCGAGAGATACACGAGGCAAGCAGAAAGAAAAACGGCCGCGGACCCGCACTGTGACGCACCGCGGCGCGACGTCGCATTCCGGCAGCGCAGTGTGGCGCAGTGCGCATTCCGGCAGCCGCGTCACGCGTATTACTCAACGTCCGCTGCTGCAAAGCGAAGCACAGCTGCACACGGAGGAAGGAGGAACGCGAGCACACGGAACGACGGGCTTTATGACGTCAGCTCCTCCCGGCGCGTACCTTGCGTAACGGATCCCCGCTAACGCCGCCGCTTCCGACGGGGATTGAGCTCGCGGCAGCGACGCGCCCGACGCGTTCCCAGTTTAGTGCTTGGTCGCTTTTTGTTTTCTTTCAGCCATCCCCGAAAAGGACAGCGAGTGCGAAGAAGGAATAGGGAGAGGGGGAAGCGTTTTTCCGCACGCGCGCGCTTTCTGGCGGCCGGCGCGACGTTTGAAAGCCGAGCAAGACGGATGGTATCGTCCCCGGCAAAAGGAAGAACGCACGGCGCTCCCTTTTCGCGGTCCGCCGGGCGGGATAATCGCTCGCAACGCAAGCGATCGATGCTGCCGCGGTGCCTCCTCGCGGAACGCGCTGCCTTGCGGGAGGCGGGTGCCCGAGGCATGGTGGCCCCGCCCACTGTTCCCTTCAGGAGGAACCGCTCCTCCCCAAAGAGGGACGAGTGGGTCTTCACACCGCTGTCTCCCGCCCCCTCACGCAATGCCAGCTGTGCGCGCGTGCACTGCGCTTCACTAAAGTGCACGAAAACTCGTCATGTAACGCTGCGGTCACGTTGCTCGCCAGAGTTTGCTTACTGGCTTTAAGCCCAGCAGCGCTTCCAGCTTACGAAGTCGATTTTCATATGCTACGTTTCCGGATGCCGAGTCGCCAGTTTTTTCATGGATACGGCCTCAGCACAAGGAGGAGCTGGCATGAGTAAAACTTTAGTGGTAAAAGGAGAAGAAAGATTTCTTACTATGGTAATATAATGTTGTGAAATTTGTAATCACTTCGAAATAACATAATACTAATAATAAGAAGAACAAACAGAGCCACTCGATGTTTAAGACATATGGGGAAGGACAGACAACAAATAACATTAGACAAATTGCGATAACCTCAAATTTGGGGCAAATAATTGAAAGCCATTTTGTATGTCCATTTGATGGGAATTATGTGCAGCACAAATACTTGCTTAGCCTCAGCCAACTTGGATTAATGTCATCATATTCCATGTGGTTTGCTCATGGTAATCTGGATCTTAGAATAAAGTTAGCACGGCGCCAGAGACGGGTTGCTGCTCTAATGACAATCAACATTTACAAAGCTTACGATAGTAGAGCATGAAGTCTTGCAGGATAGATAAAAGTATCTTGTGTTTCCGAATTATCTTGTAATCTGGTTGGCAAATTTTTAATTGGGAGAGAATGTTACTGTTCTCTAAGAGGCTTTTCTTCGAGTATACACAAGCAATCACGCGGTGTCCCTGAAGAAGCTGTCACTTCGTCGTTATGATTTATTACCCTTCTTAGTTCCATTTCACGTTCTCAAGAAGTACTATCGACCAAAAAAGTTTACGGACCATGCGATCTCAGAAAACGCTAAATATCCGAGCAGCCTTTAAAAGTAGCCAGTAAAACCTTACATCACAATGTTGTTCGTATATACCAGTAGAGGCTGGAAATGGGAATACCAGACTGCGTTTTGAGACTGCGAAGATATTCAGCTTTTTGTCAGATCCCTTGGTCCGTAAACTTTTTTGGTCGATAGTACATACGTGCATAAGCAGATTATATCATACAGTGATTTTCACGCCCAGCGACATTTATTACAAAACTATATATGTGCACCATACAAGCTTGGTTAGACAGATTTCGCTTCTCCATTAACGTAAGAAAGAGTTCGATATAAGTTATTCTCCTTAATAATCTTTCTAAGATATCGCTTTGCAACCGGTTCGAGGCCGTACCTCACGTGGACCTAGTGAATTATTTGAGTGTATAGTCTAAAGAGTCTGTAAAGGAGTACGTTTATTTAGGTCAATTACTCGCATGCGACCCTGATCATAGAAGGAAATTTACAGAGTAATAAATTGCGTTGGAGTGCATACGGTAGGCATTGTCAAATCCTGACTGGGAGCTTACCAGTGTCGTTGAAGAGGAAAGTGTACAATCATTGCATTCTACCGGTGTTAACATATTGGGCAGAGACTTGGAGGTTAACAAAGAAGCTCGTGAACAAGTTAAGGACCGCACAAAAAGCGTTAGAATGAAAAATGTTAGGCCTAAGGTTAAGAGACAGGAAGAGAGCTGTGTGCATCAGAGAGCAAACGGGGATAGCCGATATTCTAGTTGACATTAAGAGGAAAAATGGAGCTGGGCAAGCCATGTAATGCGTAGGATGGATAACCAGTAGACCATTAGAGTTACAGAATGGATACCAAGAGAAGGGAAGCGCAGTCGAGGACAGGAGAAAACTAGGTGGGGGGATGCAATTAGGAAATTTGCAGGCGCAAATTGAGGAATCAGCTAGCGCAAGACAGGGGTAAGTGGAGATCACTGGGAGAGGCCTTCGTCCTGCAGTGGACATAAATATAGGCTGATGATGATAGTCTATGATGGTTCCCCCAGCTGGTTAGGGCATCTTCACCATATGACAAAAAAAAAAAAAGCTGTAAGAGTAGTTGGCATGCCTCGTAAGTTATGCTACAATCAGTCGGTTGGGGATGCGGAGAGAACCTCCTCTAATAATTTACAAAAATATACGTGCGCCCCATTTTAAAATTTTAGCTTTGTGTCGCGTCACCCCCGCTTCGTCACTCTTGCACTCACCACCAGGTGAAGAATAACAAGACTTGACGCACCCCGTGTGCATTCGTTATCAAATACGCGGCACCGAGCAGCTAAGTGCAAATCAGAGCCGGGCGCTCTTACCGCTGATTTACCCAAAATTTATCGCGATATTTATGCTGCTCCTCGTAGCGCACTTCGCATAATTTGTGAGGAACTACCTCAAAAATGGAGTGTTTTCAGTGACTCCAAGGCAGCTCTACATTGCTTGCTTTCCGCCTTACGCAGTGGAACCTACAAACAACTAGTCCTAGAAATCCGAGAGCTCCTTCATCGCCTCGTCGAGCAAAGACACGACGTCACCTTTCAGCGGCTCCCTAGCCGCTGTGGCGTAATGGGCAACGAACATGCCGATGAAGCTGCTTGATCTGCTCATGAAGACGGCGCGCAGGAACCAATCCCGCTACCAACAACAGATGCAGCAGCGCTAGCGAAACTTCGAGTGCTTGCAAACGATGCCACACAATCATTGTGGAACACACCTAGTTTGCAGCACACACGTCTGTATCGACTAGACCCCTGTCTTGGACTTCGACCTCCACCTGGACTATCCCGCCCCGAAACAACGGTACTTTGCCGATTGTGGCTTGGCGTGGCATTTAAGAAGTCGTTTGCTTTCCGCATCGAATGGCAGGATCGTGCTGCGTGTGACCACTGCGGCGACGAGGAAACTATCGAACACGTACTTGTCGTTGTCCCCGATACAGCGCACACAGGAAGTCACTCGCGACCACGCTGGCTCGTCTTGACGACCGGCCGCTTTCGGAGCAGACAGTCCTGGAACGCCGGCCTATACAGTCGTCAAACAAGTCAGTCAAGGTACTCTTGGTTTTTGCGAGTGGACTATCTGACAAACTATAGTTCTCACGGACGTTTCCAACCTCCTCTTTTTTTTATTCTTTTCATTTCTTTTTGTGACTGATTTTTCTCTCCCCTATTCTAGCCGCCTTTTCCCCCTTCCCCCAGTGCAGGGTAGCAAACCAGACTCTTTTCGGGTTAACCTCCCTGCTTTTCCCACCCCGTTTCTCTCTCTCTCTATCGCGATAGCAATTATGAGGACACCGTCGCTTCCGCCGCCGCCGTCGTCGTCATGCTGTCACGATATCGGCACGCATGCGTGGCCCACGCGCGGAGAGTTATGAGGTCTTCAGAGATGTGCAGTGTTTCTGGCTCAAAAAACGACAAAGTCGACGCCACACCATCACGCTCAGTCGGCTCGGCCGAAACCAGGGCAGCGTTCTGGCTTGCGCTGCTGGCACGAATGGTGTGCGCTGCTGGTGCAAACACTAATCTGAGCGGAAGAGATACTAAACTACGAGCCAAAATATATAGCCCACTGATTTCGTGCCGACTAGCGCTGACAGTTTACCGTGGGTCTCATTTTGTGTTGCATCGAAGAGCAACGTCGCGCTGCCGGCGTTCCTCTTCGCGCCAACGTTGCAAGACAACCGGTAGCTGCAGATAGGGCGCTACTCCTGCTGAGAAGCACAAGTTTCTCATGCGCTAAGTTGCGCCAATACGTCGCATCCGCGTATTGCTGAACACTTTACGAGGAGCGTAGCACTAAATATTGATATAGCTTTTAATGATCCGCCTTTGCGCGAAACTGACGTTTTTTATATTTAATATGCGAAAGACCGCAAATCAAAGTGAAACAAACTCGGTTAAAATCAGCGCATTTTATGCACAAAGTACCTGAAAGTTAGGGAAGGATCTGTATTCATACAAAACGGCCACCAAATTTGGCGGATACTCCTAAGTCACTAAGCACATAGGCTGCTGACGCTCAAGTTGCCCACTCGGTAGCTCGGGCGAATTTTGCAGCGTGCGCGACGACGGTTCGGAGAGCGGTGGCAACTGCATATACATTGAAGCGACAGCAGGCATTACGCTCACGCAGCATATATATCGCGCTCTCCAGAACAACTAAAATCGCATATGGTTGTGTTTGATACACAGTCGTTCGCAGCCTGGTTTTCAGTGCAACGATCATTCCGAGATCCCCCCCCCCCTTTTTTTTTTTCTTTTTTGTCTAATATACTGCTTTCAGTTTGTCACTGTTCTTTTTGCAAAGACAACTTGAGCGGCTGTCAGCTTTGTTGACTAGCATCGTCCAGATGCCAGTCAACTAAATGCCAACAAACGTTTGTGTGATTCTTCTTTGTTTATTTTTTGTAAATGATTGTGTACCTCGCTACATAATCACAAGAAAGACACTGAATTTACGAAATTTATAGTCGCGGGGAGGCTCTCCTTTCCTCAATAGTTCACAAGGCACATTCGTCTGGCTGATGCACTTTATGCTGTAATTGCTGAACACGAACAAGCATAATCCACACCCAGGGTGAAGCGCAAAGCTGATGCACAACAGGCATCCAAGTTGGCTGTTCCAAAATGTGCGCGCGATACAGTTCTGAAACCCTCACGACCGATGCGCGTCGCCTTTTCTCGAAAACGTGTCACTTGTCGGTCAAGCTTCTCTCTGCGAGGGTGCCAAATCTGTTTTTTTTTTTCTTGTTCTTCTGCTTCCTTACTGAGAAACCGTCATTCGAAGGCACCTGAGCAGCCACTTCACAAAGCCACTTCACTCCCCTGTCGTCACACATATATAGGAGAGCTCTGAATTCACGCCCCGCACACCCCGACGCAGGTTCGTTGAAGCGTGTCTGACGGTGCGGTATGCATCTGTGGGAACCTGTCTGCATCGACGGTCATGTGACGCAAGGCGCGAAGAGCCGGACCCGTCAGGTGCGGCCGGGTTATGCAGCACTGGGTGCCTTTTCATCTGGCCTCAGTTAAAGAAAGAGAGAAATATAGACAGGCGGGTGGCAGGGTGGCTCAAAATCAGTTTGCGAGAGTCACCGACGCAAAGCGGCACTTGCTAAGAGCCTTTTCCTGTTGCACGTGCTTGGCGCCATCGCCTCCGCCGCGTGGGAAACCTTGCAGGCGGCGCGGTGTGCCGTGGTGATACGTAGCTGGCTTGTCAGACTTCACTCTGTGCCCAATCTCTTGTTGGTTTCAAAATCGCTTGAACTGTGACCTGACTATCACATGACATGTGAGCGTGAGTGCAGCTTTTCTCACAAAGCCCGACACTTCATGTTGCTAAGGAGAAGCCAAGCCAAGCCAATCAACTTGCATGAGCGCAATTCAGCTCTGTGTTTCTTTTGAAATTTACGACGAGGCAGGGACTCAGGACCCAGAGGAACCTCCAAAACAGCCACCGGAAGTCTAGAGGCAGCTAACGAGACTATCTGTGCCCCCAAGGGGGCATGGAGAATCGACCAGGCGCTCTGGATATCACCACCAGCGATGCGGCAGGTAGCAGCCATGTTGGGCCTACAATCCCTGACCCAACATCGACGACTCAGTGGCCCCCGCTCACGCCGCGTTCCTGGGCTGACGCTGTCGAAATGACTCAACTGCAAAGGCAAGCAGAAAACCCTTTTTCTATTCTCGCTGATGACTCCAACGACCCTGCCGATTGGGACATGGAACAGCAAACACGGAGGCAAGGAAAACGGCCGCGACCGCGGGACGCTGATAAGCACGTGCGCGATCGGCACTGGAAGCGTGGCTTTGCAGAGGACGCTCTGCAATGCGGCTCAGATTCGGATCAAGAAATTGAGATTACCAGCCAAACGCGCACTGAAAAGGACCCTGCGCAGGCCAAGAAAGCCACAGAAACAGCGAACC
The DNA here is from genome assembly GCF_013339745.2 of Dermacentor silvarum. Lineage (NCBI taxonomy): Eukaryota > Metazoa > Arthropoda > Arachnida > Ixodida > Ixodidae > Dermacentor > Dermacentor silvarum. The sequence continues at coordinate 182,106,039 of NC_051159.1, read as the reverse complement.
TTTATCCGAATGAAGTTTTGCAGGACACCACCACTATAATAGTTAGACCTAAGACCGCAGCGTCTATTTTGTCGATTCCAGACACAGTGCTAAACGCCTGGCTCAAAGAACGCCTCCGTAGTGAAACGCCGGCCACCATCCGCAAACAGCTTCGCGCAAACGTCATTGCCGTGGATATTCCTGCAGATGTAGAAACGCAACCATTTCTAAAGATAGAGAAACTCGGCCCTGTTCCAGTGCAAGCCTACGTCACTCCTCCGAGAGACGCGATCGAAGGCGTCATATATGGCGTAAGCACAGAATTTACTGACGAAGACATTCGAGCTACAATTCGCCCCCTGCAAGGTGGGCCAAAAATTTTGAATGCCTACCGACTTGGTAAAACAAAGCAGACTGTTCTCGTGGTGTTTGCCGGAAATAAGCTCCCGCGTCACGTACGCATGGAGTATATTGCGCATCAAGTCCAACCTTTTCGCCCGACACCTATCTTGTGTTCGCACTGTCAAAGGATTGGTCACAAGGCGAACATTTGCCCACATGAAGCACGATGTGGCAGATGCGGAGGAACACACACTGCAGGCGAAATCTGCACCGCTACGAAACCACGCTGTCTACATTGCCAAGGTGAACATGTTACGGGCGATCCCAGCTGCCCACACTACAAACGCGAACTACTCATTTGTCGCAAACAAGCTGTGCAGCCGTCACTCACACGCCGCCAGGCAATTGCCAGAACTAAGACTGAGACACACGCTAACAAATCTACGTCATTCGAAGTCGCGGAACCCAAGAAAAAAGATAATACAGACGTTCAGAAATTACCAAAGGAAGTTCTTGATGCGCAGGCACACTCGAAAGTGCGCCAAAACGCCTCTACAAGGCAACCTTTGCCCAAAGGCACCTTGACACAGCTGAGAAGGAAAGATACCGAGGTCAAATGCCAGGGCACGACTAATTCACCACAGATAAAGAAAACTTTCGTCCAAGAGAACCGTATGAAAGAGCTGCAAAACACGGGGCTGCACAATAATTTGCCCACTGCCAGCTTATCACAGCTAGTGAGAGATGTTAGCGAAGCTAAGCAACAACGCGAAGCTGGATTACGCGACTCATTCGATATTCAATGGCGGCGGTTCGAAGTACTGCTGGAGCGGATGCAGAGCGCTATCATGACTATGCAGCAAACGATGGGCCAACTGGCAGCTCGTATTCTTGCACTAGAGAGACAGACACAACCTCGCATGTCTACTGTAGCGAGACTCGAAGAACAGGAGGTGAACCAGGGTTAGCGGCTTCTCGGTAATCATAGTACAAGCTCAAAAATGAATCAGCCCTATGATATAATCCATCACCCAACGCATTTGTTGCAGTGGAACTGTCGGAACTTCACTCTCGCACATGCAGAACTCTCCTTACGTCTACAACGTAACCGAATTCCAGTGATCCTCCTTCAAGAAATGGACGCCCCACCAACACTGCAGTTGACTGGCTACAACAAATACCTCCAACCTTGTATACCACGCAAGCTGAAGGGCCGCCACATGGGCTCCGACCTCACCGCTAGAGGCTTAGCTGGCGTGTTCGTCGACAAACGCCTTCCGCAAGTTCAGATCGACACTCAAGATTTGTGCACACCCCACCGCGAGATCGTTCTAGTTGCTATGACATTAGAAAATTTCCGACTTACAGTTGCTTCAGTTTATATACGACCTGGTTGTCAGCCCGGAGACGACATGAGTTGGGTGTCGAGTCTAAAGCAGAGATGTCCTACTAGACATATCATTATAGCTGGCGATTTCAACGCGCCACATACCCAGTGGGGCTACCGAATAGACACACCGCGCGGCCGAGCACTTATAGATGCTATGGAGAAAAGCGACTTCAACATCGCCAATGTCCTTGGAGTCTACACGAGAGCAGCGCTACATGCAGGCCAACAAGACAGCACGCCAGATTTGACGCGGATGTCACAAGACTTGCGCTTACGTTGGCAACGACAAGAAAATAGAGACGGGTCTGACCATCATCCGATTCTACTTAGCATAGAGAATATCAGTCGAACCTGCGCAAAGACTAGAACGACTTACACGACAAACTGGGACCGTTTCCGCAAGTTGTACGTGGATGGCACGGGTTCCTTCCTGGACAGACTAAAAATAGCAAAGCAGAGGGCTACAAAGGCGACGCGCACGCGTTGGAAAGATCCTGCTCCGGACTTGCACATGCTGAACCTCATAGCTTCGAGGCTTAGGGCACAACAGCAAGCCAAACGTCACCCAAAAAAATGTTGCATTTCGCATCATTCATAATCGTGCAAAGGCTGCAGCCCGAAGGTACGCGAAGGAGCTACGCCGTTCGCGATGGCATCGTACATGCAGTGGACTAAACCATCGTACTAATCCTTCTCGTTTATGGCACCTGGCATCTATGCTTGATCAACCCGCCCAAGCAAAACAGCCCGCGCGCAGCATTGCCCTCAAACAGGGACTATCAGAGCAAGATTTCGCCACTCAACTCGTTACCCAGTTTTTCCCTCTCGCCGTTCAAACTGCAACAGTCAACGGATCAACTGTGGAGGGCCAGCAGAATACCGATGCAACGCATATGCTTGATCATCCATTCACTATTGCCGAACTACGCTACGCACTCATGAAAGTTAATTGCAGAAGTTCACCTGGACCTGATGGTTTGACATATACGACTCTCCGCAATCTCCCAGATGAAGGAATGTCAGACCTCCTCGACCTTATTAATGAAGTATGGGAAACCGGAATTGTACCGGAAGGGTGGAAGGATTCCCTGGTCATTCCTATCCCCAAACCAGGCAAGCCAGCTACGATAGCAACGAACCTTCGCCCTATTTCCTTAACATCACATTTGGGCAAAGTCATGGAAAAAATGGTGGCCGAAAGACTTCACTGGTTCCTCGAAGTTGAACGAAAGCTCCATCACACACAAACAGGCTTCCGTGCTCGCTTGTCGGCGCAAGACAGCCTCCTTATGATACATGAAGATCAAGCCTCTGAGCGCTTGCAAGGCCTCGAATACTAGCCACTGTTGATATACATAAGGCGTTTGGCAACGTAGGACTAGATGCTATGTTGCAAGAAATGCACGCAGTAGAACTAGAAGGTCGCATAGTGATATACATCATGTCACTATTGACAAACCGCACTCTTCGAGTCAAGATAGGAGATCGATTCTCGCCGCTTCATTACATCACACATGGCCTTCCGCAAGGCTCAGTTTTGTCCCCTGTGCTGTTTAATATAGCCATGCACCGTCTCCCGTATCACCTCGCAAAGATAGACAGGTTGCATCACTCAATATACGCCGACGACATCACAGTATGGACCACGGGAGGGTCACTTGGTGAGCAGCAAGATGCCATCCAAGCAGCTCTAGATGCAATACAGTGTCATCTTTCGGCACTCAGACTCTCTCCTTCCCCGTCAAAATCACAGTATATTGTGCTTGGTCCAAAGAAGATGAGGGAAGAAGCAGTAGCCTTAATGAATGTGCCGCAAATACAAGGAAGCCCGATCGAAAAAGTACAGGACCTCAGAATTCTTGGACTCACTATATCGGACACAGGAAACCACACGGCGTGGCTTCAGCAGACACTGAGCCGCTGCCGAGCAACACAAGGGCTCCTCCGAAGACTCACAAGTCGTAAGTGGGGCCTCAGAGAAGACACCCTGGTTATAATGACGAAAAATCTCATCACATCGAGAATTCTGTACGGCTTCCCTTACACACGAACCACGGTAACGATGCGTCGTCGCCTCGAAGCAGCTCATCGTCAAAGTATACGTATAGCGTATGGTTTCCTGAAGCATACCCCAACCCATGTGCTTTACTCAGAGGCACAAATTAACACACTTGAAGAACTAAGGGAGGACGCAAGATGTGCCCAGGTGCTGAGGCTAGCCGCTACGTCTTCAGGCCGAAGAATACTCGCCCAGGTCGGTCGGAAGCCACAAGCTCCTCTTCTCCCGACACCTTCGGCGCCGTGGCTGCCCGTGATGTCCGCCATTGTTCACCCCCTTCCAAGCAACGTGGGAGTAAATGAAATAAGTCGGAGGCGTTACCATCACCGCAGAGCCATCCTCAACGATAGTACAGCTCCATGCATTTACACAGATGCTGCTGTTTCACATAATCACGTCAGTACTGCCTGGACGAACAGCGACGGCAGCAACACAGCAACAA